>NC_051319.1:83644991-84259241 GCF_015220235.1 Choloepus didactylus
CCCAGCCTCCCAGGGCTTGCTCTGGATGAGATCAGAGATGGCAAAACGCTCCCTCCAGGGAGGGAGGAAGGGCCCGATGCCCGCCTGGGGATGAGGTCAGCGCGGCAGGCGCCTCTCCGCAGTGCAGGAGGCAAGCAGAACCGCAAAGATCATCTTGGCCAGCCCCCTGCCCCAGCAAGGGATACCAGATCGGCAGGGGAGGGCGCTCAACCCCTTTTTCGGGTGGGAAGCTCCTCCCGGCGGGGCCTCCTCTTCCCCCCTCCCCGGGGAGGCAGGTGGAGCCGCGTCCTCATCTTTGTTCCCATCTGGAGCGCGTTTGGCGCGGCGTGGCGGGGGCGGGGCTGCGCCCCCGCGGTGCCCGGAGAGACGGGCCCGCCCGCTTATCTGATCTGCGGCTAATTGAAACTCCCTGCTCGCGAAGGTCAGCTCGGTCCCCTGACAGCTGCCGAGCCGAGCCGGGCCGGATGGAAAACCCGGGCTGCGAAGGGGCCGACGGGGCGCGGGGGTGGGGGGCTGTTTCTGCGGCAAAGTAGACAAAGGCGGCCCCTCCCTCCGTGTGCACTCTGCTGGGGTTTGCCAGAGGTAGCAACCTTAGCCCTCACCCTGCGGGGCGCTCTGGCCAGGGTCACATGGTCTAAGGCTGCGGGGGGGGTGCGCCCTTAATCCCTACGTGCCCGCCCACCACGCTCCCACGCCGGGGCCCCGTCTGGGGTCTCTGGGAGAGTCACCCCCAGCTTCCTGCCCCCACCCCGCCTCCACGCCCCGGCTCTGAGACTTCCTGCCTCCCCCGCTCCGGGCAGCTCAGGCTGTGGGAAGCTGGCGGGGCGGGGGCGGCTCGGCCCCCTCCCCCTGCGGGCTCCACGGGGCGCTATGGGGCCAGGAGGAAGTGTGCGCGGTGGGGCGCACGGCCCAGCCCCCCGGCCGCCATCCGGTGGGGCAGGTGCGGCCTCAGCCCTGGGAGGGAGGGCAGGCAGGCCTTTTGCTAATGGGGCTGGGGCGGGGGAGGGGAGGGGTGCGCACCGCGGGGAGCCGCGTTTCCAGGGTTCCGGGTGCGGAAGTGGCGAGCTCTGGAGACTAACCCCGCCCGCCGCGCCCAAGCGGGATCAGGCCCGGCCCAGACCGCCCGCGTCCGCTCACTTCCCGCCTGTGCGCCTAGGCTGTGGTACTGGAGAGCTCCCAGGGCGTAACTTCCAGCCTCCCGACTAAGCGCGCGCCCTTGGGCAAAGCCTTTAAGGCCTTGACTTTCCCAGCCGGGAAAAAACAACCAACACCAGAGCTACTGTTTTTGACAACCATGTGCCAAACACCATGTTAAACGTTTAACGTGCTTTGACTCAATTAAGCCTCACGACAACTCCATTTTGCTGATGCGCAAGCTGAGGCGCCAAGAGGTTGTGACTTGCCCGGAGACGCGCAGCTAGTAAGTTACCGAGGCGTCACACGGCTCGGCCTCCAGAGCCCGCATTCTTAACCATGGGTGGGCTCCTCTTGGCAAGAACTTCGGAGTTGTGCACCAATATAGGTCGATTCCCCAGGGCATCCACAAACGCTGAGAACTCCTCTGCGGCGTCTCACCGCACATGTCCCCGTCTCCGGGCTGAGCACGTGTTTTGTGGTGCAGTCCCGCGTGCCAGCGCCCGGGGACAGAAGCATAGCTTTGCGCACTGGTGCCCAGGTGCGCCGTTCCCGGCTGGGATCCAGCAGAGTCATATGGCGGGGACCTGAGCCACCCCGGGGCGGAGTGGGGGCGGGAAGCTCGGAGCCGAGTCCACGCAGGCCGCGGCGCCTGGGAGGCCGCAATCCCGGCGCCTGCAGCCGGCAAGGCGCGGGGTGACGCGCGGGGGCCCAGCTACCGTGACCTCCTCCGCGGTTGCTATGGAGACGGTGCACTATAAATAAAAAAAAAAAAAAAAGGAGGAGGAATTTCAAACCCGTTTTCTACGGCGCTTGGAGGGAGGGGGGAGGAAAGCTCTCTTTGAATCGAGTTTCCCATTTCACCTTCCCAGGCGGCGGGAGCGCTTCCCCCGCAGCCCAGCCGGAAAATTACCGCCCCTTACGCCGCGTGGCGCCCCCGGAGGAAGCTAATTAGCGCATCCCCGGGAGCTGGGGACTGGGGACCTGGCCCCGGGGGGCCAGGGACGCCTCCTGGGGGAAGCTGTACCTATATATTGCCCACCCCCCATCTCTCTAGGCGCGCGCAGCGAGGAGCTGGTCGGGGCACCGGGCGCAGGCGGGAGGTCGCATCTGCAGCTTTGGCGCAATGAATCAGGCGCGGCGGCCGTCGCCGCCGCCGAGCGCGTCTGGCATCCGGAGTCTCCCGGGATCGAAAATAATTTGGGCAAAGCGGTGGGCGGTGTGTGCGCGCGCGCTCCGAGGGGAGGGCGGGAGAGCTGGCCGGGCGGGGTGCGCGGGGCGGGGGGAGGTGCCATCCGACAGCCCCGCTGTGGTGAGAACAGAGTTGACACTTCTTTCCTCTCCACTTACTGCGGCATGTACCGCGAGGAAGCTTAACCCTATCGCTGCTTGTCTGATTAGAGGCTCCGCTAGCGCCCCCATGAGGGCGCGCCAGAGTCAGGGGCCAGGTGTGCAGACTCTTGGGATGGGTCATTGTGGCCTCCTAGATTCCGCTCTCCGGCTCCTCCGACAGGTGAGCCCATCCCGGACATGCCTCAAGTCATCTTTGGGCTTTTCTTGACCCCTCCTTCAGCGCCCCGGTGATCGGTTCATATCAGCGCTGTGGCCTCAGTTTCCCTACCTATACAATAAGGGAGTATTCTTCTGTAGCACCTCCTCCTTCTGTCTGGCGAACCCCGGTTCTGTGACCCTCTGTTACGTGCCCTGGACCCGGGTGGGGGTGGTGGTAGGGCGGAGAGGCAGGAGCCGGAACCTGACTTTCTTTGGTCTCCCACCCGCGCTCTTGGCGACCTTCATCAAAATGGCCGAGTTCCTGTTTTTGCCTCTGACGGCAGAAATGTCACCGCCGCTGCATTAAGCACGCTCGGCGGGAACTCGGTTTGGAGCGAGGAGCTGGCGCTCAGCCTTGCCAAGCTGCCTGCCGCAGGCGTGGGAGTGGGGGTGCTGGCTGGCCGGCCTGGCTGGGGTCAGCCTTTGTCTCCCGGGGCTCCCGCCTTCCTGCCACTCCTGTGCCCTCTCCCCACCCCCTCAGCTGTGCGGATTTCTTCCACTCCACTCAAATTGGGGGGAGGGGGAGCAGGGGAGCTCTGCTCAGACTCTTGTGCCCATCTAGATCAGAGATGGCAGAGGGAGGTAGTTGGGGGAGGAGGACAGAACTTCTTCCTCCTTGTCCCCATGAAGGGAGCACCTCTGGAATTCATAGATCTCCTTCTCATTAATGATGCCCCAGAAGAGCAGTACTGGGCTGCAGAACACCAACAGGGCTTACTGATGGAGGTGGAAAGTTCTTTCCACCTTTCTGCTAGCTTCCTTCTGGCCAAGGGATCCCACCATTTCAAAAATTCTCAAACCTTGGTGCCCTGGCTGAATAATGAGAAGCATGCCTCCCTCCCAAGAGTCAGAGTTGGAGGCCCTGCAGAGGTCAGAGGTCATGGGATCTAGCACCCTCACTGCTCAGGTAGGAGAAGGAAAAAAGGAAGAGACTGCCTAGGGTCAATCAGTAAGGTAGGGACAGTTACAGGGCCCTGTGGTTCAGAGTATGAGCTCTGGATTCTGAGACGGGGCTTAAGTCCTGGCTCTGCCACTATTCAGCTGTGCGCTGGAAGGCACACAGACCTGAACTGTCTGTACCTTGGTTTCTCCAATTGTGAAATGGGGCTAACACTGACAGTCCCTAACCCCACTGAAACAATGTGTGGTTTCAGTGGAAAAGTGCATGGATAAGCACCAAGTGCAGGTCCAGGCACTTAGTAATGGCATGATAAATGTGAGCCTGCATTATCTCCAATATTAGAACCAGAACTGGAACTCACGCCTATGGTTCAGACATTAGTTTTGTGGGCATGGGAGAGCCTGGTGCTTCCCCAAAGCTAGTTGCCTGGGGGCTCCATCAGGTCCTGGGCAGGGAAGAGGGGGTGAAGGGAGGATCTCATCCTTGGGTCTCAACTATCCCTCCCCCAGCCCTGGGGCCTTAGGTCTCTTTCACCTTTGGGTTAAATATTACCACCCCATAGCTCCAACTTGGAGTTAGTTGCAAATGTCCATTGGACACTGGCCTGGTTAGTCCTTGAAGGTTTAACCCTCCTAGACCCATGTCCGGCTTTACTTCTTTGTCAACCATCAGGTCCTGGGATTAAGTAGTGTTGATTTTGGGTATTTGGGAGGAGGACAGGAACAGGATACCCAAATTGAAGAGACCTCTGGGAATGTGGGATCCTTTTCCCCTCCTTTGGAAGGCAAGTTGGGGGAAGTTGAGTGAGCATGTAGGACAAGCACGGGGCTGATACCTGGGACTACTGGTTTCTGAAGTGTCATCCAGGAATTGTGGTCAAAATGCAGGAAGAACTTCCTGAAAACCAGGGGTTAGGCACTGAGGAGGATTCCCAAAAAACAACTCCCAGTAGCAACACTAGTAGTAACAGCTGACATAACTCACCAGGCATGGTGCCTGTGGGAACCAAGGCTCTGAGAAATGGTCATCTACCTAAGGTTTCATAGCTAGGAAGTAAGATTGTCAGGATTTGAACCTAGGTCTTCAATGACAGAGCTCACAATATCACCCTGTTCTCTCTCTGTGTGTGTGTGTCCTGGTGGTCACTCTCCATGGCTCCCCATCTCTTTCCTGCCAGCACATGGAAATCTAGGGCCTGCCTGCATGAAGGAGTTGGTCCCTTCGGGCCCTGGGAGGCAGCTGGCTCACTGGCATGCTGGCAGCTCTAATACTGCTTCTGCCATGGCCCTGGTACCCAGAGCCATCCCCCAGGATCCTGGCAGCCAGCATCGCCTGACCAGCTAACATTGACAGGAGTGCCTGGAGATGCCTACCCAGGGCCAGGGACCTGCCTGACTCCCCCTACCAGCTGCCATCTCAAATGCTGCAGCCTCATTTCAGAGATGCTGGCTTTGAAGTGCTCTGCCCAGTCAGGCGGGGAGCCAGAGCCAGGGTGGGGACAGCGGTGGCAGTCACGAGGTCTCCCTGCATGAACTGGGGCAGCTAAGACCAGTCAGGCCCCTTGCTGACCTCTGTCCACAGCCTAAACCCCACCTTGGGCTGTACCCTGGGCTGGCAGGAAGCAGGGTTGCTGGACCCTACCTTTTTCCTCTTCTCCCAGGCCAGGCCCTCCAGCGAGGGTGGAAGCAGAGAAAGCAGTGTGTTGATCATACTCCTAATTCTGAGGCTGGGCTGGGAGGGCTAAAACAGACCTAGCCCCTGGACCTAGGAGGGAGACAAAACCCCCAGTCTTTTCTGGGAGGCACAGCCTCAGTCCTAAGGGGAGCCCAGGCTTAAGAGCCCATGGCCTCTGCCTTCAGGGAGTTTTCAGTCTGAAAAGTCCCAGGCTTCTCTGAGCCTCATTTTGCCCATCCAGGAAGTAGGGATGACAGTTTGGTCTGCTGCATGGGTTCCAGGAGTTATCGTGGTATGGAAGGACTGGAAATGTTAACATGGGCATCTTATCCAGTGCCTAGCCACAAGCATTCAGGGGGATGATAGTGATGATGATGATGATGATGATGATGATGATGATAATGGGCAGTGTTTACTGAGCACTTCCTGGGCTTCAAGCCAAATGCTATGTCCATCCTTTACCCACATGATCTCATTCAATCTTTCCAAGAAATCTGGGAGGCAGCTACTGTTATCATTGCCATTTTATAAATGAAGAAACTGAGGTTCAGAGAAGTAGACTTGGCCAAAGTCACACATCTGGAGAGTGAGGGAGTTAAAGTTTGACTCTGCTCTTCAGGTTTCATAACACATCCTGCAATTGAATGAAGATGGGAGTCTCCATTGGGAGGCCTTGGTGGGTGATGACTCTGGGGTCCCCACCCTCTGAGGTCATACTAAGACCTTGGTGGGGTCAGGGAAGTGTCCGCAACGATGATGACGTGTATCCTTCATCAAGTGTCTGCCTTCACACTTTTGAATTTGGTCCTCACAGCAGTCCTGTGAGGGCAGCAAGGTGGAAATTATTCCCGTTTTACAGATGAGGATGCTGAGGCCCAGACAGTTGGAGCTAGTCCCCTAAGTGAGACAGCAGGGTGGTGCAGGTCTCAAACTCAGGTCTTTATTCTAGAGGCAGGTAAGGGTCTTCAGGTCACTTCAGAAAAAAAAAGCCCTCTTTGTTTCCCTTCCCACCCCTGGGGTTGCAGGAACTGTGACTGGGGGTAGAGGCAGGTAAGAGGAGGGTGCAGATTCTCGAAAACCAACTCCCAGTAGGAACACCAATAATAACAGCTGACATGACTCACTTTCTGCCAGGCATAGTGCTTATGTGTATTTGTGCAGCCTCAGAATCCTTCTTAACACAATGCTAGGCCACATAAGTAGCCACAGGAATTCAGTTCAGACGAATCAGTACTTGCTGAGCACTTACCATGAACCAGAGCTACAGAGAACAAGGCCAGTGTCTGGGAGGCAGATGTGAGCAAACAGTTGTAATGTAGGGGAACTGGTCAACTGCGGGGACACAGACGAGGGACCCTAATGCCAAACTGAGGGGCCAGGAAAGGTTTTTTGGAGAAAATGATAGGGTTTCCTATGATTTAGCCAGAGGAAGTGGGGAGGATGGGGAAAGAGTTCTAGGCTAGAAAAGCATTGCAGAGGCGTGGAGGTGGCAGGGTCACAGGCTCTCTGAGGAACTTAAGGATGTGGCTGTGTGACTGAGGGTAGAGTGTGGTGTGAGGGGACAGAGGGGAGGCAGGGCAGGTCATCCATTCAGGCCAGGATGTACCACAAAGTACCCTTCCACATGGTACTTACCTATCACCCAAGACCCTCTCACATCAATCAGATTCTTCCAGTATCCCTGGGCAGTAGTTGGAGCAGGGGTCACCATGCCCATTTTATAGATGACAAAATAGTCTCGGGTTCCAGGGCTGGTCCATTTTACCTCGCTGCTAAGAGAGACAGTGGGCTTGGGACTCAGACCTCTCCAGGCCAGCACAGAGCTGAGGGCCTGGACTGTTTGCAGAACAGTCAGTGCAGATTCTTGGATGAAAGCACAGTGGGAGTGGGGCCCCGTCTGGTTTGGGATACTCTAGGAGGTGCAGAGGGAGGGTGAGGTCCCCACCGCATGCCCCGAGCTCCAAGCTGCAGAGGGCTGCTGCCCGCCTTTCACAGTTCCTCCCCAGTGGCCGGCTGGGGTGAGTCAGACTGGATGAAGTCACCCGCTTCCATGCAGTGCAGCCCGCGCCCCCTGACCCGGGAGGCGCCTACCAGGGACACCAGCCGAACCCGGGGACAGGCTGGGCAGCTCTCCCGGTCGCTCCGTCACAGCTGATTTAGAGGGGTTGGGGGTGTCCGGAGCCATCCAAAGCAGCTGGGCGTCTGGGGCTGCGAGGCCCATAAGTCATGCCGCCACCTGCCGTTCCCTGCCGTGCTCCCCGAGAGGCCTGTGATGAATCGCTGAGGACTGGGCTCATCAAAATCAGTTTATGCCAAAGGGAAATTAATTTCTGAGATGGGGCATGGAGAAGGGAGCAGTGGCCCCAGAGGCCAGGCCTGTGATAGCACTGTGGGGAGGGGTCCAAGTCTTAGGGTGTGCCCATTGCTAGCACTGGGCCCTGGGCCTGCCCCTTCTACAGAGGAGGTGACTGAGGCTTCAACGGACCCTCCTAAGCTTGAGGACAAGAACCTAGATTTTGTTCCTTTAATAATTCATTCTCTCGTCCCTCTTTCTGTCAGTATTTCTTGAGCACCTGCTATGTGCCAGGTACTGTTCTTTGTGATGGGGACACAGTGGTGCACAGTGGAGCTTACATCCTGGTTGGGTGAGACAGCCTGGTAGTAGATAAATGAGAAAATACTCAGATGGGGAGGAGTGCTAGGCAAGCATGAAACTAGGATGATACGACAGAGGGCATAGATGGTCAGTTTAGCCAGTGAGTGGGGGAAGACCTCTCTGAAGACAAGTCAGGCAAGCTGACACTGGAGTTTCAAGAGGATAGCCCTTCAGTTGTGAAGCAGATTTTCTGAAAACCCAGCCCTCTTGGGGCTGGGGCTGGGGTAGGAGGAGAGTGCATTCCAGGCAGAGGAACCAGCCAGCATAAAGGCAGGGCCCTCCCAGCTGAGGGCACCCTGTATGAGGCTGGCCTGCTGATGGCATCCACCCGAGTGTCTGAGCCTACGGCCGGGCTGTGCAGGTGGATGGGGGACAGGCTGGGATAAATGGCTCTGCTTCCTGGAATGTCTGTCTCAGTGAAGGGAGAGTTCAGTATTTTAATACATTATTTTTATTAGAGGCAATCATGCATTGATTATAAGGGAATTCACAAGCCTCTTTAAAGATAAAACGGGTGATGTCAAAGAAGCTTTGGGTGGGGGGGCAGCTTGTGCCCTGGCCCAGATCAGAGCATCTGCTTTCACTCTTCTTCAGCCCAGGGGGCTCCTTTGTGCTAAGAGGTGAAGTGGCTGGGGTCAGTCCTTACCCAGTTCGGCTTTGCTTGTGTTCCTGTCTGTCAGGAGGCCTCTTTGCCCCCATTGCCCAGTACAAGAGCCACAGCTCTGTTCTTGAGTGATAGCTTAGGCTGTGTACAGTGCCATTCTGTGAACCCTCAGAGCAACCTCTTAGGTGGGTACTATTGTTATTTCCATTTTATATACAAGGAAATCAAGGCTTGGCAAGGGGAAGAGACTTGACCAAGTTCCCACAGCTGGTCAGTAGCAAGGCCAGGATTCAGACTCACCATCTGAGCCCTTAACCATCACTGCTGGGGAGCAGATTAGATGATCAAATAAAAACACTCAGCTTAGGGCCTAGTTTGCGCTCAACATGTGGCTATAGTTGTTACATGAACTCTCTGTGCCTCAGTTTCATAATTGTAAAATGGGGGAAGTACAGTGATTCAGTGCTCCCTCGTGGGTGGTCATAAGGCTGGTGAAGGGCCTCCGAAACGTGTGGCCCACTGTAGGTGCTCAACCTGAGAGGGCAGACCTAGCGATTTGTCACAATTCTCTCTATATTTGGCTTGGAGCATATTTTTTTTCAACTGAAGTTGAAGTGTTTTTACATTTCCAAGGGATTTGGTCTCATTCGGTCTAGGGAGCCCTCACATCCAGCCTAGTGCGGAAACAGGGAATGACTCGGAGGTCCTTGGCGCCCACAAAATCTGTCATTATCATAAAAACAATAATTTTTTGATATTGGTAACTGGCGTTTTCTTCATTTTATGTAAAGCATTTTTAGAAAACTTCCCTTCTTTTGTTGTTGTTGTTGGTCTGTAACCTGTTATTTAAGTACAAACTGGCTGCACACACAGCTTCAAGCAAGGCCCCCAGTTCCCTTCCAGACTGCTGCCTCAGTCCCCCCGTGAGCTGCTTCTGTCCAGCCATAGCCTCCTCCCGCCACCCCTGGGTTATAAAGAGAATTCTCTGGAAACCCTGCCCTATGGTGGCTGGTTCCGGGGCAGGAGGGGACCTGTGGCAACCCCAGCTCCTTTCAGGGAGATGCTGTTTCCAGTCACCGTCACTGAGAGACCAGAAGTGTGGGCTGACCCTGGCTGGGCAGGTGGGGAAATCTGCTTTGACATAGGGAGGAAGCTGTCCCCCAGAGAGCAGCAGGGCCCTGTCCCTTGTGACCTGCAACCTTTCTCACCTGTTCTACAGAGCACTTTCTCAGCCCAGTTTCACGGGTGGGAGACTGAGGCCAGGTGCCAGTGAACCCCACCTCCTCCTGGAGGTGAGATTGGCCCTGCCTTAGAAGTGCAGACACAGCTACTGGGAGGCTGGGCCAGAGCTTTTGGAAATGGGGCTTCTTAGAGGCAGAGGCCCCATCCAGAGGACAACCCCCAGGTGTGAGGGTCCTGCAGCCGGGCTGGTCCACTGGGCCCCCAGGCTCACCTCCACCCAGATCTCTGCACTGCTTGAGGTCTGAGCAGCAGTTTGGAAATATTGGTTGGGAGCTGGGGAAACTAGTCAGTAAGCTGGAAAATTGGTGTAAGAAGAGAGAAACGGGGCAGCAGACCCTATGAAGGCCCTATAATTTTGGTTCAGGATGCCTGAAGATTCCAAGACACCCTTTGCCTGGAAGAGTATAGAGACCTGGGAATAGTGGGGCTTCCCGAAGTCCCTGTCGGGACTGGTAGCCCCTTTCTCCCTCCCCAGCTTTCCATGGCCCCATGTACCCAGGGACAGCAGAGGCCTTGCAGCAAGTGACAGAGCAGATGGTGCATGGTGGAGGGAGGGGAGAGAACTCCTTGGTGCTTTCCAGGCAGCTCCTACCTCCTCCGGCCTTGGGTATTGGGAACCCAGCCATCCTTTTTGTGCTTTCGGTCATTCAATTAATAATGTTTCTTGAGAGCCCTCATGGTTGGGCCCCTGGGACTCAGAAATAAATGCCCCCGTGGAATCCCTCAAGGGGCTCACCATCAAGAGAGGGGAGCCAAACCAGTAGACAGCCAATTACATCTCAGACTGATTTGAAGTTGGGGTGCTCACTGCACAAACCCCTAATCTGGTATGAGAGGCCAGGGAAGGCTGCCTGGAGGAAACGACTTTCTGATTTCCATTATAGCTTCAATACTTACTAGCTGTGTGACCTTAGATAAGTTACTTAACATCTCTGTGCTTTGCTTTCCTGGGGAATAATAATAGTACATACCTCAAAGAGTTGTTGCAAAGTTTCAATGAGTTAGTACATCTAAACCCCTCAAAACAGTTTTTGGTACGCAATAAGTGCAAGAGTATGAGCTCTCTGAGTGTTTGTTAAATAAAAATTAAAAACAGCTACCATTTGGGTGAGTAGGACTTAGCAAGCAGATGAATGGGAAAGAGTGTCCCAGGCAAAGAAAACAAAGGTCTGGATGTGAGAAAGCAGGCTCCTCTGAGGAACTCCCCTTTGTCCTTGTCCCCTGGTGGGGGTGACTGTTTACTGTCTGTGATTTGAATGTTCTAGTGGCTCTGCCCGCTCTCCCCGATTACCACCGTGTGGTCCTGGGGCTGGTGAGGGCTTGGATTGAGGTGCCACTGAGTCCCCTGGCTCAGGCCCACTCGTCCATTCCTCCGCCCGGGACTGCTGCTCCCTGTGGCTGGGCCCAGGAGGGACCATGCTGGGGGTGCTCCTGGGAGCACAGCAGGACCCCTCCTGCAGCTCGCTGGAATCAGGAGGGCTTCTCAGGAGAGGAAATTAAAAGATCCCCAGAAGAGGAGAGGGGAGAGAGTCCCAGGCAGAGAGAACAACCTGTGCGAATGTTGGGAGGGAGAGAGAGATTCTGACTCAGGAGAAACAGAAAGACCTTGGGCGGGGTTTAAGCTCTGGGTTTGCGAAGCCCTCTTTGGGCAGGTTTTATCAGGGGATTTGGATTGTCCTCACCTTGCCCTCCAGCCCCAGCTCTGGTAGTGGCCTAAGAGGTTAAAGTCCAGCCTTGTTCCAGGGCCAACTTGGGAGCTAGGGGTAGGGGTGCCAGTTGCCCGGGTCCCTCCCTCCCACTCCAGCGCCCGCAGGGTTTGGCGAGGCAACAAGGCGGCCTTTGTGTCCCTCTGTGGGTCCAGGCACGTCTGGCCCAGCCTGGGCAGCTGCTGGTTTCGGTGCCCTGCGATCCAGGCCAGGCGGTGTGGGGTGGGGCAGGCAGGGTGTCCTCAGGGCCGCAATGTGGCTGCCTTGTAGCCCCTCCATCTGCTCCAAGGCTCCTAGGTGGGGATGCCTGTGCCAGGGAGTACCTGGGTGTGTGGGGGGCTGGCAGGGAGGGCCAGAGCCGGTCATGGTGGGTGGGGGCGTGCACAGAGGTGAGGGATGGGAGCCGGATGCCCCCGAGGGCTTCTGTGTGCTGCAGCGTGTGCCGGGGGCACCCCAGGGTGAGTCTGGGAGTGTGCGCTTGAGTAAGGATGTGATTCGGGGAGAGAGAGGTCCGGGCTTGAGCACATGAGTAGCCCCCAGCCCGTTCAGAACAGAGTAGCGTGGTCTTGGCTGCACCAACAACAAGGCCTCTCTCTCGGTGCATAATATCTCCTCTGTATTGTCTGCTGCCCTGTGGTGACGATTTTAAGGCCCAAATCCTTTATGCGGGTGGTGGGGAAGGGGGAGGGATGGAGGCCTTTGCGGGAGGAGGGGAGGCCGCAGTTCCCAGGGCCAGATTTCAGTCCTGGGGGGCGGGGTGGGCTGTTGTGTGTTTGGCTCCCCCACTCCCCTGCCCCCCACTCCACTACCCCCTGCCACGTGCACAGCCTCATCTGTCCCCATAGCCAGCCTTGCTCCAGGGGCAGCAGAGGGAAGTTGGAAACTCCTGGAAGCCTCTGTTAGCCCCCACCCCACCTCAAGGTCATGTGGTCCCCACTCTGGCTCTAAGCCCTCCTCCCTCCCCGAGCCCAGACTTCAAGGCCTGGGGTCTGGGATGTCTTCAAAGGAACAAGCTCTAGTAGCCCCTTTTGGACACTGTATGCCTCTGCTGATCCCGATGCTGCTTCATGTCTACCTTAGGTCTTTCCTGCTGTGGGAACACTAGACCTGTGGTTCTTAAGCTTTTTGATCTCAAGACCCCTTTACATGCTTAGGAATTATTGAGTGCCCCAAAGAATTTTGTTCTGAGGGTTATATCCATCAATATTTACCATATTAAAAATTTAATACTGAGAAAATAAAAAAACATGTATTTATTAATTCATTTAAAAATAACAGTAATATGGTGATGGTAGCACAATATTGTAAATGTAATTAATGCTACTGAATGGTACAAT
This sequence comes from Choloepus didactylus, assembly GCF_015220235.1. Classification (NCBI taxonomy): domain Eukaryota; kingdom Metazoa; phylum Chordata; class Mammalia; order Pilosa; family Megalonychidae; genus Choloepus; species Choloepus didactylus. The sequence goes on from NC_051319.1 coordinate 83,657,797, forward strand.
TAAAAATGGTTGAAACAGCAAATTGTATGTTATATATATTGCCACAATAAGAAAATAAATTAAAAAAAAAAAAACAGGAATAATACCAGTACATGCTAACATAATATATTTTTACAAAAAATAAATTAATTTTCCAGAACAAAAATAATTAGCCAGAAGAGTGGCACTGTTTTACATTTTTGCAATTCTCATTACTGTCTGGCTTAATAGGACACAGCTGGATTCTCATATCTGCTTTTTCATTCATCTATTGCTGTGTGCCTCTCTGGTTAAAGTTTATGAAGAAAATCTGGCCTCACACAGATTTATAGTTGGAAAAATGAGGAGTATTTTAATAGCCTTTTTGGGTAATTTGATACTATACCAAAACTTGACAAGTGGTCGTTTCTTCAAGATTAGTGCAATGTGGAATCCGAAACCATATCAATGAACTTTTTATATTGTTATATTAATAAGTCCATTTACCTATCTTGTACTTTCAATGGATCTTTTACCTATGCAGAATTTTTATAACATCATGCATTGGTCATTTAAAAAATATTAAGGACCACACTTCACTTTGTCTAGTTTATGGATGGATGAGTAGAAAAATAGGGGAAGGAAACAAACAAGCAAACAGACAAAGGTACCCAGTGTTCTTTTTTACTTCAATTGCTCTTTTTCCTCTTTAATTATTATTCTTGTTATTTTTGGGTGTGTGCTAATGAAGGTGTCAGGGATTGATTTAGGTGATGAATGTACAACTATGTAATGGTACTGTGAACAATTGAATGTACGATTTGTTTTGTATGACTGCATGGTATGTGAATATATCTCAATAAAATGAAGATTAAAAAATAAAAAATATTAGTTCACTGTTATGCAGATCTTGCCAATGTTAACACAATTCATTATACAATATTAAACAATCAAAATCATTAATAGTACCACTGATTTCATCAAAAATGTACCAGGAAACTGTCAAGCTTATAGTGATCTATACAAGTATTCCAAAATTCTAATTTTCACTTAAAAAATAGAATTTTATCATTAGCGACAAATACAGTCAGTTTTCCTTGAAGTGTCAGGCTCACTTCATTATTTTTGAGATAATGTTGGATAAATACCCAAGTCTAAATAACCATAGTTTGTCAGCATTTCTTGTCATGTAAGCTATGGAGTTCCATAGAAAAAGCAGCTAGTTCAGCTTGCAACTCAAACAATTGCCTTTTCCCTGAGGCAATAATCATAACTTCGGTTTGAGACAGAAGTTCTTCAGGCGAATGTCCCATTTCATCATACAGAATATTAAAAAGATGGGTACTCAAGAGTTGAGATTTAATAAAATTACTAATTTTATTGCGTCAACAAGGACATTCTTAAATGAAACTAGCACTAGTTTTGTGTGGTTTTAGTTTGTTTGTTTGTTTCTTTGTTTTTTAATGCAAGTGCCTGACCATGAAGCAATGAAGGATGACTCTTAATCCAGTTTGGGGTCACTGACCCAATTTGTGCTAAGTCACCAGCAGTTTTACCCACCCCTACTTTTGTACCATCAGTGTAAATGTCAATACAGTGAAAAAGTCAAGTCTTAGTGTTACTAGTAAAAGAATTTTGACCTCACCTGCCCCTGAAATAGTCTAGGAGACTCTTCGGGGTCTGTGGATCTCCTTTGAGAACTGCTGCACTGGGTTTCTCTGCCTCATTCTGTTTCAGTGGTGACGGGTCAGGTCTTACAAATTTCACTGAGTAGGACATTGAGGCCCAGTGGAACCCTACATCTGTCCTCATGTCTCATTCTGGCACCAAGGGGAGAATTTTTTCCTGGGAGGGACTGGGGAGGCTTCTCAGAGGAAGTGCTGGGATTTTGATGGGTGGGCAGGATGCCAAACATGGGGGAGAGGGGCTGAGAGTGCCTTCTTGATGGAGAAAGAGCACAGGTAACAGGATGGGGTCAGAGAGCTGAGGGCCTCGAGTGCCAGTCCCAGGGCAGTGGGTGCCACGGAGCAGTGCCGGCAGATGGGAAGTGACCAGTGCGATGTGCCCAGAGAGAAGGGCCTCTCATGAGCCACCTCGGGCTGCGTCCTCAGGGTAGGGTTGACATGTGGCCCCTCAGATGGACCCATCCTTCATGACCATGACTGGCCTGTGTATGGTCTGCTGCCCAGAACCCTCTGCTGAAAATGTTTCCAGAGGTTTCCACACTGACCATCAGCTTCTCTTTTCCTTTGTCTTGGCTTCTAAGGTGACAGAGACTAGCTTGCACCTTGTTTCTTGTGCCGTTCTCACATGTGGGTGTGGGGGCGAGTGCGGGTTGAGAGGGGGTGTGGTGGCCTGTCTGTGCGTGATGAGGGATCAGCCGGGTTCCCGCCTGCCTTAGCACAGGAGAACTGCTTGTTCCAAGCATGGATGCCTGGGTCCAAGGCCTGTGGCCATGGGGGTTGCAGGTCTGATCCTAGTCAGGGCCCCCACCCCAGGCCTGGCCTGCCCTCCTTCTCCAACAGCCCCCTGTCCCTGTCCCAACCTGTCCCCCGTACTGCTGGGGCTCAGCTCCTGGCCAGGTCCTGTATGAGGAGGCAGGCCTCCAACCTCCAGTCGTGTGCACTTGTGTTCCCATGCAGTGGGTACCTGGGCCTGTGTGGGTTACGCCGCACTTGTGTTCATGGCCAGACTCTGTGACTGTGTGACTGTGTGCTTATATCCTGTGCCACGTGTGTTTCTGACTGTGTCACCCGATGTGCTCTGCAAAATATACATATGTGCGCTTGCATACCCTGCTATGCACATTGAGGGGTGTGCATGTGTGTGTGTGTGTGTGTGCACCTTTAGTTGAGTGGTATATATTTGCATATATATTTTGTGTATGTCTTTTTGGGGTATTAGTGTCACCGTGGGGGGTGCCTGTGTTTGTGTGACAGTTTGTCAGTGTGTATCCTGGCCCAGCCCCAGAAATTGTTCAGCTCAGACCTGGGGGTGTGAGGGCTGGGCTGGAGTTGGGGGCCCACAGCCAGGAGGTCTGACGGGAAATAGACATGTTCTCACCTGCCCAGAAGGCATCCCAAGCCCTCAAAGGGCCCCTGTACAGCTTTACCACCCCTGGCCAGTCAGAGTGGGGGGCTGGAGGAGGGGCACAAGGGAACGGAAACCATCTCAGCCCGCCTCCCACACCTTGCTGGCACCTGAACCTGTGGTGTTGGCCAGGTGCCCCGAGCCCACCCCCTCAGGGCTCCAAGCACCCTGTATTGTGGGAGTTGGGAAGAGGCCCAGGGACGCTGCTCAGTTTGGCTCTTGTGGGCAACTTCAGCTCTTTGTGGGCCACCAAGGCAGAGTTGGCTCAGGCCTTGAAGGTGCTGGGACCACAGGGAGAACCAGCCCCCCAGGCCAGTTCTGATGCTAAGCTCATTACGGGCGTCATCCATTTGACAAATATTTACTGAGCATGTGCTGTGTTCCAGGCCCTGCTTTAGGTGCTGGGAATATAGCAGATACCTCATGGAATTAGGGATGGGGGAAGGGGTTACTGCTTTTGTGCATTTTACAGAAGAAACTGATGCTGAGGAGTTAAGTAATTTGCCTAAAGTCACAGCAAAGCTGAGATTTGAAACCAGGCCTGTCTCATGCCAGAGTCCCAAGACCCCAGCACTTCTGCCCCCTGCCCCTGATGCTCACAGTTACAGCCTCCATGCCCACAGAGGAGGACCAGTGGGGAGGGGGGACAGGCAAACATCGCATGGCTAGCCTTGAACCCCAAGCTGTTGGCTGATGCAAGTGAGTGGGTACAGCAACTAAATAGCATGCTCCTAGGAGCTCTGCAGGGAAGGTGAGTTGCCTGGGGTGGTCCTCAAAGGCTGTGCAAAGAGGTGGAAAGGCTGAGATGGAGGTGTACGGAGGGAGTGGAGAGGGCGCCTGTGTCTCCAGGGGCCACGTGGGGTGGGCCCCTGCTTCACTCTGAGCCTCGGCTCCCTCGTCTGTGAAGTGGGCACAATAATTGCCCCCTGCCAGTGCTGCAGTGCTCGTGGCATGGTGCCTGGCACACAGGAGGGCAGGTGGGGGGTAGGGCAGGGCTGGAGGTGAGCAGGGCCTCCCTAGGGCTCCATTTGGCCCCAGGAAATGGGTAGGGGGCGGGGAGGAGGAGGCGCAGATGTGCCCGCGTCTCACACGAGAAGCCGCATTTAGCCACTGAGTGGGGACTGAAATATTCCTGAGGGAGAAGAACCCTGAGGCTTCAGGGCGGCAACGGCTCGTCAGTGGGGAGCGGCGACGGGATGTTGTCACCATCTGCCTCGTGTCTGTCTGCGACTAAAATAATACTGGGGTGAGACTCGCCGCAGGCATGGGCCCAGCCGCAAGGTTCCCCGGAAGAGGGAGGGGCCAGGGGGTGCTGGAAGGCTTGGGGGAGCAGAGGCAGAGTGGGGGTTCTGCTGGGGGCAGCTCCTGGCCAAGGCTGGGCCCTGATCCTGCGCCCTACCTCCCACCCCCAAGAGGCCGCAGGAACCCATGGGAGGTGCATGGACACCTTCCTGGGGGATCACCTTCATGAGAGCAGAGCTGGGAGACCCCAGACCCAGTCGGGTACTGCTTCCTGGATTCCCCAGAAGGCAGACCAGGCAGGTGGTGAGACCCCAGTAAAGCAGGGGCAACAACAGAAAAAAACAGGAGAGGCAAATTGCCTGATTCAGCTTCCATGAGCTTACCCAGAATATTGAAACCAGAAAACAAAGCAAGAAGCTATTTTAATTTCAGCCGATGTATAAGGTTTGGGTCTCTGGTTTTCTGTGGATTTTATTTTGAATTGAATGTGGAGAATGTTCCATAATCTCCTCAGGGCTCAGGGCTCTGGGGAGCGTGCCTGCCTCTCCCCACTGGGCACTGTAGTCATGCGCCACCTGCCTCTAAGTGTCGGCACCCCCGGGCCCAGGCAGGTGCCCCTTCAGATCAGGGGCGTGGCCGGGAGCCTGACACTTGGTCTCAGGCTGAAGCAGCCGCCTCTGGTCTTTTGCTGTGGGTCTCGCCGGACACGACCGGTGGGTATTTTTGTTTTTGCAGAGAGAACAGACCCACAACCTCAGCAGTTTATTTTACCTGCACATGTGCCCTGACTGCTGGTTGCTGTGTACTGACACAGTACAGATTGTCAGGTCAGCAGGCAGCACTGGAGCACCTACTGTGCTGGGGCAGGCTGTCCCACCCTCCGAGTGCAAGGTAGGGAAGGTGGCAAGGCCCCCAGGAGACCAGCCAGCTGGGTGTGGGGTGGCTGGCGGGGAGGTCAACGAGGGGTGTTGGGTGTGGAGGAGAACAGGTAGTCCTCCTGGAGGAGGTGTCAGATGTGTTCTGCCTTGAAGAGGAGACACTTGGCAACGGTGAAGGAGAGAGGGAACCGTGTGTGCACAGGCCAACACTTTGTGGCATCTCTCAGCAAAGCTGTCTACATTGGGATCTTAGTTGCATTATGGAGCCCTTCCTGCAGGCCAGAACCCAAGCTTACTGCTTTACATGTGTTTTCCCAGTCAGTCCTCACCAGCACCCTATGAGTACACTGAGGAAACTGAGGCTCAGAGCAGTCTAGTCACTTGTGTAGGTGGTGGAGGCATGGCTTCGGGTTGCTGGGTGCTGCCCCTGCACAGTGGCCTCATTCAGCCAGCAGCAACAAACATTTACCATGTGCAGGCCCCAAGCCAGGGCGTGCCCTGGATTTGGACCCCAGTGTCTATAGTTGGCCGATGTCTCTCATCATCATCTGGGCACAATGATCAAAGGAACATCTCTCCAGAGTGTGTGAGTGTGTGCACATGGGAGGGGAGGCGATGCAGGAGACCCCTGCTCTACAACCTTGAGCAAGTCTTTTCCTCCTCTGAGCCTTAGTTTCCTCATCTATAAAGTGGGACTACAATTCCTGCTGTGCAGGCTCGTGGTGAGGATTAAAATGAAGGCATGTGTGAGAAGTGCCCTGTGAGCTCGATGAGTCCCCAGCAGGGCTGACTCTCCTCAAAGCACTGGGAGTGATCTTCCCGACAGTCCAGCCACCAGGCTTTCCCTGCAGCTGACTGGCTGCCACTGCCACCACAGCTGCCACCACCCTGAATAATTCAGGACCTTGCAGGCCTCTGTGGCAGCCCCTCCCCTCTCCCTGCCCACCAGGCTGTAAACATCGGCCTCTGAGCCTCTGCTGACCTTGGAGCCCCAGAACCTCAGCCTGTTCATGCAGGGCCGTGAGTGTGATGGGGTGAGAGTGTGTGAGTGTGACTGTGAGAGTGACGGTAAGTGTGTGAGCATTAGAGTGTGACAGTGTGACTGTGTGAGAGTGTGACTGTATAAGAAAGTGTGTATATGCATGCAACAGTGTTGCAGTGTGAGTGTGTGCAAGAGTGAATGTGTGAGTATAAAAGCATGTGAGTGTGTGACAGCATGAATGTGATAATGTGGGTGTATGCAAGAGTGTAAATGTGTGTGTATGTGAGAATGTGAATGTGTGATTGTGTGACAGTGTTGTGTGTGTGACTGAGAATGTTTGCAAGTGTGTGTGAATGTGTGAGTATATGTGAGGATGAGAGTGTGAGTGTATGTGTAAGTGTGATGTAGTGTGTGTGTGAGTATGAGAATGTATCAGAAGCCTGGTTCCTCTTTAGATGTGGGGAAGCCAGGCTCAAGGGGTGGGGAGGGTCTGTCTAAAGAGCACACAGTGAACTGGGGGCCACAGTCCAGCCTAGAGAGGGAGGCTGTCAACTTGCCTTCACTTCCAGGGTCCCTTAAGGGCTGGGTGGAGGGGACAAGGCAGGGGGAGGCAGAGGTTTGGGAAGAAGGATGTATAGTGGTTGGATCATGGACAGAACTTGGTGTCCATGGCCTGAGGGGGCTCAGAACACAGTCAGTCAGATTATTCCTGGGCTGTGTCACTTCCTGATGAGTTATGAAGAGGAGCGGCAGTTCCTTCCAATCGGTCCCTTTTCCCCTTCTGGACCTGGGAGAGCTGAGGACCCCTGTGGGTGAGAGGTGGGGACTCTTCTAGGATCTGTGGCCAGGTGGCAGCCTCTCAGGTCCTGGGGTGGGGCTGGGGGCTGGAGAGGGGTTAACCAATTCTCTTTCCGGAGGGGCCTCACCCACAGGCAGGAAGGACCGAGCAAACCTGTGTCTACTTGACGGCAACTCCCCCATTCCCACATACACCTAGGCCCTGCCAGGAGGGTTACTGTACCAGTGTGTGTGAAATGGAGTTCCAGGGGGGTGTGGGTGGGATGGGGTTTAGGAACCGGGAGCCTGCTGTGTGTGAAGGTTGGGGGGTGGACTGTGTGAGCGTTTGTTTGAGTGTTGAGGTGTATATCGGTGTGAGGATGCAGGAGGCTGAGTTTGTATTTGTATCTGGAAGTTTGTGTACAAGCACTCTTTGTGTGACTTTGTGTGTTTACCTGAATGTTTGTGTGTGAGTACATTTGTGTGGCCGTGTGAGCATGTGTGATAATGTATTTGATGGTGCCTGTATTTGGAAGCACAGTGTTTGTGCCAGAGGGGTGAGATGACTGACAGGGAGAGGGGTGGGTGCTTGGGTCCACACTCAGCCACATGGCTTCCTTCCTCCTTAGATCCTGCTTGGGCTGACCTGACATCCTCTCTGGCTATCAAGACCACGCTGCTGGGGTAGAACCTCAGAGCCCCATGCAGGGAGGGCTATAGGTAGGGGAGGCGAGAGAGACAAGGGCTTCTGGAACCTGATACCTGGCTTTAAGTCCCAGCTGCCTGGGTTCAAGTCCCAGCTGCCTGGGTTCAAGTCCCAGCTCCTCCACTCACTGGGTGAGCTAGGACCAATCATTTTCCACCCTAAGCCTCAGTTTCCTCATCAGACAATGGGGATGATGGTGGTCATGAGGTACTGGGGTGCAGGGACTAAGCATTACTGTGAGCCTGCCTTTTCCTCCTGGCTCTGGGGAGTTGGCTGGTTGGAGGTCTGGACATTGGCCTGCCAGAGGCAAGAGAAAGGTGAGATGACTCCATCCCCCATGCCCTCCCCAGAAGCCCGGACTTGTCCTGACCCCACTCTGGCCTCACTTTCTGCCTTTGTAGAGCCAGGCAGGCAGGAGCGCTCTGTGGCAAGAGAATCGAGTCTCTGCTGCCTGGTCCTGAGGGCTGCCTAGTTCTCCCAGTGCCCCTTACTCCCCCGTACCCGCCCGCCCGCAGAGCCTGTGGCCCGGGCAGCTGTCCGGCTGAGCGGGTTAGCAACACAAGACAGATGGCGGGGGGATTATCTCAGCTTCTCAGAGTGAGATGGTGGCAGTGGTGGGGTGGGGGGAGTCACAAACACACACGCATGCACACGCAGCTCCTAACGCCTGTTCCAGAAACTTGCCCAGCCTCCTGCTCTTATGAGGTGGGCAGGGAGGAAGGTGGAGAGATGAGATTCTGGGAATTGGTGAGAACCATGGGACTTGGCAGTCTCATCCCTGCCACACTTGGCTCCCAGGACCACAGGTTGAACCAGCTGGGTCTCTGAGAAGGCCCTCCCAATCCCCTCTTGGACCTGCCCCTGCCTCTAGGATTTCTCTGCAGCTGCCTCCATGGTAATGGTGTGTCCAGGAGAGCATGGCTTTACAGAGAAGGCTGAGATGCAGAGAGGTGCAGGCTGTGCCCAAAGTCACACAGCAAGTTTGGCTCATCAGCAGGCTGAGCTCTGGGGATTGGCAGGTGGAAGATGTCTGGGCAGTGGCTGTGGAGTCGTTGCCCCTTCTGCAAACAAGATGTATTTGCCCCAGCTCTTGATGCTAGCTTTCCATCAGGTCCCACAGGGGTGAGTGCACAGTCCATCACGGGCAGCTGCACCCACACAAGGACACATAGGCACAACCTCTCCTTCACACAGTCAGACTCTAGGTGAACCCTGTTTGGAGCTGGATGACAGGGCGGGGTCTCCAGGCTATGTCACTGGGAAAGAGTTGGGGCAGGGTTAGAACCCCACTAAAGTGAATTTTCCCACCTGTTTCCCAATTTGCCACAGGCAGATGGTGGAGTCTTCAGCTTCAGTCAGAGATTCAGTACCCACCCTCCTTCCACCCCTAGACACTCTCCCCCCACCCCAGGCCTGAGTCATCTGTGCTGGGCCCCAGGAGGGGTGTGGGCCGGGAAGCTGGGCCGGATTTTCAGAGTTTCGAATGGAAACCCCAGGGGACCCCTTTCCCAGCATGGGTGGGAGGCGCCAGCTCAGCGGGGCAGGGCAGGGCGGAGGCCTCATGACAGAAACTGGTTCTCTGCTCCTAGCTGCCAATATCCAGACCCCTCCCCCACCCCCAAGAGTGACTCAGGCCCTGCTGGACCCAGGATTGTGGATGAGGGGCAGTGTGAGGCTGCTGGGGTGGCCTGGCCCCCACTGGCTGCACAGAGCAAATGCACCCTTCTATGCCCCTGAGACCTCCGCCTGATACTGGGGCTCCATACATACGTTCATGTGTGCCAGCCGGTTGTCAAGGGAAACTAATCTCAAGGTCAGGTTGGCATGGGGTCAGCCGGGTAACCAGTTGGACCCACCTCTGAAGCCTCATTATTTGCAGGCTTGCAGAACTTGGGGTGCAGAACCAGCCCCACTTTTCCTGCCACAGACAAGACTCTGAGACCTCCCCTAGGGTAGACCGGCCCCTCTCTTGGCATTGGATGTCTCTTTGCAGTCTGCCTAGACTAAGTACCGTCTCCCTAGTCTGAAATGACCCCTGACCATAGCATCTGGGCATTGGGAGGTGAGCACATTAGGTCACTGGGCCGAACCTGGCGCCTGGGTTCAGGCCAAACTCCATCTCTGTCTCGCAGGCCTCAGGTTGGTCATCTGTATCAGGAGGATTGGGAGACACCAAGTCTTAAGCTCCCCATCTCCCTTCAGATCTTAGTTTGGGGAGCCCTACAGGAACCTTTAGTCTGAGCCTCCCTGCTCCCTCTCTGGTGGGATTTTTCTCTCGGTTTTCTTAATGTTTCAAAGTAACATTCTAAAGAGCCACCGCGAGAGCCAATCAGAGTGCCCATGTAAATGTGGGCCCGCCGATTGGCTGTCTTCTTCACTCCCTTTATGAAACTTCAACTTCATCAACTAAGGGAAGATTTTCCCTCTGGCCTCGCGCGCCCTGCAGGAGGCGGGGCCGGGGGGGTCACCCGGGCGATCCCCCGGCTGCAGGCGGCCTGGCTTGCCAAGTAGGGGCCGCACAAGGACAGGCGGGGGCGAGTACGCAGCTCCGGCCCCAGGCCTCGGGGGGTTGTTTTGGCACAGAATCTCCGCCGGGGCGGCCCGGGGAGTCTTCTCTCCTCCCCCTTTCCGGACCGCTGCAGAGCTGGCTGCAGGCCGCGGGTATCGAGCTTGGCTGGGTCGGATCGATATCTGCCCGCTGGACTGATACGCGGGGGAGGCTGCTCGACAGGGCCTGCTCTGCGGCAGAGTGATGGACATGCAGCCCCCCCACCCCGCCAACCCCTCCACACTCCTCACATCGGGGGAAACAGAGGCAGGGAAGTGGCGTAGGGGTCAAGCTCTCAGCCAGGAGCAACGACCCTCCCTCGGTCTGGGCCGCAGCCCTCACCGTGGAGGAGGGAGTCTTCCAGGGCCGCTCCCTGGCCTCCAACCTCCTCTTTGTCCCCAGCTCCCCCAGTCGCTCGCAGCCGATTATCTCGGCTGTATCTCTGTTGGTAGCTGGTCCCCTTGCCCTATGCTTCGCCTTCCTCCCACTCTCATTGTGTGTCTCCTCTCTGCAGTCGCCTCCCCGCTTCTCCTCTCTCTGTGGGTATCTCTGTCTCTATCTCTACATCTTCGTCTCCATTTCTTTCTCTGCCTGTCTCTGACCTCGGTCTCTGCTTAGGTCTCTCCTCGCCTCTTGCTCATTTTCGTTCTCTCTCTTTGTCTATCTGTCTCTCTCTTCTCTCCCTCCTTGCAACCCCCTCCCCCCCTTCTCTCCACACCTCACAGCCCTGTTTACGACATCCCCAGGGCTGGCAGGTGGGCGGGGCTGCAGCAGAGACCGGGTGAGGGAGGGAGACGCAGCCTCCCCCCAGCTGTTAACCTTCACGCTTCAGGCCTCTGCGGATGGCAGAGGAGGGGGAAAGCCCAGCTGCCAGCTTGGCGGAGGTGACCAGGCGGGGCCTGGGGCCTACTCCTCCCTCTGAGCTCATCTCCGGGGAGATATGGGGCCTGAAGGAGCTGATGAAGGGCGCCTTCGGAAGCGGGAGGCTACTGGCGGATGGGTGGCCTCCCAAAGGCTTTCGCTGGCCAGACAGGTGCCAAAGGGGGCTCTGAATGGCGCCGGCCCTGCCCACGGCCGGGCCGGACGTGGGGGCCGGCGTGAGAATCCCTCCCATCTGTGCGTCGGCCTCACGCCGTCAGACCCAATTTATCTCGCCGCCAAAGTTTCACAGCCATCTGCTCGAGTGGAACGGCTTCCAGCGCTGGCCCCACCGGGCCCCCCAGCCAGCGCGGGGATGTTTTCCAATACGACAGCATCGCGTCCTCCCCCACCCCGGGCAAAGAGGGGGTGGGGGAAGGCGGCGGAGCGCGGTGCGCGGGGCTGGCAGGCAGCCCTCTCCGGCAAGCGAGCCGACCCTGAATTTTAAGCGATTGATCAGGAAGCGCAGGCCGTTCCCATCACTTAGAGCAGCCAAACGCGACGGCTCAGGGATTTCAAGGGGCCTTTGCCGAGGCTGTAATGAGGTCACCGTCACCGCGGCAGTCCGTGGGTAGGAGGGGGACGAAGGCCTGCGGGCACACTTATGTACACACGCCTGTGAACACAACCACACCTGTATCCTCGTGATCTCTGGAGTCCCAGCACTGACTCAGGAGGACTTGGCATTGGGTATAGGCTGATCACCCCTCTCCACCCCACTCCCACCCCCACGGCCAGAGAGACCAAGCTAGTGCAAAACCGTGATCACCGTGGTCACCCCAGACAGCTTTCAGCACAGGAGCCCCAACCTTCCTCCCCACTAGATGCCTAAAATACACTATTTGGCACTATTTGGGCACCTGGCCATTGCACTTGCGAACAAGCCTGCCGAGACAGATGTTCCTCCGGTAATCACATAGGTTCCCACATTCTGATTACACCCCTGACCGCAATGCTCATGCGTTGGTACACGCCACCCCTACCCCTCACGCACACAAGTACACTACCACTCTAAGCCCGGCACCCAGGAGCACCCAAAACGCTAAACCCCCTTCTCCGACGCACGCGTGTGCTCACTCTCTCCCTAGACCCGGAGCTTGCTGCTGTGTCCACGCGGGCGGACGCCCCCACTGCCCGGCCGGCAGCGCGGGTGCAGACCTCCAAGAGAACAAAGGCCGGGCGGGTTGGAGGGAGGGGGGCTGAGCCCCCGGCCTCGTCCTCTTTGGCGATGCTCGTCTGTCTCAGCTCCGCGGCCACAGCATCGAGCGGCTCTGATTGCGGAGTAAATCACCGCGATGATCTGAATAATTATCGTCTCTAGAAAAGGGAATGGGGGGAAAAAACAGGGAAATAAATAAAGAGAGGAGAGAGCGGTCACCTGATTTCTTGGAGCCCTGGGTAGAGGGAACAGATCTGGGTGGGCGCCAGTGGTCTGCTGCAGAGACACTCATGCAGTGCAGTAAGGCCTCAGGGCAGAGCCCTTCCAGAGAGGTGGCTGTTAGGAACTGGGGTCTCCCCTTCATTCCCCTCCCCATGGTCGGTCAGGCCAGCTCACCCACCCACCTTACCCCAGCCTGCCGCTCTCTGCTCTTCATACAGGTGCTTCTGACCTGTAGAAAGGTCTTTCTCCTGCTTCTGCGCTTTGCTCAACCTCCTCTGTGCAACCTCCTCTGTGCAACCTCCCCATCTCCCCCCTTCCTCTACCACTCTGCCTTGCCCAACTCTTCCATCTCTAAAGTTCGTCCTCAGGCTACTTTCTCTGGGAAGTTCTTCTTCACTGCCCATCCCTCTGGGATCTTCCCCTCCCAATGTTCTGTGGCCAATTCCACACTCCCTGACTGTTTTGAGTGTGTTCACCTGTCTCAGGTGGATGGTAAGCTGTGGTGGAAAACAGATGTTTTAAATGAAATAATGCTATAATAACAACAGAAGCAGCAGCCTCTGCCTGTCCTGAGCATTGTTGATTTGCTAGCCCTGTGCTAACACTTTCTGTCACCTTGAATCCTCCCCAGAATCCCGTGTGGGAAACAGCGTCCTCATTTCATCAATGGGGAAACTGAGGCTTAGTAAGAGTGAAGCTTTGGCCTGCTCTTTCCTGCAGAACTAAAATACTGTTCATCCTCCAGTACTGAGATCCTTTCTAGAGTCCTCCCATCCCACAGGTTGGAGCAGCTGCTCCTCCTCGGGGTCCTTGCGCCATGAAACAAGTACCTCAATGCCATCCTGACCCTATCAGCCCCACCCTTCCTGCTCTTCCCTCCTCCCATTTTTCTAGCCTCAGGAGGATTGTCATCCATGCATTGTGACCCCTGACCTCCCAAAGGGCACGACCCTTCCCCAGCATCAAAGGAGGGGCAGCTTAGTCCTGTTTCTCCTGCCTGAAATGGTTCCAGATGCGGGGCCTACAGAGGCCTGCACATGTGGCAGGGTGAAGGTTTGGCATATGGCTAGGTTTCCTCCTGGGGGCTGCCCTGGGGAAGGCCAAGCCCCCTGTTACCCCTGGCACCTGGGCAGTGGTGGTAGCAGAATATGGTCACTAATGAGATGGTGGCTCAGGGAGGGGATCCCACAGGGGGCTGAGGAAGCTGGACCCCTGCAGGGTTGAGGTATCAAGGTCAGGAGAGGAGCTGAAACCCATTCTGGATTTGCATTCCATCCTCCATGGGGGGGCAGTCTGCTGGATACAGGGCCTGGGGACCATATTAGTGCCTGGGTTCTGTAGGCTGTACAAGGGGAACCTGGTACTGAGGGATTTACATCTCCCATACCACTCAGTGAAGTTTTAGTGTAGATAGGGGAAACTGAGTCAGGGGCTCCAAACTTGTTCCTGATGGTGCCTTCAGGCCTCTCCCCATGGGGCTCCTGATTCAGGTTTCCAAGTATGTTTGGAGGAATGAGATGATCTGGAAGACTTTGTCTGTGGGCTTATGTAGAAGAGGGACAGGTGGGTCACTGGTGCTGGTCTAGAGACACATCCAGGCAGCTCCCCCCACCCCCGCCACTGGGTGTGGGTGAAGGCTTGAGGTAGGGCCCAGCTTGGCTCTCAGAAACCCTAAGCCTCCATCCTCGGCTCTCCCTAAGGGTCCAGGGCAGCACTTCCTACCTGGAAGGGAGGTAGAGGTGGGCAGTAACCATGGAGGGGCCCACAGGCACACCCCACCCCCACCCCCCACCCCACTCCATGCTTCTCCTTCTCCCAGCTTCTCTTAGCCTAAGGGCAGGACAGGGTGACTTGGCTCCCCTTACTCCATACAACCAACAGGTATTTCTTTGGCATCTCCTATGTGCTGGACATTGGGAGCACAGCAGGCTGAAGTTAGAGAGCATTCTGGTAGGTGGAGAGGCATACCCACACACACACAGATCCACTGCCCTCCACCTCCACCTGCTGGGAACCCAGGGGAGGTAGCAATGAGTGTGGTAAGACCTTTGGAATTAGACAAATCAGGTTCAGACTCAGGCTCTACTGCTTGTTAGATGTGGACAAGTCAGTGAGCCTCAGTTTCCATATCTGCAAAGTGGGAACTAAACTAGTAGATATTTCATAGTGTGCCTCTGAGCTATCAGTGAGATAATCCAGCTGTAGGATATAGCCCAGAGCCAAGCTTGTAACGGATCATCACCATTATAAATTACATTATAAATTACTAGTGAGGAAGGAATGAACTCCAGGTTTGCTCCAGGGTCACCCTAGGGCAGCCATGACTGGTGCCTAGCCTCTCCCAGAGGTGAAGGTAGTGAGTCTTGGCAGGCCTCTGAACTTGGTTCCCCTACTTGTCACAGCCTCTCCCTGCTGGCCAGTACTGGCTCTCACTTTCTCTCTGCCTGTCCTTAATTCCATCCATCTGTATCTGTTTTTGCCTTCCCCTAAGTACATGGCGCTCTCCCCACATACAAGAACACATTGCCCTACCCCCACATTCAGCTCAACCCATCACCAGGCAGAGGCAGACCTGGGCCCATGCACACAACAGTTACAAACATGCACTCTTACACCCAGGTGCACACAGGCAAGGAGACATACCCAGAGACAAAGCAGGGCAGAGATATAATCACACACATTCACACTCAAGTGCATGCAGGTATGAGGCCACTCACACCAACACACATGCACACACAGCACATATACAAACAGGTACATAGAGACACACCCAGGGACAAACACACAAGGATAGGTAAGCATACACAAGAATACACAGGTGGAAACACTCTTCCCAACCCTAACAAGCACACAGAACAGAGAGACACAAACAGGTACATACAGACACACAGAGACCCACAAAAGCACATTTTCACAGTAAGGCACACAGACACAAACATGCATATGTACACACACACACATAGATGCACACCAGCTCTCTAGCCCCTACCCCCCACAGGGAGCTGGCCGCCCGCCAAGCACAGCGCTTTCTGCTGGGTGTGCACAACCTTTCACAGGCTCTAATTGAGTCGAGGGTGATTTATAACGCGGCAGCGCCCCTGCCTGCGCGGGCTGCCCCCTCCTGCTGCAGCCCTGGCCAGAGCCCTTGGCTGCCCTCCCCTCCCCGCCCTGACATAAGGTCACACACATAGGCCCCTTTGAGGGAGATGGAGGCCTTTCCCTCCTTGCCACCAGCTCTTTTCTTTATTCTTGCTTTTCTCCCGGACCAGATGCTGGGCTCTGAGAGGTTTATGCCTCAATCCACTCATCCTACTGGCAAACCCAGTGTAACATAGCCCAGCAGGGGAGGCCAATCACAGCCTCACTACCTGCCGGGCTAGGGATGGCCAGAATTCTGACTGCAGAGCTCCTGAACTGCAGCAGGAGAAACTTGATTTACAGGAGAAGGGACTTCCCCAGTGAGCTCTGGTCAGCTGGGGCTGGGAGAGCCTCAGGTTCAGTGCTATGGGAGAGGGGGAAACCACTGAGAATATTATTTCCTGCCTCTCTATCCTTTTGAGTAACTGAACTGACTGTGACTCTCCTTCCCAGATGTCCTCATGGTCAGTGTGGCTGGGCCCATGATTAGTTGCATTAATTAGGTCCTCAGGTTTGGTTCATAAAGTCCTCTTGTCCACCTAAAAAGGAGCTGCAGGGAGGGCGTTTGGCTTGGTGGTGGTGGTGGTGGTGGGATATGAACCCTGAGCTCAGCTTGAGCGCAATTTCATCTTCCCAGCAGTCGCTGGTGGTGACTGTGATGCTGTTAACCTATCTGACAGTGAAGGCAACCAAGGCCCAGAGAGGCCAAGTCCTCTCCCAAGGACATACAGCTGGTTCAAGGTGGAGCCGGGCATGAACCCAGACAGCAGGGCAAGGCATACCTAACCTGACCCCAGACAGAGCCTCACCCAGCCCCCAGGACTCCTGGTGTTCTGGGGGCTGCCTGCTGGAGTGGAAGATGCTCCCTGGGTGGGCTAGCCCACCCCATTCCCAGATTTGGGTTTAGATTACAGCAAGAGGGACTCAGATTAGAATCAAGAGACCTTCCTGGCAGTAAAGAGTTGAGAGCCAAGAGAGGTGGCCAGGAGGAAGTGCATGTGGATTGGGTGCATGAGGACTGCCCCCAAGGGAGTGCACATGATAATGTCAGTCAACATTTAGTACTTGTCTATTGAGCCTCAGACAATCCCATGGAGGGGGGGGGGTGTTGAATCCTATTTTAGACATGAATAAAACCGAGATTCTGACAACTTGAAGCCATCTGCCCAGCCAAGTGGATTCAAGACAGCTACATGCCACCTCCCTCTACCCTCACTACCATATCCTCTCCTCTATGCCCTGTAGCCCAGTGACCCCACCTCATCTCTGCCGTGGGTCAACCCAGCCCTTTGCCCCCCTGAACTCACTGAATGAGGGTGTGAAAGGGGTGGCCTTGGGGGTATAGGGCTTGTCCCAGAGACTCTGTTGGGGTGGGGATTTATGCTTGGATGTGTGTGTCACTGTGTGCTTCTATGACCCAGGCCTGGGTGTCGGTCTTTGGGATGGTGTGTGAGTTTGTGTTTGTCTCTGTGTATCTCTGCATGTTTATGTGTGACTGTCTGTAGATCTCATGGTTTATCACACTGTGTACCCCTCTCTGCATGGCCTGGGTCTGTCTCTGTGAGGTTCCTTCCCCTTTGGCTCACTGTATGTATCTCTGTCCTTGCTCCTGGGTGTGTCTCTGTGTGAGCATCTCTGCAGGCTCTTCCGGGTGTGTGTGTATCCGTGTGGCTCCGTATCCATCTCTGCAAGTGCTTGTAGGTGAGGCAGTGTTTGTGTGTGTGTGTGTGTGTGTGTGTGAGACTGAATGATGCTGTCCTGATGACTGTGTGTCAGGGCCAGGAGTAGGGTGGGCACAAAATTTAAGGGGGCTCCAAACTACAACAAGAAAACACCAAACTCAGTAAATCAAGAGAAATATTTTTAAAACTGACAACTAATGTAAAAAGAAATCCACGATGAAAAAAAATCAAAATATTAAATAAAGACAGGCTCAATATGTGCACACCTGGGTGATGTCTGTGTGACTGTGTGTCCGCGTTTCCGAGGGTCTCTGTGATTGCGCGCGCTCCCTCCCGCGCCCCGCCAGGTGAGCCTCCCCCTTTTCCAGTCACGCTGCGCTGGGCTGAGCCGCGGTAATTTCCGAGTCGGCGGCGGCTTTGTGTGCACCGGTCGCTGTCTTGGGGGCGGGGATGGAAGGGGGGGTCTTTCTCCCCCCTCTTCCTTTTTATTGGGTCATTAACAACGGCCCGGACTGCCGCTGCCCCCCCCCCCCCCCCCCCGCCTTTCATGTCTGCCGCGCCTCCCGCCATTATCTCCCTCCGCCGCGCGGCGTAATTCGATGCCAATCAGGTTTGGGGCGCTGAGGCAGCCGGATCAAAGACTGGGCCGCGGCGCTGGCGGGAGTGGGGTGGGAGAGCCGACTGCGCTCCCCCAGGGTAGGGGACCCTCCGCGTGGCCCAGGGTCAGACCGGAGAGGCCGCGCCCAGGCCGTGAGC
Organism: Choloepus didactylus; assembly: GCF_015220235.1. Taxonomy (NCBI): domain Eukaryota; kingdom Metazoa; phylum Chordata; class Mammalia; order Pilosa; family Megalonychidae; genus Choloepus; species Choloepus didactylus. The sequence continues at coordinate 83,675,853 of NC_051319.1, forward strand.
GGGGTCGGAGAGCACCTGGGGGGACCGGACTGCGTTGTTAGGCGGACCCGGGCCCCGTGTGGGCTGAAGCTGGGGGAGGCTTCCTGGAGGGCGTGGCCTTTCAGCGGAGCCTGTAAAGATTTAGGTACAAACCTGAGGCTAGACGAGAACTGGCATTCTAGGCGGAGGGAATAGCTTGGGCAAGGCTGGGAGGCAGGAGCCAGCAGTGTTTTAGGAATAGGAAAGAATCTGGCCTGGCAGTGTTCCTCCGGCTAGGCGTTTGGGCAGTGGACGACGCAGGGTTCTTGGGAGGGGAGTGACAGAGTCTCGGTTGGTCTTCGGGATGATTTATCTGGTGATGTTTCTGCTTGCTACAAGGCGCCTTCTGACTCAGTTTCCTCCTCTGGGAAATGGGGAAGCCATCAGTGCCTCCCCTCTCCCCAAGAGGTGAGTGAGATGGCGAACACGAGAAAATGCAAAAACAGGCGTAGCTCACACCTACTGGACACTTAACCGTTTGCCAGGCCCCTGCCTCATTTTAGCCTCACAACAGGCCCCCAAGGTTGGAACTCATTTTACAGATGAGGAAACAGAGGCACAGAGCGGTAAAATGACCTGCCCAAGTTTCCATGGCTAGTGGGGGCATGGCTGGAATTTGAACCAGGCCTGAAGTCCCAGAGCCCACAGGAAGTAGGCCCTTCCCTGGAGGGTCTCTGCCAGAGCCATCTGCCTTCTTCATCCCACCCCAGCACCCTCCCCCCGCCCCGGGCTCTGGGGTGAAGGCTCCTTCTGGAGTTTCACAGATTCCACTGGGTGGGGAGGGGGATCAGAGTCTTCCTCCCCAGACTCACAGCCACCTCCACTGCCTATAGCAGGTGGCCTTGGGCAAGTCACCAACGCCACCCACCCACCCACCTGTTCTGCTTCTTCATCTGTAAAATGGGGTTAACAATAGTCTTGCCTCGGCTTGTCTTGGAAGAGTGGGTGAGTGAATGCAGCGAGGGGCGTTTAGAATGTAAGATGCGGTATAAATGGGAGTTTTTATTATCACTCTCAGCCAAAGACTAGAGGGATGGTGGTGGTGGTGTCTGCTGAGCAGTTCCAGCAGAGGATAGACGCCCCCTCCCTCCCCAGAAAATGCCAGTGTTTAGTCCCAAGGATTTGGGAGCAAGTTGTTCCCCCACCCCCAACTCCTACGAGGGAGAGAAATACATTTTCTCTCCCAAATAGTGCTGGGTCTTCACAACTCTAAATATCTCAGACCCAAGACTGTTCTGAATAAACCACGGTATACATAATACATGCTTCTGTTCCCATCTAAAAACAGCCAAGCAAGGGGCCCCTCCTCTGTCCGCTAGCCCCCCTCCCTCCCACCGGGTCTGGACTCTAGCAAGCAGGGGTTGGGGGAATGGGGGGAGTGGAGAGTGGAGCGTCCGTCCAAGCCCTTGGCATCTTGCAAATGGTTTCCTGAGTACCTACTCCCTACTGGGGCTGGGGCTGCACTGGCACCTGGGAAACAGATGTAGGAGGCCCACAAAGAGTGCCCAGTCGGGTAGGGGAGGCCAAGGAGAGCACAGTTCCCGCACAGGGTGATCATGCTTGCATGGGTGGGGCTCCCAGTGGACCTGGGAGCACCTCTTCTTGGAGGAACAAATGAGCTGGATTGAGAAGAATGAATAGAAGTTCACGGGATGGGGGTGGGGGGCAGGAAGTACATTTCAGGAATGTGTGAAGCCTGGAGGCCTGAAAGAACAGTGCACAGTGAGTGTGTCTGTGGGACTGGAGGTGGGGGCCGGGGTGGGGGGAGGGAGAGCACAAGGACTGGGCTGGAAAGGGCTGCTGGACCCCAAAAGGGCAGAGGCTTGAAGGAACTCTGAGGCAATCTTGAGGGTGTTGGGGAGGCAGGGGCAACATCACCACCCAGCCTCAGCTTCCTTTGTACTATGGCCACAAGATATCTCCCCTGCAGGGCTGGAGGGAGGGTAAATAAGATAGTGAGAGGAGGCACTTATTCCTTTACCCTCTTTCCCCTCACTCAGGAAACAAGGGATGGGCAGAGTCTGGGGTGAGGAGGCAGGGTTGGGGGACTCTGAACCCACTGTTTTCCATGCACAGGAATAGGATCCCAAACCCCCCTCCCAGACCTGGTCTGGGCTGCTAGACAGAGGTGGCTGTGATTAGCAGCCCCAGGTGACGTGGGCATGTGGCATTGGCAGTGTCTCCTGCTGCGGAAATGGGATCTTGGTTCTGGCTCTCAGGTCAAGAAAGCTGTTCTTGCCAGGGGCCCCTTCTTGCCACTGGGGGGCTCTGCAGTGCCAGCCTCAGGTCTGAGCAGATTCTTTTTGCCCAACTGATGGGGACCGCCTTGGTCATGTCTCCCCCTGACTCCATGCTCAAGATGGTACTGAAGGGGAGAGTTAGGGATCCGAACTCCGCCCCGCCCCCCTGCCCCAGGTCTGGTTCCACAGCCCCCATCAGCCCATTGTGCCCCAATCCTCCACTGTTTCCTGGGGAGTCCCTGCCTGGCTGGAACTGGGTGCTTGTGTGGGTTGGGGGAAGGGGGAAGTGGTTGCACCGCACACGGCAGATCCCAGCAGCCTTTGACGCTGAAAAATCCAATTTCCTTTCTAATTGCCACTGCCAGTGTGCTCGCTCTCCCCTCACAGCCTACTTCTGCTTGGCGGCGGTGCCGTGGTCCCCGCTCCACGCTTCCTCTGCTCCTGCCCCCCGCTGCCCACCCCATGGTGAATGCTCACCCCCCTCGCGGTCACCCGTGTCGGGATGCACCATACATCATGTCCACAGCCGGGAGGGGCTGGGGGAGTGGGCCGGCCCCCGCCCTGGGCTCCCTGACGAAATCGTCCTTTCTGCGGCGGATGACAGGTTGTGGGAACAACAGCTTGAATTACGGAAAGAAGTTTCCCCACTGAGTTAATCTGCAGTGGCTGGAGGTGACCTTCTGGAGACGGCGATTAATCACGGGCCGTGGCGGGCGCCGCGCCACGCCGGGCCCTTTGGGGGAATACTAATTCCACTACAAGATAAATCATAATTTGACAATAATCATCTGCCCTAATCACTCCAATTCTTCCGTTTAATTATTTGTATACACCGGGTTTCTTCAACGACGACCCTGTGTGCCCATGGTTGGGGAGGGGGCTGCCGCTTGGGTGCAGACCCCTCTCTGGCCCCTCAGTTGCTTGGCCCTGCTGGGATGCATAGGGAGGCCTGGCTCAGAGGTAATAGGGAGAACATGGAAGCTCAGAGTTGTGATAGCATGACTGGGGAAACTGAGGCCCAAAGGGAGGCTGGGATTTGCCCAAGGACACACAGGTGGGCTCTGATGGTCAGTCCCAGGCTGTGTCCCATCGCTCCACCTTGCTGAAGAATTTGACTAGAATGCATCACTTCCACTGCCCTGCTCCCTGACCTTCTGTCCCCAACCTCCTGCAAGGCCTGGCCCCACCCTCCATCTGCCAGCATAGACACCGTTTGCTGACTGCTTCGATGCCCTCTACCCAAGCCCTGGGCCTGGCTGCACACTTGGTCATGAGGGTCAGGAATTGTGGACATCAGAGCAGGCATTGGTTGGCCTTTGGCAGTTGAGGGACCTCTCTGAGTCTGTACCTGTAAATTGGGTGGGGCTCCCTCCCTCCCAGGATGGTGGAGATGCACAGGGGTGCTCACAGGTGTACCTACAGAGGCCTTCACAGCTGCCTCCTACCACCCCTTCCTATTCTGCGAGGGTCCAGCCCCAGCTGCTCCATGTTGTTCACTCCCTCCCAAACCCACCCCCTAATCTGGCTCCTGGGGCCACCATGCTCAGTCCCTGAGTTGAGCTGCCAGGAAAGTCTGAGGTCCTGGCACTATCTCTGACATCCCCCTCAAATGAGATAGCTGGGCTGCTGCTGCCCTGGCTCCCTGAAGCAGGAGTAAAAATGACTGTCTTTCTTCTTCCAGGCTGTCTCCTGGCACCCCATGGTGGAGGGTAGTGGACAGGGGGTACAATGGGGGACTGTTGGACCCAGGTTGTCTCCCCCAATGTGGCTTTTGGGGGACATGTGGTTCACCTTTGTGGCAGTATGGAGGGGGATGGCCCCCCAAACAAGAACCCAAATCCCGGGTGTGTGATGGGGCGGCAGCCAAGAAGGTGATAACTGAAGATAAGGTAGATGATAACAGCAGCTGCCCCCCGGGATCTGGTCCCAAGGACGGCTGATGTGAGGCTGATGGTGGAAACACCGTCTCAGGGAAGAGATGTGGCCCCTTTGCTCGGATTGGAGCAAAAAGAAAGAAGCAGGGGAAATAAACAAACCACAGGCTTAACTGCCAACGTTTACGAAGCACCTGCCACAGGCCAGGCCTGGTGCTCAGGACCCTGCCTGCTTCCCGTCACGGTCCTCAGGGCCACCTGCGAGTTCGGTGTGACGTCAGCCCAGCTCTACAGAGGGGGAATCGAATCTCAGAGAGGTGAAGTCGTTCTCTCAAGGTCACCAAGCTTGTGAGGACAAGGACAGCCGCCTCCTGTCTCCAAGACTGTGCCGAAGCCACTGCCCCCAGTATTGTAGAATTGCTGGGCAGAGGGTCTGGGCAATGCTGAGCCAGTTTCTTCTCCTCTCAGGGTCTCAGTCTTCCCAGTGTAGAAAGGACCCTCAGACAGTTGTGAGACTGGATGTGAAAGGGCAGCTGGTCCCTGCCCCCAGCTGTTCAAGCCTATAAGTCCTTCATGGTGTCCTATTTTCCACCCTTCTGCTGCAGTTTCTCTTCACTCATTCTTGGTGAAGACAGGGCTCTCCCCTTCTTCTCTGTCCTCCGCCAGAGGTGCACTTCCACCCCCCTCTCCATGCACCAGTCCTCAGTAACCCTTGCCTGAAGGAGGAGAGATGTGTGTGACCCAGTGGCCTCCACTCAATGCCATTCCTTGCCAACTCCTTGATAGATCAGCCATGGCTTGTGGCTGGTAGGGACACTGCTGACTTTTTGAGATGTGCTTTGGTCAGACATCCTCTGGCTACCCCACAGCCCTCAGCACCCCCAGGCCTGACTGTCTGGCCCATGTTGCCACACATCAGGGCAGGGCTCCAGAGGTGGCTGTGCAGGAGACCCCACCCCAGCTATGAAGACCTAGGTCATTTGGCCTTTCTGAGCCTCAGTTTCCTTATCTGCAAACCAAGGGGTAATAAAAATACCTGGTTCATGGAAAGCCTGGTTACCTATTGTTAGCATAGGCATCAGCCTGCGTGGTGTGGTCACAGAAGGGTCAGCCAATTGGGGTGCCCAAGAGGGGAGGGGGCATTCTCCTTGCAGACAACACTCCACTCCGAAGGCCACTGCGTCAGCTCCTGCCCAGCCAGAGCCAGCCCCCCTTCCTGAGAGGGGAAGGAAATTGCGTGGCAGGGGTTGTGGGTGGGGTGGGGGGCTGCAGGAGTGGGGGAGTGGGGAGGGCTGTGGCAGCATAAAAGGGAGGCAAAGGTTGGCCAAATGGGGGAGAGAAATGGCCTGGGGGGAGAGCAGCTGAGCCGAGTCGCTGGGGAGGGAGGCTGTGGTGCTATAAATACTTCCCAGGTAACAGGACCCACAAATGAAGGGAGGGAATTAGTCACATTCCGCGGCGCCTTGGAGAGAGGACAGGGAGCAATGACCTGAATCTGTGCAAGGGAAAAAATTAGGCTAACCTTGGTGGGGGGTGGTTAGGGGCTGGATGCCGAGCCTCCTCGGAGGGGTGCCCTGGACAGGCTTTGCAGGGCAGTGGCCAGCGAGGAATAACCCTGGCAGGAGGGGTCTGGAAGGGACATCTTGTTTACACCCCTGCCCAGATGTGTGAGCTATGTGAGGGGCTCTTTTCTTCTCCAGGATTCCCTGGCCTCTCTCAGTACCTCAAGCCCATTTGTCTCGAAAGTCCTTCCAGGAGTCTAGCCTGGTCTTTCCTCATGTCACTCTGAAGCATGTCCCTCCTTAGGCCCTAGCCCTCCCTGGGGCCTCCACCTTGTCATGCATCTGGCTTCCTGAGTCTCCTGATTCAGGCAGGGAGGCTCTTTGCTTGGGAAGGTGAGAAGGTTGAGTCCTGCTCTCTCTGGACCCCAGTGCCAGGGCTGGGCTCACTTGTTCCTCACTGGGACAATGACTAGAGCCCCTTCTCCAGTCCTTCAGCCTGAGCTTCACCCCCTCCAGGCTGGCCCACTCACACTTGGTGCCAAAACAGTTCACAACCTCCCTTGCTTTGTGAATGGTGTCCAGTCCCCTTGGCCTGGCATACTGGGCCCTCCAAGGCTGGCCTACAAGCAGCTTTCCAAGCGCATCTTCTGCCTCCCTCTGCCTCACACCTTGCCTGCCACTTGAAATTCTCTAGGCCTTTGCACAGTCTGTTTTTTCAGCGGAGGATGCCTGCTCCTTCCTCTGCCTGACAGAGTTGCATCTCTCCCAAGACACAGCTCTAGTCTGAAATCCTGCCTGCTGCTGCCTCACCTGCTGAGTTGGGACCTGCCTGATCTATGCTCTTGGAGAATTCCCCCCAAGGATAGAGCAGAGAAGAGGTTAAGATCCGAGTTAGAAGGCTAGCTCTGACTTATACTATGTGGCCACAAGTGAATAACTGCTCTCTTGTGCCCCAGTTTTCTCATCTATAAAATGGGGTTTTCACAGCACCTGCCCTTGCTTTTGTACAGTTTAGTTGAGACCCTGCTTGAGAAGGGCTTAGCATGCAGTCAGTGGATGGCTGTTGTTGGGGCCACAGTACTGATCTCAGTTTCTGTGTCTGCCTCTGCCGCTGGCTGTGAGATTGGGGATGGAGGGGAGGCGGTGGTGCTGCGTCCCCGTGTGACTCCATGCCGCAGCCGCAGTGGCCAGCTCGCGCCTGGCACTGAGACCGTCGGCAAATGTTTGCTGAATTAATGAGTGGGGGCTGCAGGGCGAGATCGGGCTGCAGTTCAGCCCGGGCTGCTGCAGCTGGGGTGCGTGGGTACCTGTGTGTGCTCATGGGAGTGTGAGTGAGTGGTGTCAGTGGGTGGGGGAGCCGTGTCCGTATCCCGGGGGTCTAGCGGCGCCGTGGGCAGCCTGGCGCGCCCGCTCCCTGGGGTCCCCGCCGAGCGCCTGCCTGGCTGCGGGACCCCGTTGCCAGGAGCAGTCAGGATGCGGCAGCGTCTCCATGGCAACGCGGCATCTCGAGCCGCGCGCCGCCCTCCCCCGGCGCCCCGCAGTGGGCAGGAGGCCGAGCCTGGCAGCCCCTCCCGGCCCAGCAGCCAGCAAGCTGGGCCAGGAGGCAGAGGCCTGGAGGGAGGAACTGAGGAGGGGGCTCCTTAGGCCTGGGGTCCGGGGATGGGGTGGGAAAAACTCCAGCCTTCTTACCCAGGGTCGAGCGGCTGAACTGTCTTTACTTGCCTCCCCATCTGCAGGAGGTAGACAATATGAGGGTGCTGTCCTTTGCCTATGTGCACCCCCCTCCTCCCCTCCTTGCCCTCTAGCCAGGAAATTGAGCCCTGGTTAGGGCAGGAGACCCTGACTGGCCAAAGGACATCTGTGATCTAAGTCCTGGCTGTGAAAATGGCACAGTGATTCAGCCTGGAGGAGCTGTGGTGAGGAGCCCTGAGGTGCTGCCTGGGAAGTGCCACACTGATCCAGGGTGTGAATGCAAGCCCAGTGCCTTCCAGTGCTCACCCAATCTCCACCCAGTGTCTCCCACTTCTCATCAGTCCTGCTGAGGTCTCCAGTACCTGCCATGAATCCTCTGAATAGCTCTCTACTTTCTCAGTCATGCCATATCTCCAAAACCCACCCAGTGCTTCTTCCTCCCCCAGTCCCACCCGGTGCCCCTGGTGCTCACCCACTGTCTTCCCAGTGCCTGTCAGTACTTCCCTATACTCACTTGGTATTGCCAGTTGTTATCCCGTATCCCTCTAGTACCTACTCATTACTTTCAAGTACCCATTCAGGGCCTCCCAGTAATCACCCAGAAAACACCGGTGCTCTCCCCCTAGTTTAGGCCGGGTGCCCCTTAATATCCCCCAGGGACCACCCACTGCCCTCAGTGCCTGCCCAGTGACTCCCAGAACCCTCCTATTATCTGCTCGGTGTCCTGCTCGTTTCCCCAGTACATCCAATGTGGTTCCCAGTACTCCTGTGCTAACCATTCCAGTGTTAACCACTGCAAGCCCTTTCTGCCCACCACACTTTCTGTCTACCTCGCCACCCTCACTTCCTCCTACTCCCGGTAAATCTCCGCCCCTCTGCCCCGCTCCGCCCCACCCCACCTGAGCTCAGCCAGGCCGCAAGGCGTGCGGCGGCCAGGAGGGGGCGCACGAGCTGTGAGCCCCAGGCCGAAGCGGGGGCTGCGGCCGGGGCGGGAGTGGGGGTCGAGGGGTTGCATCGGAGGCTAGCGTCTTCCCAAGCCTGATTCCACGCCAAGGGTGGGACTGCGTTCCTGAGGAGACCCGCCTGGAGTAACAGCAGTTCTACCCCGCATCCTTCCCAAGCCCCGCCGGGCCAGAATCCTGCCGCCACCGCCGTGGTGGCTTTGGCTCTGGGAAGGGGCGCGCGCCCTCTGGTGGCCGCGGAGTAGCGCAGCAACCTGGGTGCTGGGGTAGGGGCGCCGCGCGGGACGCGGGCCGGTGCGTTCCTTACCTCTCTCCTCCCACCCCCCAGTGCATTTTTATTGGGTCCGTCCTCGAGCTGGCGGGGGGAGGGATGATGGGCGATCCAGAAAGAAGGAAACCCGGCTAGGCAGAGGAACTGGGGTGGGTGGGGGGCTAAGCAACTGAGGTCTGGGATGAAGGGAGAGCATTGGCTAGGGAGCTTGGGACCTAAAGCTCAGGGGAAGGGTTGTGGGAGCAGAAGCGAGGGCGGGGCGCGGTGCTGTAGCGCTGAGTCTGCCAAGAAATGAACTCACAAATGAATCTCTACTCAAGGACCCACCAATTTGGGCTTTCATCTGGGTGTACTATGGGCAGAAGGTGAGGGTAGGGTACGGTAATGCATTTCTGTCCCAGGCAGCTTCTGCCTGACCCTAAACTCTTAGGAATGGGCTCCCCATCAATTGACCCCTTAAAAATTTCCTTACTGCCTCTTCTCACCTGCTAGCTTCCAGTCCTCTTTTCCCAGCATCTTCTTGGGCCTGTTCTCCAATCATTATCAGTCTTAGAGAATGGGGGCACCCTATCCCCCTCCCACTCTGGGGGGTTTCCTTTCCTCTGTGTATAGGGGAAATGGATGGAGCTACAGCAAGAGGGATCTAGGTTAGACTCTGGTAGCCTATCCTTGGCCAGGGTGGGATCTGTGATCTTGTGTGCAGCTGTGGCCTGACGTCAGGCAGCACTCAGTAAGCCTCCACTCAATGGATTAGCAAGTGAGTCTCCTTAGACGTATAGGCCCTTATGTCCCCTCTACCCCCCATGTCATGACTGGGGAAACTGAGACACCTAACATGGAAAGAATTTTTCTGGGATCACCAAGAGTAGATGAATGGCAGCAGAAGAGTGCAGCGATGGGGAGCACTGGTCTGATCTGGGATTGAGCCCCAGTTCTGACACTCACTGAAGGAGCTTGGGCAAGTCACTTCCTTCTCTCTATAAAATGGGGATAAAACACTGGACCCAGTCCCCAGGGTAGTTGTGAGGATTCAGTCGGAGGATAATGATCTTGGGAAGAATAATAACAATAATCGCCACTGTTAACTGAGTGCTCACTTTGTGCCAGGTGCTGTGCAAACAACACATGAGCCTCGAGAGGCTGGCTGCTATTCTGGGTTGACAGAGGTAAAGGTCCTGGCTCAGGGCCTGCCCTGAAGAAGCCCTCACTAAAGGTGGGCTCACAAGCAGAGTGACAAAGGTCCTACCAGGCCTGGTCCCCGGGACCGCAACTCCAGGCCTCCAGGATAAGCTCCAGAGTGTCTCTGCCTATGCTAAGGCCAGTGGCCGAGGAAAGGACAAGATGACCTTGGGCTGCCCCCTGTGCAGGGCCCCCATGTGCCCTGGACTGGATCTGATTTCTGGCCCCGGGGAGGGCAGAGGGGGCTGGTTGATGGAGGAAGCATGTGTCCTGGCCTGGACAGTGGGACCAGAAGGGGCCTTGCCCCGGAACCTGGGGCCTTTCCTGCAAAGAAAATATCCAAGAGCAGGGAGGAAGGAAGTGGGGAGGGAGCGGAAGAGGGAGGGAGAAGAGACGGGAAAGGCCCCAGCTGGAACTGTGTTCTCTCAGGGATTGGCCAAGAGAAGAGGACATCTGCTCAGGCCTGGTGGAGAGGCTGCTGGGCCGGTCACCCTGGCTGGCCTTGGATGTGTGTGTGTGTGTGGGAGTGGAGGGCAAGTAAAGAGGACATGAGTCCCACCTTTTGTCTGCTCATCTGTGTTATGGGGACAAGAATCCTTCCTTCCTGGGTTGGATGGGAGTAGAAAGTGAGGTCAGGAATGGCAAACGCCATGCCTGTTAGTCCCTCGTCCCTGGGCTGAGTGCCTGACCTGTGAGAGAGTAGCTCATGCAGAATCCAGGGCTCCCACTGCCCGTGAACTCATCTAGTCACTCAACGACTGTGATTAAGGGCTCAGTAGGTGTTGGGGGCTGGGGCTGGGGCTGGGGCCAGTCCCTGCCCTCACACAGGCCCTCTGCAGAGATGGGGGAAGATGAGTTATCAGACAGTGATAGAGGAAGCAGCACAGGGCCTGTGAGGGTCCAGAGGAGATGCCTGACCCAGCCTGGGAGTCAGAAGGAGGGCTTCTTGGAGGAGGTGATATTCATGTCAGGACTCAAAGAACGAGTACATTAGCCAGAAGAAGGGGTGGGGTGGGGAAGAGGTTCTAGGTAGAGGTAAGGGCAGGTCCAAGGTCTAGGGTCCAGGGAGAGCAGGGCTGTGGCTGGAGCAGGTGGGTGGCAATGAGCAGGCATGACATGATTAGAATGGGATAAAGCCCAATGGAGGGTAGTCAAGGCCTCTGTGCTGTGACTGTCACCTCCCAGTCCTCCTCTGTGGGGAGCAGCCAGACTGGAGTACTCACAGCCCGAGCTAACCCCTCAGGTTTTCCCACTCCTTTTTCTTTGTAAAGCCCATTTTCCTGCCTGGACTGACCTCCCGGCTTTGAACCTTTCCCATGGACAGAAGACTGTGGTGGCTTAAGTCCTCATCTGTCCAGCACTAATCAGTCCCCTGGTGGGGCTGTCAGTCACCAATGCCCTACCCTGTGGCTCAGTCAGTGCACTTCGATTGGAGACACCAGCTGGGTTGGGGAAATCGTGGGACCCGAGTTGGGCCAATCAAAATCCTCCCTGGGAGTTTTCTGTCTGACCTGGGTGGGGATGGCAGCAGGGCAGGCTTTGTGGGCATTCAACCTGGGTGGCACAGGGCGCCAGGCTCTGAGTTTCATGCTCTGCCATCTGTCAAAATTTTAAATAATTCTATCTTTGAACTTGTGTTCTGTTGAGTGAAGTCTGGTGGTACAGTGGAGCAGACGTGTGAGCAGAGGAGATACGCATGCAGGGGTGTCCCGGGGGCAGTGGTTCTTGCTGCCCCAAGTGCACACAGCATTTGTGAAGCCCCATGAGTGCAGAATTCTAGGTGGACCCACGATGGGTGGGAGTGCAGCAAGACCCAAAGAGAGTTCAGGCGTACCTCGGGAATATGGCAGGCTCGGTTCCAGACCACCGCAAATATTGCAATAAAGCGAGTCATACAAGTTTTTTTGGTTTCCCGGTGCCTATGAAAGCTGTATTTATACTGTAGTCTCTTCAGTGTGCAATAGCATGTCTCAAAAAGCCAGGGACATACCTTAATTAGAATGTGACACACAGACATGAAGTGAGCACGTGCTGTGGGAAAATGGCACTACTAGACTTGCTCGTCGCAGAGTAGCCACAAACCTTCAAGTTGTAAAAAACGTAATATCTGCGAAGCACAATAAAGTGAAGTACATAATACGGGATATGCCTGTGTAAGGTGAGTATGTTAGGTCTATAGCTAAGTAAACAGGCACACTCTCAGCCCCAGGAGGCCAGGCTTTCCATTCCAACCAGAACTTGCTTCAGATGCACAAAGAAGCAATGGCCTTCGAAGAAACAGATGACCAAGGAGCCCCATCACAGCCTTTCTTACTTGTATCACTTCCCTGTACTAGCCAAATACTTATGCTGACACAGAAAGACAAGGAAAGATAGGGCAACCTGTAGTTTCTTTCCTTCCAGGAAGGGAAAGGGTGTTGGTAGAATGTGCATGTATCGAAAAGTAAAATAAAAACAGTTAAGATGGTTTTGTGCAGTTTTCCCACTGTTCTGGTAAGAATGAAATACATATGCATGTACAAGCTACGAGATACGAGTTGTATAATTTCAGTGATTCTGCATATGAGTTAAATGCCCTTTTATTTGCATTTAAAACTGGCATTGCACAATGTAAAGATGAATGGTAAAACCCATGCTAATAATTTAAATTTTTAGTTTTTCTTTACTTAGAATGACATTCAATACCAAATTAGGAAACATCATGATAAGTTGAGAGAGACCACAGAAGAATGGAAAGAACTTTATATACCTACATATTTTACAGTTTTATATTTTAGTGCCTTTAATGGCAATTTTCCCCTGCTTTTCTTTTTTATTAGAGAAGTTGTGGGTTTTTAGGAGAAACATGCATAAAATACAGGGTTCCCCTATAACACCCTATTATTTTCTCTGTTTTTTGAACAAAGGGCCCCCCATTTACATTTTGTGCTGGACTCTGCAAATTATGTAGCCTGTCCTGGGTGGAAGATTCTCCCATCTCTCTTTTAGGGTGGGGAGATGTGAGGGTGGGGTCCTGGGGCTGCCCCAACCCTGGACGTTCCCTTTGTGGTGTGGCCATGGCGGTGGGTGAGGCCCTCAATTCCCTGAGCTCCGGAGTGCAGACAGGAGACAGAAGTGCCTCCTTTTCTACAGCACACCTCCCAGCTGGTGGAAGGTGGGTCCTCAGCTCTTCCTGGGGTCCGCTCTCTCCCAGGTGTGCCATAGTCCACGGCATCTGGGGGAAGCCAGCCCCTTCAGGTCTGAAGATGTGGCTGCCTCTGTCCTGGTGGGGGGCACTGTTCTGGTTTGCTAATGCTGCCGGAATGCAAGACACCAGAAATGGATTGGCTTTTATAAAAGGGGTTTACTTAGTAACAAAGTTATAGTCTTAAGGCCATAAAATGTCCAAGGTAAGTCATCAGCAATCAGATACCTTCACTGGAGGATGGCCAATGGAGTCCGGAAAACTTCTGTTAGCTGGGAAGGCACGTGGCTGGCGTCTGCTCCAGAGTTCTGGTTTCAAAATGACTTTCTCCCAGGATGTTCCTCTTTAGGCTGCATTTCCTCAAAAATGTCACTCTTAGTTGCTCTTGGGGGTGTTTGTCCCCTCTTAGCTTCTCCAGAGCAAGAGTCTTCTTTCAATGGCCATCTTCAAATGTCTCTCATCTGCAGCTCCTCTCTCAGCTCCTGTGCATTCTTCAAAGTGTCCTTCTTGGCTGTAACAAGCTTGCTCCTTCTGTCTGCACTTATATAGTGCTCCAGTAATTTAATTCAGACCCATCCTGAATGGGTGGGGCAACACCTCCATGGAAATTATCCAACCAAAGGTCTTGTCCACAGTTGATTGAGTCACATCTCCATGGAAACACCCAAAGGATTCCAAAATCTAATCAACACTAATGTCCGCCCACATGGACATTAGAGACATTAGAGAAGTTGTGGGTTTTTAGGAGAAACATGCATAAAATACAGGGTTCCCCTATACCACCCTATTATTTTCTCTGTTTTTTGAACAAAGGACCCCTTTTGATTGCATCAAAGATAATGGCGTTTTGGGGGACATAATACATCAAACTGGCATGGGCACCTTTACTGATGACGAGGCTGTCATCTTGCCTGGCAAGGCCCGTGGGTTTCCTCCCCCTAAGACTAGGGTCTCCTGAAGGACAGGGCCAGTGGATGGGCTTCAAAAACTGGCTGTTGTCAAGCCAGAGTCAGGCTTCTGCCTCCTCTATCCCAGTGCCCATCCCTGTCTGGGTAAGGGAGCAATGTGTTTTCTCCTTGTCTTGCTTTTGGGGGGCAGTGAAAGGAGAAATGGAACCCCTCGGTAGTGGTCAGCCAGCAACTAGGCTGCCTGCAGGAGACCCTCCAGCTCAAGGCAGAGGGAGTGGGAGTGGCAGGGCAGCCAGGGGGAGGACAGCACCTCCTCAGATTGGATCTCTGAGGGGGGATGGAGGGTGACAAGGGAAAAGCAGGCAGCAAGGGGGCTTAAGGCTAGCCCCCCTCACCCAATCCTGCCGTCAGACCTGGGGCTCTAGTCTCAGCCCCAAGCTCTCGGAGTCTTCCTTTCTTCCTTTATTCCATAGGATGACTGTACCTGCCCCAAGGACTGTAGTGAGCATTCACTGAGTTAATCCACAAAATGCATTTAGTGCAGACCTGGGGACCTGGAGGCCTGCCATGCAAGAAGCGCATCCCGTGTGAAAGAAGAGGTCGGTGGCCTGATGGGGCATTCCTCCTCTGTCACCAGGAATGCCTTCCATCCCCCCTCCCTCTTAGGTCCTCCTTCCTCCTTTCCTTTCTGTGGGGCTTCCCCCTTCCTTTCTCTGTTTTTCTTCCAGCCTACCAGGCCCATCCCCCCTCAGGGCCTTTGCACTTGTTTTCCATCTGCAACTCTGGCCTTCCAGATGCTTGGTGACTCTCATTCCTTGCATTTCGACGTAAATGTCACCTCCTCCGGGATGGTGTCCTTGACTGCTCCAGCTGACATCCCCCCTTGTTCAGCCACTCTCATATTTCACTCTTCTAGTTTTCTGCACAGCACAAAACAGGTTTCTTGTTTACGTGTTTGTTCAGTGTCTTTCTCCCCCTTCCCCCCAGGCCGTGAGCCCCAGGTGGGTGGCCCCTTGTCTGTGCGCCCTGTGTCCTCAGCGACTGGCAGCACATAGCGGATGCACAGGGCAGACATGACCCCAGCGGACACAGTTTAGTGAGTGATGCAGGGCTGAACGATCAAACAAATGTTTTTATTTGAATTTCGAGACAATGAAGGGTGGGGGGAGCCTCTTAGCTCTGGTGGTTTGGGAAGGTCTCTCTGAGGAAGTGGCATTTAAGCTGAGGCAGCCAGTGGGAGATCGGAAGGAAGGATGTTGCACGTTGTTTTGAGAAGTGGCAAATAACGGGCAAGGCGATGGTGATGGGAGAGGTGGTCTGAGAGGTGGTCAGAGCTGGGTGATGCAGGGCTTTAGGCCACGGAAGGTATTTGCATTTGAATTTTATGGTAAGCACTGGTTTCCTGGTCAGTGATGGGGAGGAGGGAGATGCAGGGGACAGAAGGATGGATTGACAGACAGGGATTGACTGGGTGGTGATGTGGCTGTGTGTGTGCGTGTGTGCATGGGGGAGTGTGTGCACGGCATGTGGTGCTGGTGGGTGTGGGCCCATGTGTGCCTGGGAGCGTGGTGGTGCATGTGGGTGCACACGTGTGTGTTGTGGACACTCCTGACAGCCACAGCTCCATGCGTGATCTCCCCTCTCAAGCACGTGGAGTGCCCACCTCCCTGCTGTCCACGCTGGCTTCCCCCTCTGCCCCAGCCAGGAGGGTGCAGTCTTGTTTCCCTTTCTCCTTACCGCTGCCCTGGGACCAGCAAGAAGGATCCCAGCCCATACCTAGGGGTCGAGCCTAGACCCCTGCAAGGACGACCAGACTTTGAAGTTTGGAGACATGGGCTTGCCCGCCTGAGCCCAGAAAATGACTCCACGCCTCCAGTTTGCAAGGCAGCGGGGGACGCGGGGGCCACTGGCTGTGTGAGCTGAGGCGGCTGCAGCAATACCGAGAAGGGCCGCACGGGGGCAGCCGGGGACTCCGAGCCGCGGAGAGAAGGAGGGAGGGAGGAGTGGGAAGGCGAGGGCGGGGCGGTCAGAGGGGCGAGGCGGTCTGGGGGCGCGTATCTGCGGGGCTCTGAGGTCTGGCTGGGTTTCTGCCTCCAAGGGGTTGTATGTGTAAGAGTAAAAGGAGGTCATGAGCTCATGCCCATCCCGGTGACATCTCATTTCATCCCCATGCGACATCCTCACAGGCCCAGAGAGGTGAAGCCACTTGCCTAAGGTCACTCAGCTGGGAGATTTAGACTAGGCCTGCCTGACCTCACACTGACTACTGCCCCACCCTGAATGAGTCCATCTCCAGGGGAATGCCACTTTGTCCATCTGTCTTCTGGCCTCATCTCACTCCCACCACTCCACACTCCACTTCCTACCCCCCCATCAGAAGCTGGGCTAGAGCCCCCTCCCCTTCCTTGGGCAGGACTAGGATATCTGGGCAGGAAAGCTGGGACTTGAGACCCCTCCCTGAGACCCCTGGAGAGGAGGGGTTCAGGGGCCCTGGGATTAGCTTCCATATATGCCTCCATTACTATGGTAACAGCACCCCACAGAAATGCCTTTGGGGATGTCTGGCTCCTGCTTCCTTTTTGACCTCCCCCAAAGCCCCTGTGGACAGCTAAGAGCTGGGGAGGGGGATCTCTGGAGCTGATGAATACACGCTGAGTTTCAGGCCTGTAAGCTGGTATACAACCAGGACACCACCTCCCTCAGACCCCTGCAAACAAACACAAAAAAACAAACACACACACACAAAACACACAACAAAACCCCAAAGCCAACTCCCTCTTGGGCAGACTTGGAGGCAAAAGTAAGGATGATTTCAGCTGAGACCATTGAACAGAGGGGTAGACTGAGTCCCAGAGAAGAACATGGAGTCATCCAGGGTTAGGCAGATAGTAGGGGCTGATGCCCTGTTTGTTTTACTCCAGAAACGGCTGGAGGACACCAGACAAGGGAGTCAGTAAGATCTGTACTCACCAGTTAAGTATTGGGGGTGGGGTGGGGTGGGGTGGGGATGAAGGACAGTCATCTGGTCTCCAGAGAGTCCACTCTGACCATCTCCTCCCCTACCAATGTCAGAAATGGTTCTTGCCTTAGAACTCCCTTGACACTTTCTCTCTGGTCAAGGAACCAAAAAAATCACTCTGAGTTGCTTTAAGAGGCCTCAGAACCTCCAGTCTACCCTTCTGGTCAGCCCAGAAATCCTTTCTCTACCTCTCTTAACAGTGAAGTGTCCCTCTTGCTTGCACACCTCCTGTGACGGGGAGCTCACTGTCCTATAAGACAGCCTGTTCCATTGTAGGGCAGATCTGTCTGTTAGAAAGAACTTCCTTCTAGTGAGACCAAACTGGCCTTCTTGTGATGCCCAATTGTTGGAACTACTTCCCCCAGTGAAGCACAGAACAAGTGGCTCTGTCATTTCCTCCCCTGCCTCGCCCCCAAAGCCAGCCTTTTCTCCAGCTTAAATGGTCCCAGTTAACCATAAACAACCTCTCCAGCCCTTCATCTCCTGGGCAGCTCTCCACTGAGTGCCCTTGGGGTGGGAATAGCTCCTTCTCTGGTGACTATTATTTTTCCTCAATACACAAGCAAATGTGTTCACTATCGGGAAATTAGAAAATAAACACAAGAGAAAAATATCCACAATCCCACCACCTAAAGACAAACTCTTTTATCCCCTCAGGGCCTTTCCTCCCAGTCTGTTGCCAATGTGTTAATAAAGTGGATGGCAAAAGCAAAGTTATTTCAAAGCTGGCAGTAGGAGGCCTCTTACCAGAGAAAGGCAATTTTTGTTTAACTTAACATCTTGAAGGGTCATTTGGTTGTGACAAGACAGGCCTGCTCTGGAAGACCGAGGAATGGGACAAAAAGAACTAAAGGACTTTGATAAGAAAGGAGGAAGAATTTGAGTTTCTGCAGGCGCTGCGCTAGAGATGTAGGAGAAATTTTTCCAGAGCACTGCCTTCTCCATTGGCTCTCCACAAACTGTAGCTGTCACCCACCACTACGTTCCTCCTTCTAGAGCCCGGGGCAGGTGGTGTGGGAGCAAGGTGAGTCCGGGTTCCATGTGGCAGGGGCCTCCTTCGGAACTGGGGGAGAGAAGGCTGCACTCCTGAGTCCCCT
The DNA here is from genome assembly GCF_015220235.1 of Choloepus didactylus. Lineage (NCBI taxonomy): Eukaryota > Metazoa > Chordata > Mammalia > Pilosa > Megalonychidae > Choloepus > Choloepus didactylus. Next base: position 83,693,799 of record NC_051319.1, read on the forward strand.
GGGAAAGCTCAGGCCACATCCCATTATGTTGTGAATGCCCGCCTCAGCCCTGCCTTGCCCCATCAGTCAAGTCATGTGCACAGGCAGAGCTCCAACTGGTGGCACTTGGGGTGTGAAGGAATAAGTATGGCCCCCAGGGGATAATGCAGGGGAAATGGGACAGTGCATACAGGAGGCGAGAGGCCAAGGGGAAATGGAGAATTTCATGGAAATAGGAAAAAGAGTCATCATGATAAGGAGAAATTCAGGCCTCCAAGAACCCCAGGGATTGGGGTGAGGGTGGGGGTGCGTTGTGTATTCTACGTAGTGAGATTGGGGTCTCTAGTCAAGGGAAGGGGGACCCCAGAGACCTGCAATTTACTCCCGTGTATATTTACTTTCCATGTAAGTAAATATTTGTATTGCACCGTTTTCACAGCTACATAATACTCCAGTGCATAGAGACCACAATTTCTTTAACCAGTATCCTATTTAGGACATTTAGGTTGTTTACAACTTTTGCCATTACAATCAGTGTGACAATGGGCAGCCTTGTAGCTGTATCTTTGCACTCATCCATCTTTATTTCTTTAGGATAAATCCCTAGCAATGGGACTGCTGGGTTGAGGGGCAGGCACATTTCTAAGGCTTTTGAAACATGGTGACAAATTGCTTCCCAAGAAGTAGCACGTCTTTTTGCTGCCACCAGTCATGTGAACATGCCATTTCATTACACCTTAACCATCAGTCGTCTTCTTTTCCCAACACTTTATTATTAAAGGTTCAAACATACAAAAAGGTTGAATAAATTTTACAACGAGCGCCCATACAGTCACCACCTGGATATCTACAATTTACATTATACTACATTTGCTTTAATACTATCTATGCATCCCTCCACCCATCAATTCATCTTTTTTTGAAGTATTTCAAAGTAAATTGTAAACCTCAGACATCAGTACACTTTTCCTCCCTCCCCTAAACACTTCAGCCTGCAGATCATTGTCAATAACTGGCATTCAATATTTTTTTATGGTTCATTGTATTTGAAGCACATTTTATATAAAATGAAATGCACAAATCTCAAGTATACTATTTGTTGAATTTTGAAAAATGCATATTCTTGTATAACCCAAACCCTTGTCAAGATATAGAATATTTCCATCACTCCAGAAAGTTTCCTAGTTACTCCTCTCAACCATTGTTCTGACTTCTTTCCACCATCGCTTAGTTTTGCCTGTTCCAGAACTTGATAAAAAATGGAAGCATGCCATATGTACTCCTTTGTAGCTGTTTTCTGTCCTTCAGCTTAATGTTTTGGAGATTCATCCATTGTCACTGGGTGGATCAGTAGTTTGTTCCTTTTTATTGCTGAATAGAATTCCATTGTCTGGATGGACCACAGTTTGTTAATCCATTCACCTCTTGATGGACACCTGGACAGTTTCCAATTTGGCGCCATTATAAATAAAGCTGTTACGAACATTCTTGTACAAGTCTTTGTGTGAGCATGTTTTCATTTCCGTTGGGTAAAATCTAGGTGTGGAATTGCCGTCACAGGGTAGGTGTATGTTTAATTTTATGGGAAATTGCTTGACCTTTTTACAAACTGGTTGTACAGTTTTACACCCCACCCACAAGGTATGATCCCTGCCCCTGAATCTGGAAACACCATGGGGTTTTCTCTCCTTGGTTTCAGATGCTGCACCCTGGTGAATACCACTGAATGTCCTACTAACAGCCTTCGCTGCACTTGTCCGGGAAGTCAACTGGATGCCTCAGGCTGTTTCTCATGGACAGGTGGCTGGCTGGATGTCCGGCCAGATCTCCCTCACCCTGAGCTTGTATAGTTGCTTTGTTGGAACCTGAATGGTGGCCTTTCCATTTGCCTTCATTGAATTTCATCTTGTTAGTTTGAGTTTTGACTTAACCCTGCAGCAGGCTCTGATGATGATGACAGTAGCAAACTCACATTCATGTGCCATGCACCAGGCTCTGAGCTAACTCATTCAGACTTCAGGACAGCCCTGTGAGGAAGCTGCTGCTATCGCCATGGTAGAGATGAATTTGAAGCACAGAGAGATGATGTAATTTGTCCAAGCTGACTCAGTTATCAATGGCAGAGCTTGGATTTGAACCCAGGTAGTTTGAATTTGGACAGCATGGTCTTAATCACCTATCCTGTTGCCTCTTTCTGGCTTTTGATGTTCTCTCCCTCTATTTTCCAGCCATCTACAAATACAAAGAGCATGCCTCTAGGTCTTCATCCAAATTAATGGTTACAAAAATAAAAATAAAAACAAAACCCATGAACCAGACAAGTCCAGGGCCAAGCAAAGAGCCCAGTGGCATGTGTCTAAAGATCTCCTTTTAGATGAGCCTTATTCTATCTGTTGATGATCTTTGATGTGATTACTTGATCAGCTACAAAGCCATGGAACTGGGATCCAGCAATGGCTCTCCACTGTGTTCTCAGGATATTTATCAAATATCTCCCTGAAATCTCCACCCTACCAGCATTTCATGTCCATCCTCAGCTCTACCAGCCCAGAAGCCTGAGAAACAAAGGGAACAGAAGAGGGGGCTAGGAGAGCATGTAGTCTAGTATGTGGTAGGTGTTCAAGAAATGCTTGTTGATTATTATTTCGTAATCTGTCTCCAATTGTGTTCTACCCCCTTTCCACAAAAATGACTCTCTTGTCAAAGTCTGTGGTGATCTCCATGTTTCCAGATCCAATGGCCAGTTCTTGGCCCTCATCTTACTTGATCCATCAGCAGCATTTCATGGTCAATCTCCCCCCTCCTTGCTATGGTTTCTTTATTTGGCATCTTGGGACCCCACATTCTCCTGCCTTTCCTCCACCTCTCTGGATGCTCCTTCTCAGTCCCTCTTCCTGTGGCTCCCCACCCCCCTTCCCCACCTCTTGAGGCGGGGGGGTGGGGGTGGCCCTCGGGGCCCTGTCCTTGGCTCTCCCCACTCCTGTGACCACCCCACCCACTCGTGCTGATGACTCCTGAATGTATATGCCCACCCCAGACTTTCCCCACCTGCTGCCTGTCTGACATCTCCACTTGGCGGCCAATTGACATCTCAAACTTGACCTGTCTAAAACTGGGCACGGATCTTCCTCCTCAAACCCCACCCCACTGCCCACCTCAGTTCTTGGCTACTCTATCCTTTCTGTTGTTCAGGCCCCAAACTTTACCTTTATCCTTGACTCCTCTCTCTCTCACAGCCCACTCCCAATCCCTCAAAGTATCCTATTGGCCTTACATTTAAAGTACATCCCTGGATAACTGCAGTAGCCTCCTAACTGCTCTCCCGGCTTCAGCTCTGCCTCCTCCAATTTATTCCTTTAAAAATATGTCAGATCAGGTCAGTTTTCAGTCCCAAACCCTTTGCTGGCTCTTCATGTCACTCAGAGTCAAAACTAAACTCTTTATAACAGCCGCTGAGGCCCCACATGATCTGGCCCTGCTGCCTCTCTGCCCTTGTCTCCTATGCTCTGCCTTGGTCCCTTGGCTCCAGCCACACGGGCCTTCTTGCTGTTTCCCCAATATACCAGCAGGTGTGCGTCCACCTTAGGGTCTCTGCCCCGGCTGGGCTTCCTCCCTGCAACGCTCTTCCCACAGATATCTACATGACAAATTCCCTCACCTCTTTCTTGTCTTCATCCAAATTTGCCTTTTCCAAATGTCTGCTAGTAACCCTCTACTTAAAGTTGCAATGCTCCTTACCCTCCCTGTCTGCCCCGCTGATCCCCTTAAGCTGCCCTATTTCTTTCCCTGCAGTCCTATAATATTATAAGCTTTACTTATTTATTATGCATATTGTTTCTTCTCTCCTCCCACCCCCACTGGAAGGCATGATTCAAGGAGTTTTGTTTCTTATTCACTGATATGGGTCACCTAGAATAGATGGTACGTGTAGGGTCTCAATAAATATTTGTGGAAGGAGGGAGAGAGGGAGGGAGGGAGGAAAGAAGGAAGCAAAAATAATAATTTGAGAAGGGGCCTCCAATTTAAAATGGGTTGGAGCCAAGCAAAGGTGGGTTGTGGCATGGCCAGGTGTGTGGGCATTAGTGCTGTTTGCTGTGCACCAGCCACCCTCCTCTTGGTAATTCTCCTCCATTTTCCTTTGGGATGCAAACCCTCCTACCGTTAGTCAATGTGGCTCGCCTGGGACTGACTCCACTCCCCACTCCAGGAGGGCAGTGACTGTGGTTTGGCCAAGTGGTGGACTGCATTCTTCAGGCCACTGCAATTGGGTCAGGGCTGGGCACATCTTACTGGCACATCTCACCAGGAGACTGAATCCTGAGACTTAGGCTTGTGCTGCTGGGATGGGGCAGGCTGGAAGTAACCTCAGAGCTGCCTTGGCCATCTTGCCACTTTGTTGAAAGAACCTGCCTGGGAATGAAGCCAAAACTGAGGACTACTGGGCTACAGATATGGAGGAGGACCCCACCAGAGAGCCTAGATCCAGCCTGGCCTGCAGCTGGACTTCTGGACCTGGCATTCACATGAGCCCCTTTTCACTGAAGCCAGTATGAGTCAGATTTCTGTCACTTGCAGCAATTTCCACTGTATCTCCTTGAGCTCCTGCATTGGAGAGTGAGGAGGGGATGGAGAGGGCCCACGGAGGTGTATGGGGTGGGCAGCCCCAGGGACAGTCCCATGTGAGAGGAGCTGAGCACTCAGTTATCAGTGCCGAATGGAGGGGCATGGAAACAGATTTGCCTTGGCCCTGTCCTAGAGGAGCTCTCGAGTTGTCAGGGGAGAAGGACATGGGCGCTAACAGGGTCAAGACAGACTGAAGGGTCTGCTACACCACAGCTGCAAGCTAAGCTGAGATGGATTCCACTCAGACGTCAGGAGGGAACTCACGTTTGCAGACAGGAGGGCCCAGCAGTTAACACACCAGGAGGTGGAGTGTGGGCTCCCCACTTACCAGAACCAGAGGTGTGTTCTGGGGTAAGTCACTTAACCATCTAAGCCTCAGTGTTTTCATAGGTAAAATGCGGTGAATAATGTCCACCTTGTAGGACTGATGTGAGGATGAAATGGGATACTGTGTGCCAAACTTAGTGTGAGCCTAGCCCCCAGAAAGTTCTTACTAAAAGTCAGCGGCACGGATTGTATGGTGTGTGAATATATCTCAATAAAATTACATTTAAAAAAAAGCGGCTACTGTTACAGTTACTGCCTTCTGTGGCAGCCAGGAGTTCTACATAGTGGTCCAGGTGCAGTTCCTATTGAAGCCAGCAGATGGAGCCCTGACTCCAAAAGAGCCCTAGTCCTGGAATTCTTTCGGAAGGGCGCCGGGAGCGGTTGGGAGGGGCTGCCTTTCCGACCTCGGCCAGTTACACCCCTACCTTCCCCTCTGTGGTGGGAGAGGGACCCGCACTCCCCTCAATTCTGTGGTCAGTCTCTGGCTCAGGGAAGAGGAGGCTTGGGTCAATAGAGTTTCAGTGGAGGCTCACTTTTCCATCCGTTTTGCAGACGAGTGTGGGCTTCGGAGACAGTGTGGGCAAAAGTTGAGGAAATACTCAGGTTGGACCACACAAAAGACTTCCAGGACGAGCAAGCGTCCCGATATGGAGGTTGGTTACAGAGGGCATGCCGCTGGACCTCGGGGCGCAGCTGGGCCCGGTGCTGAGGCAGGGGAATAACCCGTATGATCTCGATTTGCTTCCTCCTGGATGTGAGCCGGCGGGAGTGCCCATCGCGGAGAACCCAGGTCGCTCTGGTAATTCTGAGTCTGACCAGCAGAGGGAGGCAGAGAGCCTCCCGGCCTGACACCCGCGCACCTTCCAGCCTCAAACTGGCGCTGGCAAGAACCTTCACGGCTTGGCCACGCCTCTTTAGGCAGGACCTGTCCCGTGTCCCTTCGCTTTTGAAAAAGTCTTGCTCCCCTTTCCCCCACTGGGCTTCTCGGGGAGGCTCCATCTCAACCCTTTCTCTGGATTTCAATTTCCTGGTCTTAAATGAGAGGGGACCTGCTGACTAAGCCAATCCTAGCAGCTCACCCCAGACTTCTGGGGTGGGGAGGCTTTATCTCCCCAGGAGTGAGGAACTGGGGAATAGAAGGGGATACTTCCCCCCACCCCATCAACCCAGACCTGTATGTCTGGCTGGACCTTCTGGAGCAAGGGAATGCCCTCCCCATTCCACCCTGGCCAGTTCCCGTCATTCTCCTGGACAGGCTCCCAGAGGTCCACAAAGGCCTGCAGACAAACTTCTGAGCCAGGCTTTGCCTGTGCTTTGGGCCTGTGGCCACCTGGCTCTGGGCACTGAGAGTCCCTGGCACTTCCTATGGGACTTTGGTCACTAGCCCTGAACCAGTGTTGGCAGGGGCTATCTTTGCTGGGGGAGGGGAGGCAGAGGCAGCTCTCAGTGCTGGAGTAGTCTCCCTCCCTCCTGTCTGTGGCCTTGCTCTTCTCTGGGTGACCCCTCCACTCCATGCTCAGGCCGTGCCCGCTCCCCTCTTGCCCTTCCCCTCTTGTCTGCATGTCCAAATCCTCACCATCTTCAGGGTCCTGCTCATTTATTCATTCATGCGTTCAACAAAGGTTTATTGAGCCCTACTATGTACTAGGCCCTGTGCTAGATGCTTGGCATCTACAGCAATAACAAGATACACAGTTTTTCTGCTCTTTTTGGAGTTCACAGTCCAGGGAGGTAGTAGGCAGAAGAACAGTAAAAATCCATGCATAAAATTTCATTTCATCTTGTGATAAATGGGGTGGAGCTGATAAGATGCTTGGTCCAGGAAGCTTTACCCACAGGGATATTTCCCCTGGGAAATCATCACCCACTTTGTTCAGGCCCTGTCACCCCCCAGCCCCCACACAGGGGCTGGGACTTAGTAGGTGCTTGGTAAATGTTTGTTGAATGAATGAATGAATCACCCTACTCATGGCCAGGGACCATCCAATAATAATCTGTTTTCCTCCTCCCACTCCCCTCCCATTTAACACAGGATAGTTGGTAACATCCCCATTGTCCAGACAAGATCTGGAGGCTCCAAGGATTCCACCTCAGGCCCGCCTGGCTCCCTGCCTGGGCTCCTGACTGCACAGCTTCATACACCAGGCCCCTTCAGAGCTGCATGACCTGTGCACAGATCTATCCAAGGTCTCTCCATCTGTCATTTGGCTCATCACCTCTTGGTGCCTACTGCGTGCTGGCCCTGGGAACAGGAGGAGCTGGGGACCCAGAGAAGAGTGAGAAAGGTCCTTGTTCTTATGGCACACCCTGTCCAGACAGTCACGACACAGTGGGATATGTGCTGTGATGGGGGAAGTCCCTGGCACTGTGTGAGCCAAAAGGGTGTGTGCCCAGCCCGGGGGGCACCTCCTTGGGAGGCCTTCCCTTCCTACCTTGCTTGAGTTGCCCCCACCCCTGCAGCCAGGTGCCATCATACCTCATTTTATTTGTTTCAAAGCACTTTTTTAGCATTTGCAGTTATTCTTTTTTTTTAATCTGTTGATATGTTCATAATCTGAGTGTCTTGCTGAGAGCTCACTGTGTGCCAGGCACTGTCCTAGGCCCTGGATATACAGAAGTGAAAGTTCAAAATTCTCTGCCCTCATGGAGCTCATGGTCCAGTGATGGTAATGGTGGTGAAGAGATCGACAATAAACAGAATAAGCAAGTAAACATATAGTATAGAAATAAGTGCTATGGAGGAAAAGTAGAGGAAAAGGGAAGATGTGGGGGAGGGAGGGGTAAGATTCTGGATAGGGTGGTCAGGGAGGGTGATGCTTGAGCAGAGAGCTGAAGGAGGGGAGGGGTGAGCCATGCAGACACCTGGGGGAGGAGCAGTTCAGGCAGAGGAAACTGCAAGTGCAAAGGCCCTGAGGTGGGAGCGTGTCCCGCGTGTTTGACGAACAGCGAGGAGGTCAGTGCAGTTGGAGGGAAGTGAGGTCAGAGAGGTGGTGGGGGCCAGATCACATGGGACTTTGTAGCCATTGTAAAGACTTGGTTTGACTCTGAGTGACAAGGGAGCCATTAGGGGGTTTTGAGCAGAGGAGTGACATGATCTGATTTACATTTAACAGGATTGGTGGTAGTGGGTGGGGGTGGAAGCTGGAAGGCCCCTTAGGGAGGCTTTGGTGGTGGTGCCAGTGGAGCCGATGATGAGTGGTCAATTTTGGAGACAATTTGAAAGTAAATCCAACCAGATTTGTTCAGGGGTTGGATGTGGAGTGTAAGAAAAAGAGGGGAGTCAAAGATGACTTCCAGGTTTTCGGCCTGAGCTGCTAGAAGGATGGTGGTGACATTTACTGCCACAAGGCAGATCAGGAGGTCCATGTTGGTCGGGTCAAGTTTGAGCGGCCTTTGATGTCCCGGTGGAGACTTTGAGGCCAGGAGCTGGATATCTGGGTCTGACCTCAGGGAACAGACAAGTCTGGGCTGGAGAACTGAGAGTCATCAGTGTTTCGATGGGTTCTGAAGCCCAGGTGGGGTCACGGTGGGAGCGAGTGAGATGGAGAAGAGGGCCAAGGACTGAGCCCCGGGCACTTCAGCATTGAGAGGTCAGGGAGAGGAAGAAGCAGCAAAGGAGGATGAAAAGGCACAGCCAGGGAGGGAGGGGGAGACCAGGTCAGTGAGGAGTCCTGGAAGAAGAGAGTGTTTCCAGAAGGAGGGAGTGATCAACTGTGTCAAATGCTGCCAGAGAGTTAAGATGAGGCCTGCGAATTGACTTTGAGATTCGACATCATGGCAGTCACTGGGGACCAGTCCACAGTCATTCTACTAGCACCTTGCTACAGATATTAGAAAGAGGCTGCCCTCCCAGGTCAACCGGGCTGTGTAGGCATAAAGGTGAGCAGCAGGCGGGCACCTCTGTGTAAAGGAAAAGGTATCTTTCCCTCTGGCAGATGCAGCCCTGCTCCAGGGCATACAGCACAGCAGGAGTGCAGGCTGGATTTCAGTTCCCTCTCCACCCCTTGTGCACCCCAGGCACCCTTGTGCAGTGCACAACCTGCACATCTGTGCTCAGCAGCTGTGTTGGTGACCTTGATGAGTGGTGTGAGTAGAGTGTATATGGGTTGGGGGAGGGGATGCATGACAGGTAGAGTGGGCTCCAGAGAGAATGGGAGAGGAATTGGAGACAGTGAGCACACTTGAAAAAGACACCACTTTTTCAAGGAGCTTTGCTGTAATGGAAAAAGAGAAGTGGAACAGTAGCTGGAGAGGGCTTTAGAGTGGAGAGGAATTAGCCAAGTGAGGGTGGGTCAAGGGGAAGGCATCCTAGGCAGGGAACCAGCATAAGCAAAGGTGACGCAATGAGAAATGGCTGAGGATGTTTAAGAGTGGGAGGGGTCCTAGAACACTGAATTTGAGGTGGGACATACACTGGACAGGTAGGCTGGGGGACTTTATCCTGCGGGTGCTGGGGGTAAGGGCTGTGTTGGAGCAAGGCTGGGCACACAGCAGGTCCTACTCGAATTTTTTGGGATTGGCCTAGGAAATCCCTTCCTAGCCTCCCCACCCCGGGCCTCTGTCTTCCAGCCAAGATATGGGAGAATTGAGTGTTTTAGGTGCTCTGAATCAAACCTCCCCTGGGCCAAGGGTTGGACCCAAATGACTTGCTCCAGTTGGTGGGTTCAGGTTCCGGCCTCTTCTCTTCCCTGGGATACCCCTGCCCTGCTCAGGCTGAGGAAGAGCAGGAGGGCCTTCCCAGGCTTGGGGAGGTAGGAGATCAGGTGGAGGCCTCACTGTGGCAGAGTGGACCAAGAGCTGCATCCCCTGCCTGAGGGTGTGAGCCTCCCCAATGCTGCTGGGCCCTCTCCTACCTGGTCTTGGGTGGCAAATCTTGGGGATTTGTAGGTGGGGCCGTTGATCCAGTCTCCAGCACCTGTCTTCCTGAGACCCACCCTCAGATGAGGAGGCAGGGCTGAGGGGAAAGGAAAAGGAAGGGAGAAGCACATCCCTCTCTGCCAGGATGCTGGGGGAACAAAGAAATTTTGGCTGCTGGGTGGGAGATGTTGACCCATTCTCTTTCAAGAGGCAAAAGTAGCGATGAGGAAGTAATAGCTACTCTCCCTCCCATCTCTGTAGCCCCCAAAGTACTTTCACACAAAGAACCCACCTGGGGCCTTGCAACAGCCCTTGGAGTCAGTTCCACTTGACAAATGGGAAAAGTTGAGGTTCAGGGAGGGGCTACAGCTGCCCCGGGCCACACAGCCAGGTGGCTGCAGAGGTGACCCAGGTGTCGGGCTCCTGCCAGCTCAGGCCCCCTGCACCAGGCTCCCACAGCTACCAAGGATGGGGAGAGACCCACGGCAGAGACCAGATCCTGTCCATCAGCCCAGCCTAGAATTAGCAGAGAGAGGATTCTACCTTTCTCCCTCCCTCGCCCCCTTCTTTCCTTCCACATACTGGTTAAGCTATTGATTAAGCCATATCGCCTGTCAGGTGCCAAGGAAACAGCGGGAACAGGGCAGACGGGCCTTGCCTTCAGGGGGCTCACAGTCCATCGGGGTGGACAGAGATGAAATAATCCACTCCAGAAGTCAGAACAATTGGAATAGTGCTCCTACCACGCAGGAGCGCCCACTGTCGAGTGGTCTGGGAGCCGCGAGGGGAGGGGCGACCTACGAACAGACCGCGGGCGGAGGGCAAGGACCCGGCGCCCCTGTTCTTTCCCTCATCTAGAGGAGGGCCGAGGGGGACGTGAGGGCGCAGGGGCTGAGGCCGGAGGGACCTGCCCAGGGGCCGGTGGTTGGGTCAGGCCCCGGGTTCGAGGACGGCGGGACCCGGCCGGGCTCACAGGGGGGCGGAACCTCCCGGCGCTCCCCTCCCCCTCTTTCTTAAAGGGCCCGACGCGGGGCAGGAGGCGCGGGGGTTGGCCGCACCTTCGCGGGCGGGGTCAGGGCGCACCGTCCCGCGCTGGGTGCGGAGCTCAGCGGGCCGGCCCCGCGGTGTGGCCGCTGTCGCCTCCCGGCTCTGCTCCCGCCTCCCGCCCGCCCGCAGTCCCCCCGCCCTTCCCCGCCCTTCCCGCTCCTCCCTCCCTCCTTCTCTCCTCCTTTCCCTCCCTCCTGCCGTTCGTCCCCCCATCCCTGCTCAGCTTCTCTCCAGCCGCGGCTCCGACACCTGAAGGCACCGGAGCCGGCGCAGGGAGCCCCGACAGGCGGCGGCGGAGCGGGACGGGCAGTCCGGCGGCGGCCCCCGCATGGCCCCGCCGTGAGAGGCTGGACCCAGCAACTGGGACCAGGAGAGGTGAGTGGGGCCGCGGGGCCACATTGTCCCGAGGGCCGGCGTGCTCCGGGACCCCGCCCCTCCCGGAACCGGGCTCGGGGCGAGGGCAGAGGGTGTGCTGGGTGGGGTGGGGGGCTCATGCCGGGTGGCGGGCGCCGCCCTCCGCCATCCGCGCCCGCCCCGGGTCTGCTAACAAAGCTACATTTCGAGATCAATTCCGCGGCGGCTGGAGCATCCTAAGGATACGGTTGTCATGGAGATGTGGCCGAGTGAGGAAGCCCGGGGATGGCCCGGTCTGGGCTGCGGAGTGGGGGCGCCGCTAGAGCCCCAGCCCGGCCTGCAGGGAGGGTCAGGGCCGGTGGGTTCAGCATTCCCCTGGGCTCTGCCTCCCGATCCCCCCTTTTGTATAATCTGAGTGTACATGTGTGCATTGATGGGGAGCCAGCGTTGTATATGCGTGCATGTGTGCATTGGCCGGGGACCCCGGGTGTCGGGTGCCAGGGCCTGCCGGCAGCCACCTTCTCGATGGAGCAGCTTTGAGGATTTATTTCTGTTTCCAGTTTCCCAACTTTGACAGCCTGGCTTGGCGGCCAGGCCTCCCCGGCTCTGCCAGCAGAGCAGGGTCTTGCATGGGGGCGTGGCAGGCAGCAGGCAAGGCTGAGCAGGCACATAATGGCCGTGGCAGCAGGAGGTGGGGTAGAAGGGGTCCTTGGAGCTGACTGCTGGGGCTGGGGCTGGGGTGGGGTAGGGAGTCCAGATGTGGGGACCACCCCACCCAGCTAGAAGGTCTTCCAACTCCTGCTGTCCTCAGAGCGTCTGGAGGCTTCCCAAATCAGAGCTGGGGGCATTGTCTCTGTACAGGCCCAGGGGGCCCCTGTCCCATGCCCACCCCTTTGTCTTGGGGCCACCTTCGTGGAGGGGGGTGGGGCTTTGGTAGGGAACTTGGGGCAGAAGCACTGGCCACAATGGAATGGGGTCTGAGATCCCTGATGGGCTCAGGATAAGCTAAGCTGAGCTTGATGGGTGGGTAGCTAGGAGGCAGGGAGAGGCTCAGGGTTTGACCAGCTTGGACAGGTTATCTGGGTCTGAGGGGAGCATTTGGACTTTTCTGGGTTCTCCAGCCCCTTCTTCCAGATCCTGGGAACAGGATATGCTTGATGGGAATACCCAGGCAGTCTGAGGGATCATAGGTGAGGAACACTGGGCCAGCTCCAAGCCCTACCTCTGGCCCTGGGCAGCTGTGGTCACTCTTCCCTCGCCTTCCCTGGGAAATGAGGCACCTGGCCTCCCAGGGAAGCTCCAAGTTCTGTGACTTGGGATTCCTGAATCAATAAAATGGGTCAGCTGCTCTCCCCTGCCCACCTCACATCTCTGGACAAGGGACTTACTTACCCTCCCAGGACAGGGTGAGAGGGAGTGGCTTTGGAGTGAGGCTATTGCAAAGTTTGGTCCTGGTGGAAACACAGCAAGCCACCAGGGTGTGACCTGGACCCTGAGAGGGTTCTCACATATTGGGGTGAGTAGGTGGGTGGTGGCCCAACTAAAGGTAGAGGCATAGCTGGGATGTCCTTGGAAGGCCTTTCCCTTCTTGAGGAGGCTGAAGTCTCAATGCGTGAGTGATTTGCACCCCGCCACCCCAAAGGCCTTGTGCCAGACTAGAGGTCTCTCTTTCTCCTGCCACTTGCTCTGGTCTGACAGCTGTGGGTTATGCACTTCCCAAGCAGACCAGACCTGCAGTGCTCCCTGGAGCCTTTCCTGAAGGCAGGGAGCAAAGCTAGCTGGAAAGTATGTCCTGCTCTTGACAGAACTGAGAGAGCTGCTAGGGGATGTTCCTTGGCCCAGCTCCAGCACCACTGTGCTAAACACTCTCATATGCACAACAGCCTTAAGAGGGAGGCACTGCCATATTCCTATTTTGTAGAGGAGGATACTGAGGCTCAGGGAGGAGAAGGTGATGGTTCAAAATCACCTGGTCAGTAAGTGGCAAAATCAGGATGTGCACTGGGGCAGAACTGTCTGATGCCTGGACTATGTGTCCAACCTCCTCCACTCCTTCCCTGGAGATGCAAGTTAGCAAGGAGGTGGGATTGACTGCTTCTCCATCTGGGACGACGGGGTATCTTAGGGGAAACTGAGGCACTAAATTGAGGTCTCCTAGAAGGGTGATATTTGAGGCATTCCCATTCCAGACTTGGGCTTGCAGGAGAGCCACACTGCCTCTTGTGGCAGACAATGCTGTAGACCTCCTTTGCCAGATGGTCTTTTCCAGGAAAATCTGTTTTGAGCGGCATCTTATGTCTGGGGCTCATATTTAGCCTGGCTCCTCACATAGAAGGATTACACTCAGGCTGTCACCCCTTGAGAGTGTTTGGGGGAATGGGCCTGGGGCCAGACACTGGCTCCTTGCCACAGCCCAGGCAGAGGTGGGGCATGACTCACCTTCCTGCCAGCTTGGCCCGGGCTGAGGGCTACCTGTGGTCTCCCGTGGTCTGGACATTGCCTTCCAAGCCCTTATCCCCCTGAGCAGCTCTGCTCATGGGTAAGTCTGCTTTGGAGTTCTGGCCCTCTTTAGGTGGTGAGCTGCTCCAGGGCCTGGCCCTTGGGGTGACTCCAGCATCCAGCCCAGGGCAGGCCCCCAGTCCAGCCTGCTGCGTGTTTGTGGACTGCACTAGTGGGAGTATCCTGTCCCCTGACTCCTGCCTGGCAAGCCCACCCTAGGCCTTTTTTGCAGAGTCTTGCTCCTCTTCAGTCCTCCCCCCATAATTAACTTTTTATCTTCTCAAATCTAATAGTACAACAAACACCCACCTATATACCCTCACCTCAGATGCCTAGATTTGCCAATTATGAAATTTTGCCACATTTGTTTCTCTCTCTCTCTCTCTGAATCTTTTGAAACTAAGTTGAAGACATTGCAACACTTCATCCCCCAAATACTTCAGCATGAATTTTCTGAGACAAGGACATTTTTCTACATAATGCCAATACCATTATCATACCCCAGAGATTTAACATAGATGCAATTTAACTTAATATGTAGTCCATATTCAAATTTCTCTGGTTGTAACCAGTAATGTCCTTTATAGAATTAAAAAAATTTGTTTAAAGTTTACATGTTGCATTTAGTTATTATGTTTATTTAGTCTCCTTTAGTCTGGAACAATCCCTTGCCTTTTTTTTTTTTAAACATATTTTATGGGATTGTTGATTTTGAAGAGCCCAGGTCATTCCTCTTGCAGAATGTCTCACATCTGGAATTTGTCTCTTTGCTTCCTCACATTAGATTCAGGTTGAACTTTTGTTTTGCAAGAATATCACATAGGTGACATATTAGATCACTTGGCCAAGGAGTCCCCTTGTTTCCATCCCATTTCTTCCCCTTCCCTACCTCCAGAAGCTCCATCTATCTGGTTGTCCACACATTGGGTCAGCAAGTCTGACTGAACCCTGACTTCAGATCAAATGTGGAGAATGGAGATCGAGGGGACACGGGTGGGCCTGCAAAGAGCTCAGGACCTCAGGGATGGGGTGGGGGTGAGCCCCAACTCAGGGCAGGTGCTGTCAGAGGGGTGTGAGAGGCCAGAGAGAGGGGCACAGCAAGGGGTGGAGGGGATGTGCAGGTGGGCGGTGAGACTGAAAGGTGGGCCCAGGCCACAGCCGGCCTGGGAGGTGGGCTGAGGAGTTGGCCTTTTCCCCAGGGGTGCTGGGAGCCACTGAAGGTTTTTAAAGAGAGGAGTGAAGGGCAGGTTTGAGTGCTGGAAAAGGTGCTTTGAGGAGGGTGGAGTGAGATTGGCAGGGCCAGCATGGCTGAAAAGAAACCAGTCAGGAGGCCGTGACATCGTCCAGGCCCGAGGTGCAGGGCAACTGGACTCAGGGCTGCTGTGTATGGCTTCTGGGGCGGCAGTGGGAATGGAGGCCCTGGGAGTTGGGCACTTTGGTGGCCCTGCTAGGACTGGGTGTGGCCACTGGGGAGAGGAGAGGAAGAAATGGAGTAAAGAGAGATTTAGGAGGCAGAATGGGAGGCGCCCCAGTGTCCGACCAGGGTGGGGAGCTGCAATGAAATGGTTTGGAAGGATGACGGAGGATGCAGTTTTGGATGTGTGAGGTCTGAGCTACTTTCCAGGTGAGAGGAATGGGTGTATGGGAAGCTCATTTCCCCAGAGGTTGGTGGCCACAGGTGGCCATCCTCTCAGAAGCTCATTTTGAGATGATGACCCAGGCCAGGAGTGGATGGTGGGCTTTCAGGTACCACCAGGGGAGGGGATTTTGAGCAGAGGCTGGGGCCAGCTTGGAGTCAGCTGCCCCCATTCAAGTCAGGCTAATCCCTTCCTTGCAGACCCCAAACTCTCTTACCTTATTTTGCTTCTTCTACTTGCTTGGCAAGACCTCAACTCTGATGAAATCTAACTGCCAGGCTACTCCATACCTGCACAGCTGAATGGAATTGGGAAAAATCACCACCCAACTGGTTTCACTTTAAGCTCCCCAGTATTGCCCAGCAGTGACACCACACGTCCTGAGTCCATTCCCTGTCCCCCATACTAGATGAGTATTTCACACGTTCTCTTCTAACCTCAACCCCTGATCCCTTCTCCCCCATCTCGCCTGTCAGCTGATGACCTTGCTGCATACTTTGAGAAAATAGAAGCAACCTGAAAAGAACTTCCTTCGGGTCCCAGCACTACATGCACCCACCTACCAGATCTGCACCCGCTGCCCTGCCTTCCCCCTGTCCCTGTGGGCAGTGCCCCTGCTCCTGGGAGGAACACCCCTCTGCTTGTGCATGAATCCCATCCCCTCTTGCCGGCTCGAGGACCTTGCTCCAGCAAGTGCCCCCTCTTGCACGATCAGTTCTTGCCTCTACTGGATCATCCCGTCAGTGGATATCTTGCTGCTATTTCTCCTATCTTAAAAGATCCTTCCCTCCCTTGACCCCACTTCTCCCACCAGCTCCTAGTGCATTTTCCTCCTCCCCTTTACAGGGAAACTCCCCAGAAGGCTGGTCTACAGTCCTTGTCTTCACCTCATATCCTCTCACTCTTTCTTAATCCACTCTGGGCTTCCACCCTCTCGACTCCACTGAAACCTCTCAAGGCCACCAATGACTTCCATGTGGCTACTCCCAATGACCAGTTCTCAGTCCTCATCAGTGGCAACCTAGACATTCAGGTTCAAAGTCTTCCTCGAAGTACTTTCTCTTCTTGGCTTTCAGGACACCCTCTCTCCATAAAGAGCTTGGAAAGAAGGATGAGGAGGAAAGACAGGGGAGGAGGCAGAGGGAAGGGATTTTCTGGGGGGCTGGATAAAGAATTTGAGTCTCTGGAGAGTATGGGGTATGTGAAAATTGGGGCAGGGAGAAGGTTCATCTCTCTTGGCTGTTGACTATTGGGGGAGACTGCTCCTCATTTGAACCCCTCACACTGCCTCCCTCGGGTCCATCCCCATCCAGATGTTCTAGCCGAGGCAGGGCTGGTTGGGAGGACTTCAGCTTAGTCAGTTCATTGTTGTTCTCTGGATTCCACTTGCAACCTACCAGGTCAAATGAGGGTTCGAATGTGGGCTCAAAAAAGAGGGTGAACTCCAGATGTGATCCCAAGCCACTGGAGGGTAGAGCTGTGGTCAGTCCTTAACCAGAACAGCCTTGACCTTAGTGTGGTTCCAGACAACTGAGGGGTGGCCCTGTAGGGAAGTCAGTTGGGCGTACTCACCAGCTGCAAAAATGATTTGGGGTTTGATAGCAGACCTGGTGGATTTCATTAGTGTTAAGGGCTCTCCAAACCAGTATGTAGATATATGCAAATGTTAAGCAAATAAGGGTGCTGTGAATTGACTAGGGGATGCAGAGAGAAGTAAGCTGTGAGATGTCAAAGAATGACCTTTGCAGAGCTGGGCCCAGGGGGCCCTGAGAGTCCCAGCAGGCTGCAGGGCATATGCAGATTTCATGCAAATGTGCGTTCTGCCCTGGGGACCTCTGGCTGCCTGACCGGGAGGAGCAGGAGGCCTTCCAGAACCCCACAATCCAAAGCAAAGGCTGATTTCCCATGGGCCTAAATGAGAGGAGGAAAGCAGGTAGGCACTGGGCTCATTAATACCCCTAAACTGGCCCCACCTGATGGGGATGGAAGCCTTTTAGGAGCGTCCCAGGCCCCCGCCCCTTGCCCCATACCTGGCCTGGGCTGGGAGTGTAGGATTTTCACCTGCCCCAGGAAAGGGTGGGGCACCCTCTCTCCTGGCTACACGGTTTTCCTCCCGCCACCACCCTCAGCTGGCCCCCTGAAGTCCCGGCCTCACAACCCACACCCGCAGGCTGCCAAGGACCTCTCCTGAAGGCCCTGTGCTGCTCTCCCGTGCACTGTACCCCTGCGTGGGCAGCCAGCAGGCTCCCCTGTGGACCGAGGGAAGGGTTCTGGGAAGCAGGAGCAGCTGCTCTTCCCCGAGCAGGTACTGTGTGCCCAGCCCCGGGGGAGCGAGGCACACACACCATCCCCTCTGTCCTCACAGCAGCCCTGTGGGGCAGGCGATGTTAGCAGCCCCATTTCACGGAGGAGGACACCGAAGCTCAGCGAGGTGGGACAGTTTTCCCGAGGTCACACAGGTTGTGGGTAGCAGAGCTGGGATTTGAAGCCAGGTCCTTCTGACTGTGCAGTTAGGGCACTGACCCTCTGTCGTGAACTGCCCCCGTCTGAGGCACTTGTTGCTGTACCAGGTGGTCCAAGCCAGGAAGACCAAGCAGATTAGGAGAGTTTAGGGTCACTTTGGGGGAGTGGCAGGGAATTTCCTGAGGCAGTCTGGGTGGACTTCCCTCATGTTATCCTGGGCACTCCCTTGCCCTGGGCACTGGGACACGGAGGAGGTGCATGGCCAGGCTGACCTGGGCCCAGGGAGGGTGTCTGGAGCTCCGGGGCGATAGGCTTGTCCTGACCTCCAGGCCCCTTGGCTGGCAGAGGCGGGGGTGGAGGGCGGTGAGTGTGACGAGCTGTGTGCTCTGAGAACCCAACGAAGGGTCTTCCCATCCACTCCCTGCTGCCCAGCAGTTTCCTGTGGAGCCCTGGGCACCGTGAGTGGAGTGGGGGGTTCAGGGTCTGGTCTGGGCGCTTACAACACACTGGGCCATTTTCACTGATACCTTTTTCACCTGTCCATGGGTGTGTACTTGTGTGGGTGTGATGATCCCAGGCCTATGTGCTAAAATCTGGGTGAGCTGGGCAGCTAGTTAGTGCAGGAGAAATTTTGGGGAAGGGCAGTAGGGCCAATGGGGGTGTTCAGGGTGGGTCCCCAAAGGGTAGAGAATAGGCCTGAGAGCGAAAGGTTTCCGGCTTTCTTTTCCAAGTAGTCCCTTGATCATCACTCTAAAGGGCACGGACACAGACAGGTGGAGGGAGGGAGGCGCTGGGGCTGTGGGGTCAGCATCTTGGGGAGCTGTGGTTTGAACAGAAGTCAAGTGTGTTTCCTTCTAGGGTCCCTTTTGGGTCAGATTCTGAATTCCTTCCTGGGAGGGGTTTGGTGAGTGCTGTGGGTGGGTGGGGGCAGGCTCTTCGGTGTCTGGGTTCCAGGCAGCCCTGACCAGGGGCCTGTGGCTGGGTGTGTCCCATGTCCCCCAAACACACAGATTATGGGGAGACATGTGCCCCCCTTGGACTTCGTAGCCTTCCTTTTGGTGTCTCATTCAGACGATGTTGATATACATCTACTAAGCACCTACTGGGTGCAGGCCCTGTGGGGTCTGGTCCCTCACAGCGCTCTCTCTGTGTCTGCTGTCAGAGGTGGAAGGTCCTTGAGGATTGTCCAACTTGGGGCTCATGCCCAGGGCCTAAGGATGAGCTTTAGGGGTCCATGAACCTCTGAAATTATACTCAAAATGTTGTGAGCATCTGTGAGTGGTGGGGTCCCCAGCTCCATGACATTCTCAAAGAGGTTGAAGGCCTGGCAATGGTTAGAAACCTCTGAAGCACCTGGAGAAAATGAGGACAAAGGGGCTTCATTTCCCCAAGGCCCCCTAGCACACTGCAGGAAAACCGAGTGTTCTGATTCTCAGCCATGGCCTCAACCTTGTTCCTCGCTGACATTCCAGAACAGTTTCCTCTGATCCCAGCCCCCTCCATATACCCTGCCTGGGCTCCAAACACCCTGAAACCTCACAGTTCCCTAGTGTCTGCCTGCCCTGGAGAGTGCTCGGCACCTTGGACCCCCACCCCAGCCCTGCCTTTTGTGCTCCTGTTTCGACCAGGTGGGCCTGTGCTCCCCCGTCTCTACCCACACCCACCCAGCCCCCTGAGGTTACTGTGTATGTGGCTGTGGTCAGTGTGGGTGCCTGTCTTCCTCACTGCCCCCCCAGCCTGAAGCACTGGGTTGTTTTTTTCTCTGCCCCCAGCTTCTCCAAAGCAGGATGGTTTTGAGCCCCGCTGCCCTGTGATGGAGTTCTGGCTGCCCTGAACCTTTCCCTCACAGCCTGCATGCTCCTTTCCCCCACCTCGCCACTCAGGTGTGGCTGCCCAGCTTGCTCGATGTGTGTTTGTGTCTGAGTGTGTGAATATGTGTGTGAGTCCACAAATGCCCGCCTCGCATGCTTGCTCCCAGATGTGCACTCTGGTGCCTGCACCCATGCACCTTGCCCTCTGTCTTACAGAGCGTGCTGAGCCCTGAAGCCCTCCCTGCTGGCCCCCCAGGCCCAGCCCTTTCCTTAGGCTTCCCACAGTCCCTAGCTTGGATCCCAGCATGGAAGGGACCCTAAGACAGTCTAGCATCGCTCCAAGCATAATCCCAGCCTTGCCATTTACCAGCTGTGTGACACTGAGCATATTCAACTCCTCCAAGCTTCTGCTCCTAATTGGTAAAATGGGGATGATTAAAGAACCTACTCTGTGCCAGGCACTGCACTAGGTGCTGGGAAGGCAGCAGTGAACACGGCGGACATGGTCCCAACCTCACTGAACTTATGTCCTAGTGGTGAAGGGGGCAGTAAGTAAGTAAACAAATAGAAAAGGGAGTTTTGGTCCATGTGGGGAATGTGATGGAGAGAGTGCCTCTCTGAGGAGGCAGCATGGGAGCTGAGCCCTGAGTGACAGAGGAGGCAGTCATTTAAAGAGAAGAGTGTTCTAGGCCAAGGGTACAGCTGGTGCAAAGGCCCTGAGGTGGGAATGAGCTCAGGGAGCAGAAAGAAGGCCAGTGTGGCTGCTGGGGGTGGGGATGGGAGAGGTCAGCAGAACCAGCTCAGGCAAGGCGTTTTGAGGACACACTGGGGAGATGGGATTCTATTCTAAGGGCAATGGGAGAGATGTGATGTAATTTGTGTATTCACAGCTCGCTCCAGCTGCCGTGGGGATGTGGGGAGAGTGGGGAGGGGGACAGGGGCTGTCTCAGGAGCAGCTGAGACCAGAAAGGGCCTGACTCGGGGCTTAGCCCTGACTGAATCAGGGTTCTGCTATCACTATGATCCCCATCTTGGCTGGGGCTGACAAAGAGGCTGCTGAGCCCAAGGTCATGCCAAGGGCAATGGGTAGTGGGAGCCCTTGTCTGGAGAGGAGAGTGGCTCAGGCCACGAGCGGCCATGGGGCATCTTGGCCACCATGAGCCTGTCATTTGCTGGTGTTTCCTTGGGGTGGGTGCTCCTGCTCTTGCCTCCTGGGCTGGAGGTGGGCAGGCCACTGCTTTGGGCAGACTCTCCTGGTTGAGGACTTGAGGCATCAACCTCATGAGAGGGTGTGGCATGGGGCCTGGGAGTCTGGGGCTTGTCCTGTATCTCCAGCCTATCCAGCTGCAGAGGGAGGCCACTCCTGGGTTCCAGAGGCAGTTACTCACTAGGTGACCTCGGGCAAAGCCTTTCCTGCTTCTGAGCCTCAGTCTTCCCATTTGTGAAATGTGAGGTAGAAAGAGTGGACCATAGCTGCCCTTCATCCTTGACATCTGTGCTGAATTTGTTCTTTGGATCTGAGGTCTCCAAGCATCCACAGCTTTCAGTTCTCCAACAGCCTGGGGGTGGACAGCAGAGGTGACGACCTCATTCTGCAGATGGGTTCACAAAGGCCAGAGGGTAGTGATGAGTCTCAGGGCACATAGTGATTCAGAGGGAGCACTTGGGGTGTGTATTACCCCAAGGCAGAGGCTCTCCCTGCTGGGCTCAGAAAGAGGGGGGTGGTTCCTGGCTTGGCTCTTTCTGGGCTCAGTTGGCCCTCAGCCGGGGCAGGGACTCTGGGCCCCCTGCCCAGAGCAAAGCTCAATACTACCCCTTGTCTGGCCACCCCAGGCCCTGGCTGTCTTGGCCTGCCCCCGGACACTGAGGACACGGCCCAGTGCCCAGTGTTGGCAGCACCTCCATCCTGCTCCCAGCTCCAAGAGGACATGGTAGGGAAGGTAGGGCTGGAGCCAGCCCAAGGCAGCTGTTGGAAGTTGAGGGGTATGCAGGGGTCCCCTGAGAGGTTCTTGTTTGTCCAAGGCCCTGACTTTGGGGCCGGTGTAGACTGAGCATTGGGTGAAGCCATGTAGGCTCCCAAATCTCAGGCCTCAAGCAGAGTCCCCCATCCTCCTAAGGGGGAGGCCCTGCACCCTGCCAGGCTTAGCCTCTGTGCGTGGGTGTGGGAACTTGAGGCATTCCTGTAGAGTTGGGTTGAAACCCTGTACCCCAGATCTAGTGGTCAGCCAGGCTCCTGGGCTAGAAAGCAGGCCAGAGGACTAGAACTCAGGCAGCGGGCCCAAAGGCCCCACTCTCCTTCCTTTTTCTTTTCTAAATGCTCCCCCCACCCCCAAGGAGTCTCAGTTGAGGAGGTGACCTCCTGTTCTCCCTCCTCCGAGTACACAACTGGAGGGAACAGATTGAAATAGCAACTACAGCAGCAGGGATTTAGGGCAGACCAGAAAGAATCTCTCAGTGCTGAACCCCATGGGGGTCCCCAGTGTCCTAGGTTCAGGGCCCAGATAGTCTGGAGCCTAGTTCTTCAGGTTCTTTTTTTTGATCTGTGGAATTTTTGCTTTCTTTTACGTAAAATCTTACTCTCAGTATTCAAAACTCTAGAAGGTGATGCTCAGGGTAGGGGGGCTGGGCCCAGAGCCCAGGCTGTCCTGCCCTCTTCTCAGGCAGGTAGAGCTCCCTTCAAGGGCCCAAAGGTCCCCAGAGAAAGAGACCCCTGTTCCTCTCCAGGCTCATCTGCCTTAAGTGGGAAGTGTTGTCCAAACTTGCCGTGCTATAAGAATGACAGATTTCCATATCCCTTCCCTGTAGATTCTAGTCCAGGAGGTCTGGGATGAAGCCTAGTAATGTGCATTTTGACAAACCCCTTAAGTAATACCTGTGACCAAGCAAGTATAGGAAGTACGGGGCTCACTTAAATCCTTGTAGCTTATTCTGCTGAGGTGGCCCAGGAAGGCTGACCAGTCCCCCCTCCTCCAGTCTCTCCTGAGCACCCAGGACCTCCCTTATTCCTCAGAGAGAGGCAGAGGAGGGAGGGGGTGCTGGGGGCATCCAAAGAGGGGAGAAAGTAAGAGGCCCAGCCAGAACCAGGAGAAATGCCCCAGATTTGTGCTTCTCTGCAGCTCTCCAGTGTGTTTGGGGAGCTGGTCTGTGTCTCTGCTGGCAGAGGTCACTTGAGGGGGGAGGGCAACTTAGACTGGGTTGGCCTGGGGCAGAGGAGGATGAGGGAAGAGCTCATTACATCTACCCTCCCATCTGGGATTGGGTTGGGCAGAAAGCCTCTGAGAAATGTGGGCTGGTTCTGCTCCATTTTAAATGGGAGCAGGGGTGGAGATGGCCGATAAAATAGGTCTCCTCATTTCACAGAGAAACAGGTCCAGAGTGGGACAGAGGGGAGAGGGGCTGGCCTGGGCTGGGCAATGAGTAGGCTTGACTAGACCCACCTGAGGTCACGCCGTGAGCTGGTCAGAGCAGAGCCTGACTCCCTTCCAGTGCTCTCCCCAGAGTGTCCTGCATAGCCTTCTCATGAGTCTGAAGTGTGGCACTCGCTTGGGTGGGAGTCTGGGCTTGTGGGGGAAACCCAAGCCCCTCCTCCTTCCTCTTCACAGCCAGGGTTGTGGACCCTGGATGGGCGGAGGCAGCCTCTCCCCTCCGTAAGGCTCCCGCCCGTCTCCGCACCCTCCCAGCACCCTGGACAGCGCCTCACGCTGGGTCGCCTGGTGGCTGCCGCCTCCTTGCTTTGGCTAGGGGGTGGGGGGCTCCTGTGATAAAGCTGAACCTCTGTTGACTTTCTTGCCTCCTCTCTAAAGTCCCCCCCACTAAAGGCAGCGTCCATCCAGTTCCCTCCAGTAACCACAAAGATTCGCTCCTTTCCTGCTCCGGGAGCCAGGCTGGGAGAACCAGGGACGGCCAGCGGGTGGGTTGCTCTCTGCCTGGGATTCATCTCCATTGCTCACAGTGGAAAAGGTCTGGGAGGGGGGACACCGGACCCTTCCCCAGCTCTTCCCAACCTGGATCTTCCTCAGAGGGCTTTGGTGAATTCTGGAGGGTGCAACAGAGACACCCAAGAGGTAACAGGGAAGGTAGGGTCTGGGGCACTTGGGGGTGGCCAGGGTTCAGGGGAGAGGGGAGTGGGGCTGTCTGGGTGGGGCAGTGAGAAGGCCCCAACCTGGACTCAGACTCCAGCCGGAGAGTCCTGAGGAGAGCACCTCAGCCATTCTCTGCTCCCAGTTACCTGCCCTGGTGCTGGTTCCACTGGGCTTCAGCACCTCCAGCCCCTGCCCTGGGTGATCAACCCCTTCATCTCTCCACCTGCCACCAGGTCTAGTGGAGTTCCAGAGCAGCTGGGACGAAGTGAAGCAGCAGCCGCCATGGATGAGCAGACGCTCCTATCTGCACTGCCTGGGGAAGGTGGTGCTGCCTGGGACCCCAGCCTGGGACCTGAGGCCACAGCGTCTTCTGAGGAGGAGCCTGGAGTCCAGAATGGAACAGCTGTCAGTGAGGGCCCCAGCAGCAGCCACAGCAGCCCAGGACCTGAGACAAGGGGCACCCCAGCGGGCACTGAGGAGCCCAGAAAGGGCCTGGACATGGCCCTCCACGGCCTCAACCTTGGCCTGTCCCTTGCCAAAGGCCTAGCCCTGGGGCGAGACTCGAACATTCTGGAAGACTCAGCAGAGGCCGGACCCTGGAGGGCTGGCGGGCTGGCAGAGGGGGATGATGCCCCCAGGAGCCTCTGTGCAGACACTGAGGACCCTCAGCTAGGGTAAGTGGGTGTCTTGGGATGGGGCTTGCCACATTCAGCTGCTCCACTCCTGTGTGGCCTGGGCCTGATCACTTAGCCTCCCTCTTCCTTGATTTTCTCATATGTGAAACGGGGACTGCATGCCCCTGCTGTGTCCAGCCTGTGAGGATAGAGCTTTCAGAGGCCAGTAGGCCTGTCATGCCCTCCTGCCCCCAAATAGTTACCATCAAGGGTTTGTCTCTATGTGGGGTGGAAGGGCTGCCTGCACCGCCTCCATCCCAGGCTGGACATTTAGGGTTCCAAGTCCCTTTAAAATGCCTTGATGTGAAAGGTCATTTGGTCTTTCCCTCTGCCTCCTGGAGATCAGAATCTCCCACATCCTGCAGCTGACCCCACACAGGCTTTCTAAGGTAATCTCTCTCCTATCCCTCACCTGAGGTTCTACCAGGTGAAGTTCTGCCATCAAGAAGTTCTACCAGGAATCTCACCTTAGTCTTTCTTGCTGGAGTTACAGCCTCATTTCTGTTATCTTCAGCAGGAGATGGAGATGCCTGGGTTCTTCGGGGTACCAGAAGAACAGTAAGGGCAGTAGAGCTGGGACAGGGGGATGTGTAAAAGACCCCAGGGTGGGCTGAGGAAAGAAAGTGTACTGAGGTCTCATATACAGATGATCAGGCAAGTGTGTGGGAGGACATGTGTGAGTGTGTGTGTGCCTAGCAGGGTCTGGGGGTGCTGAAGCCCGATGGAACCATTTCCTGGTTGTACAGTTGTGGGTGCACATCTGGGTTCGTACGTGGGTGTGTAGGGATACATTTTGCCTAGGTCTCTAGGTAAGAATGTGAGTACATGGGCTGTGCATACTGTGTGTGCCAGGTGTGCTGTGGTCCTAAGAGAGTTTCCATCCAGGCCTAGGGCAGTCATCTGGCTGGCAGGGGTGGGGGGCCAAGGGCCTGGGGCTTCTTGGAGCACACTCTGTTTAGACAGTGTATTTATTTGGGATGGCCGAAGGTGGAGGCAGATGGAGGTTTGGGGATTGGGCTGATGCCAGGGCCCCCCAGTGTCAGAACAGTCCCAGCAGTGACCCTTCTCTCCTTCCCTTCCCCCAGGAAGTCAGCAGCAGAAGCAGCTGCCACCCCAGCCCCCTGTCAGGGGGGCTCCTTTTAATTTTCTGCCCTCCTCCCCACTTCCCATCCCCAGCAGGAGAGGGCCTCAGGGGGACACATCTCCCCTCCTGCTGGGGGTGGGTGGGAAGTGGGTGCGGCTTCAGCCTTTTCTCTTAGAGGCCAGTGAGTTTCTCCTGGAAGGACCCCCCTGCCCCTTTCTTTCCATGTCTTTTCCTGCTGCCTCTACGTTTCTGTCTCTCTTGCTCTGTCTGTCTCTGTTCCTCTCTGTTTCTTGTGCTCTCTGTGTCTCTTTTTTCTCTCTGTCTTGTATTTCTTTCATTGCTCTGCTCTCTCCCTCCTCTTTCTTGTCTCTATTTCTGTCTTTCTCTCATCTCTGTCTTGGTCTCTCAATCTCTCTCTCCCTTTCCTCCACTGCCTTTCCTGCATCGTTCCTGTACATAAGAGTCCTCCCAGGACACCTCGGGCCACCCACATGTGGCACACACTCTAGATGGTAGGGATCCATCGGTGGACAAAGCAGACAAACATTCCTGCTCTCATGGAGCTTATGGTCTTGTGGGGAGACAGAAATAAACAATAAAAATAATGAATGAATTATATTGTATGCTGGAAGGGGATAAGTGCTTTGGAAAAAATAAAGCAGGAGAAAGGGGATCAAGTGGTTGGGGGCATAAATAGGGCAGTCAGGAAAGACCTCACGGAGAAGGTGACGAGGACAGAGGGCCTTGGCCATATAGGTGTCTGAGGAAGAGCACCCTGGCCGAGGGAACAGCCAGTGTTAAGGCCTCTTTGGGGGGCAGCATGGCCCCCCTGTTCATCCAGCCAGTGAATAGCAAGAACTACTGAGCACTGCTGGGTGCTGGGTGCTCCCTGGCCTTGAGGAGATTTTGTTCTGTGAGGTGGGGGGGTCGGGAGTTGGGAACATTTGTCAAACAGGTGAACAAACATTCTGATAAGGGTTGGGGAGGAAACAGAGAGAGCTGGAGGACAGAGAATAACGAGGAGTGCGACCCCACCTCTCTGTCTCTCTGAGGACACGAAGGCAAACCCGAGAGCTGGGACGTGGTGGGCTGAGCTCAGAACCTCAGGCTGTGGGGAGAGTGACATTATGACCCAGCGTGACACTAGTTGTGACAGGGAGATGCTCACACTGCCGTGGGGGCCCAGAGGCTGGGCTGGAGGTAGGGGCCCCATGTTCATTCATTTAGACAAATGCCCGCTGTGGGCCAGGCCCAGGCTGGCACTGAGGGGCAGGGACCATAGCTGTCTTTTCCACTGCTATATCCCTAGCACCCAGCCCAGTATCTGGCACTCAGCTCAGTAAGTACTGGCTGAAAGAACAGATAAACAGGACTCAACCCATGCCTGCTTCTCACCCCCGGGACACAGAGGTGCTCCCAGACATGGATTGGTGCAACCACCAGTACATATAATGGGGGACACCTGGCAGGGTGGTGATGGGGTGCCCCTGCATCCCACAGGCCGGACGGCCCTGAGGAGCCAGATGTTCGGGATGGCTTCAGCGCCACATTCGAGAAGATCGTGGAGTCGGAGCTGCTGCGGGGCACCCAGTACAGCAGCCTCGACTCCCTGGACGTGCTGAGCCTCACGGATGAGAGCGACAGCTGCGTCAGCTTCGAGGCCCCCCTCACGCCCCTCATCCAGCAGCGGGCCCGGGATAGCCCCGAGCCAGGGGCTGGGTTGGGCACTGGGGACATGGGGTCTGAGGGGGACATGGGGATGGCTTGTGGTGATGGGGAGCTGGGCAGCCCCCTGCGGTGCTCCATCTCCTGCAGCCGCTCAGAGAATGTCCTGAGCTGCCTGTCTCTCACGGCTGTGCCCAATGGCTTCCACGAGGATGGGCCCCAGGGCCCAGGTGGGGACGAGGATGATGATGAGGAAGATACGGACAAGTTGCTGAACTCAGTCAGGTAAGGTGGGGCCCAGGCTGGGAGCTGGGAGGACCACCGAGCAGATGGGGAAACGGAGGCCCAGAGGAGGCAGAGCAGGTTAGGGCAGCGTTAACAATCTCTCTCCCAGGTCATTTTGCCCATCCCTCTGTTCCCAGACCCTCCATCCCCAGTCCTGAGGTTCCTTCCACCTTGCCCCTCCAGGTCTCCGCAGCCCAGATTGGGTCAGGGAGCTGGGTTATGGGCATGTGCAGCCTGGAATGAGCTCACTTAAAAGGCTCTTCTAGAAGCATGCCTTGATTTCCTCTTACTGCAGTGGAGCTTCTTTCCCTGCGCTGACCCCCTTGTAGGTTTTCAGAGGCCTGGGGGAGATCTTCTAGCCCCCACTCAGGGCTTCTGACCCTGTGCCTTTGATTCCCCTCCTCTCCATTCCCCTGTCCCTCTGTAGTGACCCCAGCCTGAAGGATGGCCTGTCGGACTCGGACTCGGAGCTGAGCAGTTCAGAGGGGCTGGAGTCGGGCAGCATGGACCCCCTGGCCAACGGGTGCCAGGGGGTCAGCGAAGCTGCTCGCCGGCTGGCACGCCGCCTCTACCACCTTGAGGGCTTCCAGCGCTGTGACGTGGCCCGGCAGCTGGGCAAGAAGTGAGAGCTGCCTCCTGCCTGCCCTCCTCCCCCAGGCCACCTGAAGGGGGTGTGGGTGACTTCTGTCAGGGGTATCTGGTGCTGGGTGGGTGGCAGGGCTCCTAACAGTCCCAAAGATGCCCCCTCCTGCCTCTGTCCTCATTCCTGGCCTCGCCCTAAATCTGTTTCCTTTCTGGGCTGCTTGGGTGAGGGCTGACACCCTCAGGAAGGAGACGGAGGTGGGGCTGGGGATGGTGGTGGTAGATGTGGGATGTGGTTATGGGGCCACAGTGGGCCAGGGAGAGGGGAGAACTGGGGCCTGTGGTGGGAACTGCTGGGACCCAGGAGCTTGGGAAGGGGTTCCTGGCTCTCACTAAGCCTTACTGTCTATTGGGACCAGCTGAAGGGGCTGAAGTTCCCAAAGAACAAACCCTGGCCTTTGGAAGGGGGATTATCCAGATGAGAGTCCTGAAGGGGAGTTGAGGACAGGCAGGGATTGTGAGACTGAGGACGATTGCCAGCTTCTCCTGAGCACGTCTGACCACCTGCGCGTCCACCCACCTTTGGACCCTTCCACCCAGAGTGCCTCCCGACTCCCATGTTGAGGTTTCGAGATTTGCAGCAGGCCTGGCTGCCGGAGAGCTGCTCACAGCGCGGAGGGAAGCGGCGCGGACCCTTGGCCACAAGGGGGCGCTGACCCGGGGCTTCAGTGTGCACGGAGGCGCCGGGAGCCCCTCGGCGCCGCTCAGCCCCGGGATCCCGGCCTCCCCTTCTCCCTCCCACCTCTTCCACCCCGGCAGCCGGCCCCCCAGAATTGCTCCAGCCTGGAAATCACCACTCAGCCATCCCCCGTTCCCGCTGGGGCTGTAACGCACGAACCTGACACCCTCTGGGGAGCCCTCACTGGGGCTTATCCCTCCCTCTCCCCCAGGAGCCTTCCCATCACCATTTAACTGTGCTGAAGTCGGCTTCAGCTTAAAAACAAAAATCCTTCCTCAATTCCACTTCCTCCTCCAGCCTCCGGCCAAAATCCTTGCGTTTTCTGCGGGGGTAGAGGGCGTCTCCCTTAGCCGCTGGGTCAGGCTTGCTTCCACCCTCCCAGCCCCTTCAAACCTGTCTTGCCAAGGTCGCTATGGCCGGTGTGTTCGAATCCAGGCCTCACCTTACCCGCTTCCGCCACTCCTTACTTTTCCTTTAATTGAAGGTCTAATTGTAAGAATTTCAAACACACACCAAAAGCAGAGAAAATAATATATTAACCTTCTACGTGCCCATTACCCAGCTTCAACATTATCAAAATTTTTCCATTCTTGTTTAATATATTACATCTATAGCTTTTAGAACATTTTTTTCTGGAATATTTTAAAGCATATTTCAGGCACTCTATCATTTGATCCATAAATAATTCAGAATGTATCTCAGACTTTTTTTATATAATCATAATTCCATTATAATTTTTGACAAAGTTAACAAAAATTACTTAATATCTTCAATATTCCATCTGTGCTTAGTTTTCTCTCAAAAGTGTCTTTCTGCTGTCAGTTTGCTCAAATCAGGATCCAGACAAGTTCTACATGTTGCATTTGGCTGATGTTTCTTAAATCTCTTTTAATTAGCAAGTCCCCCTCTGTTTTTTCATGCTATATATTTGTTGAAGAAACAGCCATTTGTCTTTAAGAACTTCCCACGTTTTGGGTTTGGCCACTGTAGCCCATGGTGTTATTTAACACATTCTTCTATTTTCCCGTGCCTCCTGTTAACGGGAGGGAGAGTTCCAGATTTGATCAAATTCAGGTGGAAATTTGTTTTCTTTTGTGGCAAGAATTCTTCACTCGTTTTCTTGAAATACTTTCTTTGTTGGCCTCCAGGACACCACACCCCTACCTCTTGTCCTGCTATTTCTGTCTCCTTCACTGGCTCCCTCTCCTCAGTCCCCCCTCTGTCCTGTGAGCCCTCCCCACGTGGGCGCTCCCCGCCTCCAGCAGGTTGTTAGTAACCATCTAGTTGCTGACAATTCTCACGTGTGTGCATCTGCCCCATCCACTGTCTTGAACGCTGGAAGATTTTCCCAGGGGGCTCCCTGCTTGGACATGCCTGACCCCTCCCTGGGGATTCTGCCTTTCTGCCTCCTAAATATCTCTCCTTCGCATCTCCCAGACAATGACTCCAGCCTCCCAGTGGGTCTCCACTCAGCAGTTAGAGAGAATGTACCGGTATACAGTTCTGACCATTTCACTCATCCTCGTCAGTGCTTCAACCCCCTCAGAATCAAGCCCAGATCATCCCTCTGGTGCATAGGCTCTGTTTCCTGCCTCGTCTCTTGCCATCCCATTCCTGCTCCCCAGGCCCTGACCACACTGACCCTACAGGAAGCTTCTTGGACATGTCAAGCAGTTTCCTCTGCTGGCGATTATCTGTGTCTCCCCACCCCCTACCCCTTCATCAGGCTGGTTCTTACTCTCCTGCAGGTGTGGGC
Source organism: Choloepus didactylus (assembly GCF_015220235.1). Classification (NCBI taxonomy): domain Eukaryota; kingdom Metazoa; phylum Chordata; class Mammalia; order Pilosa; family Megalonychidae; genus Choloepus; species Choloepus didactylus. Next base: position 83,724,263 of record NC_051319.1, read on the forward strand.
TGAGACATCACCTCCTCCAGGAAGACTTCCTGACCCCCCAGGTCCAGGTGGAACTGTCAGATGCTGACTGGCCAGCAGGGGTTGGGCAGGTCTGGGTGGATGGGTCAGTGTGCCTTGGGCCCATTGTTCTTTCATCCTTGGGTTGTGCTTCTGATGGGTCACTCCATGCTCTCTTGACAGCAATGAGTTCAGCAGGCTGGTGGCCGGGGAGTACCTCAGTTTCTTCGACTTCTCGGGCCTGTCTCTGGACCGGGCGCTCAGGTGAGTGGGGCTGGGACGGGGCAGTGCCTGCAGGTGGTACTGGCAGCCCATCTGGATTCTCCTGCCAGCTCTATCATAAACTTGCTGGGCAACCTTGGGCAGGGCCCTTGACCCTTCTGGTAAGGCTTTGGGAAAGGGGTCATGAGAGCAGCAGCTGTCCATCAGTGAGTGCCAGCTGTGTGGCAGGCACCAAGGATATAAAGATGCAAACGGAGTCTTGACTGTCCTGTGTAGAGCACATCCTGTGTGCCGGACGCTGTGGGTCTTTGCTCATCTGCTTACTTCCTGCTCAGGACACCTGTAAAGCAGGCATTGTCATTCCCGTTTTTCACAGGGAGAGACTGTGGGCCAGAGAGGTAAGAGACTTCCCTGCAGTTATTGAGTTAGGAGGTGGTAAGAGAGGGATTTGATCTCAGATCATATTGGCATTTGGACCGAGGGAGTAGACAGTCACCTTGCCCCTTAGGAGGGCCAGGTGTAGACCCCAGGAAGCAGGGGGGCATGGAATGGGTGGATGTAGCCCAGTGTCTGGCAGCAGGGTCACCGGGGAGACTCAAAGGCAGGGGCCTGGATGGGGCAGGCCGGCGGTGTCTGAGCTAGGGGGTGGGTGGTCCATGTATGTCAGACCTTTTTACTGTATCCCATGTGTCTCTTTTATGTATTTTCCATCCATTTTTCTCTGCTCCCAGTTGGGATATTTTCTGTTGACTTGCTTTCATTTCTCTCACCCTGTTTTCTGTCTAATATACTGTTAAACCCATTTATTGACTTTTTTTTTCAGGTCTAGAATTTCCGTTTTATTTTTTAAAAGATTCTAATTCTCTAGGGATTTCTCCAGGTTTTTCACTTATTTTGTCCATTTTTCCCTATATTTTCTTGAAGGTACTAATCATAGTTATTTTTAAATCCTTGTTTGCTAACTCTGCTATCTGAACCGTCTGTATCTGTTTTTGTTGTCTTTCTTTCCTCTTGGTTTTCCATCATGCATCCTGTCCCTTTGCACGCTTAGTAAATTTCTAATTAAAGGCTATGCCTTTTGGATAGAGTTGTAGCGGCTCTGGAGATGTTCCTGCGACAGGGTTTACCCTGCCCTTGGCAGCTAAAAGGGGCACAGCCACCCTGATCCAATCAGGGCTGCACTGAAGGTTTTGTAAGGCTCAGGGTTCACCCCTCACAGGGTGAAGGTCCTCAGGGCTTTCCACTGGGAACCCGGTGAGTGCACTGGGGCCTCTCCCCTTGGTGGGTTAGAACGTCAATCTTTGTCTCCTCTGTACAGTAAGACTGTCAAAAAAAAATCCCTCTACTCAAAGGATTTTTGCTTAGCTCTTTAGCCTCCTGCCCCTCATAGCTTCAAAATTGGGCAAGTATCCCAAGGGGTAAACTGACGAAGTGTTTATAGCCTCTTCATTCTCCAGATTTGTCTCTCCAGACCATGAGACCATCAAAAGCACTGCTCGCTTCTCTGACCCTCACCCACTTCTCAGGCAGCCTCTTACCTTGCCTGTGGTCAGCAATGGCCCGAGGGAAAAAGTGGCTGCAGAGGTCAGTGCACCTGCCTTCGGTTCTCTCCTCTCCAGGACCTCGGCTGTCTGGTCCTTGCTGAGTCAGCTTTAGAGAGATGTACTTTGTCTGGCTTTTCTAGTTGTTCTCCGTGGAAGTGTTGGCCTGCCGTAAGCTGCTCTGTGCTGAGCTAAGTCTTGAAGTTTGCACTGGAATGAGGTGTTAGAAGGGGCATGGGTGCTGTCCTGGAGGACCTTGTGGGACAGCCCAATAGTCTGAGGTGCAAATGTGTGGGTCCTGGAGCGCCCCAGAAGGTGCTGGATGTAAAGCAGTGTTTGGGGAGGCAGCGCTGGCAGCAGGGTGCTGGTGACCTTTGAGTTGGAAGCTCAAGGGTCAGGTGGAAGAGGACAAGGCTGAGGCCAGGCAGTGGGGTGAGAGGGGAAAGATCACGTGTGAAAGGCTGCACAGAGGATGGAGTTGAGTAGAAGGGCTTGTGGCACTGGGATGCAAAGAAGAGGGCAGGAGGTGGTAGGAGTGTCTCTGGGAAGCTAGAGAGATAGGTGGTGGCTGTGCTGGGTGTGGGGCTCAGTGAAGACCCTGGGAAGGGGAGTTTGGTTTGGGGAGTAGGTGCAAGGTTAGCTCATAGGACAGGCTGAGGCTGGGATGGGGGATGGATCTTTGAAAGTCCTAGTGGACTGTGAGAAGAGGGAGGGTCCAGAGCTGGGGGGCAGATGGGGAGAGGAGGAAAATCAGGTGTCAGATAGGAGAATTTGTTTTTATTCAGCAGTTGAATGATTGGGGTTGAATTGCAAGAGGTAGTCTGCAATGTGGATGCCTTGGGAAGTTGTAGAGGGTAAGGGCTGGCCAGGATGTGGCTTGTAGGTTCCAGGGTGCCTTGGGCCAGAAATAGAATGAACCACAGCAAAATTAGGAAGAGACCAGCCTTGTATTTGCTGAACCCAGAAAAACAGGGCCTCAGAGTGACTTCTCAAGGGAAGAGGTGCCTCCAGGTTGCAGGTGAAGGACTCGGCCGGCCCCCTCTCCCAGCCCTGTCTGATTTGGGGATCAGCGGTCAGGGGCCCTGGAGAGGCAGTGGCCTTTGAATTGGGCCTTGAGGGGGAGGCAGAGCCATCCAGCAGAGGAGGGAAGGGCCTTTGAGGTGGGGGCCCAGACTATGCAGAGGCCCTGAGGCGTGAGGGTGTTTTTCCTGTGGAGGGTGTGAAGACTGGGATGGGAGCGATGGTGCATGTTTAGGGGGCAGGAGGGCAGGAAGCAGGAACCATGAGGTGAGGGGCTTGGATGCTATTCTGAAGGTTCTGGGAGCCAGGGACAGTTTTTAGCAGGGGTGAGTCTCGACCTCATGAATGTTTGGAGGGACCCCTGGGTGTCTGTGAGGTGCAGGGCAGGGGCCTGTGAGGAGGCAGTTGCAGCCCCCTGGGCATGTGATGAGGGCAGAGGAGGAGGAGGAGAGATCGAGACGGAGGGCACAGAACGAACCTTTGGGGCTTGGTGGCTGCTCAGATGTGGGGGTGGGGGAAGGGCTCGGGGCCAGGCAGGGGCACGCCGAGGAGGGGGGACCACTGAGGAAGAGCAGTTTGAGGGGCAGCAGTGCGGGTCCAGCCGGAGAGAAAGGAGTGAGGAGAGGGCGTGCACCCTGAGAAGAGGCAAGGCGGTCTCTGAGGCGCCCATCTGTTTGCTTGCCACAGTCTGCCCCCTGCCTACTTCCAGAAGGCCCTGAGGGGAGAGGAGGGCTGAAGCTCTGAAGCTGCCCAGGGACCCCTGGCCTCTGCACTTGAGATGCCACCCTGGGGGCCCGGGTGTCCCCCTGGGCCCGGAGAGGGTGTCCAGGTCCCCAGGTGCTGGAGCTTCTGCCCCCTGGGGTGGGTGTGTTGGGAGAAGGGGGCTGGGTGAGGACCTAGGCTGAGTCAGGGCTCTGGGAGGCCCTCAGCAGCCTCACACTGCCTTCCAGGACCTTCCTGAAGGCCTTCCCGCTGATGGGGGAGACGCAGGAGCGCGAGCGGGTCCTCACGCACTTCTCCCGCCGGTACTGCCAGTGCAACCCGGATGACAGCACCTCAGAAGGTATGGCCACCCACCCCCTCTGCCGACCCACCTAGCCACCCCCCAGGTAGGCCCTGTGCCTGCCCACCCCTTCCTGCTGCCACCTTGGTCTGCTGCCGATAGGCTGTCCTCTCTGGCATACAGCAGGTGCTAAATAAATGTTAAAAGATTAAGCGATGGCATGTGGAATGGGACTGCCTCTGGGGCAGGACACCTCCCAGTGTCTCACCCATGGTCCTTCCCAGTGCCTGGAGTTCTTCATCCTCGAGATTCTGTCCTTGGGTTTCCATCCCCCTGCCCCCTGTTACCAGGCTGATCTGGTGTGGAGGTTGGGTTCAGAACCCTCGTGGGGACGGGCTGGCCCTACAGACAGATCTCAGGCCCAGAAACTGGGGGCCCAGCCCGTTATTGGAGGAGACACAGGCCATGGCAGGAACTGGTGTGTCCCAGGACCCAGAGCCGTTCCTGGGTCTGAGGCTAAAGCAGGGTTTGACCACGGGAGGCCAGAGTCTGTGCTGGAGCAGGCCCCGGGGTCAGTCCCTCTGAGGGAGGGCTTGGCCCGCAGCCGGGGCAGGTGAGTGACTCCAATGCTGCAGTGGTGAGTTTGGCAGGTGGCCAGCCTCTTCCTGCCTCCAAGGCCTCCAGGGGTGACAGGGGTGTGGCTGGGGTGGGGCGAGCTGGGGCCTCACACTGAGGGCACTGCCGTCTCTGGTTTAGATGGGATCCACACGCTCACCTGTGCCCTGATGCTGCTCAACACAGACCTGCACGGACACGTGAGTGGGGGTGGGAGGGTGCGGGCAGGACCCTCCCGGAGCTGTCCCTGAGGTCCACCCTTTGCAGCCCCCTTCCTGAACCCACACCCAGTGGCCACGTTCCTTTCAGCAGACCCAGGAATTGGCAACTTGGCTTCTAGACGTGGCCCTGCCCACAGTTTTATCCATCTGAGACCCACCCGTGTCCCTGCCCTCGAGCGGGGCAGTGAGAAGGGTTGAGGTGCATGGGAAGTGCTGGACACTGCTAAAGGATCATCTGCTCTTCCAGCCCTCATCTCGCAAACCCAAAGGCAGCCCCCTTTCAATACCGGGTCCCAGACACCCCCAGGCAAACGAGAGGTGACCAGGTGACCGGCCTGGGGTGCCCTGGGCTGTGGGGGCGGAGACTGGGGTAGGCCCTTGGCACGGCTCAATCACTCCTTCTTCTTTCCTCTCTCTGCTCCGGGGACCCCCACTCTGGGCTCTCTTGCCCCCTCAGGTGGTAAGTGCAGCTGGTGGTGTGCACGCTCCTGTGTGCCTGGACCCTCCATCTCCATGCTTCCCTTCTGTGTCCCCCCATCATGCCATCGGGCCCCACCCAATCCCTGCCCTGCCATTGCTCACCCAGTGTGGCCACAGCCCCCTGTTGGGTTGGGGATATTTCAGTGACTCATGGGGACAACAGGCCAGCATGTCTGGTTTTGGGGTTAGCCAGGAAAGCCCAGGGGATATAGGGTGGAAGGGAGATCTGGGACAGACCTGACCTCAGATCCTGCTCCTACCTCCACGTGGCAGCTGTGTGACCCTGGGCAAGTCACTCCGAGTCTCAGGTGCCACATCTGTGCAAGGAGAATAATGGTTTTCCCCACAGTGTCATGGGAGGAGTGAGAGAGGTGATAGACAAGACCTGAGTGTCAGGGTCTGGCGCCCAGAAAGGATTTTATTATGAGTAATAGTATTCATTAATAAAATTAAAATTAAAATTAAAATGATAGAGAGCTGAAGGTCCAGCATGAGGGCCCTGGGAGGGTCTGGAATGGGAGGGCTGAGGTCTGGTGGCTGCCTCAGTGAGCGTCGGACGGGGAGGAGCAGCCCGTGAGCCGGAGACTCGGCTGGGCTTGTGGGCACACCGGGGCACCTGGGCTGGGAAGGGCAGGAGCCTTGGCACCCTCGTCATTGGGAAAAGCAAACGTGTGACAATGCTGTGAGTGTTGGGGTGAGGGAGGGAGAGCCGTCAAGGATGAGGCAATTAGAGATGGGAGGGGGCGGGTGGGAGAAGTCGTTGCAGGAGAGGTCCAACCTGAAGCAAAGATGAGCTGTTTTTCAGGAGCAGCTTAATTTCTCCCATATCTTCTGTTGCTTGAAGAGCAGCAGCGGGAGCCGCTGGTGAGAGGGTTGGGGCTGGACAGTGTTGGGCGTGAGGACCAAGGCAAGGGCAGGGGCCAGGCAGAAGGAGGGGTCTGTCCGTTCTCAGGTGACGACAGTGCCTCTTACGAGAAGCTTAAGAAAGTACCAAGTATAACTAAGGTTTAATCTCAGCTTGCAAATAGTGGCAAAGGTTTGCCTGCCCACAGGGCTTTTGATCTGCCCCTCCCCTTGCCCTGAAGTTTGACTCTGCTTTCTTTCTGCTTGGCCTGCCCCATCCAGCTTTTAGGGCGAGCCCCAAAGACAGGCTGGGGTTGTTTTGGCTTCAGGGCTGCACAGGGAGGTCCTGCCAGTCCTGTGGCAAAAGGCGGAGTCAGAGGCAGCGAGGAGGGTTCCCCACCTGGACAAATCCTTGGGCAGCCCCCGCACCCCATCCAGCCTCCACTCTGGGAAGGACAGAGGCTTGGGGAGATGGTCACCTTGTCCTCAGAGAGCCGGGATGGGCTGCGGTCAGGTCGGCCGTGACTTGTTTCTGCTGGGAGCAGAGGCTTTGGGAACAGGTCTGAGTGCCAAGGGTCAGCTGTCCATCCAGATGGGGACGGGAGGGAGAGGTGGAGCTGGGAGCTTGGACGTCCTAAATCACCCATGTCTCTTGGACTTTGGAATGATCTGGGTATGTATCTATTTTTGTTTTTCCCCGCTCTGGGTTCCTGTCTTTTTGTCTTATTATTATATTTAAAATTAGATAACTTACCAAGTATGCTTTGACATCTTTGCAATTTGTTGAGTCTTGCTTTTCGGCCCAGTGTAAGATCAATTAATAAATGTTTCATGCAGACCTGAAAAGAATGTGTATTCTGAGGTTGCTGGATATAATGTTCCTTATGTGTCAGTAAAGTCAAACCTTTTAATTGTGCTGTAAAAATCTTGTATACTCTTACCAATTTTAAAAATTTAAAATACATGAACATAATTTACCATTTTAACCATTTTAAAGTGTACAATTCAGTGGCATTCACAATATTGTGCATCATCATTATCTTGTGCATCATCACTATCTTATTCCAGAACTTTTTAATGACCCCAGAAAGAAACCCTGCACCTTTTAAGCAGTCACTCCCTCTTCCTCCCAGCCCTGGTAACCTCTAATCTGTTTTCTGTCTTTATGGATTCATCTGTTCTAGGTATTGATACAAATGGAATCAAACAATGTGTGGCCTTTTGTGCCTGGCTTCTTTCACTTAGCACCATGTTTTCAAAGCTCACTCGTGTTGTGGCGTGTATCACAATGTCATTGCTTTTTCATGGCTGTGTAATATTCCACCAGATGTATATACCACATTTAGTTTATTCATTCATAGGCTGATGGACACTTGGGTTGTTTCCACCTTTTGGATATCGTGAATAGTGCTGCTATGAACATTCATGTACAAGTTTTTGTTTAATACCTATTTTAAATATTCTTTTATATATACCTAGAAGTGGAATTTCTGGGTCATATGGTAATTCTATGTTTAACTTTTTGAGGAACTGCCAAACTGTTTTCCGCAGTGGCTGCACCATTTTACATTCCCACAAGCAATGCATGAGAGTTCCAATTTCTCCAGGTCCTCACCAACACTTTTTTTTTTTTTAGTTATAGGCATCCGATGGGTGTAAAGTGGTATATCATTGTAGTTTGGATTTGCGTTTCCCTAACGACTAATGATGTTGAGCATCTTTTCATGTGCTTATTGGCCACTTGTATACCTTCTTTGGAGATACATCTAATCAAGTCCTTGGACCATTTTTAAATTGGGTTATTTGTCTTTTTGTGGTTGAGTTGTAAGAGTTCTTTATATATTCTGGATATTAAACCCTTATCAGATACATGGTTTGTAAATATTTTCTCCCATTCTGTGCATTGCCTTTTCACTCTCTTGATAATGTCCTTTAGTTACAAAAGTTTTAAATTTTGGTGAAGTTCAAATTATCTATTTTCTTCTTTTGTTGCTTGGGCCTTTGGTGTCATATCTAAGAATCCATTTCCTAATACAAGATCATGATGATATACCCCAATATTTTCTTCTAAGAGTTTTATGGTTTTTACTCTTATGTTTAGATCTGTGATCCATTTTGAGTTAATTTTTGTATATGGTGTGAAGTAAGGGTCCATCTTCATTCTTTTGCATATGGATATCCAGTTTTTCCAGCACAATTTGTTTAAAGACTATTCTTTTACTTTGTGCTCTTTTTAAAAATCAATTCACTATAGACATTTGGGTTATTTCTGGACTAACAATTCTATGCCATTGATCTATATGCCTCCCCTTATGTCAGCACCACATTGTTTTGAGTATCATAGTCTTACAGTAAGTTTTGAATTTGGGAAGTGAAATGTGAGTGCTCCAATATTGTTCTTCTTTTTCATGCTTATTTTGATTGTTCAGAATCCCTTGATATTTTGTATGAATTTTAGGATCAGCTTTTTTTTTTTTTTTTTTTGCTTTTTAAACTTGTTATTCTGGTAATGTATATACAACCAAAATATCCCCCTTTAACCACATTCAAGCATGCAACTCAGTGGCATTGAGTACATTCACAATGTTGTGCTACCATCACCACCATCCAAAATTTTTATCATACCCTCCAAAATATATGTCTCTTCAAGAGTGGTTTCATCTGTGAATTATTTAGGACATTTTATATTAATTAACATGGGATTTGTGAGTACTTTATAATTTAATAATATATGGATACCTTTCCTAATAAATGGATATTATTAAGTAGGTGCAAAGGATAAATTAATTTCGTGGGAAAGCCTCCAGGCAGATATAGTAAAAGAAATTTAAGAAGTTTTAGAAGTTTTAGAATTGGCAGTGGCAAGCCATCACGTTGGTAGTTTGAAATTGTCCATGGTGGGAGTAGTTACACCACAGAAATTAGCAAACACTACAAATCAGGCTTTCCTCCTAACCTCCAAAGAGTTGGCTGTTAAACATTTACTAGCACACTACTGGTACCAGTTCAGGCTTTCCCATGGGCTTCACAGTGAGGGCCCAGGGTCATAGGATTAACATTCCCAGTGTTTTATCTGATTAGTCATGTATGTAAGCATATTCCTAAATTGGAGTTCAAGATCCATTTTCAAGACATGTATTTATAGACAGATTTTTTTAACTTTATTTCTCAAAAAATTAAAAGAAACATTTCCAACAAAACAAAACAAAGGAATAAGAAAAACAAGTATCCTAAAATAACTATATTGCTTTCAGTATGCTCCTACCATACCCCAAGAAAATTAATGAACCATAGTCATTCCTGAGTATTCCCGTAACGTTAAGATTACCCTCAATATCTTACCTGCTCTTATTAGATTATCGTTCCCCCCTTCACTAGTTGCTGTCTATCTTTAGGTCCCCGATATTCTACAATACAAGACACTAGTTTTACATTTTTTACAGAGCTCACATTAGTGGTATCATACAATAGCTCTCCTTTTGTATCTGACTTATTTCACTCAACATTATGTCCTCGAGGTTCGTCCATGTTGTCATATGCTTCACGACCTCGTTCTTTCTCACTGCTGTGTAGTATTCCATTATGTGTATGTACCACAGTTTATTTATCCACTCATCTGATGTAGGACATTTAGGTTGCTTCTATCTCTTGGCAATTGTGAACAATGCTGCTATGAACATCAGTGTGCAAATATCAGTTTGTATCACTGCTTTCAAGTCCTCTGGGTAAATACTGAGAGTGAAATTGCTGGATTGTAGGGTAACTCAATACCTGATTTTCTGATGAACCACCAAACTGTCTTCTAGAGTGGCTGAACCATTATACAGCTTTTCTATTTCTGCAACAAAGGCCATTGGAATTTTGATAGGGATTGCCCTGAATCTGTAGATCACTTTGGAGAGTATCACCTTCTTGGTTAAATTTATTTTTAAGTATTTTATTCATTTTGATGCTATTGTACATGGAGTTGTATTTTTAATTAAATTTTTGGATTGTTCATTGCTACTGTATAGAAATAAAACTGATTTTTGCATGTTGATCTTTTACCCTGCAACTTTGCTGAATTCATTTAACTCGAATAGTTTTGTTTGTTTTTGTATGTGTGGATTCTTTAAGATTTTCTATGTATAATATCATATCATCTGTGACTAGAGATACTTTTACTTCTTCATTTCTAGTTTGGGTGGCTTTTATTTCTTTTTCCTGCCTAAATGCTCTGGCTAGAGCTTCCGATACAATGTTGAATAAAAGTGGTGAAAGTGGGCATCCTTGCCTTGTTTTTGATCTTTAGAGGGAAAGCTTTCAGTCTTTGACATTGAGTATGATGACAGCTGTGGGTTTATCATGTTGAGGAAATTCCCTTCCCTTCCCAGTGTTTTGAGTATTTGTATCATGAAAAGGTGTTGGATTTTGCCAAATGCTTTTTTCTGCATCAATTGAGATGATTGTGTGCTTCCCCCCACCTTCATTCTATTGATATGGTATATTATATTGATTGGTTTCTTATGTTGAACCAGCCTTGCATTCCTGGGATAAATCCTACTTGGGGTTGTCTCATTGTTTTATGCTGTGCAATTCAGTTTGCTTATATTTTGTTGAGGAGTTTTGCATTTATATTCATAACAACATTGCTCTCTAGTTTTCTTTTCTTGTAATGTCTTTGCCTGGCTTTGGTATCAGGGCAATGCTGGCCTTCTAGAGTGAGTTAGGAAGTGTTTCCTCCTATTATATTTTTTGGAAGAGTTTGAGAAGGCTTGGTGTGAATTCTTCTTTAAATGTTTTGTGGAATTCAACAATGAAGCCATTAGGTCCTAGGCTTTTCTTTGTTGGAGGTTTTTGATTACTGATCCAATCTCTACTTCCCATGGGTCTGTTCAGATTTTCTGGGTTTTTTTCCCCCCTTTTGAGCCAGTTTTGGCAGTTTGTGTGTTTCTAGGAATTTGTCCATTTCATCTAGGTTAGCTAGTCTGTTTGAACTGTTCATGGTATTTTTACTGATTTTTTTTTTGTTTGTTTGCTTGTCCTTCCTGTTACTGAGAGAGCAATGTTAAAATCTCCAACCAAGTTTGTGAATATGCCTTTGTCCTTTTGGTTCTGTCAAATTTTGTCTTGTATATTTTGACGCTTTGTTGTGAGGTTGTATACAAATTTAGGATGATTAAATCTTCTGCTGGATTTACCCTTTTATCATTATGAAAATGCCCTTCTTTATCTCTACCAATGCTTCTTGTCTTCAAGTCTGTTTTATCAGATATTAATTTAGCTATACTGGTGTTCTTTTGTTAGTATTTGCATAGCGTATCCTTTGTTAGTATTTGCATAGTGTATCCTTTTCTGTCTTTTTGCTTCTTAGATTTTTTTACCATTATACTTAAGGGATGTCTCTTTTATCTTATATTTAAAAATTGTCTGATAATCTTTGTTTTCTAATTTGAGTGCTTGGTGAATTACTGATGTATTTGAGTTTAAATATACCAGTGTACTATTTGCTTTTTCTTTGACTCATCTCTTCTATGTTTCTTTTTCTCTCTCCTTTCTTGGCTTTCTCTCCTTTTTTTCTCTCCATTCTTTGGCTTATGTAAGAATTTTTAAGAATTCTGTTTTTCCCTTCCGCTAGCTTGTTCATTGTGCATCCTTTTAGAATTCTTTTTGGGTTAGCAATACGCATCCTTGAATTATTACAGTACTTCCTGGGCATTGAAAAAATGTTAAAACACTTTAACTCCACTTACTGGCCTCTCAACTTATATGCTACTGTTGTCATGCTTTTAAATATTATGCTTGTATATATATTATTCCCAGAAAACTTTTTTAGTGCTTTATACAATCAATATTCGTTTAGATTAACCTCCCCTTTCCATTGCTCTTTGTCCCTTTCTGCTTCTCCATGCTTCCGTCTGGATAATTTTCCTTCTGTCTGAAGAGCTCCGATATTTTCTTTCTTAATTTCACCTTCAGTTGTGTATTTATATATAGATATATTTTAGTAAACTTTTTGTTGAAGTATGACACTACAGAGAAGTGCACAAATCATAAATGTACAGCTTCATAAAGTCTCACAAAGTGTTCTAGTTTGCTAATGCTGCTGGGATGCAAAACACCAGAAATGGATTGGCTTTTATAAGAGGGGGTTTATTTGGTTACACAGTTACATTAAGTGTCCAAGGTAATGCAACAACAATTGGGTACCTTCACTGGAGGATGGCCAATGGGGTCCGGAAAACCTCTGTTAGCTAGGAAGGCACGTGGCTGGCATCTGCTCCAAAGTTTTGGTTTCAAAATGACTTTCTCCCAGGAAGTTCCTCTCAAGGCTGCAGTTCCTCAAAAATGTCACTAAGTTGCCCTTGGGGTGTTTGTCCTCTCTTAGGTTTTCCAGAGCAAGAGTCTGCTTTCAACGGCCGTCTTCAAACTGTGTCTCATCTGCAGCTGCTCTCTCAGCTTCTATGCATTCTTCAAAGTGTCCCTCTTGGCTGTAGCAAGCTCACTCCTTCTGTCTGAGCTTACATAGTGCTCCAGTAAACTAATCAAGGCCCATGCTGAATGAGCGGGGCCACACCTCCATGGAAATTGTCCAATCAGAGTTAATCACCCACAGTTGGGTGGGGCACATTTCCATGGAAACAACCTAATCCAAACGTTCCAACTTAATCCCCACTAATATGTCTGCCCCCACAAGATTGCATCAAAGAACATGGTTTTTTCTGGGGAACATAATATGTACAAACCAGTACACAAAGTAACCACACTCAGTTCAAGAAATAGAATATTACCAGCCCCTTCTTATTCTTGCCCCTTCCTATTCATTTTCTCTCCCCCAAGTGCAATCACTGTCCTAACTTCAGTTCCACAGATTATTTAAACATTGTGTTAATGGAATCACATAATATCTACTCTTTTATATTTTGCTTCTTTCACTCATCTTTATTGTTGCATATAGTTGAAATTTGTTCATTATAAGAACACACCACAATTTTCATTTATTTATTTATTTATTTATGCATTTTACATTTTTAAGACTTTTTTTTCCCCAATTTTGGGCTAATTTTAATAATGCCTCTGTGAACATTCTTGTTCATGTCTTTTGGTGAGTGTATTCATACATTTCTGTTCATATAAATCTGAGTGGAACTGCTGGGTCATAGAGTATGTTTATGTTCAGCTTTAGTGGATACCACCAAGGAGTTTTCCAAAGTTGTAACAACTTACAGTCCCACCAGCAGTGAATGCGAGTTCCATCTATTTCACTTCCTCACCAACACTTGGTATTATTTTATTTTTTCACTTTATCTGTTCTAATGGTGCATAATGGCTTTGCATTGTGGTTTTAATTTGCATTTCCCTGATTGATGAAACTCAGAATTTTTTCAAGTTTGTTGGGCATTTGGAGAATCTCTTTTGCAGAGTGCTTGCTCGAGTTTTTTCCCCGTTTTTCTATTGGATTGTCTACTTTTTTATTGATTTATAAAAGTTCTTTTATGTTCTGGATAGGAGTTCTTTGTTGAATATATGCATTGCAAATCTCTTTTCTTATTTTGGGGCTTGACATCTTTATTTTTGAGAAAACTTTTTTTCTGGGTGTAAAATTTTTGTAGGTTATTTTCTTTCAGCACTTCGAAGATGTCATTCCATTATCTTTTGGCTTCCACTGTTTTGTTGAGAAATCATATGTCAGTCTTATTGTTGCTTCTTTGAAGGAAGTATGTCTCTCCCCACCCCCTCTGGCTGCTTTTATGATTTTCTTTGTGTCTTTGCTATTATTCAGTTTTACTATGATGTACTTAGGTATAGTTTTCTTTGCATTTTTTTCCTGCAGTACTTCTTGACTCTGTGACTTGGTGTCTTTCATCAGTTTTGGAAAATTATTATGCAGTATCATTCTATATTGCTTCTGCCTCATTCTCTTTCTCCACCTGGGATACTAATTACAGGTATGTTAGACCTAAGCTCCGTAGGTCTCTTAGGCTTTTTTTTTCTATATTTTCCTTATTTTTTTCTTTAGCCTGGATATTTTCTTCTAATCTATTTGTAGTTTACTAATCCTCTCTCCTGCTATACTATGTCTAATCTGTTGTTAAGCCCACTTATTGGGTTTTAAATTTCAGTCATTATATTTTTCATTTTAGAATTTCCATTTGATTCTTCTTTTAGTAGTTTCAAGTTATCTGCTGAAATTCTCCATTTTGTCATTGAATTTCTTGAGCATATTGGTCATGATTATTTTAAAGACCATGTCTGCATAGTCTCCTGTGGGTCTCCTGTGGGTTCATGCCTATTGCCTGGTTTTTCTCTTTGTTATTTTCTGATGTGCCTGGTAATTTTGGATGGATGCTAGAAATTGTGTGTGAAAAATTATAGAGGTAATATGGTGCACTCATCGATGTTATCTTCCTCCAAGGAAGATTTACTTTGGTGTCTGGTAGACAGTTAAGGTAAGGGAAGATTTCCTTCATCCAACCATGGGTTGAGTGATTTGTATCTGGACTTTGGCCTTTGTATAAGGCTAAGTATTTCCTATCCACCCTCCTCTCAGAATGTAGCCCTTTTGGGGTCCTGACAGAAAAGCCTGGGGTATTTCCCAGGGCCCCTTATCCTTGGTCCACCTGGAACTCCGATTTTTGTTCTCCCAGTTCCTGCCACTCAGTTGCTCATCTTTTGGCTACTGCTTAAAAATTGGCAAATGCTGAAGGGAGGAAAGCTGTTCCCTGTTGGGCTCACTGCCCCATACTTCCCTTCTTTCTTTTCAGAATCTTCATCCTTGAAGTCCTCATTGCTTTGACAGCTCTCCAATACCTTCACACGGAAGTTTTATTAATATTTTTCTCAACAATTGTTTCTGCTGGAAAGGTGCATCTGCAACAAGATAGTCTGTCATTACTAGGATTGGAAATCTTGCCATTAAAAAAAATTGTTTTTTTCCATTCTTGACTGATGGCTGGAGAATGTTCAGTGTGTGGAACTCAAAGACAATATTATCAATATTACCCTCATATTTCTCTATTACAAATGCATACACACATGGCTATATACTCATATATACATACACACATGTATGTGTATGTGAAAATATACATATAACCTTTTGAAACACACTTATATCGAGACATGCATGGGATCTTTTCTATTAACCCTGTGGAAAACATGTAGAAAATTCTTGCTTGTTGGCTAGTTATAAAATAGTCTTCTATTATCATTATTTCCTGAATTATGTTCTGTGGTATGTGAATGTCCCATATAACGTTAATAGATTCTCTTTGCTAAAATGGCGCAAAGGTCAATAACACCCTTGGGAAACTACATTGAATCCTCTGCTTGGATGTTCCTAACACACATAAGTGTGTTAAAGACTCTGAAAAGTGTAACTAAACTTATCTAATTACAAAATCCTTTTCGAGGGCACTATCTCTTCCTATCTCTATCAGGGTTTTGTAGGTAAATCTTGGGACACACTGCCTTAAAGCAAATTCAAATTCACTAAGTCCTATACCAGTAAGTATTTGGTGTTCAAGAGTCTGCGTTCTCAGAAAGATGAAGTGCCACCAAGTGTTTCCTCAAATCTGGATAATCCTCAGGAGAGTCTAAAAGTGTGAACACCAGTTCTTGGGTTCGGAGGGTCAGAGCCTCTCTGCTACTCAGTGGTTGGAAAAAGAACCCAGAACTTGGGAGTAGTCATTCCCAGCTCTATGTCTGTTTGTGACTCCTGAAGTGAAACCCTCTGCTTGGGTTTCCTTAGTCCCGGTCCAGCTCAGCATGGGGTACCCATGAGTGTTTGTGATTTTTGATTCTCATGAGACCAAACTCTCCCTCATTTCACCTACTTCTTGGAGCTCTTGCTGCCCCTCTGTGCAGGTGAGAGGGTGAGACAGTTATGGCGGAATACACAGAGCTTCTGCTCAGGAGCCAAGAGGCCTGGGTTCAAGTCCTGGTGCTGTGTGACCTTGGGAGACTTAACCTTGGAGTAGCGGGTGAGAGCACAAGTCTTGGTGTCAGACCTACCCAGCCCTTCCACTTCCTTGCTGTGTGATCATGGCCACATCACTTCATCTTCCTGCACCTCAATTTCCTTACCTGTCCAAGGGGATAATAATAACACTCACTTCATGTTCTCCTTTTTTGGGAAGGAAATAAGATAATTCATGCCAAGTACAATACTTGGAGCATAGTAGGCACCCAGGAAATGTCAGCTATTACAATGCTTCATTCAAACTTGACTCCTTCATCTGGGTTTAAGGAGAACCCTACTTCTTATGATGCTTGAGGAACAAATAGAATCTTGAATGTGAAAATGTTTTATAACCTCTTGAAGACAAAGGGAAATCCAGGCACTTTTATGTATTTTCATCACTGCCCTTCATGCTACTTTGGCCTGGCTGGACAGGGTAGGGTGTGGGAACCACCCCAGCCTCCATCCCTACCCTCAGGAAGAACCCTTTCTCTATTTCAGAACATTGGCAAGAAAATGTCCTGCCAGCAATTCATTGCCAACTTGGACCGACTTAATGATGGCCAAGACTTTGCCAAAGACCTGCTGAAGGTATTGCCTGTTAAGATTTTCCATGCTCCCAGCTGTGCCCTGGTGGGTGGAGAGGAGAAATGTCTCTGCCTCACCAAAACCTGACTTGCCAAATTCTTAGTACTGGGGTTAGGGCTGCTATGACTTCAGGATCAAGTTAAAGAGAGACCATTCAGCTTGACATTTGACTGTTATTATGTTTCCTGAGTTAGGCAGAGGGGTAGGGTTTGTGAGTTGTTTTTAATGCTCCATCATGACCATTGATGTCACCATGTCACCAGCTGGCACAGCTGCCACTGCCATCACCACCACTGTTATGCCCAAAACCACCATCCATGCCACCACCACAACCGTCACCTGTAACTTTACCACCCCCATCACTACCTTCACCACAACCATCATCACCATCACCACAGAGAAAAGCCCGCTCATTTCTCCAACATCATCAGGAATTAAGGGAATCTAGCTTTCTTTTGAGGCTGAGGCCCAAGGTAGAACTGTGACCTTTTAAGCCTGGTCAGTTTCTCCACCACGGAGGAAACGGAGCAAGTTTTGAAGGGTTAGATTATGAATTCAGTTTTTAGATAATGAATTTGAAGGACCTGGTGATATGAAATATGCAGTTGGATAGTTTTTTTGGAGATCAAAACAGAATATTGTCTCCGTTATTTGTATGACAATTATCTTCTTTATCATCAAGAAGCACTTGTTAAGGACATATGTGTAAGCGAGATCAAACAATCCAAGTCCTACCACCCAACTGTCCACATCTTTCCATCTACTCATCCATCCATCTACTACTCATGTCTCCATCCAGCCACTCATCCACCCCTTCATCCTCTTATTTACTCAATCATTCACCTACCCATATACCCATCTTTTACCCATCACTTCCGCCACAACCATACACTCCAAACACTCTACCATATACTCCCCATATACCCACCCATACTCACATTCACCCACCCACTCCTCCACCCACCGCCCCACCATCCCTCCACCCATGCATCTACCCACCAACCCACCTCCACCTAGCCACCCTCACACCCTGCCAAATCATCTACTCAATCATCCATCCAACCACTTACTCATCCTTTTTAACACTTACTGTATGCTAAGCATTGGGTTATGCCCTGGAGATTTGATGATGAACAAGACAGACAACTCCTGACTTTGTAAAGATTACCATCTCCTGAGGGAACAGACATTAAACAATTTCATAGTTAAATACTACCCAATCGTACCTCTACCCATCCACTCATTTATCCATCCAAGAAACAAGCATGGACCAAGAACTTACTTTGCCTCATTGGCTGGGATAGGTGGGAATTTCTTTGACTCTTTACATGGACTTCTCTCTCTCTCTTCCTCCCTATACCAGACCCTTTACAACTCTATCAAGAATGAAAAGCTGGAATGGGCCATGTGAGTAGTGCCCGTGTGCAGGGAAAATGAATCATTGGGAGGGAAAGTGATTGAGGGGTGCAGGGACGGTCACACCTGCCACTCTCCGTGGTGCTGATTTTTCCAAACCCAAGGGCCCTGGTGGCCCCTGTCCCGCTGACTAGGACCCAGTGCTGAATTCCCCTTTGCGTTCATTTTCTATCTTGATGAAAAGTGGGCAGTATTTACACAGCTATGGAATAGATTGAACTATGATGTTCCATAATGTCTACAGCTCACTCTCTGTACTGGAGATTTTGCTATAATTCCCAGTGATGACAACTCTTTCCCCCCTGGGAATTTAGCAAGCAGGAGGCATGGACCCCCACTATGATCTGAGGATCTGACCATGTTTAGGGTGGCGACTGCTCTTGGAGGTGTTGGGAGGGAATAACTGCCCCCAAACTTCTTCCTCTGTGAAGGCAGTGGGGTCTAGAAGTACCTAGCTATCTGGAAAAAGGTGTGGGAACCCTGCTGGTTGGTGAGACTGTGAGAAGTCCCTGGGAGGAAGTGGTCACCCTCTCTCCTGTGCTCTTGTGGGTAGCCTGGGCCTTCTGGTCCATGTAGAAGTCCAGGCAGGGATTGTTGGGGACCCAGCCCAACTGGGAAGAGATGAAACTGTTCCACCAAAACTATCACAGGAGTCCAGACTTTAGGGGCCTCACTTATTAGTACCCCCTGCCCCAGCATGCCCATGGGGTTTGGGCAGCAACTTCAGTTTGGCCATGGGTCTCTGCTCCCTTGGGCTGGGCTCCCAGGGCAGGGTTGGAGAGAAGAGAAGGAAGACTGGGGAGGAGGTCTGGATATAGTAAGGTTCCCAGTTTTGTGATCAAAGGTGAGCATTGGAGCTTGGAGGCCAAAGACCAAGAATCAGAGGTCAGGTGTCAGAATTGAAGACAGAGGGGAGGGGTCAAAGACCTGGACCCATGACCTAGATTTAAACCTCCTCATCTCTGCCTCTCATGGCTGTTGTTCATCCTCGACTCTGGCTCCCAGAGGGGTGGTTGGTGGGAGAGACACGTGATGTGGGGCTGAGGCCTCCCTGGAGGCTGTGCTCAGGCCGAGTACTTCCCTAGTGATGAGGACGAGCTGAGGAAATCACTGTCTGAGCTGGTGGATGACAAGTTTGGGACAGGCACAAAGAAGGTGACACGGATCCTGGATGGTGGCAACCCCTTTCTGGATGTCCCACAGGCTCTCAGCGCTACCACCTACAAGCATGGTGTGCTCACCCGGAAGAGTCACGCCGACATGGATGGCAAGAGGAGTGGGTGTCAGGCTGGGGGGAAGGGGCATGGGGAGGGATCCTAGTCCAGAAGGGGGTCCCCCCTTGGCCACGTCCCTGGGATGCACACACAGGTGGACATGTCGGGGGAGGCAGGGTGGGAGATGTTGGAATGGGTGGTTGTGGCCACACTACCCGTGCCCACCTCCCCAGCACCCCGTGGGAGGCGTGGCTGGAAGAAATTCTACGCGGTGCTCAAAGGGACCATCTTATATCTGCAGAAGGTGAGAGGCTCCTCCAGAGCTCCCTGCCCAGGAAGGGCCCACTCAGTGCCTCATCCAGCCCTGCTTTGTGGCACTCAGGGGGTCTTGGGAGGACCTGGGGCTTAGGCAGACGTGGGCCCTTCCCGCATCAGGGGCCTCACTGGGGCTCACCCAGGGCCTTGGTGGTTTCAGGGAAGGGTGTTCGGGATGCCCAGCAGCTAAGTGGATACCCAGTATTTGGCTTCCTAGGCAGATGAGGCAACAGGGGAGGAGTGCCTGGGGTGATTTGTGTTGCCATGAGGTGGCTTCATAGCAGCAGGGACTGAATAATGGAGGGAGATATAGGGTCAGAGAGAGGAGAGGCAGGGAGGGACGGTGAGGGTGGAGAAATGTGGGTCAGGGAACAGGAGCTTGGAGAGGACAGAGGCTTGCCCACCCTCCCCTGCCCATCCAGGATGAGTACAGGCCTGACAGGGCCCTGTCGGAGGGTGACCTGAAGAATGCCATCCGCGTGCAGCATGCTCTGGCCACTAGGGCCTCCGACTACAGCAAGAAGTCCAACGTGCTCAAGCTGAAGACGGCCGACTGGAGGGTCTTCCTCTTTCAGGCACCGTAAGTAGGAGCTGGGACCTCCTGGCTCCCCTCCTGGGCTCAGCTTCCCGTGTGCATCAGCCCCAAGAGTAAGTGTGTCCACTTGACACAAGTCAACAGCTGGGATTCCCTAGAGCAGTGGTTCTCAAGGTGTGTTTCCCGCAGCATCACCTCGGTGCTCGTTAGAAATGCAATTTCTCCGGCCCCACCTGAGACCTCCTGAATCAGAAACTCGGGATGGGGCCTGGCAATCTGTTTTAAAAGAAACTCTAGATGATTCAGGTGCATGCTTCGCTCTTTAAAGGATGGGGAAGAAGTGATCTTTATGACTCTCCCTTCACTTTAAATTTGGAGTTGGGGGGGAAAGACTCACTCTGCAGTTTACCTGTAAGGCCTTCCTTCCAGTGCCCTGAACTCCATTCTCCTGTGACCTGAGAGTCAGGTGTCACATGTGCTTAAAAGGAGGGAGACTAGTAGGTGAGGTCAGGATCAGAGTGTAGGTGATGGGCCTGGCTGTGGGGACAGGAATGGGGGGAGCTCCGGGTGGGCCGTGGAGGAGACGACCAGTGCCCAGCTGCCTCCACTGATCTCCTGGGCTCTAGGGCCTTTTGGCTCCAGGACCCATTTTTTCCAGGACCCACTATCTCTGGAGCTGGGAAGTTTAATTTTCCCATGAAAATCCAGGTCCTGCCCAGGGATAGAAAGGAAGCCCCTTACATAGTTCTGACCAGGTCCATCCTTCCTCTTTCACTTCTTCACCTTCCTACAAAGAGATGCTCGTGCCTTCTCTGTGCTGGGCCTAAAGCTGGGTACTGAGTGCTGGGTGGGGAATAGGGGGCCCTATTGTGAGAAGCTGTTGCCCTCTCCCTCCCTCCCTGCGCTGTCCTCAGGAGCAAAGAAGAAATGCTGTCCTGGATCCTTCGGATCAACCTGGTGGCCGCCATCTTCTCGGCCCCAGCCTTCCCAGCTGCTGTCAGCTCCATGAAGAAGTTTTGTCGGCCCTTGCTGCCCTCCTGCACCACTCGCCTCTGCCAGGTACAGGCTCCCCACCTCCCCAGGCTGCCTCCCCCATCCCACACATCTCAGCTTCTTCTATAGGATGCCTGGTCCTGGGCTACGGGACATGGGAGAAGGGGCAGATATTTTCCTCCACCTCCACCCCCCATTTGCAGATGGAAAGACTGAGGCCCCCACACTGCACACCACCCGGAGGCCTGGCTGTGCTGGGGTGGGTGGCCTGTGTGTGCTTCTCTCACCATGAGGGTGTGGATGTGACTGTGGGTCCATAGTATCACATCTGCCCGGTCATGAAACGAGAGAAAGTGTGTGTGTGAGGGAGCTAGGAACAAAGATGAGGCTAGGCTGACTCTTCACCCAGTGCTCTTTGCTGCCCTCACCTGTCTGTAAATGTTTTATTTATAATCCTGAAGAAACCTCATCAGTACTCCAGTTTTTTCAGTTTTGTCCTGGAGAAGAAAGGATAGATGGAAGACTGCTGATTGAGAGCTGGAGGGTGGGGGGAGCTCAGTCCTCCGGCATTTGTCAGCAGCCCACCCTTTCCCTGCTGGGCTTGGGTCCTGGGTCTCTCCACAGAGCTCCTGGGGCTTCTGCTTCTGCCCAGTGCCTGGCTGCATGCACACACAAGCACACACATGTGCACACGTGTCTGCACACATGCCATGCACTCTTGCACATGCAACCACAGACACACTACACATGTGTGTCCACAAATACACAACAAGGCCTGGTTGCACTGTGACAGGTGGGATGTGTGTGTGCTTGTCTGCCAGGGAGAGAGCCTCTGCCTCTCTCTGGGTGGGATGGGGGAGGGCTGTGGTCACCGTGTGTGTCTGGCTGGGAATGTGAGAGAACGTGTGTGTCACTGGGAGCTGGGGATCGCTGAGGCCAGGCTGACGCCTGAGCCAGTGTGTTTGGCTGTGCCTGTGAGAGTACCCATGAGCTAGGAGTGTGTCCGGGTGAAGGTGTGTGTGCCACGATGTGTCTGTTTTGGGGAGGGGACACACACACACACTGCATGAGGGTCTCCTGAGCCTGCTGGGGAACTGCTGCTGCTGATAGCGGGGGTGGGGAGGGAGCGGGAGAAGCAAGGAGGGAGGGGCACCTGGGTCCAGAGCAGGCTCTACCCCCACCCTGGTGACCCTGGCCAGGCCACAGTTTCCCTTTGCTAAAGCAGGTCCAGGGTTGCCAGGCTTAGACCATCCCCCTTCCCCATCCTGAGCGAGGGCCTCACAGTCAGGACTTGCCTTTGCAGGAGGAGCAGCTGCGGTCTCATGAGAATAAGTTGAGGCAGGTGACTGCGGAGCTGGCCGAGCATAGGTGTCACCCAGTGGAGAGGGGCCTCAAGTCCAAGGAGGCCGAGGAGTACCGGCTGAAGGAGCACTATCTCACGTTTGAGGTGGGCCCTCCGGTGGGCTGCGGTGGGATTGCGAAAGCCCAGGCCAGCCCCTGCCCGCGTCTCCACCGCCAACATCACGCTGAACACGCCACAGCCTGGGGCTCTAGTTTGTGGGTTCCCCACATTGGGGGCTCCCGATTATGAACCATGGCCTCCCAGGGCCAGGCTCTGCACAGAGCAGTACAGTCCAGCTGCCTGATGGCAATCGGACAATCCCCCCCTCACTGTGTCCCTTTTAGAGCTCCAGAGGGGCTCCACGGGAACCCAGCCCCCCTTCTCCCAAGTTCGTCCTCACCATCCGTTTCCTTCTGGAGGGAGCTTCTCCGGAAGCTTTTACAATCCATCCACAAAGCTCTCAAGCCCTGTCCACATGCCTTTTCCCCGTCGCCTCACTTTCCTCTTTCACAGATGGGTTTATCATGCACAGCATATCTTTCTCCAGGCTCCCTTCTTTTCATCTTGTCTGTCTCTGCCCGCCACCCTGATTCTGCTTCATGATGATCTGCAAATGGGGCTGACAAGGAATACCCTTCACTGGGTGAAGGATGGGGATTTGGATGGGGAGAGGATGGTGGGAACCACTCGCCTGTTTATAAGTGCCCCCTAGGGCTTTTCTGGTCTGCCTCACTTTTCCCTACCCCTCTCCAGACTCTAATGGGGTTGCCTGGGAAGGTAGTGTGTGGTTCATTTTTTGCAAGATAAACTAGGACCCTCGATGAGCCTCCCCCTTTTGTCACTAACATTGTCTGGGAAGACCATGGTCTCGAGGGAGGCCCTGGGGGAGTGGGAGGGTCAGGAGGCCCAAGCTTGCCCAAGGCTTGACTCTTGATTGGACTCTGGGCTTGTCTGTCACCTCCGCTGTGCTGTGAGGCCCAAACACTCCCTGGCCTGGAATAATAGGCCTCTCAGGTGGTAGCGGATCCAACTAGGTGGGTCAGCGTGGGACACTCAGGGTCAGAGCTCCAGGGCTCCCCTTGGGGAAGGAGACCACTGTGAGCCTGGTGAAGACAACGGTGGCCAGCAGGGCATTTGGGGCTGCTTTGCAGGGAGCAACAGGGGCGAGGGGCCTCAGAGGCCCTTTGGCCCAGCCTGGCCGAGTCTGAGATAGAGGAGGAACCTGTGCTCTGGGCTTTTTCCCGACTCTAGGTTTCTTCCTTCCCTAGTCCCTTTGGCCTGACCTGCAGCTGAGAGAGCACAGAGAGGCTGAGACACAGTCAGGAAGAGCAGGAAGGCCAAGAGGCCACCGATCTCAGTCTCTAGATTTCCACACTGATTTTCTGTTGAAGGCATGTGGGAAGAGAGTTCCCAGGATAGATCCTGACCTTTGGAAAAACACAAAGCTTTATAGCTTTTGGAAGTCGTCTTAGATACACTTTCCCTGCAGTATAAAAATAGCAATGGCAAAAGCTACAGTGGACTGATCTTTTACTACGTGCCAGGTGTGGTTCTCTTCACCTCCCTTGCATTGACTAATTTAATCCTCATATCAATTCTGTGAAATGGTTTCTGTCATTACCCTCATTTTACAATAGGGAAACTAAGGCTTGGAGAGGTAAGATCACTTCCCTGAGGTGACACAAGAAGCACAGGAGCCCGGATCTGAACACAGGCAACTGATGGCAGTTCCAGCACCCTAGACTTTCTGCCTCCCTGCGCAGCCTGGTGAGGGTGACTGAGGCCTAGTGCTGCAGGGTCTTGCTCATGTGACAGAACTAGAAGAGAACAGCCTCCCCTGACCCTTAGTCCTTTTTTCTTCCAGGACCCCAGCCTTCCCCAACTGAGTTGAGGACCTGAAGCTCAAAGTCAGGCACCTCAGATACTGCCAAAGCTCCCTCCAAAATGTTTTTATGGTCCCTGTAATAGTTTATGAATGTACCACTTTCTCCATGCTCTCACCAGCACTGGGCATTGTCAAATGTTTTAACCTTCACTAATCCTATAGGTTTAAAAATTGGTATCTTATTACTGTTTTAATTTTCATTTTAAAAATTATATGTGAAATTCTTGGGTATGTTTTTTCTTGTTTTTCTATTGGGTTATCTCCTTATTGATTTGTGAGAGCTCTTTGCATCTTAAGGAAATTATTCTTTTGTCATATAAGGAGCAAATATTTTTGTCCCATTTTGTTGTTCGTCTTTTGATTTTGTTTCTGGCCTTTCTCTGCCCTTTCCCCAGAAAAGCCGCTATGAGACCTATATCCATCTACTGGTTGTGAAAATCAAAGTGGACTCAGATGACCTGGAGCGGATTGAGGCCCGGCTAGCCACCCTGGAAGGGGATGACCCTTCTCTCCGGAAGACACACTCTAGCCCTGCCCTCAGTCAGGGCCATGGACCTGTGACTGGCAACAAAGCCATGAAGGATGCCACTGGGCCTGACACTTAGCTGGTGTGGATGGGCAGGCCCCAGAGGCAGGCAGATGCCCCCATAGGGGTCAGTGAGCACAATTCCAGTCAGGAGCCACTTGAATTAAGCTCCAGGCAGTTGGTGGGCAGCCAGAGGGGTATGGCCAAGAAGATGGAGATGAGATGTTATTCATGGCGTTGACCTTCTTCCATCTTGGGGCATCTCTGGGCCTCAGACTCTTTCCCCAGCCCTCACTTTCCTCTTCACTACAGGGCCTCATTTTTCAGGCCAGTTGTGTGCATGCTCTAGATGCCGTCTCCTAGAGAAGCCGGAAGGGCCATTGGCTTCCAGGCCCTCCTCTTCTCATCAAGCTCCTCCCCCTATCTCCTTGTTTCTGAGAGCAGGTCTTGGCTCCAGGTCCAAGCTTGGACTCCCACCCTTTCTGTTCTCCTCCCTCTGAGATGACCAGCAGCGGGTCTGCAGACCACCAGCACCATCCTCTCCTCCCACCCCAACAACCACCACAACCATGTCCAGCTGCTGCCTCACTTTGCAATAATCTAGGACCTGGGCCCACCCCTCTCAGCCTCAAGCTGTCTCTGCTTATGCGTGTGTCCGTCCATTCTCCTTCCATCCATTGAGGCCTCTACTGCTTTCTTTTTATACAGACACAAATGTATATATATAAGAATTATGTATATATATATATATATATATATATATGAAAGGAACTCCTTTAAACATGGTTTTAGGACTGACATCAAAGAGGATGAAATAAGATGAAGGCAAAGCCTACTTCTGAGCTCCACCTGTTGGCAAGTAGGGCTGACATCTGGCCCCCATGACCCTAACACTCTAGGAGGGAAGGTGGAGGCAGTCCTGACCTCCCCCCACCCCATTTCCCCCCACTGCCGGCTGACCTGTGACTTACATTGCTCTTACAGTTGATGCTTTGGGAATAAATAGAGTGTGTGTGTGCTGTCCTGTCCCATGGGGGTCCTGGGCTGTGAGTGTGATGGAGCCAAGGGCCTGTTTATATTTTGGTCTTTCTGTTGGTGCTGCCAGGTCTCTGAGCATCAGAGGTGGCATCTTGTACAGACGTTCTGCAATCTGCCTTGCAAATAGCCACAAGCCCAAAGATACCTGGTGGATAAAGATTATGAAAGTCATTAATTCTTGGTCTTGGGAAAAGGTGGAATGACAGTTTGCTCATTGCTTTAGATTATTTCTTTCACTCTTCTAGTGAATCAGAAATGCTTAGCGAAGGGTATGTTTGGAAAAGATAGAGAAATTTGCCATGTGACGATGGCCAGATTAGCATCCTTAAACCCTGCATTTCTTGGACGGATGAGTGGTTGAGGGTGACGGCACACTCAATACAGCTATGGTGGGCAAATCCTATTTCTAAAACAGGTTTTCTGTAGTTTGGCCAGGAATTTGACCTCAGTGGTAACATATTTAGTTAGTAAGATAAGCCAAACTTGCACCTAAGTATCCTACATTTAGACACCCACTCAAATTTGATGCAAGGAATGTGTGAGTCTGGAGAGACTTAGTGATTGAAATCCAGATTATTTAATTTGGATCAGCTGAAATGTGTTTTAAACGCAAACCATCTGGCCTCTTCATTTTTGCTCAGAGGAAGAAAAGTTTCATTTAAACGAAATTGAAATTGCAAATGTGTACTTTCTTCATGCTGTCTCAAAGGTCCCTGACATTCTGAGGGCAGTGTCCCACCATGCACTTCACAAGGGTGGGTGAGTGAAGGCAGAGGTGCCAGTTCCGTCAACTGCAGACAGATGTGCTTCCCTGAGCACTATTGTGCCTCTCATGAGTTAAAAAAAAAAAAAAAAAAGTCACATCCTTAATGTGTGTAATTATTTATTTGTAAATTATATACATCTACTACTGTACTAAAATATATGTACATTATAAAACATACACAAAAATAGAAATTTAAAAAGGGTAAGATGAAAATAAATCTAAATCAAAGTTCTAATATTTTCTTCCTGTATTCTAATGGATCATTATGTTTCCCCCACGATCTCTGCCCCTAACATGCCCATTCTTGAGGACTGTGGAAACCCACAGGCCTGAGGGCCGCAGGTGACATGCCCCCTGGTGGTCCTGAGAAGTGGGTGCAGGTTCAGGGACTCCTGGGGGGGGGAGGGCTGACCCTGACAGGGACTCTTGAGCCTTCGTCCTCACATTCAGTGAGGGTCAACATTGTGCCACCCACTATGCTGGGTGCAGGGAACACTGGTGATTAAAAGACTGACAAGGTGCCTGTCTGCATGGGGCTCACAGTCTAGTGGGGAGGGGGACAGGCAGTCACCACTATCATTTGGGACTCTGGGAGTGGCTAGGGAAAGAAACCAAAAATGACCTGGCAGAGAGAAGAAAGAACTTGGGCAGTGGGGAAGAAGACTGACTCAGAAGCTGTCCCAATGCCTAAGGTTCTCCTGGGGGTCAGGGTGGTGGTAGGGAAGTTGCTTAACAGCGCTGCAGCTCTTCCTGAAAAGACCTACTACAGGTTCCCCAGACAGAAATCTGAGAGGGTGGGGAATAAGGGGCCGAACCTGCTCCCAGCTCTCATCCGTACCTGTGAAATGAAGGCGTGGGATGAGAAAAGAGCCAAGGAACCACATCAGGGCTTGGCCTGAGACTCTCAGCAGGTATCTTAGGATCCAGAGTAGATAATGAAGGTATCAAATGGGATCATGTAAAGGTCAGTGGGTTCACCAAGAGGTCATTCAGAGTTCATTGGGGTCACACAGAGATCAGTGGGTTCATTTGAGTCATGAAGTGGTTTCTAATAGAACATTTCAAAAGCAACAGCAACTAAGAGCCCTCGGAGGGGCCAAATGAGGACACTAAGTTGGGTCATGGAAAGGTCAATAGGCTCACCAGGAGGTCATTCAGAATTCATTGGGGTTCACATGGAGGTCAGAGGTCACATAGAGGAATTACTGGCTCTGGGAAAAATTTAAAGCCAACAGCAGACTCAGCCAGCAGAGGGGTCTGGATGAGATCATCAGGGGCTAGGAGAGATCAATGATTTGCAAGTCTATGTAGGATTTAGTCCATTATTTTGTTTCTTTTTAAAGGGTACTTTTCCTCAGCACCCCAACAACGATTATGACTTTAACTCTTTTTTTTACTTTTCTCCATCATCTCCCTGTCATCCAATTTTTGCTAGTTTCTGTGTGATTCAAGAATGCAAAGCACATGATAGTGTCATCACCTTCATCAAATTAGCCATTCGATAGGGATCTCTCATGTGCCAGAAGCAGTGCTTTGTATATATATATATATATAATCTCCACAGCAACACTTTGAGGTAGGTATTAGCATCATCGTTTCACAGCCAAGGAAACTGCGGCCTAGAAAAGTCACACAGCTAGTGAGGGGCAGAGCTGGTATTTGAACTCAGGCCTTGTTGATGCCTAAGCCACCTCAACTCTAAGCTTCTCTGTCCCTCCTTGGGTAGGTTTCCAAAATGACCACATATGTCCGGGGACATTCACACCCACCCACCACCTGAGGTCTTTGGATAGAACATAGACTCCCTTGTGTCTGGTTGGAACCTAATGGTGCTGTTTTAATAAATTAGTCAGTGATGGGAAAGCTTCTTAATCCTGGACCTCAATCTGCCTTCTCCATGCCTGAAATCACATACTCTTCATCAGGAGCTGCAGGTCTGGACAGGCTCTGGCTCTGAGGGAGGCATCAAGTTGGGGAAAGAGCAACACCCTGTGGGCTTACCAGCTGCAGCTGTGGTCCTCCTGGCAGTGGAGGGTATCCATTGTGCCACCTGGCATGTCCAGACCATGCCCATGTCATGTCTAAGGCCCCAGGTGTCTTCTTGCCTCAGCTGCCCAAGTGCCAACCCCACAACTCTTCTCTCCTCACCCACCTGGGGCCAGAAACTGTTGCTTCAGGCCAGGGATCTGAGGCCGAGTTTGAAGAGAGTAATTTGCGTCAGTCCCTTGGCCAGGTTCTTCAGCAGCCAGGGGGACATCTTGTAAATATTCTTCTTGGAAGGGGTGGGAGTTAGAGCCTGTCCTGCCACCTGGGGCCAGGGAGATTGGAGGGTCACTTTTTCCCAAGGAGTGCCCTGGCCCTCTCCACCTTCCCCACCAACATCTATCCATTTCCACCCCAGCCACCCATCCCTGTCTCTCCTCCTCACCTGGGGGCTAGGCACACACGGTCAAACTTGTTACTTCTGATTTTATTTATAATATAAAAATGTTCAAGTGTCAACAGTCAGGTGTTTGGACATTTCAAGGCAGGGTTCTCATTTGTTTGGATTGCTTTTTTTAAACAATTACCTTTTTGACAGATCAGCAGAGATTCTGTGGACCCAGTTTTGGTGGGTTGGGGGGTTGCAAGAAGAGAGAGGTGGAAGTCCTCGGTGGGTTGGGGGCTGAGGAGTGGGCTGTGAGAAGGAATGGCATTACTTTATTGCTAAAAGGGGTATCACATACACTGTTGAGTGGCTCTTCTCGGTCCCAGCGTGACCATGCATCCAATCTAAAGAATCTGAAATGCAAAGGACATGCAGGCGTAAAATAGAAAGGACGACTTGTAAACAAAGGTGCTGCAGAGGATGGAGGGGCCTCCTGGAGGCCATGGGGGAGGAGGAGCCACAAACACGGGGCCCCTGGCAGAGCTGCCCCCACTCTGGGGCTGGGGTGTGGAGAAGACCTTTGTCTCAGCCCCCCTCCCTTGGCAGCTGTGAAGAGTGGGGTAGTCCCCTCCCCATTCTGGTTGCTGTCTCTGGGCCCTTATCTCTCCCTGGACTTCATGGACCCCATCTCTAGCTCTGAGCCTAGGATCCCTGCCCTCTCCTCTCAGGGGGGCCCAGGGCTCAAGATCATGCTGGGGGGGCAGAGCTACTTCTGTCCTCATTTCCTTTCCAAGGGACAATCCCTCACATCCCTTTCTTCTCCCCATCAGAACCCCACAGCTTCTCCTTGCCCTACTTTCTCTCACCCCCACCCACTCAGGATCCCACAAGCCCCCCCATCTCACCCCACAGTCCAGACTTCTCTCCAGGAGCTCCAGATTAGCATACAGCAAAAGGCACCACAATATAGGTTTCTATTAAAGAGTCAAAAAATTGGCCCATCTCTCTCTTTTTTTTGTTGTTTCTTTTTTTTTCCGAAGCTGTAAATCAGGATGTTACATATAAATAGTTTCCCTATAAAAACGTCTTTGACGTTAGCTAGTATTATAAGACAATTTTTGCTAAAATGAAAATAAAACATTTTGTTATACTTTTTTTCCTTTTATAGAAAATAAAAATATTTTTATTTCTTTTTTTCTCCCTCCTTTCTCTCTCCAGTTGGCGGTCTCTGTTCTCCTTAAAGACAGTGGGGCGGGCGAGCGGAGGGGGCGGCGGGCGGGCGGGGGCCCTTAGAGGGGCGCGGAGTCCTGCTTGGCCCGCGGGGGCGGCCCGCGGCTGTGTCTGCTGCTGGCCCGCGTGCTGTGGCTGTCCAGGGAGTAGTAAGTCCTGCTGTCGGCCGCCGGACAGAGCGGCGGCGAGTCCGAGCGCAGCATGTCGTGCGCCGCGCGCAGGCCGAGGAAGGGCGTGCTCTCGGCCGCCAGCGCCCCGTCCGCGTCGTCCGCTTCGTCGTCCGAGCCCGAGGCCGAACCGCCGCCCGAGCCGCTGCTCAGCGACAGCGAGTCCCGCGCCGCGCGTGCGCGCTGCGCCGCCAGCCCGTTGAGGCGCGAGCGGCGCCAGCGCCGGGGCCCCGCCGACGTCCTGCGGGACGTGCCGCGCGTGCGCGACCGCGGCGGCGGCGGGGGCGCGCACTCCTGCGTGGTTTCGTACTCGTCGTCCTCCGGGATGCGGTACGGGCTGGCGGGCAGGCTGCCCAGACTGCCGCCCAGCGCGCAGGCCCCGCGCCGCGGTCCCGGCCCCGGCCCCGCCGCCGGGTAGTAGTAGCTGTCGTAGCTGCGCTGCATGTCCACGCCGGGCCCAGGCCCCGGGCCGGGCCCGGGGGGCGCTGGGTGGCGCAGTAGCGGCTGCTGCTCCGCCAGGCGGTAGCTGATCGGCGCGGCTGGCGGCAGCGACACGGCGTGCGCCGAGTTGGGGGACGTGATCTCGAAAGTCGGCACCTGCGTGGCCAGAGAGTAGTGGAAGTCCACGGGCGAGAGGCGCGCGGGAGTGGTCAGGGCCGACACGTACCTGCGGGAGAGGCAGAGGCGTGGGCTTGCGAGCGGGACGGGTGGACCCCGACGGAAAGCAGCGTTCTTGCCCAGAATCCCGCCGCCTGCGAGAATGAGGGCTGTACGGCTCAGTGACCTTAGGCAGTTTCCTTAACCTCTCCGAGCCGCAGTTTCCTCATCTATTAAATGGATAACCACAGCACTCATTCCATAGCGTTGTTGGGATGAGTCAATAAATGTGTCAGTGTCTTAGCCCAGTGCCTGACCGGTGGTAGGCCTTGCTGAATGGTCATTTGCTGTGGCGTACCATTCCTGAATGCTTACTTTGTGTCACCTCAGACTGGAGCATTTTACACGCATGATCTCATCTAATACAGTAATTTCATAATGTAAGACCTTTACGTTATTCGCATACTATGGGAGGAAACCAAGACTCTGAACATTTAAGTGGCTTATTCAAGGTTCACACAGTGAGGAAGTGGTAGAGCAGAGATCTGAACTACTCCCAGGCAGGAACCAAGACTTACACTAAGAATCTACTAGTCCTCACTTAGATACTCCTGTGACCTGGACTCACTGCCTCTGCAGGGATAACTCATCCCACGACCTGACAGCTTCAGTGGGGGAGATATTCCTTCTTATATTGAAGCCAAAAGCTGCATCAGGGAAGTGACTGCTCACAGCCCCAGGCAGGGTCTTCAGCCCAGGACTGATAGTCACAAGGCCCCACTGAGGCATCTCTGCTTGGGGCTAAAGATCCCCAGTTCCTTAAATAGTGTGCCCTTGCTAATATCTCCCAATCTGGGCCCTGGGCACTTGTCCCTTTTCTTTCTCCACACCCCCTCTTGTGAGGCCCTTGGCCTGCTACCCAGGGTCTGGGACCACCTGCTTCCATGCCTTGCTTCCAAATTGCAAGGCAGGCACCTCACTGCTCTCTGGAACCAGCCCAGAGTCCCCATTACTTTCTCTCTGAAGCACCCAATTCCTTGCTCTTCCCTCTTCCACACGTACATCCAGTAGCCACCAACTCCTACCCATTCTCTTTCCTTGCACTCCCCCCACCCCACCCCATCCCATCCCAAGCTCAGCTGCCTCACTCTGGTCATACCCCCCAACCCCACGGTCTCTCCTCCTTTAGGCCATTCCCCAGGTAGTTCCCTAAGCAGTCTTTCTAAGTCACTGCTCTTCTTGAAGCGGACCTTCCAGCTTATCCACTCAGGACAAAGCCCATCTATCTGGCCCTAGCCTGCCTGTTCAAGGCCAGCTCCACTGCTCCCCACAGCCCACCCTGCTCCAGCCACTTCACTTCACTGGCTATTTCTTGAGTGCCTCAGTTGGGACAGCTCAAGCTGTAGCCCTTGCCTGGAATGCTTTTCGTCTCCATCTCTCTACCTCTCACTTTATTACCCACCCATTAAGAAGCTTTATGGCTGTTGTTATTGATCATAACAGCTACACCTAGGGAGCACCACCTCCATGCCGGGTACTAGGCTGGGAGCATTATGTACACTACCTCAGGTGGCCTTCACCATAACCAGGCATGACAGGTATTGTTATCCCTGTTCACAGCTGAAGGTATAAAGGCACAGAGGGGATCAGCCTGCCCAGGATCACACAGCTAGAAGGTGGTAAAGCTGGTGGGTCTTGGAAAACTGGGCTGCTTCCCAGAATCTGCAGCCAGACTGGGTGTCTCTCCCCTGGTGTGATGTTCTGTGCTTAATTAACACTTCATAGAAAGCTGGGAGCTTCAGTGGTTTATGTCCCTGGTTAGGAGCTCCTCCAGAGCAAGAACCAGGTGGACTATCTCTGGCTCCCCAGGGAGGCCTGCCTAGCACTGGGCATGGCATGGACTAGGCAGAGTGGAGAGTAGGAGAACATCTGCTCCTCACCCCTCCTCTGCTCTCTTCCCACAGGAGGGCGACTAATTGCTGAGGGCTACTCTAGGGCTGAGTAAGGGAGGGAGCTGCCCCACCTCATCCCTGTGACCACTCTCTCCATCTGGCTTGGAGTCAGGGAAGAAGGGAGGTTTCCTGGTTCTCACTGCACCCATTGAGACAGCACCTAGAACTATGGAGAATTTTGGCTGACATTCCCAGCATTCCTGCCCCATGCCCACCCGGCACTGGTCAGCCTCCCCGCATACAACCCCCCCCCCCCCCAATCTGTGTGATCTTTCTGTTCCTGCTGGGGCCTCTAGGTGGCATCAGGACAGGGCAAACTTAAGTTCTGGTTTGTCTGTTCCTGATGTTCCACTGCAATGATTAATAATGTCCCCTGTACTCTGAAAAGAATCCCAGTAGGACAATTAAGTTATATGGTCACTTCATACCAGGGTCCACTGGCTGGTCATTAATCCTGGTCATCCCTAACAGGCTGATGGCCCCGAGTAGATCGTTTAACCTCTCTGGGACCTCATTTGTCCATCTGAAAAATGGGCATGAGGCTCTTTGAAGTGTCTCCAAGGTTTCCTAGGGGTCAGCCCTGAACCAGTGGTGCCAGTTTTCGGGTCAAGGTGGGGACATCATGGGAGAAGAACTGACCTCTCGCTGTGTGGGGAGTCGCGCAGGGAGTCTATGGAGTCATGGTAGGGGGGCACAGCAGCCCTGTGTCGCTCCTCCAGGCTGTAGGCTGCTGCCCGCCGTGCCCGGGCCTCCACGCATGCTGGGCTGTTGCACTTGCTGGTGCCCACCGATGACAGCATGTTGCCCGACTGGGAGTCGGAGGTCAGGCTTTCGGAACGCTCCAGGCTCCACGTGTGGCTCTCGTGTCTGGGGAAGCCGGGTGGGGGCAAAGTGAGGGCTCAGCAAGGGGCAGGGTAGCCCAGCAGTCTGGATCCCAAGGTCACCCCTCCCTGGATCATCTTTCTATCTCAGGCTCCCTCAGCTCCTTGCCCTTCTCCACTCTGGGCTGACCTGTAGCATTACAAATGCCCAACCTCAATCTTGGGAGGAGGGCTGGGGTCTCATGGTTTGGGGAGCTGTGACATGCAGAGGCCTCTTCCTGTCCTCCCTCCAACCAACCTCCCGTTAGCCTTGGCCCAGGACCCCCTGTCCGGGGCCCTCGTACTCCACGGTTCTCAACCATCTATCTCAAGTGGTCCAGCCCCAGTGACCAATCTGTGGGGGCCCTGCCTATTCCTGGGGTAGCCTGGGGAAGAAAGGACCATCCATGTTATTTCTTGAGCTATGTAAACCTTTGTGCTTATGTGGAAGGCCTCCCAAACTCTAGAGAGAAGAAGGCTAAAGGGGACTATGATTCATGTGGGCAAACTCAGGAGAGGGAATCAAACACTCTGGTACTCGATGTTTGAATGAGGAGGTACTTTATGCCAGAAAAAGGGAAGTCAAAATAAAACTAAATGGAAATGTGGCAGGTAAGCGATGCAGTTATTCCTTCGGGGCTGGTTTGTACTGGAAGAGGGAATCAATTCCCGTCCATCCTCCCACGGCCCCTCAGAGCCCAGCCTGGCTGGGGATTTGTGTGTGAACACAGGCAGGTACATGAGTGTGTGTGCATGCTCATGAGCAGTTGTGCATACAGGAATCTGCAAGCATTGTATGGGCCTTGGTGGATGCCCACCTGTGGCTGGAGGTGGGTGTGGCTGTGGAGCAGTGGTGAGAAGGAGAACAGGAGTGGCTTCCGGAGAAGGTAGTCTCATTTTCCCTCCGGATGACGTGGTCTGTAGCTGGCACGTTCTTGGAGATATACTGGGACAGACAGAGAGGGAGTTAGTGATCGACAACTGAGCTGGCCCTTCTTCCTGTGGGGACAGGGAAGTGATGAGCACTGAGCTCCAGGTGGGGAAGTGGGCAAAGCAAGGCCAGTTATCCTGCCCAGGGAAGGCTGATCATTGGATGGGCAGGCTGCTGCCATGAGCCATCCTTGCAGGAGGCACAAGAAGGCTGGCTGCCCAGCGAGTTGCTCAGAGGAGGGTCCAGGAATGCCACTCACATCTGCCATCTGGATCTCCTCGGGGTCCAGCCGGGGGTGGCTGGGCCCATTGGCCAAGCTCCGGTTCTGGTGTGCTGGGCACATGTTCTGTCGGAGATGGTTGTGCATCTGCTTCCGCTGTTTTCTGTGCAGGGAGGGTGGGTTAGCCTTTTGCATGTCCCCCGCCCCCCACAATGTATGACTTTCCCTAGCTGTCCCCCCAATGAAACCACCCTTCTCTCTGCCGTGGCAGTTACTGCTACTGCCCTTCCCTGTGTTCAAGCTTCCCTCAGCCAGGACACCTCCCATCTGCCCCCTCCACTACCACTGCAGGACCTGGGTGCAGTGGAAGGAGCTTTGGTTCTGCCAGGAGAGGAGAACTCCACTACTTTCTATCTGTGTAACCTTGAACAAACTCCTTAACTGTAAAATGGATTCAGGATTAAAAGTATATGAAATATTGAAGCATAGTGCTGGCTCACTCATTCATTTACTTGGTAGTTATTGAGCTTTTACTGTGTGCCAGACACTGTTTTGGACATTGGGTATAGAGCATGGAAGAAGACAGACAAGGTCTGTCTCTGCCCTCTTGGAGCTTGCAGGCCAGTAATGGAGCCAGATGATAAACACATAAATAGATCTATGAACAAGATACTTACAGTAAAGTTCTATGAAGAAAATAAAACAGGGTGCTGTGGTTAGGGAGTTATAGCTTGTGGGACTACTTTGTATGGGCACATATTAAATGCTCAATAAATTTCTTTTATAATAAATATAATCATGTCACTCCCTGTTTAAAACCCTTCTTTGGCTCTCAGCATCCCCCTTTCTCTTTCCAGCCCTCTCTCTCACTGCCCTCCCCCCACTCTGGTTTGCTCCATCCATGAAGGGCTTGTTTCCAATCCCACTATACCCTGCCCTCTCTGCCCTCTCTGGCCTTCCATTTACTTGGAATACTCCTTCTCCTCCTCTTTACCTGCTAACTCCTGCTTGTCTCTCAGGCCTCAGCCTGAACGCTGCTTCCTCAGGGAAACCCTTCCTGCCCCACTGGAACTGAGGTGCCCCTGCAAGGTGCCGTGTGACACTGGACCTCTTGCTCAGAGCACTGTACATACTGGGGGCACCTGATCATGTGCCTGGCAGGGCCTGGTGTTCAGCAGGCAACAAATGGATGATTGTTGAAGAAATGCATACATTCAGTGGGGGTCAGGACAGGGGGCTTGCTTTTTCCCCTATTCTTAGGCTCAATTTTCCCACATGGGCCCAGTTCCTCCTCTGGACTCTCTGAGTCCCAACTCCCTCCACGCCCCTCTCCTAGCCTTTCTGGTCTTGGACTCATCCAAGATCTACCAAGGCTAATGGGGTCCTAGATCCCACAGAGAGGGGTAGTAGAAATCCAACCCAGAGGCTTAGCCCCCTAAGTGGCAGCTATGCCGGCTCCTTGCTCCCAGAACAGATGTGAAAGACCTGCACTGCATCACTCTATAATCTTCACTGGCTCCCTACTGTCTGCAGGATGACACCAGGCCACCTAGCCTGGCATTCAAGGCCCTATGGTGCCTTCTGGGCCCCAGCTGTCCTTTTAGACTCATGCCTCTTTTTTTTCTCCAACTAGTGGGGCTCATGCTCAGGGAACAAAGCTGACTCTTTCTTGTGTTTTTCTGTTAGCTTGCACTATTCTTCCTGAACGATCCAGCCAGCTCCCCTTCCTGTCCATTTACTCTCCTTGCCCCAACATTCTTCCCCCACCTTTCCTCTTCTAGAGGTGGCCCAGCCTCACCTTCTCTGGGCTCTTGCCTGGACTGTTCCCAGGGTGGGGTCAGGCAGTGCCTTTTAAGGTCTCTTTACTTCCCTGGGAATGCAACCTTCTTTCCTGGTCCCAGTGCCTTGACAGCGCAGAAGCTTCAGGAGCCTCTGGGTCAGCTGCATACTCCTGCTCAGGCTCTCATGATATCCTCTGAGGTGCAAACTAGGACCATTCCCATTTTACAGATGAGGACACTGACCTCAGCGAGGTTCATCAACTTGCTCAGGGTCACGTGGGAAATGGCAGCACTGGATTTGAACTCAGAACTACTTCTTCCAAAGCCTGTGCTCATGGCCATTTTTTGTTCAGTCCTCTTGGGCTGATTCCTCTACCCTCTGCTCCTGCTTCTTGGCCTAGGCCCTTGGCCTCAAACCCAACTGCAGAAGCCCCTTGAAGGGGCAATTAGTACACAGGAGAGTGCAGTGGGCTGAGGTCAGGCACAGTGGGGTGGGGGAGGAAAGCCCGTCTTCACACAAATGGTCTTGGAGGCCCATTCCCGTGCTTGGCCTGTCCTGGCCTGCGTGTCTGACACTCACTTGGTCTTGCAGTAGGCCACCACACAGACGATGCCCACGACCAGCAGAGCCACACAGATGCCAGTGATCGTCAGGACCCTCTTCTGGTACAGCTCTTCGGCTTCTGCAGAAGCAGCATGAACGTGAGGGGGCAGGGCAGGAGGCAGACCCCTGGGGACAACAGAGATCCAACCCCCCAAAACCTTGGGCTCCCTCAAGCTCAGGTGCTGCCCACCTCCAGCCCACTCCTGGACTGACTTTTGCTTCCCCCTACCCAACTCCCACCCACCCATTGATCTGGTCACATGCAGCTACCCCTGAGTTCACCTTCCTGAACCCCACGTCCTGGCCAGAATGCATGAGTGGAAGATGTAGGGGCTTGGGGGGGGACAGGATGGAGGTGAAGCTCCCAAGGCCATTGTGCAGGGGAGGGCAACCTGGCTTGGCCAGCAACCCTGCCTTGTTCCTCTATAGCTTGGTAGCTGCAAAAAGCCTTGGGGGGCTGGGGCAGTTGCTCCTCCTGGTGGTAAACATGTAGACCCTGAGTCAAGGCCTGGCTCAGCCACCTCAGCTTCCCCAAGGTGGAGAATGGCTTGTTCTGGGCTGGTGGCAGGACAATCAGACCCAGAGGCTGGACTCAGGAGGGATGCCAGGGCCATGAGCAGGGACAGGAGACCAGGCCCATGATGGGTGGTGGGGAGAAAGGCCTTTGTTTGCACCTGCAGCCTGGTCAGGGTTGTGGGCCCAGCCCAGGCCAGCCCTTGCTGTCTCTGCTTAGGAGAAGCTGAGTGGCAGCACAGCAGTCCTTGTGTGCAGGGAGCAGCCTCCAATCCTTTCTGAGGAACTGATAGTCTGAGCCTCAGAGCCCTCAGAAAGGCCAGCCTACTCCTTCCACCCTCTACTGCTTGGTGGGGCCACCCTTCCCCTTCAAGAACAAAGAAAGCCAGAGAAAGAAAAGGAAAGAAGTGATAACACTAGCCAGTTAAGGCCTACAGCCCAGAAACTCCATCCCTGTCCCATTCACACCTGCTGACTGGCCTCTCCATACTGTCCCCTCCCCCAGCTCAGGGGTAACTGGAAGCTGCTTCCCTCTGGAGCCCTGGGAAATGTCACTGACCTCTTAGGCTTGCAGCATCTCCTGTGGCAAAGGTATACACACAACCACACACCCAGGTACAACCCCTCAGACATGCAGACATTTATAACTATATCTGATACACAAGGTGACAAACCCCTTCACAAAGAGCCACTTGCACACATGCCCAGAGAAGTACACATGTACACGCACACACAGAGTTAACCACACACTCCAGTAACAGGCACATATGCAATGATCTTGTCCACTGACACACGATTATGTGGAATGTTAAACAAACAAAGCCCCATCCCAGATCCCCACCTCTCAGCCATGTGGTCTGCAGTCCTGCTCCAGTTCCTCCTTCCCAGTTGCCCCTCTGTCCTTTCCAGTCTAGCCTTTGTCCCCTCCCTACTCTGGTCATGCCCCGTGTCCAAGTCCCGTGGTTATCTTCCTTCCCTCTCAGCCGACTCCCTCCTTCTGGGGCCACATGCCCCCCTGGGCTTTTGAATGCCCACTCTCTCCTGGGTTTCCTCCTACTTCAGTGGCTGATCTTTCTCTTAGTTGTTGCTTCTTCCTCTTCTACCTGTGCTGGAAATAGTAGGACTCAGGGCTCTCAGCCTTCTTTCTTTTCGCTAAGTGCCCTCTTTCTCTCAGTGATCTCATCCATCTGTAAGCCATTGACTCTCAAATTTTCTATTTCCTGCTCTTACTTCTCCCTGAGCTCCAGACTCATGAATCCAAGGGCCATGGCCAACAGAGGCCCTGATTTCCCACCCTCTTTCCAAATCCGCTCCCCTAGTCTTCCCATGTCTTTTGTGGCAGCACCACCATTCCTGTTGCTCAGGCCCAAATCTTTGCAATCACTCTCCATCACTCTTCTTCTTCCACCTACCCTGAGAACCAATCCATCAGTAAGGCCCCTCACTCTGCTTCCAAACAGATCTCAAATCTGAGCACTTCTTACCATCCCCACCTTAGTCCAAGAGGATATTATCTCTAACCTGACTGACTGTGGCAGCTTTCTAACTGGTCTCTCTGCTTCCACTCCTGCCACCGCCTCCAGTTTCTTCTTCATTCAAAAGCTAAATTTATTTACAACCATAAATCAGATCATTTTACTTCCTTGCTTAAAAACTCACAAATGACTTCCTGTTGCAATTAGAATAAAATCCAAAGCCTTACCATGGTCAAGGAGGCCCTAAATAACCTGGTCCTGCCTGCTGTTTGGATCTCATCTTGTACTTTTCTCCCCCAGATTCACGGTGCTCCAGTTCACTGGCAGTCTTTACATCACTGAACACAGCAAGCATGCTCCAACCACGTGATCGTTTTACCAGCTGTACTCTCTGCTTCTTTCCCCAGTTGTTTGCATGGCTGGCTACTTTTCATCAGGTTTCAGCCAAATGCCACCTCATCAGAAAAGCTTTCCCTGACCACTTAGCTAAAGTAGCTCCCCACCCCAGCCAGGCACTAGCCCTCTACCCTCTTTTGTTTTACTACCTGGTGTCTTTCCTGTTTGTTTGGTGTGTCTCACCCCTGTAGAATGTGAGCTCCATGTGGGCAGGGACTCTGTGTGCTGGTCTCTGGTGAATTCTGGTGTTCAGTAGATATTGAGTTGATGAGTAAGTGAATATATAGACACCCTTATAGACATAGACATATAACCACATATACTCCCAGACTCACCTCTGCACACTTACAGATCCAACTGCACACATACTTGGTCTTTAACAGAATATTCCACTGCCCCCTCCATGCATGCATACCCTGCACTGAGAGACCTAACACCATGTACACACTTTCACTTCCTCCCACTACAAACATCTAACTACACACCACACAACCCGTACCACATACCTACAGATTCACTCCTGCATGCCCACCGTCATACAGATGACATATAGACTCAAACCCCTGCATCCCGTTGCAGTTATCAGATATAGGCAAACATACTCTCTTACATAGACTTTAGATATATTTTTTGTATCTTCTACTGAGAACCCCTGATAGGGGCTAAGTGGTGGGGAACTAGGGCCTCCCCAAACCTGCCATAAGAACAGCCTTTTCATAGCTGCAGCCTTCTCACCATGTCTGCAGTCCAACCCCACAGAAGCCTCAACTCCTCTGAGCCCCTGCATCTCCTGCTGCAATACATCTGGACCCTTGAGCATAAAGCCAGAAAGCTTAAAGACAGACCCCTCAAAGTCCCTTCTGGCCCAAGCTGTCTTCCAGGGGCCAGAGGGCAATAGGGTGAGGGATGGAAGGTTCTGAGCTTGGTGGCAGGGGTGCAGGTACCAGAGGCCAGCCCTGCCCAGCCCTTTGCTGGCCTTGCCCACAACACACACAAGAGCAATTGTGGGGACAGATCATGGGAGTGGGGAGATCGTGACAGCCTCAAGCAGTGACAAAGCCTGGCAGACATAGGGCAGGGGGCAGAGACAAACAGGGAGTTATCAGCCACCAGCCTCGTGCAAAATGAAAAGCAATGGAAAGGGAAATGGGGAAAGGAAAGAAGATTAAAATCAAATCGAAAGGGATGCCTCTCTGCACAACTCTCCAAACCCAGCTTCTGTGGCTTCCAGATCTGGCTCTTAGAGTGTCTTGTCTGGCCAGCTCTCCTGCACACAGCTCAGGAGGGGTCCTCCCCTCTGAGGCCTCATAGCTATCATTTCCCCTATGCAAGGGGGTGCTATTGTACACTGGGGGGGGGGTGGTGGCATAGTCTGTTCATGAACTTCTCTTGTCTCCCCCAGAACAACAGTTTATAATAGGACAAGTTGATGGGGCCAGGAGAGATTTTCGGAATCATCCCTTTTACACTTTTTTGAAAGGAAACAAAACATTCAGCACACATGGTGTCAGAGGCTGAGGGGGGCTGTGGGGATGGTTCTGAGTGATAGAGGTTCCGTACCCTTTAATTCAAATCCAAGGTGTTCTGGCAGAGCAGAAGAGAGGAGGGTCAGAGAGGGAAGGGGTGGAGGGAGAGAGACAGATAGAGAGAGATGAGGGAGGGGGAGGGGGAGCGGGTGGGAGAGAGAGGGAGAGAGAGAGAGAGAGAAACGTTGGTCAGGATTCCTCAGACACGGGGCAGCCAGCCTGTGAGGTGAAAGCAGGTTAGTGGTGTCCCCTCCCAGCCTCCTGAGCTCCCTCCCCTGGCACCCCCTCCCCAAGAGCCCCTGAGAGGGTGGAGAGAGGAAATGTTAAAATCAGGAGGCAGGGCAGGTTTTTAGAGATGAGCTGTGAGGGTTAGTACCTGGTGGGGAGGCAGAGGCGCAAGAGTCAGTTGGCAAAGGCCCCCAGGGAGGAAAGGGTGAGTGCGGGTGGGGTCCAAGGACTCCTCGTTCTCCTCCCAGCGCCAGTGCTGGCACCTGTAGCACCCTCAAGCCTCACCTGGAGACAGGTTGCCCAGGCCCTCGCTCATTCATGGAGCCCTATTTGCCTGTCCCCTCCCTGCCAGCATCCTTGCTGGGGCCTCTTTTCTTCCCAGGACATGCACTTCCTCTGTTCAGAACGAGGGTGTGGGCCTCCCAGCCTGGCCCCTGTAGCTGTGAGGTATGGGGGAAGTGCTCTGGGGTGAAGCAGGGGTGGGGAGGGGGTGCTTCTCCACTTGACACCTCCAACACCCTAGGTACTGACAGGGGCTAGACCATGGGGTCCCTGCCTGATTTCACTGCTTGGGAAACCAAACTGCAAATCAGAAAGAGTCAAGTGGTTTCACTTATGGAAGACCTGAGCTCCTCAAATGGGGGACAAAGCACACTCTCTGAAGTGGAATCATGTTGTCAAGGTGCAATTTCAGGTCCTCTGAGGTAGACACCTGTGCCACTGAGGCACAGATAAAAGGGCCTGCCCCCCGGAGTCGGGTCTGCCACCAATCTGCTGTGCGACCCTGAGTGACATGCAACCTGTCTTGACCTTGGTCTCTTCATCTCTTAAATGGGGATCAGACTTGGCCATGGGATCTTTGAGAGGCTGTGCTCCAGAGTCATCCAGACCAATGGGATCAGAATCTCCAGGGTGGGAGTCCAGAACTCTCAGCCATGTTTTTAAAAAGCTCACCTACCATTCTAACATAGCAGCCAGCACCTGTCTGCAGGCCTTGAGTCTCAATTTTATCCCTAATTTGCTGTGTGGATGTGGACAAGTCATAGTCTCTGTTTCCTCATCTTTCAAAAGCGCCTGAACACAGTTAGAGAAAGAAGTGAGCAGATCTAGGAAGCACTGGTGCAAAGGCCAGGGTCTGGCCTGCCTGGATTTGTCCACTCTATGGCCTCCCCATCTGCACAGTAAGCTCTGGCTATATCCATGGAGGGGATGAAATTATGTTCTAATGTTCTCATCTCCTGCAGAGGAAGGAGAGGATGGGAGGAAATCAGCAAGAAGTCCTGTGCATCATCCATTCTTGGATCTCTCCTCTGCTTCCTGATGGGGATCCCAGTGGGTTCTAAATTTGTAAAATGGCAGGAGAGTAGATGGCTCTGACTGAAAGAGCCTTAAGACTCCTTAGGCTTAAATCCCACAGTTCCACGCAGATACTACACTACTTCTGTGCACTCCCGAGGTTGGGGAGTAATCTTGAATCTCTGTGGCTCCAGAGACCCTCCAGGCAGCTCTAGGGAGCTCACACTGGATATCCAGTCATGCTCCCCCGAGAGAACACGGACAGCCCAGCTTGACCACAGCATTTGTGATACTCTAAGACCTGTGGCTCATAGAGCTGGTCTGGGCCCCACTTCTGGACAAGGCAGTTGTGTCAGAAGGAGCAGCTGGGGTCCAGTAGTGCTAGGACACTTTCTCAAGGTCACATAGCAACTTAAGTGACAGAAGGGAGACAGCGGCCAGGTCTCCAGTCTCTTGGTGCTAAGCCTGGGCTATTCCTGCCCATTGATCAAGTGTCTGGGAAGGCCTGACTGGCTATTCCTGAGGACACTGATCATCTGGAGAAGTGTGCAGGGCCCCTGAAGTCTCTTAAGAGTTTTCTACTATGTTACTTCTCTGTGAACCAAGTGGTAGCAGCAGCAGCTTCTAGGGCTCCTGATTGCTCTTCCCTTTGAGTTGAAGGCCAGTGCTCCTTACGGGGGACTGGTAATGGCTGGGGTGACTGGTCATCAGGAAGGCAGTCTCCTTTCCTCTCACTGGGAAAGAGGGAGCTGGATTCTGAGGGGTCTGCAGCTATGTCTGCCCCAGCAAAGAAAACCCTCTCCTACTCATCATGCTCACTGGCTGTCACTCATGGTGGGGGTGGCACCACTGAGTCACTAGTAGGTCCTCTTGGGCAGAAATTTTCATGCTGACCATCAATCATGGCACCCTGATGCTGGACTCCCAACAGGGCCAGGCTTACCAGACAATATATGAATTCCTCATCCTGAACATGCGCCGTGACAAACAGTCACAGGGTGTCTGGACAAGGATGGAGTGATGTGGGCCCCAGAGCACAAGCTTGCATGTTCAGGTATGTGTGTGTGTGTGCGGGTGTGTGTGCACTTTTGCGTGGGAGTACAGAGATGGACAAGTTTGGAGTCTTGGGAAGAGGAGGAGTTTGGTTGTCAGTGGAAGAAGGAGAGGCTTCAAGTGTTATTCTGGCTACAAGCTGTGTTTTCTTGGCTTCTGCAAAAGGTAACCTGGTCAAGATGCTGTCTGGGCAGGGCAGGAAGGTCAGAAACTTTGCTCAGACATCTTTAGAGGACTGATGCCATCCCTCCTACTTCCACCCATGCCAGAGGCACCAGACACCATTCCAACAATGGCAGGCTCTCTGCTAAGTCCTTCATAAGCATCAATATGTTTCATCCTAACAGCAATTCTATAGGCATGAATGTTAATTATCCCCATTTCACAGAAGAGGAAACAAACTCAGAGTAGTTAAATGAGGTCCTGGAACTAGTAATCTCAGCAGCTGGCATTTTTATTCAGGTTTATCTGAATCCAAAGCCTGAACTTTTAAGCCACCACTTTACCCTTTTCAATAATGATCTGACGGAGAAGTACATGAAGTGCTCTCTGTGAAAGGGCTTGAAGACTATAAATTCTCTACAAAATGTTAACGGTAATAATAATGATCATGCTAGGCCACAAGGCCTGGTGCTTTTCCAGGGTTTCTGGGGTTTTCCAGCTCTTCTCTGGAGTGTGGTGGCCCAGCTGACACTGCCAGCAGATCTGAGCAGAAAGCTGAAGCAGCCCAGCTGACAGAGGGGCCTTGGACTGTGGCTCGTGTTTGGGAGGCCGCTCTGATTCATAACAGGCTGGGACTCTCTGTCCAGAACAGTCCCATGAGCCAGGGAGGCTCTGGGCCCAAGAGTAGAGAGGAACATGCCTTCCATTGCCTCTTTCCAGGCATTGCCTCTGCCCAGCTGTCCTGCCCCCTTTCTAGGCCCCTCTTGCTCTACAGTCCTTCACATGTGGCTGGATCTAACCCGGCGATTCTTCACTGAGACTAGACTGGAAAATTTGGTGGGGCCACATACCTATCCACAGGCTCCACCCTTACCTGCACAGCCTTCCTCCCTGGCCAGGTTGCTTTCACTGGCCTCTGACGGAAGGGCT
Organism: Choloepus didactylus; assembly: GCF_015220235.1. Taxonomy (NCBI): domain Eukaryota; kingdom Metazoa; phylum Chordata; class Mammalia; order Pilosa; family Megalonychidae; genus Choloepus; species Choloepus didactylus. The sequence continues at coordinate 83,769,052 of NC_051319.1, forward strand.
GGGGAAGAGCACTGCTTTCCACACACTATCAAGATAGTTAGCAATCTGGGCTGACCAGCTCCTACCTCCCTGGGGCCTCTACTCCCTTTCTAAGTCTTGACTCCCAGGCTCCTGTGTGGAGGGAAAATTTCTGGGCCTTTGTGCTGTGGTCTGAGGAGAACTGGGAAGGCTCATTTCCCTACCCTGAGACCCAAATCCTTTAACCCTTTTTTCCCAAGGGTCATCTGAATGACCGAGCCCCTGGCTCCGCCCTCAGCATCTTCTTGAGCTCCACCTCTGCCCAGGCACCACTGCACTCTGGTTCCTAACTCCTCATGGGACCCCACTGTCCTCCCTAAACAGGCGGAAGTTGGGGGTGGGCAGGCAGGGGTCTAGTCTGCTCTGTGGGATGGGGTGGGGCAACCAGGGACCAGCCCTGCAGGCCTGTACACTACTGGGCCCCGAATGGAGTCCAGGGCCGCCAGTGGTTTTTTGCTCTGCTCCACCTCCACCTGGTGGTGCTTGAGGAAACTGCCTCCAGGCCCCAAATAAATGCCCTCCACAATTAAGGCCTCATCCTTGGGCCACAGGGCTTATATTTTTTCAACCAACTGGCCAAACCTCAGAAGGCTCTAACCTCTGAAGAGGAGGAAAGGAAAGAAACGAAGTCCTTTATGGGGATTTATACCAGACAGGTCCTGGAGTGAATCATCCATTATCCCTTGATTCTTCATTCTCTGTCTTTTAGCATCCCCAGCAACTCCCGACCCTCACCCCATCCTGTAGTCATATAAATAATTGCCTTAAGTCTCTGGTACCCATGGAAACTATTGCCTTGGGTCCTGCTCTCCCTCAAAACATCCCCACTCCCAAAAGAAAACAAACTCCAGCCAGATCGGAAGACAGGCTTCCCAAGAACTTTTTTCTCTCCCGCTCAAACACACCAACCAGCACACACATGCATACACTCACTGCCTGGCAGCCTAACACCCTCAAACAGGCCTTTGGAAGCAGGCAAGGGGTCTGCAAATGCTTCTTCTCATTCTGGCCAGGCTGCCTGACCGTGGAAGTGGTGAAAAGGCCTGAGTGTTGCTCTGGAAGTCTGCAGAGAGAATTCAGCATCACTGTGCCCAGGCGGTAGGACCAATGTGTAGAGGGGGAGGTGGCAGGGGGTGTGTCAGTCTCCTCTGCAGACTTCTGGTGAGCACTGAGGACTGAGAGGAGCCCAGGACACCCCTGCATCCCTCCCCCGAGTCTTGCGCCTAAGCAAGGCCCCATCCCTCCCACAGGGGAAGACTGTCAGTCACCAGGGAAGAGAAGAAATAGAAGAAAGAGACATACTGGAGAAGTTGACCATTGCGAACTGCTGACACCTGTCCCCGGTGTATCCCACAGGACACCTACCAAAAGAAAGAAAACCAGAAAGAGAGAGCCAGGATAGCAAGACACAGGCATTGCAACACCCCGGCATGGGCTCCTGCCAATGCCAGCTGGGTTCCTTGCCACCGTTACCATTTGTACTGGCCTTGCCACTTTGCCCCTTACCTGCAGCCCTGAACTTTAAACCCAAGGATTAGGCCAAAAATGAAAAACAAAGCAAAACAAAACAAAACAAAAGAACTAACAAACCAAAATACAAAAAAGAAAAAGAGAAACAAAACAGCCAAAGATCAAAACAACCAACACCCCTGGCCCTATGCCCTACATTGGGGGGACTGCACCCGGAAGCTTTCTAAGGAGCAGGGACTTGTGTTTGTATCTTCAAACATACTTTGCTTAGGATCTGGCATGTACAATCGCAAAGGCAGTTTCTCCAAACATCTCTGTCCGAAGAATCCGTTTGGACATCTGGAGAAGGAAAAGGGGAAAAATCACAGAACAAACTGGCATCATCCACGAGGCTAAGGTTAGAAATCAAAGTGCATAGTGATGAATGAGAAAACTCAAGTCAGGCATTTGGGGGTCATACTTGTAGCTGAAGGGGCTGGAGTCGGGGCTGGGTGGAGGGCTCTGAAATCTCATTTAAAAATCTCTCGAATAGATGTGGCTCCATGGGCGGTGGGGAAGGTAGGGATGGGGCAGGGAGGAGGATGATTTAGGGCAGTGGGGTTGGGGGAGATGGGATGTTATTGACTAATTGTCCTAATGATCATTGAGACTTTCCTTCTTACCTGCCTGGTGCCCCATGAAGCCAGAACTCTAGCCCTTTGTGCCAGGCAATCAGCCAACAGGGTGCTGGGAGGCCCAAAGAATACCAGGTTATTGGGAGCCACTCCTTTAGTCCCTACAAAATGATTCTCTCCAGGGCCCTTGGCAGGTGCTTTCACCCATGAAACAGCCCCCCAGAGAGCTCAAAGGAGAACTCTGGAATGCTGTTCCCAGACTGTGTGCCCATGACAAAAGTGACCCTGGAGATGTTTGATCTCTTCTCTCAAAGAGGGTTCTGTGGCCAAAAAAAGTATGGAAAAGCCATTCCCAGGGCTCAAAATGTACACATGAAAGGCTATGAAAAGTTTTGCAGAAGGAGGTAGTCAAGCTTTCCAGCATTTCCGAACTCATTTGACCACAGAAGTAGTTTTCTGAGGAACTCTTGTAGAACTCACTTTGGGGAAGGCTGTCCTAGAGCAATACATATGGGAAAACCTTAATGAGGAAAAAGAGAGGCTATAGAGGAGCCAGAATTACCAGTCTCCCAAAGTTGGTCTTCCTGAGGCCAAGTGCACAGTATCTGACCTCAGGTAGCATGAACCACAGTGGGTGCTGGAGTAGGCCCACTGGGGGACACTGGAAGCCTGTCCCATGTCAGGGGCCTACTGGCTGCCTGTCCTCATGACCTGCTCCTCCCTCACGGCCTCTCTCTGACCTGGATCTCATTCTCCCATCTTGCCTTTCTTATAGTTCCAAAGTACCACCCACTCCCAGCTCCCTGACCTTGTCCTTATCCCCAAAGTACACTTTCTTCTGATCTCTGGCTGACACCCCTCCCCTCAAAAGAATCTCAGTCTTGCAGATTTCTGGGAGAAATGTCCAGCTCAGCACTCTCCTCTGAACCCCAGTGAGGCCAGATACCTAAGGAGAAACTTAGAGACAGCGTCAGACTGACCCACTCCCTCTACTGACATCTTCCCACTCAGAGATGGGTCTGTGTTGCCTCTGCTTCTTCTTCCTTAGGAAATTGGGTAAGCCCATCATCTCTTTAGGGTTCTGCCAATGTTCCCCTCAACAATAGGTTACTGTTCAACAGTAATCAATCTAAACTTCCCAAGAGGCGAGTGTAGTCTACCTCTTAGCATTCTAGTGTACACCAACCATCAGCAAGCCCCTTGGGCTTATAGTGAGTGGTAGCCATTGGCAATGATAGATATTCATGAAAATCCTGTGGTCCTAAATCCTGCTGAGAGGAGTAGGGAGTGGGAGTGGTGGGTAGGGAGTGAGCTGGAGTTTCTCTGGGCCTTGTAGTGGTGGGAGTGTGTCTGGCCCATGGGGGTTGTGGTGGTGGTGGTGGTGGAGGGCTGGGAAGTGTGCCTAGGGCAAGTGGAGGGGTTTACTGCAAACCAGGTTGGTGCACTTGTCCCGGCAGGCAGGGAGGCTTGGAAGAGTAGCCCCTTGTCAACACAGCTTTCTCTGATCCCTGGCCCAGGTCCCTGATCATCCAAGTCCAGAAAAATGGAGGTAGTGACTAAAGCGTCCCAACCAATTCCAGCCAGGCTCAGCTGTCTTTCCTCAGCTCTCAGAAAATCATGTCCACTTAGGATGGGGACTAGAGGGGGGAGAAGTTGTTTTTCAAGCAGAAGCACCTTTGGAATAGAGGATAAAGACTCAGGAAGCAGCCAAAATGACTCCTGGAGTCCATGAATGAACAAGAAAGAGAGAATTTGGACTGTGCCCAATGTCTGAGATCAGCCCAATTCTTGGAGGCAGGGAAAATCTGTGAATGTATATGTATGAATATGTATGTGCATGTGTGTATGTGCGTGTGTAAGAGAGTGAGAGTGTGCAGGGGACAGGAGAAAACGAGGGGAGAATTTATTCCCACTGCTGACAGCAGGGCTTTGGCTGTCCCATGTGTCTTGGAGACCAATGATAACTAAACATACCCCTTAAGTCCCTGCTCCCACATCTAGTCTGGACTACCCCGACTATATCCTCTTATCTTTCATGGCCTTTGAGTTGCACAACTCTAGGTGGTGCCACTGACAAGGCATGCGATACAAATGATGCTCCCACGAGTTGTGCAACATTATGGTCCTAACCTTCCTGCCTTGGGAAAGTGTGTTCCCCACCAGCTGAACCGAGGAAAGGGCACTGGGAGGTGGGTACAGTGCAGGAAGGAGCTGATACTCAAGGCTTTTGTCTTTGGGGCACTGACTCCTTCCACTGGGCTCCTGGACTCTCCTGTCTCTCTCCTTAGCCCTGTTTGTTGAGGATGAGCTATGTCCAGGAGGCTGGGGTTTCCCTAGAGAAGCTTAGAGCCTCCCTAACCTACACCCAAGACTAGGGTCAGAGGGTACAGGGTACATTTAGCCTCTAAACCAGGACGGGAGTCTGAATTCAGTGTGAGTGGATGGCTGGTAGTTGGCAGGTTCCCACTCAAACAGGGATTGGCCTATGAGTTTCAGGGGCACAAAGAACAGATTAGAAGGAGCAGCGGTTAACAGCCTTCCCAGCCCTTCCCACCAAGTCATCAGCTATGATATGGGAAGGTCTGTCCCCAGGGCTGGAGAAGAGCAGGGGTGAGAGAGGGGCAGAGAGGAGAGCCCATGGGCTGCATCTGGGGTGACAGAGATGTCAGGACCTCTGCCTCCCTGTTTCCCCACCTCACCTCCCGGGCCTCAGTTTCTCCTTTTTTTGGTAGCCTGGGGATAATGCCATGTGTGCTGCCCTCACCCGGGGGGAGGGGGAGGATGAAGGATGAGGGTGTGCCCCCGGGCACTGGAGGGGTGAAAGGTCTCTGACCTCATGAGGAGGGGAGTGGGCATGTGGTGAGGATGAGCAGGCAGATGGACATAGGGTGGGGGGAGCACCTAGACATGGGGGTGGGGCAGACGAAGGGGTGGGGAGGATGGGCTGACGGGAAGGGAGGCATGCTGCTGGTATGTGCACAGGGCTGGAAAGAGAGTCTTGTTCTGTCATCATCCCCTGAACCAGTCCCCAAGAGTCACGCACCAACCGTGCTCCAGAAAAACACGGAGAGAAGAGGAGAAAGCAGCAAGAGGAAATGCAGAGACCCCTGTCTGGCCCAGACAGGAGACAGTCACCTTGATTTGGACCCCCATTTTCAAATCCCCCCCCCTTTTTAAAAAAAAAAAAAAACAACAAAATTCAGTGTCAGTGACACTGTTTCTTTTGGCTCTGAATTCCAGAAAAACAGGAGTGCTTTCCAACACTCCCTGCAGGGCTCTGAACCAATACACAACAACAAGTGTAAGAAAACCAGGAAGGAAAACTGATTTTTATAGAAACTGGAATGAAACTGACCAGTCTAGTTTCATTATCCAAGCTAAGCGGAAATGCAAAAAAATCAAAATAAAAAGTAAACAAACAGCACAAATGGTAAGACGTGAGTTCCGTTTCCTGAATTCTTTCCTTTTTATTCCATTCAGGTGTCATCAGGATCCCCAAGAGGCCTGCCCCCCTTCCCTCCCAGCTCACCCGCCCCCAGAATGGCCTCTGGGCTCTGCCCCACCCCCCCTCCCACCCTGCCCTTCTCCAGCACAGCACTGAGGATCTGCCCACCTGCATGTCTTACTGACTGCCGTCCCTTCTCCCTCAGGGACATTCTGGCTGGGCCTGACCCAGATGGGGTTGGGGGTGGGAGTAGGGGGGTCTGGGCACCAAGCTCTAATTCTAAGCGGTGAATCCCAGGTGCCCTGGTGGGAAGGGGAAACAGAATACCATCTCCACACTGGCTCAGGCTCCTGCCCTCTGCTCCTCTCACATATAGCCGGGCAGGACCTCGATGTGCAGCTTTGCTGGCAGGGTCCTGTCGGGGCCCACGAAGCTCATCATTCTCTTTCCCGCACTAACTCTACCACTGGAATCCCAGGCCCCTGTGGCCCTCTTCAGCCCTGGCACCTGTCCTGGATGGCCAAAACCTTCCCTGCCTGGAACCAGGGACGACTGCAGTGACAGTGCTGGAGCCCTTCAATATCCAGGTTCCGAGGGGCTAGGGTAGAGGAGAGGCCTGGGGTGGGCGGTGAGTAGTGGAAGGGGTTGGGCCCAAGGGGAAGGGGCTGTAGGCCTGGGTCGTCCCTGTGAGGTGCTCCAGGACCCTTGTGAGTTTCTCGTAGGTTATTCTGAAGAGCTCAGAGCATGGTCAAGGCTGGAATGATCCCCAGGGTCTGCTGAACTGATGCTGCACCTCCTACAGGTGGCAGGAGGGGAAGAAGGAGAGGCTAAGTCTGGCTGAGAACTCCCTGGAGGACCTGTTGTTGCTGTTGGGACTATCCCCTGAGATTTGGGATGGGGCGGCGGGGAAAGAGGATGGCAGCAGGTGAAGGCAGGGCCAGGGAGGAGCCAGGGAGGAGCCAGCAAAGGAGGCCAGCTAGGGCCGCGGTTCTGCCTGGCAGCACAGGCCTGCCAACCCCAGCACTGAGAAGTGAGTGTGAAGGGGACAGGGCCCGGCGGTATCAAGTGATAGGTGGAGGGGACTTTAAAGGACCTGGTCTTCTCACCAGGCTCCCATATTCCTGGGAAAGGCGGTAGCCCGGGAGGGAGGTGCAGATCTGCCTGGAGCCAGTGGCCAGAGGCAACGGTTCTCGCCTGCTTGGTGCAGGAGAGCGAAGTGCAGAATCCAACCTTGTCTGTGGGGAGTTAAGTTGATTCTGGTGGCCTCAGCCCAGATGCCATGGGAATGGGGCAGCTTTGGCATCTCCAGGGCCCTAGGCTTGGGCTGCTTTGAGAAACTGCAGTTGTTAACTAACCCCTCTCTCCCCAAAATCTGTCCAGAGCCTGTGTTGCCCTCACACAGCAATCCCTCCCCTTCTTGGGAAACTACCAGAGAACGTGTCAAGAGGCACTGTGGGCCCAGCCCCCAGAAGATCTGGCTGGGCCTGAACAAGCCCTCCTTGATTGCCAAGCTCCAAACTGCCTGATTTGCTAAGGGGAGGAGGTGGGAGCAGGTGGTTCTGAGCTTGATGGGGTGGCCCCACATGGCTGAAGGGCAGGTCCTAGCCCTTGGGGAGGCAGAGAAGCCCAGAGGTGAACCTCTTCTCAACCCAATCGCACCCACTGGGCCACACCCATAGTGGTGCCCTTGCTGGTGTCCAGGCAGCCCCCTCTTTGTGCTGTCCCTTCATCCCTTAGAGAGGGGGCTAAGGAATGAAGGGGCATAGGCAGCACCCAGGGCATATCTGGACAGCCAGATCCTGAGACAAGCGCTGGATTCTGGGCAGACCCCTCTTTTCAAGAGCAGGAACCTCAGCAACAAGATCCTGGAACCTGTGCTGTGCCTGGCCCTGCTGGGCCCCTCATGCTGGGGAACAAGCCCTGGGAAATGTTCATCAAGAACAAAGTTTGGAGAGTTGCTGAGAGTTGGGGAGGGAAAAAGACAGAGAGAGAGAGAGACTGAGAGAGTGAGAAAGAAAGAGCTAGAGAGAGAAACAGAGGGAAAGAGGGAGAGATGAGAGAAACAGACTACCCAGTGCCGCCATAGAACATAGACTAGCACCCTCATCTCCCTAAAGAGTAGTGGTGAGCAGGTGGACGTTAGGAGATGGGGTAGGTTGGGGCCGGGAAACTGGGACTGCAGAAGCCCTGAGCCCCTTAAAGTTTATACCTCCCTGTATTCCAGGTAAGGGCTAGGAAGGAGGGCAAACTTCCCTGTCTATACCCCTTGGGGACCCCTTGTCAGTGGCTTGAGGCCCACTTTTCCTTGAGCCCTCCACTTCTGCCCCAGCCTCTCCCACCCTACTCTTGCCCCCATGCCTGCCCCCACTGGCCACTTACTTGCAGGAGAGCTGGTTGATGCCCTCGATGTAGTAGCAGACACCTCCATTGACACAATAGGACTTGGCTGTCTCGTTGCACTTCCGGGCGTGTCCTGACCAGGATGACAGAGTGGTGCTCACTGGGGGCATGAGAGACACATGCCAGTGACCCACTGGGATCACCTCCTTCATGGTCCTCCATGCCCCATTTCAAAGCTGAAGGATCATTGGCGACTGCAGAAATGACTCTTCCAGTCACCAACAGGTAAAAGGGTGGCCGCTATGAACTCCAACCATCTGCCCAGAGAGGTCCTGCACCACGCTCTGGGGCAAACCTCCAAAAGCCAGGAAGATGTTCTTTTTTTGGAGGAGACGAGAGGACAGCAGAAACCACATCCTTTTCTGGGATAAGGGCTCATCTCTGTCCCCACCCCCTACCCCCCTATCTTTCTGGGGCTCCACTGCAGGTGAGTGAGACACCAATGTCTAATGTGGAGGGAACAAAGCCATGGGGTTAGTGCTGGAGGGGGCTGGGGTAGGGAGCTGGGCCTTGGGGAGAATGGTGCCTGTTGGGTACTGTGATTCTCTAAGGTCTGGGAGATGTGGGGGGAATCCATAGCTTCCACTTTCTTTCCTGTATCTCCCGAGGCCGAGCCAGCTCTAAGCATCCTAGAAAGGCTACAAAAGCCAATACACCTCACTTCCATAAGCATCCCTGGTTCTCTCCATGTCCCCCCATAACAGGCAGCCCCCCACCTAGTCAGCCATAGCCACTGGAGGGAGCCGTCAGGCCTTGGACTGCGCAAGCCATAAATCAGGAGCTTCAGGTTGCTCAGGAGGAGATGGGGCTGGGAGAGGGATGGAGAGGGATGGGGGAAGGCAGCTAGGATGTGAAAACTGGGTGACAGCAAGACTGGGTTTTAGGGCTATTAATCCAGACTACACATCTACTTTATCGGATTCATTTGATAACTGAAAATACCTAAAGCTTTGCTCCTCCATCAGAGGACGGAGTCCAGAAAGCTGGTTTCAAATTAAAATTCTTGAAATGTCAGTTTTTATGTATAAGATAATTCCCCCCCCCCCCAAGCTGCGTATCCAGGTTGGGCAGCTAGAAATGGGTTTCTGCTGCCCCCTCAGCTCTCTGGGGCTCGGACAGCTTCTCACTCCCACCCAGCAGTGGCCTCCTGATCGAGGGGGCTCATCCTACCTTGACTGGCCCGACTCCTCAGGGGTCTTAGGTCTTTGCCACCCTCCATAGTAGTTGTGTGTGTGTGTGGAGGAGACGGGAGCTGAGAGGAGGAGGACGAGGGCAGGCACTTGACGCCCTCAGTGTTTAGACATGTGGGGAGACAGATGGAGCGCGGGGAACTGGGAGTATATACACAGCTCTGCCTCTGTATATGTCTGAGGAGCTCGCTGATAAAACCCAGCGGGTAGGGCTAGCTCCACCTTCCCCCCCACATCATGCCTACTGCTGAGCTGGCATCCTTGAGCTCACCCCTGCTGAGGTCTCCCTCCGAAGCTCAACCCCAAACCTGGCTGGAGCCTACACACTGGCTGGGGGGAGGAGGCCTCCTGCTGGTGTCCCTGCCCCACTTCTGGGTCAGTGAGACCCAGGGAATCAAGAAAGGGACAGAGAAGAGAAACAACGGAGGTGACCACGCCTGCAAATTATAAAATCCCATTTACTGGGAAGACCCGAGAGGTTGTCCTGCCCTTTGGTTACACTGCAGAGGAAGAGTGAGGAACGATAGCAGTGAAATGCCTGTCCAGAGTCACAGTGTGTTTTGTGACAAGGCCTCTCATCAGTCACCCAATCCCTTGTGGAAAAGCACATCAGCACGAAGGCTTACCGTAACTGGACAGATGCAAACACTATGTGGACTGCAGGCCTGGGTTCTCATGCGGGCCTTGGCTAAGACACAGAGAAATCTTGGCCCAGACTTGCCAGGCCTGGCCAGGCACCCTTTGCAGTCCTGGGTAGCAGAGGCTGCCCGTTGCTGTGCCCTTGTTGTTTGTTCCGCACAAGATGAGTGAGCAGTAAATAGAAGAGTGGGGATGCTGGGGTGGCGGGGACCACAGCTGCATACCTGGGCTTGTCACAAGTACATGCCTGCTCATTGAGGCCTTGGGAGGCAGAGGGGAACTCCTGGGGAAGTCAGGCCCAAATTGGGGTGCATCAAGCCTGGGTGGCCAGAACCATGTTGTCATGGGGACCAGGCTGGAACTGTGGCAAAGGCAAAAAGGGAGGGCAGTTGGGGAGCTCGCCACAGAGGGCATGGGGAAATAGTGACTACAGTCCTTTCTACCTCAAAAAGAAGTACCTTGAGGACACTGCTCTGCGATGGCAGGGATTTCCGAAGTCACCACAGCCCAAATCTGGCTGATGGTGAAGCCGCACTCCATGAAGATTTCTCCACTGAAGAGGTGCATTCACACAGTGTTCTAGCACATGTGACTTCCCAAGACAACATGTCTACATTCCCTTGTCAGTGTATCTGCATTTCTTCCCTGTGGACTCCCATGTGTGGAGAACTGAAGGACTCTAAGTTGGAGAGTCTGGCTGCTTAACACCTCCACTTGGATGGCTCACAGCCAACCCAAACTCAACATGTCTAACACTGAGCCTCCAGTCATCCACCCCAACCACTTGCTTCTCCAGCCTTCCCTATTTCACTGACTGAGTGGCATCTCTATCCCCCGAATGGCACAAACCAAAGACCTACAGGGCATCTTGTTTTTCTGTTCTCCCTGATTATTTACAGCCATCTATTACCAAGGGCTGCCATTTCAACCTCCTGAAGAGTTCTTGATTCCAGCCATGTGTCACTATTTCCTTCCCTAGTTCAGGGTACCATCATCTATTTTTGGATGTCCACAATACTCTCCTCACCAGTCTTTCTGTGCTCACTCTTGCCTTTATCTCTAAGCTTTTTGCTTGACAGCAGCCAAAGTGGTCTTTAAAAAATGTAAGTTGGATCAATCACTTCCACTATTAAAACCCTCCAATGGCTCCTCTTTGCACTCAGAATAAACCACCCAAATCCTCCCTAGGTCTAAGCTGGGTCTCACCACCTCTCCCGTTTCATCTCCTATTCTTTTCTTTCGCTATATTCAAACTATGCTGACCTTAGTCCAGCTCCTCTAACAAGCCAGTTACCTTCTGCCCAGGACTTTCAAAATATCAGTGTCTCAAAGAGGCCTCCCCTGACCTCTTGAGCAGGTCAGGCTCCTCCCTATTCCTTCTCTTAGTTTTGTACACTTCTACTTGTAGCGCTTATTCTAACATAATTAGATGACTAGTTGTGCATTTATTACTTGTTTAATGAGTAGCTCCTCCACTAGAATGTAAGTGCCATTTGGGCAGGAGACATGTCTTGTCATGTTTACCATTGAATCCTAATGTTTCACATAGTGCCTCGCATGTAACAGGTGCTTAACAAATATTTACTGAATGAATGAATGAGTGAATGAGCAAATGAACATGTGATTCTTCAGAGAAAAGTGTCTTCTGCTACCACCTCAGGGACTAGTCTGGCCTTCTGGGCTGATACTGATATTTGACAGTCCCTTAATTTCTCTTTTCTGTAGATTAAAGCATTGTCTTTTATTAAATGCAACCCCCCCGCCTCCCCAGAGGTCATTAGGGAAATGTAACTCAAAACTACAATATGTTACTACATTACACCCACTAGGATGGCTATAATAAAAAAGATAGATAACAACAAGTGTTGGTGAAGATATGTAGAAATTAGAACCCTGAAACTTTGATGGTGGGAATGTAAATGGTGTGGCAGTTTTGGAAACAGTGTGTTAGTTCCTCAAAAAAGTTAACATAGAATTATATATGACCCAACAATTCCACTCCTAGGTATATACCCAAGAGAACAGAACACATGTCTGCACAAAAAGTATTGTACACAAATATTCATGGCAGCATTATTCACAGTAGTTAAAATGCAGAAACAATCCAAATGACCCAACAACCCAAACTAATGAATGGATAAACAAACGTGGTATATCCATACAACAGAATATTATTCAGCCATAAGAAAAAAGAATTGATACATACTACAACATGGATGAATCATGAAAACTGGAAGAAGTCAGTCACAAAAGGCCACATATTATATGATTCCACTTATATGAAATTTCCAGAATAGGTAAATCCATAGAGATAAAAAGTAGATTAGTGATTTCCAGGGGTGGGCAGCAGGAGAAATGGGGAGCGACTGCTAATGGGTATGGGGTTTCTTTTAGGGGTACTGAAAATGTTCCGGACTTAGACAGTGGTGCTTAGTGGTTGTACAACTTTGTGAATATACTAAAAACCACTTGAATTTGTATATTTTTAAAGGGTGAATTTTATGGTACAAAAATTACCTCTTTAAAAAATTAATTTAAAAAATGCCTGGGAGGGGTAAACCCAGGAAGGCTTTATCAGTCATTAGTGTCTTAGTCTGAATGAGTTTATCAGGCCCTTGAAGAGTAGAATGGCCCTGGATGGGAGTTGGTGCTCCATTCTCTGCAACTGCTTTTCTCCTTCACTCACTGAAAAAACTTCTGCTTATCTTTTCAGGTCCAGATCAAGTGTTTTTTCATCCTTCAAGGTTCCCCTCCCACCTGTCCAGTATGTCCCCTTTGGTAAAGGTGTCTATCCTTCCTCTTTGGTCTGTTAGAACAGGCAGATATTTTTGAGTTCAGGTTGTTGGAGGCTAAGACTGTGACTTTCCAGAGTTCAGAACAGGGAAACAGGGCTCTGCTGAAAAGTATTTCTAGAACATGAATGCAAATGTGTGTGTGTGTGTGTGTGTGTGTTTAAACAGCTAGCCTTTTTAAGCCCCCATGTAAGGGACAGGCCCAGGTGGCCTTTCCAGGGATTCTGGGGTCCTGTGATACCCCAGGTCAAACTTGCCTGCCCTCTGGGGTGAAGCCAGGACAAGTCCAATATTCTGGGACTGGTACAGCCCCCCCCGGGACAGCCCCAAGTTCCCTTTCACCTGGGGATGAGGCAGCTGATTTCTCTAACTCTGAAGTGGGTTGGACCGAGCTGACTGTTTTGTTTAAAGCACCTCAAACTTTCTGCCGATGACTCCTCCTCCCAGCCAGCTCAGGAAAGCAGGAAGGCTCATGTGAACTGGCAGAGCTGCAACTGCAAGGAGGGCATACTCTGGTTTGGGGAAGGAGCACTGGGGCTCCACCTGAACACAGCAGTAGCCAGCGAAGAGTCCAAGTGATGCCTCCTCGAGCAACCCACTCCCCTCGCTGGCCCTCCATGTCCTTTTCTGGCTGTCCCAGTCCTGTAGCCCTGGTTTCCCTGGGGCCTGGGCGGGGCAAGCCAACCCACCTTGGGATGAGTCAGAGCAGGGCAGGCACAGTTGCCCACTGTCCGCCCTCCGCCCCCTTCCCAGGGTGCAGTTGCTACAGGTCTCCTGGGTTCCATGGGTAAACAAGGAGCCTGAGCATCTCTGCCCGGGAAAAGGTCTCCAGCAGGAGCCTCCTGGTCCCCTGCAGCGGCCCCTTCCACCTCCCCACATCAAGGGTAGGTTCCTGCCTGCCACGGACTATAATTGCAGTGGGGCAGCAGAAGAACCGTGCATTGTACATGTGAGTGTGTGTGTGAGTGGGTGGAGGCTAGGTGCACAGAATGTCAGCCTCAATGTCAAACTCACAATCCCAGAATTTTAGGGGGAAGGGGCTTTGAGATCATCTAGCTCAGCCCCATGATTTGCAGATGGGAACAACAAAGACCAAGAAGGTGGAGTAACTCACTCAGGGGTGCGTGACATAGCTGGGACTGGACCAAATCCCTGAAATCTTCCGACTGCTCTGCCCTGCTGCTCTCCTGCCAGGCTGGAGGGACAAGGGGCAGGAACCTCTGCTGGGAGCCTAAGATTCCAGGTCTGACCTTAGTTGTCAGTCCAAAAACCCCAGTGTCTGATTCCCAAACTGATCAGAGCATGGCCTGCTGAGGGCTGACATGTACCCATGTAGGCTGGGGCTGAGGTTTATTTGGGGAAAACCCCCAGCCTCAGGCCCCAAGCTGCATGTAGGGGAGAGCACACTACTGTGGTTTTCTACAGAGCAGCCCTTCCCTCTTCCTCTGCTAATAGAACCCTTTTTGCGGAAGGCAGGACCATCACTCACAGCACTCACTCTGTCTCTCAGTAGCCCCTCTGCACACACACAGAGGTGGGTGTGCGGCCCAAGTCAGTGGCCAAGCAGGCCACATGACCTAAGCAGGGGTGATCAGAATTCATCCCTGTGATTGTTATACAGTCATAGAGCAAAGCTGGCTCTTTTTCTCTGGGTGGCAGGCTAGGATGATGTAAACCTGAAGCTGTTTGAGGCTGCAGCCTCCTCTTCCCACTCCATGCCCCCAATATGGCATGGAGTGGGAAGTCCATTTTTACAGGAGAGCATGAGGCCAACACGCAGTGGGAGAGAGCGTCCGGATCCACGATCTGAATTCTTGGACCTTGTTATGTCTGGGGCCAGTTCTACCTCTGAACTTTCCAGTTTTATAAGCCAATAAATAAATTCCTTAAGGTAGTTTTAAGTTGGGTCTTGTCAGTTGTAACCAATAAAGTCTTGACTTACAAAACAGGAAAACCCCAGATCTAAAGTGGCTCTGGGTGTGTCTGCTCACTACGGCTTGGGGTGGCAGATGCTAGACCCCAGGCATGGCCCACAATCCCAGGCCCCTTTGGGAGGAGCAGGGGCTCAGGTACCCCTCTGTTACCATGCCCAGCTGGGGATGTGTGGGTCAGTCAAGGCCTTGGAGCAGGTTATAAATTTTCTAGTATAATATTTCCTAGGTACCTCATATAAGCCCAGCACTGTGCTAGGCCAGAGGTTAGAGTGGTAAAAAAGCTGCACATAACCCCAGGGAGCTCACCATCCAAGTGATGCCAACCACTGTCACACTATAGCTCTATCATTGATTAGCTGTTCAACTTTGGGCAAAATATTTAACCTCTCTGAGCTTCAGTTTCATGATTTATAAAATATATCATAGGCTTGAGTAAGGGTTCGTGAGATAGCTCTAGAGCCTGGCACAGTGCAAACTCTCAATATTTAGTAGTTATTATTGTTATTCCTGGGAGAAGGCATCAGTCCTGCTTTCCCAACTCCTGAAGTTTATGGGGAGGTCCCACCCACAGAGTAAGTTCAATGACAGCATGGTAGTTGAAGAATGATCGAAGTCTAGAATTTAGGAGTTGCCACAAGACAGTCTGTTGTTGGCCAAGAAGTAGCTCAGGAGTGAGGCCAGGGCTGGGAGTGGCACTACTGAGGGTTGGCGTGGTCAGGGGAGGAAGGCTGGCTGCAGCTAGGTTGGAAAGATCATTTGGGTCGCACTTTTGAGAGCTGGGTTGTGGACCATAGTCCTTGCTCTGTGGCTCTGCAAGGGGGGGTGGGGCATGGCAAGATGAGGCATCTTAAGGGGCTATTGCTATGGGGCAGGCACTGCCCTTTGAGGTGAAGATGGAATGGATGGGCCAGAGAGAAGAATGACCAGGACTCAGGGACTCCAACTTATTAGACATGAATGGCAAGGGAGACCAAGGAACCCTAAAAGGCTGGGAGAACTGGGGTATCCCTCACAGGATCTGAGCCAGCTTTTTGTCTAGGGATCTAGGGCAGGAGATGGCACAAGTTCTCTTTTCAGACAATGTTGGGTTTAGGGAGTGTTGGAAGGCTATCTGGTGGAAATGCAGCAGGTGACCATGGAGACAGGACTGGACTCTGTGACAGGGCAGGACTGGAAGTGAACCTCAATAAACTGGGACCCAAATGGTGTGCTCAGTCTGTGAGTGTTGGGAGGAGGAAAGTGATCTAAGGGATTTGGGAGAACTTGGGTGTGCTTCCTGGGAAAGAAACAGGCAGCTATGGCAGAGGCGATGTGGCTTTCCAGTCAAGGGAAAGAACCAGGACCTGAGACAACGGCCCAGCAGGATGGTGGTGCCCTCCACTCATGGAGCTAGAACTGACACTGGGGAGAGGGGAAGCTGAGGGGGTGTGGAGAGGTCCTGACCTTGCAAGTCTTCAAGGAGAGAGGATTACCCCTGGGA
The DNA here is from genome assembly GCF_015220235.1 of Choloepus didactylus. Taxonomy (NCBI): domain Eukaryota; kingdom Metazoa; phylum Chordata; class Mammalia; order Pilosa; family Megalonychidae; genus Choloepus; species Choloepus didactylus. The sequence goes on from NC_051319.1 coordinate 83,785,034, forward strand.
GGGAGAGCTTGCCATCCCTGAACAGAACCTGCCAGCAGGGGCCCAGGGCATCCAAGCCTCCCACCCCAGGGCCCAGTGGAGCTGGCTGTCTGCACCGGGTCCCCAGCAAAGCAACAGGCAGCAAGCAGGCAGCTCGCACACGCCCCGGGCCTGCCTCTCCCCCCAGCCCTGCTCCTGGCAGCCCAGCCTCCCATAATTGCCTTCTAAAAATATCCCCCCCCCACCCCCAACCTCTTGATTTCAAAATATTTAGTTTTCAGAGTATTTAATATGAGAGCTGGCAGCTCTTCCAGGCCCAGATAGCAAAGCTAAACATTTATGCTTCGACTGCATTTCTCTGAATCGGCTGAGATCTTGGGGCTTGATATGGCAGCAGCAGGAGGGAGGGGGGTCGAGGGCAAGATGGATCATGTGCAGGCCTCCCAAGGGCTAGGGGGGCAATGGTCCGCCCAGCTGGCCCCTCTTGGGGCCCTCCCTTCCTTGGGGACCACCTACCGCTGTTGACGTACAGCCGGCCCCGCACCGCGTCCTTCCCCAGGACGTTCTCAGCCTCGCAGACGTACTCTCCAGCGTCCTCCACCTTCACCTTGTTGAACTGTAGTCGTGAGTTCTTTCTGGTTAGTGACGGGATAAGAAGGGGAGAGGTGTGTTCGGGGCCCAGGCCTGCTTGGCTCCCTACTGCCCCCCACCAGTCACCAATCTCGGCAGAGCCACATGGGTGTGCAGGTTGCATGGGAAGCAGACGTCCTCAGACCAGTCCTTTCTGGGGTGAGACCCTGAGTCCCTGGAACTGAAGGGAGACCTGGACCCTCAGGAGAACACAGGGTGGGGCTAATGGCTACACACTGTTCTAAATCTACGAATCCTCTTATTTACTTTTCTAGGGCTGAACTTTCTTTATCACAATTTTTTCAGGGGGAGGAAACCCCAGACCCTGCAGGAAGTTGCATGGCCATCCACTTGCTCTTCTTCTTTCAGTGCCACTCCCATTCCCAGTGTCCCCACCTCCCTCCCTTCCCTTCCACTGGCTCCCCAGCTGCCTCAGCCTTCCTTTAGAAGTGGCAGCCTGTCACCTCTAGATACGCAGGCAGTGGGTGAATTTCTCAGGGGCTGTGAGGCTGCGGCTAGGCCTATTCCCAGGTTCCTGGGAGAGCCACTGTTTCCGTGGCAACTGTGCCCAGACTCTTTAGTCCAAATGTGGATTTCCCCTGCCTTCACATCAGTGCTGCGACTAAGGGGCACTTTCCAAGGGACTTTCGCTTCATCTGTTCAATCAACAAATGTTCCCTCAGTGCCCTCTGTGGACAAAAAGATCCTGGTCTTCACAGTCTGACTCAATCCTCAAGGCCAATCTGGAGATGTGCAGGGTAGTACATTTGCCCCTTTCTGACAGACAGGAAAACTGAGTCCTAGAGGGGCTTCCAGACTTGCACAAGGGCACACAGTAAGGCAAAGGCAGAGGGGGCCGAGGAGCTGGAGTTGGTAGGAATGGGCCCCTCAGCAGACCATGGGTTCTCTTGGGGAGCCTGAAACTGGGGTTAGACCCCCCTGTGAGAGTTGTGGGACTGGGCCTGGGCAGGGTCCCCAGCCCGTGACTCCAGGGCTCCAGGTCTTCCTGTTCTTTCTGAAGCCCCTGCGAAATTCTTCTTCTGTTCCACTAAGTTTCCCTGCACCTGCCCTATCAAAATAAAGGCTCTGTAGGGTTTGTTCACAGGCCCGCCCACTCCCCTTACCCCAGTGCTCTCTGGGCCAGCCTGGATACTGGATAAAAGCCTGGGACCCCAGCCTGGCCCCCAGGGGTAAACAAGAAGCAGCATGAAAATTTCTTTACATGATGTAACATCTTCCTCTTTTTAGTCCTGAGGGGCTTCCTGATTTGCACAAGGGGACACAGTAAGGCAAAGGCAAAGGTGGACCAGGAATACGTGTTGCAGGTTGTAGTGTGGTGAAACTTGAGGTAGGGTAGCACATCTGCCACTGCCCTGAGTCCAGGGATGTAAAACACAGGGGGAAGGGGAGGTGAGCAGAGAGGCTGGACCAGGGGTCAAGGAGACGGCAAATGGGCCCATGACCCCTCCCTGGGCCTGTGCTTTGGAGCCCTCTCTCCTGGGCTCTGGCTTTGCCTCTGTGGGTGGGCCTCTTCCCAGACCTCCTCACATCAAGAGCCCCCAAACAGAGTTGCTGCGAGACTGTCTTGTCAATAAGCCCTGCTGCTGTGTGACATTCTCACCGATGTTACAGTGACAGAGGCCCGACTACTCCATAGCCTTCCCGGCTCAAGCTGGTCTTGTTTCCTTGGCCTGGTGCCTGCCCACAACCATCTTCTGTCAATTAAAGTTTGTTGCCTTCATTAAACAGAGATGTGGAGGCCCCTCTGGCCAAGACAACATCTCCTGCCTGGCTCCAGCCTAATTAGATGCCATCAAGCCTGCTTCCCCAGGACACGGCTCCTGTCACTCTCCTGCTACCAGCTCTTCCCTGCACACAGGAAAAGCAGGGCAGGGAGTCATCTGAGGGTTGTAGGGTCAATGTATAGAGGACACAAAGCCCGAGCCTCCTTGTCGCCCACACCTGAATTCAAAAGACTTTCCCTTCCATGACATCATATGTAGTGAGACAATGTGGAGCAAGGCTTACAGGATATCTGAAGGGATAAAAGCTAGAACTTTAAGGAAGGCCTTCCTAACATGAAGGTGTGGGACCTGCTCTTTAAAGAGCAAGAAAGAGGCAAGGAGACAGAAAAAAATGACCCCTAGATTTTCTGGCTGCAGGCGTCCTGGATTACCAGCTGTTTTTATGATCTTGGCAGGTCGAGGGAGGTGCACCCCAGAGAGGCATAAGAGACTCTGGGGTCAGAGTTGGCAGGATGGGGGCTCTGTGGGGCTCTCAGGCCCCGAAGGAGCTGGGGCCACTATATTCTCTTCTCCTCACTCCCAGCTCGAGTCAGGAGCCCCCAGGAGCCAGGATGTCCTCCAGCCTTCCCCCAATGCCTGCGCTCCAGGTGCCCCATCACCAGGCTCACCCAGGCCTGTCCCCTGCCATGGACGCCCCTCCCCTGCTTCCCCAGCCAGTTCTCTGGGCAGCCTGTCCTCTACCTGTCCCCACCTTTTCCTCAGCTCCTACCTCCTGCTGCCTGCCGGAGGGGCCTGTTCCAGCCTGCCCCTCATAAATAAGGGAACATGCGGTTTTGCAGGGGAGGGACCTGCGCCCAGGACCGAAGGGGTGGTGGCAGTTTTCTCCTGCACAGGGAGGCTTGGGTAAGATACCTCAGTGTGGCAGGCACAGAGACAGACAGCAGCCTGCTGGGGAGGGGGTTCTCTGCAGGCCCATGGAGATGTTAGACAGAGCGTGGCCTGGGCAGCTGGAGTGTAAGCTCCAGTGTGGGCAGGAAGGAAAGGGAAGGTTTTGCCAAAAGGGAGACTTCTGCCCCTGCTCCTGGTCCCCATGCCTGGGAAGTATGTGTACGAAGGTGGTAGTGTGTGGAGTTGGCAGGTCTTTCAACTCACTCTGAGGGGACCTTGGTCAAGGGAATCAGAAGTTCTCTACCATGGCCCACTCCTCCACCGCTAACAACTCAGTGCTGCAAGCCCAGGGACAGGAGAGGTGGAACCAGGAAGTTTCAGAAATGCAGCAAATGGGACAGCGCCCTGATAGAGAGCAGGGGCACACATCAGGCTCTTAGGGGGCCCCCATACCACCATACCCATACTGTTTCTTTACTGGGTGACCCACTTGCCAGATGAAACTGAGGCTTGACCAGGACAGGGACTTGCTCAAAGGCCAGGACAACCCAAAGGGCCTCCTGCCCAGCTGCCGTGGGACCCTGCAACCAGGAGAGGAGAAGTAGTCCTGCAAGATTCTCATTAATTCAACATTTCTTGTAGATCTCCTCTGTGCCAGGCCCTAAGGGGCACAGGGGTGTGTATGGGGGCCTAGTCTTTGAGGTTCTCTCATGCTAGCAGGAGAGAGAGATCCAATCAGCCCCCCAACAATGCAATGGAACCACGTCTAAGGCACTGTGGGAGGAGACAACAAGAGCTGCCTGAAAGGCTCAGGGAGGTGTCCCAGAAGATATGGCATTTACCTTGGGCCTCAGAGAACTTTGCCAGGGATGAGAGGGGTAGGGGAGCTGCCAGCACAGAGAACAGCTTGGCCAAGGCCCAGGGACATGAAAGGAAACGATGCATTTGACCAAGGGTCTGGTGCAGAGGTGTTTGGGAACAGAGGAGGCAGCAACTTGACAGCAGGAAGGGGAGAAGTGGAAGGGTGCCAAAAGCTGGGCTGGAGCTGGCATACAGTAGGCACTCAACATGTGTCAAGTAAATAAACGAATGATCAGGTATATGTCCATGTTAGAAAGATTGTTTGATGTCAGGCATTCATTCACTGGGGTCAGTGCAGTGGCTCTGTGGACCTCAAGAATTGCAAGCCAAACTGAGTGTATAAGGCACATTTTTCTGAAGAGTCCAGGCTTTCTATTCTAGAAGCTAGACTAGAAACTCTATGAAGGTAGGGACCTTGTTTTTTTCATTGGTGTGTTCCTAGCCTCTAGCACAGTGGCTGGCACATAGTTGATGCTCGGTATGTATGTACTGAATGCAGAAATGAATTCACTAAGGGACCTGTGGCCCAGAAAGGGTGGGGAGTGGCCAAGAGTGGGGCAGAGTAAAGAGTCTAGAGGCAGGGAGACCAGGTGAGAAATGGACAGGTGGGGAGACGGAGGCCTCCTTCCAGGGATGTAGTATCCAAGTGGAGCTGATGGCAAGGAGTGGGGAGGGGTTGTTGGGCAGCAGGGAATCTGGTTCTGTCACATCTGACAGGGGACATGGGAGGGAGAGGCGGGGCTAAAGAGGACAAGGGAAGGAAGGGGTGAGTTTGGGGCATTCTGAGTTAGAAATGTAGGAATGAGGGAGGACATGTTTGGGCATAATGAAGAGGGAAAGGGGTATCTCAGGGGTGGTGTCTAGTAGGCAGCTGACAGCACAGTTCTGGATTGTGGGTAAAAAAATCATAAAGACCAGAGATGGAGTGGGGTCATCAGATCTTTAAACTAACCAAAAAAGAGTGAAATGATCCACAGGTGGGGAGGGACGGAGGTGTGAAGTCAAAAACACAAGAAAGCTTCCACCTTGATAGAGACTGAGGGAGAGCAGCCAGGTGCAGGAGAACCAGGAGAAGCACCACAGGGCAGAGGGCACAGGGGGAGCCTAGGTCAGCAAGTGCCGGGAAACTGGAGGCAGGGGACAGGCAGGCTCGGGGGTCACCAGGGTCTTTCAAGAGCCACATCCATTGAATCTGTTGGAGCACATTATAAAATTACAAAGGCAGATGCAGCAGGGCAAAGAAGGGGAAAGGATGAGAGTGTGTGTGCCTACAACTAACTCTCACAGCTTACCCCACGTGGTGGTGGAGGGAAAAAAGGAGAGGGGGCAACAGCTGGAGGTAGAAGATGAAACAGTAATGTGGGAAGAAGCATTTTAGAAGAGAAAGACTGACATTACCAGAGAAAGGAGCTGGTACAAGTGCCTGAGGGGGTGTGTTTATGTGTATGCGAGGGTGTGGGGGGTAGGGGAGTGTGGGCGAGTGGGGTCTGAGGTTGCGGGGGAGGAGGGAATGAGGGTCTGGGGTGTGGAAAGCGTGTAGGGATGTAGGGGCAGGGGTGTGGGGAATGGGGGACATGGGAGGTGTGTGGAGTGGGTGGTATGTGGGGTGTGAAAGGTGTGGGGTGTGGGAGGTGTGTGGTGTGTCAAAGGAGTAGGGTATGGTGTGTGGGAGGTGGGGGGTGTGGGAAGTATCTGGGGTGTGCGAGGTGAGGGGTGTGGGGGGTGTGGGGTTGTGGAAGGTGGGGGATATGGGAAGTATTTGGGGTGTGGGAGGTAAAGGGTGTGGGAGGTGGGGTATGTGGGGAGGTGGGGTATGTGGAAAGTACTAGGGATGTGGGAGGTGTGGGAAGTATTTGGGATGTGGGAGGTGTTGTGGGAGTATGAGTGGGAGGTGTGGGATGTGGGGGGTAGGAATGGAGGGAGGACACATATGGACATATTGAGGAGGGAAAGGGAGAGCACACTCTCCTGACTTGTGTTGTTTCACCACTCCTCCTGGTCCCTTTCCCAATTCCATTCAACAAGGGGGAGAAGTCATCTCCCAGAAAGCGGATTGGAGGAAGACAGCGGTCCCTATAGCTCCAGGGAGCTGGTCCATTCTTCTCTCCAGCTTGGAGCCAGTCTTGGCATGACAGTGGGAACAGGTGGGGTGGGCTCAGCAGGTGAGCCAGAATCTTGCCAACGCTGTAGACTGGGGACACTCTGGTAAATGCCTCCCTCCCCTCGATCGCCCCATCCCAAATTCCTTAGGAAGCATCATTCTTTCAGCTACAACCTCTGCCCTAACCAAATGCTTCTTTAAATTTCTTTTTGTTTTCTGCCTGGATTACTTTCTGGGGTGACCAGTTCTCTCTTTCCTCCCCATTCTTGGAAGGAGAGTCAGAGAACTGGAAGGATCTCACAGACCACTGACTCTCACACCCAGTTTTCACAATGTCTGGAGACTAAGGGACAAGGTCAGGCTATACACAGCCAGGACCACATGTCAAAGCCTGGCCTTCTTTCCATCACTTTCTGTGGTGGGGCAGGCTGGGGGTTCTCTAAAATTATCTGCGTTTGCATTTTGTGGGGGGAGGAGGGAGGAGAAAATGACAGGCAGGGAGAGGGTGGTTATAAGCTGCTCTGGAGGGGGCAGAAAAGACAGGTGTGCTCCTCAGCCAGAGAGGGAAGCCCACCTGGCCCTGGTGCTGACAGGGCAGAGTCAGGCAGAGCTGCTGTTTAGCTGGCAGATGGGGGCTTTCCCCTTGTTTGTCCTGCCTTCCAACAGCAACTCGGGGGCTGTGGGAAGCAAGAGATGGATGAAGGGCTGCCCTTGGGTTCCTGGCTTCTCTGGTGCCTGAAGCCCTTCCCTACTAACCCAATAGGGAAGACAGGCCATCTTCCACAGTTTGGGGACTCAGTGAGCTTTTGACTTACTTCCCTGGAGCACTGATTCAAAGATTAAAGACAATTCCCATTTCATATGGGCAAACCATCTGAGATACCGACCACTCAAAGCACTCAGATACCACCACTCAAAGCAGTGTATCCTTTTCCCTTACCTAACTCTCTGCTAAGTAACAGCTTGCTAAACTGAGAAACCACCCCAACATCATGTGTGACCTTCCAGAGACATTTTGGAATCAGGGACTTTCAGCAAAGATTGCTTAATGGTGGGGCTTTCTTAGACTATGGCAGTTCCCTTGAGAAAAAATTTTAGGGACAAGAGGGGCCTTCCAGATCCTCAATCCACAGGTGATGCTGGCCTTAACAGTCAAATTGCCTTCAGCAATCCAGAGACATTTATTAAATATCTACAGTTTGTAAGACACTGGGCCAACATAACCAGAGGGGCCCCGACCTGCAGGAGAAGGTTGGGTGTGGTAAGGAAGTTGGGTGGAGAAGGGCTGGGGCGGATCCTGACTGGGTCTGAGGAACAGTTCTGGGCTCTGTCTAGCTCAGAGCGCTCTTTCTCAGGGAGAAGGGTGGGCAGCTGGATGGATGGAGGGAGGGATGGATATTGCTCACCTGCCGTTGCCATACTTGATGCGAATGTCACGACTGCGGTTGAGCTCCTTGCCGTCCTTGAACCAGCGGTAGGAAGGCTGGGGGTTACCAGCTGCTGCCTCACACTTCAGTGATTGCTTTTCACCCACCTGTCCTGTCTGGCTTTTCATCTTCTTCAGCTTGGGCTGGGTGGCTGTGGGGGTACAAGGCACGGAGGTGAGCATGGTGGTGATGGTGCCAGGTTTGAGCAGTGAAGGGTAAGGGCCAGGAGGCCACTGTCCTTGGGCTGGGTCTGGTGAGGTGGAGGGGTGAGCCTGGGGGAGCCAGCCCTCCTGGTGCCCTTTCCTAATTCAATTTAACAAGTATTTACAGAGAGTCTGCAGTGATATCAATGTGGCTACTTCTTATGGAGAGGTTTCCTTTATGCCTGAAAAGGTACTAGATGCTTTACATTACATCAGCTTATAAACTCTTGACAATAACCCTAGGAGTTCACTGCAATGATTAGCCACATGTACATATGGGGAAACTGTGGCTCAGAGTAATGAAGTCATTTCCCCAAGGTGATAGAGCTGGGATGCAACCCCAAGTCTCCGTGACTTCAGTGTTCATCATCTAACTCCTGTCCCAGACCCCTAGGCCTGAGCTGGGCCCAGAGGAGACAGGGGCCAAGATGACAGACACAGCTCCTGCCCTCAGGAAGTGCAGTCTAGCAGGGGAGCTGTAACATGGCAATGACATCACCACATAGTCCATGGAGGTCTGGGGTGTGGGATGTGGAGCCCAGAGGAGCGACCCCAATCCAGGCTAGGGGAGAAGCTAACTTAGCTAAGGATGAAAGGATGAGGGCTAGAAGGGGAAGGGAAAGAGGTAAGGCAGACAGAGGGAGTACTGTGACTTTGGAGAATCACATGTGGTCCATCCAGGCTGGGCTGACTTGAATGGGTAGAGTGGAGAGGCTGTGTTGAGGGAGCAAGGCATGGACTACACTGATAGGCACAGGCCAAACCATGGATGGAGGGCTGCAAATGCAAAGCTAAGGGCTTGCCCATTTTTCTTAATCACCATTCTATTTCCACATGCCCTTACCTCCTATGATTCACCTCCTTGCTCCTGTCCCCCCACTTTAAACAGAGTTAAACAAAACTCTGTTCTCAGGAAGGTGAGGGCAAGCCAATGCTCCCTGCTGGAGTGTGTAGTAATTTCCACTGGTCCGGCCCTTTGCAGGATGTGCAGTACTTTCATGCACGCTCTCATTTTGTCCCTGAGCTCTGTGAGGCAAGTGTCCTTACTGACATAGATGGTGATGCTGAGATGCACAGGAGTTAAGAGATGTGGTGGAGGTCACATAGGCCACAGAGCTGGCAGCAAAGTCCAGGTATCTGGATTTGCAGTGAGCCAGGTGGGTACCTGGCTGGTGTTGTCTGCTTTTGCAGCCTCATCTCTATTTGTGGAATGGAGACCCTGGTTAAGGGCCCCCCAAAAGCAAAAGGGAGGGTTGGTTGGGACCAGGGAGTTGCCTGGGGACTGAGCAGCCCCACTTGGGCCACTGGTCCTTTCTCGGGGCCCAGAGCTCTAACATTGGGCCTAACTGGTTCTGGAGAGAGGAAGGCAGGAGAACCTGGCTAGAGAGAGTGTCCCCTCACTGACCCCAACCCTGAGCTGCTGCTTGTGGTAAGCACGAGTGGGGTGTGCAGGGCCAGAGGGAACGTGAAGAAAAGGGATTCCCAAAACCTTAAAAACCATACTATATAGGCTTAAAAAATGTTTTTTTTGTTGTGAAATAACTTTGTTCATTATAGAAAATTTAAAACAGATAAAAAGAAGAAAACATATATTATCTTCGGACTTAGAAACACACACACACACACACACACACACACACACACACACACAGTCAAACAAAATGGGATTGCTGCCAGCAACATGTTTCTTTCATTTAGTGAAACAATGTAACCTTTTACCCTTGGCATTAAATATTATTCTGTAATAGCTTTTCCCAAACTGCATTCTATAGGATATGAGTATCTGGAGAGATAATAATAGATATTATTTGAAAAAGGATTTCATGAACAAATCAGTTTACCCCCATGTAAACTGGGGGTAAACACAGTTAAAGAAGTATCTGTAGTGACTTCTTTTTTGATAACCAAGCAAGGGTTTTGCTTGGAGGCCTTAGTAATATTTCAAGACGATAAAGTTATGTAGAGCAAATTCTCTAACATTATATATACACACACACATATTTATAGATGTATATATTTTAATAGATAACATATTCACATGATTCAAAATTCAAGAAGTACAAAAGGGTACCTGGCTTTAAAAAAAAGTCTCCCCTTTGCTCCTGATCATGGCTACCCAGTGTCCTTTCTAGGAGGCAATCAATTTTATCAGTTCCTTGTATACCCTTTCAGAGATTTTTTATGCATTTACAAACAAATACCACAAATATTCATATGTATTCACACACATTTTTTCTATAGCATCACTTTTCTTAATTGCATAATATTCCATTGGGTATATCATAATTTGTGCAACCAATTCCATTGGACATTTAGCATATTTTCTTCCTCCCTTCCCAATTACAAACGGCCGTGGAGGAATATCCTTGCAACTCTGTATCTTTGCACACATCCAGGGTATCCCACTGTAAAAGAAGTATAGCTCTAGATTCAGTTTGTCTGTGTTCAAATCCTGGTTTTGCTACTTGTTAGCTGGGTGTTGTCCTTAGGTCATTTACATAATCCTTTTGCACCTTGGTTTCCTCATCTGTAAAATACAGGTAATAATAATATCTCTGACCTCGTGAGGTGATGGCTGTGAGGAGTATATGAGATAATGCTTGTAGAGTCTGGCACATAGAGAGCATTTAATAAAGGTTAGGTATTATTGTTACTATTATCACAATTATTTCCTTAGGCGATATTCCTAAAAGTGGAATTGCTACGTCAAAGACTATGTAATCTTCCTTAGCTCTGCATGCACATTGCCAAATTGCTCTCTGGAAAGGTTGAACCAATTTGCACTCCCACCAGCAGTGAATGACAGTGCTTGTTTTTTCCACAACCTCACCAACACCAGGTATTATCATGTATTTAATCTTTGCCAATTAGCTAGGCAAAAGATAACATCTCTTTGTTGTTTTAATTTGCATTTATTTGATTGCTGGTGAGGCTGAACATTTTTCATAGTGTATTGGTCCATTGTATTTCTTCTCTTTGAATTGCCTGTTCAAGTTCCTAGTCTGTTTTTCTATCGGATGCTCATCTTCTTACTGATTTGTAAGAGATCTTTATAGTTATTAAGGCTATTAACCTCTTGCTACAATGTTTTTTTTCCTTCCTACCAGTTACCTGCTTCTCAAATGTTTTAAATGCTCGTTCCTTTTTTTTTTTTTTTTTTTCCTTGTTTTGGACACCCAGGTTTACCAATCTGCTGGATTTTCTAGAGCTTTATTATTCTAAGTGTGATAGAAGCCCTGCCTTAGCATCCTTCCCCCTTCCCCACAGTGCCTACCCTCCTGCATCTGCTCTGGGGGTCCCCAGTCATTCCTTATCAATAGTTCTTAGCACTAGCTGCAAACGAGAATCACATGGGGAGCTTTAAAAATTATACAGGTGCCTGGGACATATCCTAGACACTCTAGAGCAGAACCTGAGAGAGTGAGTCCAGGCATATGTGATTTAAAGAGCACCTCAGGTACTTTTCTAAATGTTTCTGGAAATATAACAATCAGACAGACAAGTGTACATATTGTAAATGAATAGCTCAGTGACTGGTTACAAACTGAACGCATCTTCACAAGTGGTTTTACCCTAAAGTTGGGGTTGGCACCCGATGTCCTAACCTCTTGGTCAACTGGTGACCTCCAGCGAGTCCCCTCTTCTGTGTGAACTGGGGACACAGAGAGCTCTTCTCAGGTTTTAAGGAGCACCATCCCCCTCTTGGAAAATGTTGGCCTTTCTTGCAGTTCTGAGACAAGAATCCCTGTGCCCCACCTCCAGGGCCACTGCCCTCCCAACAAGCTGGCACCTGGTGGAGGGAGGCAGTGGTCACTCTACTACCTTGTTTCCATACCTGAGTCCTGGTGCAACTCTATTCACTGTGCCTATGGTCACTGCTTAATGGTGGTAGTAATGATGGAGGAGGTGGTTGCATAGAGACTGACCCCAGAATCAGCAGGTATGACTCCAATTTGGAGGGCTTAAGGAACTCAAATTTTTTCCTGCTGCCAATGGAACATGCAGGACCACATCTCAGATCACAAGGATCCCACCCCATCTAGTGAGAATCCCGTGCGACCCAACAGCCATTTTTTGAGAGAGCCTATTCACTTCATTTGTTCCCCATTCCATCCAATGTATGACTCGAGCACCTACCACATGCCAAAACATTCTGGGCCCTGGGTACATAGTGGTAAACAAGACAGATAAGCTTCCTGCTCTTAGGGAATTTGAATTTTGGTAAGGGGGATAGACAATAGACAAATAATCAGCAAGAAATATGAGATAGTAATAAGCCTTTTGATAAAGGCCCTAAGGTGGGAATGAGCTTGGTGAATTAAAGGGACTAAAAGAGTCTCACTCATGTGGCTGGAGCACAGTGGGAAACAGTGGTGCTGTGAGGGGAACTTGGAGGGGTAGGTGGGGTCCAGGTGATGTGGCTGAGTGAGCTAGGATGAGAAGTCTGGATTTGTTTGCTCTGGCCCCCAGCATAAGTACCTTCTCCGATCTGGGTCCAGTGTTATCTGTCCTCTTCTACAGCCCAGAACCCAGAATGCAATGCTAGTGCGCAGGTATGGAGACCATCATACGGTGTCCCCAAAGGGTCTAGGGCCAGAACTGAACCAAGCAAAAGACCAGGCTCCCTGGGAGGGATGGGACCCTGTCAGGGCAAGAGCTGAAGCAGCACAGCGGGCAGTCACTCATCCCCGTGCTGTTGATATGTTTTTGCTAAGAGCCTACCACATGCCAGGTTCTGTGCTTTGCCTAGCCATAAATGGAGTATTCACCCCTTCCTCCCCAAGGACTTTAGCTTTCCCCCATCTGTTATTTATTTATCATTCAAAAAACACATTTTTGTTGTAGAAAAATTGAACAGTACAAATAAGGAAAAAAATCATTTAAAAATTCAATTACTATCAGAGAGAAAACCACTGTCAACATTTACAATTATCTCCTGAAAGACTTTTTTATCTAAACATGTTTTTATATCCTCACTTTTTTTTTTCAGTCAACATTTTGTAAAAATATTTTTCCAAATCTAGAAATACAGATATAAGTCATTTTATTGGCTGCATAGTATTCCATTGTTCAGACAAATCTGTTAGGTTGTCCCCAATGTTCTACACTTATTAACGATACTGGTGTAAACTTCTCTATAGATTCAGCCTGGGGTCCCAGGGAAGAACGACAGTCCTGAGGGCTGGGGGTCCTTCTCACTCAGAGGCCCAGAGCATAAGAGAGGGACAGATGAGTGATGTCAGGCAGAAGCAAGGGGAAGATTTGTGTGCACAAGAAATGGGTGGAATTCCCAACACCCTGCCCCATGACCACTGCTGACACCCTGATTCCCTGAGGCGGCTCCCTCCCCACAGATGGAGGTTGTGGGTGGCAAGTTGATGACCTGGGTGGGCCCTTAGGTCCAGGCAGCAATCCCCTCAATTTCCCTATTGTCTCTTTCCTCACACGAGGCCTCCAATGCTGAGCTCCCATACTCCTTGGGTTGGGGGAAGGCCAGGGGTCACTTTGTCCTGCCTCTTTGAAAAATGCCCACCTAAGGACTAGGACTTGGGTTCTCTAAAGGAGGGATTTCCTTTGGCAAGATATCTCAAGGATGACCTAGGTCTCCAAAAAAAGATGGCCCTTGAGGACGGGTTCCATATAATCTTAAGACTCATCTCCACAGCGGCCCTGCGTAGGGCCATGGGGTCTCGGGTGACTTCTGCTTCCCCATCACCTGGTGCCAAGCCAGGGCATCTGGCCTGTGTCTGTTTGACTGGCTATCCCCCAAAAGCTCCTCATTAAAGATCCCAGCAACAACAGAAACAACAGCCAAGGCTGCTCTTTTCCCACATCCCAGCCCCGAGGCCAAGAGGTGCTGCTGCTGCCAGCAACCTGACCTCATTCCTCTCAACAGTGGGCGGTGGGCGCGGAGCCTGCAGAGATCTGAGGGCAAGACAGACGCCCAGGGCATGGCCAGGCAACCCAGCCAGGGAGGACCTGGCCCCATCTCCCTCCCAGCAACTAGGGGGCAGGGGCAGTGGACTCTTAAAAGGGTTAATGATCCTCACCTCATGACTAAGGCTGAGCAGTCCCCTTTGCTGGGCAACACCTGGAGACAATGTGGCCAGCTGGCCTGGCATCAAAGTCTCCCACCGTCCTGCTGCTGGCGGGCTGTAGGTCAGCCCCCTCCCCACCCCTCTCCAACCCACAAAGTGTCTGCAACCTATTGGAGGTTAATTACAGACTCCAAGTTCAAATGGGAAAAGAAAAGAAAAAAACAACTAAAAACACAGCTGGCTTAAGTGGGCTTGGAGGGCATACTCTGTGAAATGGGCAGCTGGGTATCCTCCCCTTGGCCTGCAGAAAAGCCATTTGATACAGGACAGGCCTCCCAAAGGGAGTGTGTGCCCAGCTGGGCCTCTTGGATTTTCCTAAGCCACAGTTCTTGGTGAACCTGGTCAAGCCCAGTGCCTGGTTTGGCCTGGCCTTCCTACATCCATCCAACAAATATCCACATCTGACAGTTACAAAGCACTGGGTGATGTACAAGGCACCAGGGTATGGGGCTGAACAAGGGCTCCCACTGAGACGGGAAGGGGAGCACAGCCTCACAAATATCACTTTCCCTGCACCAAGAAAAGCCAGAAAGACTTGATGGGCTTTCAGCTCAGCAGCCAGGTGCTTGGCATCTCAGCTATGACATAAAGAAGAGATGAGATGGTTAGCTGGGCAAGAGAGCGAAAGAGTGGAGGCAGACGTTGTACCAAGAGGGCAAGTAAAGAAGTAAGGGTAGAGAAGGAGGAGGAGGAGGAGACAAACCTGGCAATACCATTACCAATAGTTATGGTTCCTGCCTTAAAGCTTCGCCTGCCCATCCAGAAGCATTCATCCACTGACACCGAGTCCTACAATTTGAAGGCAGAGCACGCACAGGGCCTGGTCTGACCACCAGAGCCAACAACCTGCCCACCCCAACGTCCTGTGCTAGGAGCCGGGCATGCTGGCAGAAATGCTGGCCTCCTTGGGATTCTCGCAAGGCCAGGGCAGAGATGCCCAGTCCCGGGAAACAGGCAGGTACACACTGCAGTTCCCACTTAAGTTCAGTACTGAGTCATGGGCACGTGAGCAGCAGAGGGCGGAAGTGGAAGGGATGTTACCTATGTCTGCAGGAGATGGCAGTTTCACCTACCAGAGGCCCTGTACCTGGAGCAGGCATTGGCAGTTCCGCATAGACAGTGCAGTTTTCCTAGGTTCTTACCAGTTTGCGGGACACAGGCCACAGACATCCAGAGTAAACACAGAAGACTGACAGAGGAGAGAGGCAGTTGAGGACAGCAATTCTGGTCTTTGTCCATCTCCAAAATTACCTTAGGTAAGTGCCTCCCTGGGCCTCAGTTGACTCATCTGTAAAGTATACTCTGTCTATTTTAGAGGAATAGAGTAAGAGAAAGCTCTCTATGGAAGGATAGAAGGCTTCTGGCCATCATTATCTCTTCAGCTGCCAAAGGTAGAGGTCAGGGACAAAGTGGAGATGACAGTTCTGGGAGGCCATTACCATATTTTCCCAAACTCCCTTGTATCTCCCCACTGGGGAAGGCTGGGCTCTAGTCCAAAGTCCTGGGCCCTGGCCTGGAAGAACCCTCTGTGGAGAAGAGCCGCTGCTGGACTAGGTTCCCCATTGCTTGGGGTGGGGGGGGGAGGATAGCCTATTTCAGGGATGGGTCCACACTTCCCTGTTCCTCAGCCTGTCTGGGGAGAGTTGTTTCTGAAGCCCTGAGTCATGGGGACATGTAGTGGGAATGGGGAAAATGGGGGAGGGAGGCACCTTGTACACGCAGACAAGACCAGCTTCTCAATCTGGGCCTCTTTCTGGAGGATCTGCCAAGCTCATTAGTAAGGCAAAGCAGCACCTTTGCATTAAGACAAACAGACATATGATGGAGTAGAATGTCAAGTTCACATGGGTTTTTAAGACAAAAAGTAGAAGACTTCAAGAAAATGCTGAGTTTCAGATAGGGGCCTGATGTGTTCAACAAATGCTGGTGGGTGCAGGAGGCCCAGGCTGCCAGAGGCCCTGCCTCCTCCCTTAAGTCCCACCACAAGCAGACAGCCCTGGCCTAGGCACTCTGAGGGTCTGGGAGGGCTGAGATGTGGTCCTTGTGTTCAAGACTAGTGAGGGAGAGGGGCCTGGAAAGAACTCACCACAAAATGAATCACTGCCTCCCTCCCTGGGTATTTAGTCACTAGCTCGAAAATAACATGTGGAAAACCAGTCTCCCCATCTTCCCTCCCAGGCCTGCACTTTCTCCTGGGTTCCCTCTTTCAGTCATCTTTCACCTATGACAACTCTCTGTCTCTCTTGACTCCCTCCAAAGATTAAGCCATTCAACCTTGAGCCTCTCACCTTCCTAACCCCCCTTCCATCATCTGCAATGGCCTTGGTTCAGGCCATACTTCTGCCCACCCACCAGCACCAGTACACTAGCCTCCCTATCTTGAGTACCTCCTCCATCTTTCCGGCCTTTGGCAGATTCACTTCCTTATGCCTCTCCATCATTCAAAAAACCCTGACTGGCTCCATGATGCTGTAGAAGAAAGGCCACCAGGGCCGTCAGAGAAAGCTCGCTGGGTCAGTGAATAGGTCCCTTCACAAACACACCTGTCTACTTTTCTTCCCCTTCAGGAATTGTATGCTCCAGGCAAACCAAATCACTGGCTGCTCCCCAAACATACCCATTCTGTCCTACCGCCATGCCCTCTGCTTGTGCTTTTCCTCCCACCCCAAATGTCATTCCCCAAAGAAGCAGCAGAGTAGGGAAGGGTCAGACACACAGGCTGGGGATCAGGAAGGTCTTGGTTTGAATCCTGGCTCTGCCCAGTGTCCTGAATAACCAGGCAAGTTGCTTAACTCTCTGAGCCTTTATTTCCTTGTCTGTAAAACAGGAAAAATCTTATCTACCTTTTAAGATTGTGGTGAGAATTAAATGGGGGGTAATGTATGTCAAGAGATTAGCACAGTGCCTGGAACAGAGAGATAGCTCAATAAATGGCAGCTCTTACTAATCTAAATCCCTCGAGAACTCTCAGATGCCACCACCTTCTGTAATTCACCCAGCAGAAGCTAATCTCTGCCTCACACAGACTCCCCAAGCATTTTACCTGCCCTTTTTGGGGCTTGAGCCACTTCCCACCTTTGAGTAAAGCAGGCTTATCTCTTTCTAGACTGTGGGAACCTTGGGGAGAGGATGTATCTGAGCAATGCTCTATTCCTGGGGCCTGGCACAGAATAGATGCTGCATGAGTACTGGCTGATTGAATGAATTAATGATATAAGGCTGGACTGTGATGGAAAGGTGCCTCTAAGTGGCCCAGTTCAAGCCTGCTACAAGCACTCAGGGGAGAGTGGGACCTCTTTATGGCTAATCCCAGAGCCCTTTCCCACCTATCACTCCTTTCCAACTCGTCCTTCTCCCTTCCCATTGGCTAAAACAGGCATGTGCCCCAGAATAGCTGAGCAGATAATGAAATCAGGGGCTCCCCTGAAAGACTACTCTTGCTTGGCCTATCAGACTGCCCAACCACTAAGGGGTCCCAGGACATGGGCAGGTGGCTCAGCCAGAGCACTCTCTTCCCATGAGCTTACCTTTCCTCAAACAGGCCAGCTAGGTTTCCATGTACCTGGGTGAAATTGCTTGAGGACATCCTCCTTTGTTTGTTCAAGTATATACTGAGCACTCAGCACACGTCAGGTGCTGAGGGTCAAACTGACATGGTCCAGCCCTCATGAGATTCTAGCTGAGTGGGGTGATGCCCATACAGTGGGATCAGTACATTGAGGGGGCACAAAGGATGCACCAACCCTCCTCCTCCCCAGGGCACTAGGGAAGGCTTTGTGGAGAAAGAGAAGCCTACACTTCCTATCCCACTTTGGGGTGGACCCACACTTGAATGCCACAGTGCATTCAAGGAAACAGGAGGAATTGCATTTGACTGCTCACTATGTCCAAGGGGTGAGACATGAGGCTGCAGCAGTCAGGGGAGGCAGGAGTGTTTCAGGGAGCTGTTACCCATTTCTTGCCCTTTAGCTGCCAAGCCCTTTGCCTTGTATGGTATGTGGACTGTTCTCACCGGGCCTCAGTTTCTCCATCTGTAGACTGAAGGGATGGGACCATGAGCCCAGATCCAGCCCTGCCTGCCAGCCATGAGAGAAGTCAAGGACCCTGACGAGTTCCAAACCTACAGAATCCTTCCAAAGGGCTTCCAGCGAGTGAGCTATCCTGAGGCAAAGCCCATCCGCCTCTACACACACATCCTGACTATTCAGCTGGGACTACTTCAGGAGCTCCAGACTGTACCTTCCCCTTGCCTATCCTTCCACAAACTGGTGGTGCCTGGTGGTACCTAAAGAACAGCTTTGACTGGATTGCCCCCCTTCTCAGCACCCTTCACTCTCTGCTGTTTAAGATGAAGTCTGAACTCACTAGCCCTACATTCAGAAATTCCATTTGGCCCCATTGGTCTCTCCTTCCTGCATACTCTCCTTCCTACACCTTCAAGATTGCACTTTATTTCCCAAATACCCTCTGTTCCCCAGCCTCCACTTTCACCCAAGTGTTTTCCTCAACCTATATTCATAGCCCCTTTAGCTCTATCTACTACAGTGCTTCCCATTCTCCAAAGTCCAGCTCAGCCCATCTCCTCCTCCATAAAGCTTCCTTCAACTCTCCTGACTGGATTTAGTCTGTCCTTCAATCCATTCTGTGTCAGCACTTGCTAGCACCAGCCTTGTAACTGCTCTGTCCGTGTCTCTCTTGTCTCACAAGGTGGTGAGCCCATTCCTCAACAACAGTACCTCAATCAGCACTGCAGCCTTCGAAGCATTGTGCCTGACACAGAGGAGCTGGGTAAACCCCTGTAGGACTGACTGGCCTTCTACAGTAATCTGCTCTGGAGGACTGGGCCACCCAGCTAAACCAGCGGTCTGAAAATTTCAGTATGCATCATGATCACCTGGAGGGCTTCCTAAAACACGCATTACCGGCCCCCATCCCTATAGTTTCTGATTCAGTAGGTCTTGGGCAGGGCTCAAGAATTTGCATATCTAACAAGTTCCCAGGTTATAATTTAAATCAAGTTCCTGCTGGTTTAAACATTCATTTTTTTGCACAAGGGGCTCCATAGGACCAAATATCTTCCCACCCTTGGGCCCTGGTGCTAGATCTATCTGACTCCCTGGATTCCCAGCTCAGGTCCTAGCTAGACTGCTTGACAATAGTCACCTCAAACTTCCCAGGAACCCTCTCAAGCTTCCTGTCTGTTGGTTCAGGCTCAGGGTCTTGGAGCTGCCTCCCTGGGTAGTGCTCCATGGTTCCTGTTCACATCTTACTGTCACAGTCACAACATGAGCTCCTTGAGGGAGTGCTACCCTCTGAGCTTTATGATTAACAAAAGCCGAGGACATAAATATCTGATCTGCCATTCTGATGGGGAGGACCTGCTCTGACCAGTGGACCAACAGAGCATCCTCTGACCTTTGCTTGTTTTTCTTGAGGAGTTCAGAAAGTGGAAGAGCCAGGAGCCAGGGACTGTGCATGGCTGAGGCAGCTCTGAGCTTAAGATCACCTCCTGCCACTAATTCATTGCCAGGTCTTGGTCAAGTCATTGACAATCCCTGCCTCATTTCTCATTTGTAAAATGAGGATGATAAAATACCTATCCTCATAGAATCAGTACCGGCATGTAAATGATAGCTGCTCTTGTCATTATTACCACCTGCCTCCCACCTCCACCCCCTGTGCAAGGTGGACAGGGACATGTTCCTGCTGCTTGGAAGGCCCCTTCTCTCCCTGGTGAGTTCCTACTCACCATCCAGGCTCAGCTCAAATGTCACCTCCTCTGTGAAGCCTGTCTTCCACCCTCCCAGGAGAACAAATCATTCCTCTCTTCACCATACACTGCATACATCGCTGGCCTCACATTTGGTTCCAGTAATAGGTAGTTGGGCAAGGATCTGTCTACCAGAGCTTCCTGTGATTTATCTGACTTATTCATATGGTAGGAGATCAGTTAATGTTTGCAGAATTGGGTACACAAAATTGAGTTAATGCACATGTAGTTCCAGGGCCTGGAAGGCTGATAAATGATGGTTAGACCAGGCTGGGCTGGAGGAAGACAAGCTGTCCCTCTCTCCTGCTAAGTTATGAAGGGTGTGCTACAGGCTCAGAAAGGGTGGGGAAACACAACAGAACATGGTTCTAATGGGGCCCAGGTCTCAAGTTTTGGCAACACTATGCCAGAGTTAAAAAAAAAAAAAAAAAAAAGAAAAAGAAAAGCCTCTCTTCCCAATGCCAACTGTCCCTGAAGTCTACCTTGTGGGTCAGTGAGCAGAGGAGGCTAGAGGAGCAAGTGGGGCTGACCAGGCATGGCTATCCACGCTGGGGAAGCCAATCCTGAGGCCAGGGCTAGGACTGCTGGGGCTGGACCAGCACTCCAGCACTGCCCTAGGTCACGGCTACCCTGCCTTGTTGCCCTGAAGCTCCTGGCGCCAAGGACAGAGGACAGTAACAGGGCTCACCTTGGGATTCCCGACAATATCTAAGTCTAAGGGCTGTACTTACTATGAAGCTGCTTCTTCCTCCTCCAACAGCCCCGGTTCACAGAGCCCACCCAGGTGAGAGCGGACCTGGGTCTCCATTTGGGGGAAAGAAGGGCCCAGCTCATATCTTTTAAGGGAGAATGTCTCCTCTAGTTGCAGCCTGAAGTCCACAGTTGGATTTTAGCTCTATCCCAGACCTTCTGGCCACCTGAGTCTCAGGGTCTTGGAGCTGCCTCCCTGGGTCAGTGCTCCATGGTTCCAGGTGACTCATTGTTCTACCTCTACCCCACTTCTGTGCCCATCTGGAAGTAATAGAGCTCTCTTCTTCACCCCAATGAATGCCTGGGCTGAGGACCAATGAGTCCTGGTCTGTAAATTGCTTTGAGCTCTCAGGATAAAAGACGGCTAGGAAGAACAAAGTCACCCTCTGCTTGTTGTTATTGTCCTAATGAACCCCAAGGTGCCAGGGAGCCGAAGCGGAGCATAAGGCACAGGGGGAGCCCCAGAGCAGTGGAAGGACCACTCCAGGTGCTCAGCTCAGCAGGGTCAGACAAGGGCCAAGGCCAGAGGTGGAGGTTGCCAAGAGTAATCCCCAGATGATGCTCAGACACATGCACATGGGCACATTCCCACTTCTGATCTGGCCTGGGACAGCCTACAGACGCAGTTTGTTCTAAAAGTCTGGGCACAATCTTTACCAGAGGCAGAGGGATGGGAAAGACAGGAAAGACCTTGCAAAGATTTCTTTGGGCCCAAGTGTCTAAGAGCAGTGTGCCCAGGGAATTAAAATGAGATGTGTCCAGAGCCCTCAGATAGTGATGCTAATCCACCTTCATACTCTAGGACACGCTGGTGAAGACCAAAGCCTGCCTCCTGCTCTCCAGTGGCCAGACACAGATTCCCAATTCACAGGGAAGCTTGAGCAGAGGGGACATTTCCATCAAACCTCAGTCTTTCAGGGGGCACAAAGAAGAGTCCAGTAACTTAGAACACAATTTCAAAGTCACTCCTCAAACCAATACAACACCTCCAAGGGAGCACACACAGGGTTATCACCCCCCTCTACCTCCCCCTACCTCCAATCTCACAGCTCCCTCTTCTGGGTTCTCAGAGACCTTGGGCCCGAGGACAGAGACTCTGGTTCTGCTTCTGCCATGCAGAAGGTGAACCCTGAGGGCAGAGCCCATTCCTGAGGCCCAGAGAGAAGGAGGGCAGTGTCCAAGGTCACACTGAGGTAGGGCAGGGCTGAATCCCAGGCACCTGACTTCCGTGCCTTTTCACTACACCATGAGTGGGCTTATTACCCACCAACCCTGCAAAACTGCTGCCAAAGCTGGCAATGCTGTACCAGCCACCTCCCTCCCCCAATCCCCTGGGATAAGGTAGAGATACCAGGCATCTGCCCCACGAACTCTCAGTGAGTCATGGAGCAGAGCTCACACCTGCACTTCAGCCCCACCCGGAACTCCTGCTGCCGAGGCAGGGGAAAGCCCATTTCTCCACACTGGCCTGGGTGTGTTTACGGGTATCCCCTTCTGCAAGGGTATTGCCAATGAGGAGATGGGGGGACTCCTAGGTGTGTGCTGGGGAGGGCCAATTAATTAATGCTCCCTTCTCTCTTTGTTCTTTCTCCCTCCCATTTTCCAGATTCCTTCCTCCCACCTATGCTGAAGGTTTCAGTGAATAACTTGCTCACACTCTCCTATGTCTGCACCTCCCAATCTTTTCAACCAAATGTGGCCCAGCCCTGGCTGAGACCCTTCTCCAGCTGCCCAGTGTCCATGTTCTCCCTCCTCAATAAGAGACCCTGGCTGGCTCAGAGGGAAGTGGGGAGAGGAGATCTCCAGCCCTGTAGGCCATCATGAGTTTAATCACCCATCCTATCAGACTTGAAATCAGACCACTCTGGTCACATACCAGGGATTAAAGACCATTGGTTCTCATTGACACGATGCTTTCTCCTGATATCTTGTTTTGCAGCATGACCTTCCTTCATGCCCTCCCTATTTTAGAGTGTCCCAGGTCTCCAAAGCTCCTCTAGCCCAGGCCTTGGGTCTGTTTGGTATCTGTTCACCAGCCAGTTCACTGAAAGAAGGAACTTGGAAGAGCAGCTGCCCGTTGGGAAACAGGGAACAAGAGGAAGCAGAGAAGAGAAAGACAACTGGGAAGATTACAGTTAGATATCAAGAAGGACTTCCTCACAGGGGTGAAAGATACTGGACCAGATAACAGAGCCCTGTGGAATCTCCTTCTCAGTGTTCCCTCACCTCTGTCCCTGCCCCAGTGTGTATTCTACCCTTGGAAGCAGGCATGCTCATTTCCCTGGCACTAGTGATTCCCACAAGCTGAAGTTCACCATGTGGTCTGCTACCAGCCTTGCTTCTGCATCCTTGATATTGGGAGGATGCCCTTACAGAGCCAGCCATATAAAATGTGTGTGTGTCTCACTGAGCCAACGCCACAAATTGTGATCCTGAAAAGAGGTACCCTACATTCCTTCAGGCTCCAATTAGGAGCCCATTCCACTGTATGAGCCTAGCTTGAGCTGACCCACATACGACTCAAGGCAGATCAATAGTGTCTGCTTCCTTAGGGAGGACTCCTAGTCATACTTGCCCAGCAGAAAGAAGCAAAGAGGCTTTCTTTAAAGAGAAGAGAACACAGCGTTAGCCTTTAAATTTCCTTAGCTGCTTCTATCAGGTTGAAGACCATGTCTAAATCCTAGGCTCTTCCCAGGAAGAGATTTTGGAAGCTACCTTGCTTTCCCCTCCCCTGCTCATTATACCGAAACAGAAAAGAGAAGGGATTTGGCCAAATTCTCAACCACAATTGAGGCCTCTCAACTCCTAGTTGGTGCTGTTTTGAAGCCATTTTTATATTACAGCTCTGGCGGGAACTCCCTTGAGGGGATAGAGACCCAGCAAGATAGCATCATTGTCCAGAAAATGCTAATTTGAAGCCCCAAGACTTATCTCTGGAACTTACTCTGTGACACTAACCTCAGTTACTCCCTCTGTAAAATGGGGATAGGACCACCTACTCTCAGGTCTGTTTTGAGGATTAAATGGAGAGCACTTGAAGGTGCCTAGCCTGTTGACTAATACAAAATGGCATTAATAAAATACTTGCCAGAAGAAGAAACAAGAAGTGACCACCTAGGGTTTCTCCAACTGTGCTCCACTGCAAATGAGGAGAAGATGTGCATGCCTCAGACCTACCCTGGAGAGTCCAAGTGTACCAGGAGGGGCCACATCCTCCCTCAGTTTGCAGCTGCCCCAGGAGGGCGCCAAAGCTGGTCTCAGCCCACCACTAGGCTCACCCAGAGGTTCTTCTCACCTCCCTCCCTGGGAACAGGACACAAGGGCCCAAGGGAGTCACTCCTGAAGAGCAGAGGGGGTCACCTGTCCACGGGTCACCGCATGGTCCAGTTCTGAGGGAAATAGCTGCCATAGAAGCTCAGCGCCCTACTCCCTGGGGTTCACAGGCCTGGCCGGGCATCCCCTTGGAGTCTCGGGGGGCCGCGGGTGCTGTTGCCCCTGCTCCAATGCCGGACAGAACTCCTGAAGGTGTGGCACAAGGCTGGGGGGAGCCTGGAGCACACCGGGCTACGAATCCCTCTGAGGAAGGGAAGGCAGTGACAGCTCCCGGAGCGCTCGGCGGCCAGACCCCGCGTCTGCTGGTCCGCTGTCTTTCTGTCGGTCCCACCCGGGCTCCATTCTGCCACTCGCTCAGGGCTCCTCGCCTGCAGGTCGATACCGGCGGGCCGTCCGGCAGGCAGCGCCTCTTTCCAACCCCCTCGGTCGCTTCCGAGGGACAGGCGCGCACAGCCATCAACGGGCTCCAGGAGCGCAGCCCCCTGTCCACTCGGGCACGCACGCTCCTCGGTGCCTGTCACCTCGGTGGCTGCACGCATGGCCCAAAACTCATTCGCGCGGCGCTGGGGGCGGATGAGTGGGCGGCAGGTTTCTTCCAGCGAAACGGGGTTTCTGGGTGCGCCGAGGTGCCCTACCTTTCTCCCCGGGTTCCGGCTCCCGCTCCCGCTCCCGCTTCCTCCCTTCTCGGTGCTTGTTGCCTCGGCCTCGGCCCCTCCTCCTGGTCTCTGACATTCTGCCCAGGGTCCCAAGCGGTGGGAACGACGCGAGGAGCGGGAGGCAGGGATGGCCTCCGCTCTCTGCTGCGGCGCTGCGCCCCCGCCGCCTGCAGCCCTAGTGCTCGAGCGCGGCGCCTTTCTTATAAGCAGTCACACCCTCCGGGGGAGGGGAGCAGCGAGCCTTAACTCTTCCCCTCCCGCGCCCGCCGCCCTCGGCGGCCCCCCTCCCGGAGCAGCTCAGACTCCGAAGGCTGCAGGCGACCCGGCTGTGGGCCCCGGGTCCCCTTCCCGGGCCGACCGAGATAGGCAGGATGAGCGCCCAGACAGAGCGCCACAGATCTCCCCGCGAAGAGGATCATAACTGGGGAGGGGAGAGTGGAGATCCCCCAGCGAGGGCCAGGCTAAGGACAGAACGGGGGTGGGGAGACAGCGAGAGATGGGCCCAGGAAGGTTCCAAAATGAAGCCCACTGGCCAGCCCAGAAGGGTTGGAACCCTGCCCCATGCCCCCAACCCCCTCCCTCCCTAGGACCTTGGAGGCAGTTTTTGTTGCATCCTCATCCCTGCAGATCTGGTCTCAACCCCATGGGACGCCACCATCTGGGGAACACCTTTTATGCAACCACCATTTGTGTCTGGCGGCAGGGGTATGTGGCCTAGGAGCCCCTCCCTGCCTGGGCAAGCTGCAGCCTGAGGGAACCCAGGTGCCCCAGGCGACTTAACAACCCCCCCATTCCCCCCCACCCCACATACACATACCACCATCATACACACTCTGCCAGCCCCAGCTGCTAGCACCAGCTGGCTCCCCTCTTCGAGGCCTGCTGAGGTGAACTCAGACACTGACACCGCTTGCTTGCTCCTTGCCCGTTCCACAAGCCACTGGGCAGGGACTGCGGGAAAGGACAGCGTCCTGCCTCCTGCTTGGGTGTGGTGCTGAAAGGGTTACATAGCAAAGGCTCTCCCTCTTCTGGCTCCCAGAAAGCCTGAGCCTGCGATTTGCCTGCCTCACTCTGCCTGAGGTGTCCCCTTACAGCTATCCCAACTGGAATCCAAGTCAAAGATCATCCCAGCCAGTCCTCTGCCTCCTCAGGATAGGATCCCAAGGCTTTTTTGGACTGTGTCCTCCTTAGGAGAGCCTGGAGCAGGCCAGGACACTGGGTAAAGGGCAGAGTCTCTGGGGTCTCCAGGGCTACCTGGGGCCTGGCCAGACCTGGAGACCAAACCTGGGGAGTTGGGCACAGAAAGAGAGGAGGTGGAAGTGATGCCCATGCAGAGGGCTGATCTCTGTGCTCTTGAGCCTAAATCGGGGTTTAGGAGTTAAACCTAAACTCCTCACCAGTGTCCAAAGTCCTGTTTCACTGTAGCCCAGCTCATGTCCTTCTAGCCCTCAATCCTATGCTTCAGCCACATTTATCTACAAGCTACACACACTATACTCTGTCTCTTCTCCATATCTTTGCACATACTAATTTCTCTGCTCAGGATGGCCTTTATCCCTCTTTATTCATTCATTTAGCATATATGTATGCTAAATGTTTAGGACTGTATATTTTAGGCACAGTCCTAGGTGTTGGGGATATGACAGTAAGCAAGATAGACATGGTCCCTACTTGCATTCAGGTTGCAGTCTTGGTTGGAATGGACAAATGACTAATTACACATATAATCAATTAATTAAAATTTGTGTTAAATATTAAGAAGGAGATATTCATTTGGCAAACAATTATATATGTTGACATACAGGTGTAGAGAGGAAACAGTCTGTAGTGAGGGAAAGTTTCCTCTAGGAACTGACATTTAAACTGGGGCTTGAAGAATGAGTAGGAGTAGAACAGACAGAAGGGGAGCTGGAGAAGAGTAGTCCTGGCAGAACCAAAGACCCTGAGGCAGAAAGGAGCCTTTGCAAAACTGAAAGGTCAGTATGCAGAGGTGTGTGTGTGTATGGGGTATGTGTGTATGACATGATTATTATCTTATTACTTTTTATGTATCCTTCTGAGAACATATCACTTTGGATTGTTTTTAGTTTCCACCTCTGTCTCCCTTACTAGAGCCCTTTTAGGGCTGTGACCCCAGCACCTGGCACTTTGTGAGTGGCCAGAACTTCCCTGTGGGACACCTGTGAAGAACGGCCAAGGGCAGCAGCAAGACAAAATGGCCCAAAGTGAGAGCCTGCTGGCCTGCCAGAGAAAACTTCTCTTGGGTGCAGTTTTTACCTGACAGTCCAAGGCAGCTCATTGTTTGGTATCAAATGAATGAACAGGGACTCGCCATGGGCTGGAGTATCCAGAGACAGTGATGAGGGATGGGGGCTTGAAGAAGTTCTTGAAGGATGGGGTGTAGGAGAGGGGTTCCAGGTAGGTGGAATAAGGGAAAGACCTAGTGGAAGCATTCCCTGGCCACTTGCTCAAGAGACAGTGAGCAGACCAAGTTTATGTTAGAGAAATATGGGAGCTACTCATAAGTAATAGAGCAAACACTAATTTGGTGCTTACTGTATGCCAGAGTTTACAATGCTAAGCACTTCATACATTTTATCTCTTTTAATCTTCACAAAAATCTTATGAGGTAGGTTCAATAATTAGTCCCATTTTACAGAGGAGGGAACAAAGGTTAGGAATGTTGAGATCTCATTCAAAGTCACATAACTGGTAAGCTGCAAAGCAAGGACTCAAACCTTAGCCATCTTTCACTAGGGCCCCGTTCCTCACCATTAAAGTAGGTTACACTGCTTGTCCTCAAGTTGGAGAAACACTTTGTCAGATGAGGCTTTTGGAATTTATTTAGTAAGTTATGGAAATTCACTGATGATTTTTTGAGGAAGAGAGTGACTTATGCATCAGAAAAATTAAACTGACTAAATCATGTGGATGGATGGAAAGGGGAAGAGAGCAGAGGCAAGGAAACCATTTAAGCTGTCAATCATCAAATATTTATTTAGCGCCTACTTTGTGTGCCAGGCCTTGAACACTTTGAGGGTCAGGTAAGAAGGGCCTGAACCAAGGAGTAAATGCAGTGAAAATAGCAGCAGTAATGGCAGCTAACATAGAATTAACTCACTTAATTCTTCACAGCAACACTCTGAAGTAGGTCTACTATTATCCCAATTTTGCAGATGAGAAAACTGAGGCACAGAGAGGTGAAGTCATTTTTATTTGTCCACATCAAACAGCTAGTAAGTGACAGAGCAGGGTTAGGAACCCATGCAGTCAGGTACCCAATGTCTGTACCAGTTAAGCACAGCCCTAGGGTGCTGCTCAAGGAAGTATGGAAAAGGGAGAGAGAGTAGAGAAAGGGCCCCTCCCAGCCCAGTCACTGGCCTCAGGACCTGTACAGTTCCCACACCCTATAGCCGATGGTCAGTGCCTAGGTCACGGGCTGGGCACATGGCACCAAGGCAGGCTTGGTGGGGCTCCCACTAGTGGGGAAGGATAGCCTGGCCTTTGGAGCACCCCTCAAGCTGGACCATGGCTCCCAGCAGAAGCCTGAGAATGACCCTGTGGGCCAGGCCTGTTGTCATGGGAACTCCTTTCTCTTACCACAAGTTGTGCAATGCCCTGGTCAACCTCACACAGGAGGGAATAGGGCCTGGGGAAGGTCCCAGACACCACATCACCCAGAAAAGAAGCCTTCCCCCACTCTGCTTTCACAATGGAGCACTAATAGTAACACAACAAGTTAATTCAGTTCCTTTGAGGAGCAAAAACACAATGTTTAACTGGCTTATGAATTTTTTTTTTTTCCTTTTTAACATGTTCCCCTCCACTTTGAGGCTGTGCCATAGGCAAACTTTGAAGTTTAGGAAAGTTTAGACTTGTTTGAGTCATTTGCAAAATGCCTTTGAGTGAAAAGGGGGAACCCCCCCCCCCCCCATATTACACCTCCTCCACTTGAGACTTTGGGGCTTAAGAGGATTATTTATAAAATTCTCCTATCAAGGGGTCTCAGGGACCAAGCTGGGGTTTGCCCCCACTCCTTGCACTTGCTGTTTGGTGGGAATCTTGGGGTCCCTGAGACCACCCCACCCACAGGAAAAGGCATCCTCAAGCCATCGCTAAGCCATCATAGAGCCAAGATTTTGTTTGTGAGTCAAAAGTCCTTGGAGAAGATGAAGCTACCCTTACTCTCAGTTATCCCCATTTTAGTGCCTCTAAGTCATGAGGTTCCTCTCCCTTACTGCCCACCCAATGAGGCTACCAGAGGAAGAAATACATCAATACGCCACTCTCCTACAGGACCAGAGAAATTCCCAATCACCAGGAGGATTATGCGAAGCCTGGTAGGCCCATTACCAAGTTGCAGATCCAAGACTCTATGATGCAGTAAGATCCTGGCTGGAGCCAGTAATGTCCGAAGGAGAGCACGGGGGCCAGTCCCAGTTCACCAGGATGATGGACTTTAGCTTGTCCACCGACTTGGGGCCCCCCTCAGAGCTGGGGGATAGTTCTCTTGCCAAATTGGCACAATTGGCTGTAGCTCAAGCATCTCTGTAAACCACAATGGACTTTTTCACTCTCACACAAGTTCACTCATGCCTCTAGCTCCCTCGGAGTGCTTGTAGCCACTGAATTAAGGGGCTTTGTGGTCTGGATAAAAGGGGCTGAGTTGGATATTAGGACTCCTGGACTTGGGCCCCTGAGATGAGAATAATCTTGACAAATCAGTTTCCACAACAGATCTCAGGCTAAAAATGGAGAGAAGTGCCTCCAGATCCCTCTGCCCACCAGCCATCCCTGGAAATCTACAAGAAGCTGGGTGGTTGAAGAAATAGGGGGCTCAAGATAACTGCAGAATAGCACTTGATTGGCTGGGCGGGAGTCTTCTGGAGCCACACACAGAATTATACATCCTGGCTATCCCCTCAGAGTTGTGCCTACCAACTCAACACATACACACAGACACACATTAAGTGTATTAACTTTACCAGGGGCCCTGGAATAGCAAAGAGATTGAAATCAGTCAACCTACCCATGCTGCAAACCCAGTCCTCTATAGACTGTAATGTTCTGAACAAGATTTGGTTTCCCTTTCAAAAAAATGTGCCCAGAGGCCTTTCTCACAGAGATTTCGCTGAATGGATGGGGAAATTCATTTTTGCTCTCCAAAAAATGGGTACAGTTGAAAAGGGCCTAGTCCTGGGTGGCCACCTAGGCTCTGGGGCCCATGCCAAATATTAAGCTACTGAGCCACTCCTCCCTGTCATGCCCTTTTGACCCCATCACCTTTTTTTTTTTGCTTTCATGGGATACAAGGCCATATATTCTAGTCCCTTAGCTGGGCCCCTGGTTGTGGGGGCTACTGTGGGTGGTCACCTCTGTGCCCACCCCCCTGTATAGGAGACTCCTCCTGCACCAGCCTACTTAATCCCACCCCCCAAAGAGAACTGTCTCTTTCCTTCATTTCAATGCAGACCCTTTTGGGAAAGAGGTGGAAGGGAAGGGGCAGGCCCATCCCCGGAGGAGCTCCAGGAGCAAGCTGGGAGGGACCAGGAGAGAGAAGAAAGCATTGGCCAAAGAAGGGTGGGGAGCCTCCCCTGGCTCCAGGGGCTGGGAGAAGACAGCCAAGGCAGCAATGGGAGAGCAAATGAGGGGAGAGGTGAGGCGACAGGCAGGCCTGGGCAGGGCTGGAGGCAGGATGGGGAGAGAAAGTGAGAAACTGGAGCAGCCCCAGCGATCAGGGAGCGAAGTTGGGAGGGCGGGAGTGTAAGCAAGATGAAAAAGGAGGGAAGCAGAAGAGAGGCTGGAAGCAGAAGGGCCAGGTTCTACTTCCAGTGTCCTTAAAGACCCGCTCTGTGTCCTTGGGCAAGTCCCTTTCGGGCCTTCTGGCCTGCTTTCCCATCCAGAAAATGTGAAGTTGGACTAGATGATTCTGAGAATTCCCTTCATCTGAGGAATCTAAGGGTTCTGAACTTATGGGCAAGAGAGGAGAGGGCTGGGAGTGGACAAGTGAGTGATCCCCAGTCTCACAGATAAGGAGGAGATATTATTGGTCCACAAGGCCCTTCTCCCAGGCCCTGCTCTCCCTCAGCCTCTTCCTCCTGCAGCTTCTTGGCCTGACAGAAGCCCTTAGGTGTCTGTGAGCCCCTCTAGGGAGAGGGGTAGGCAGAAGCCTGAGGCATGGGTGTCAGGCCCTGTGGCAGGTGAGGAAGCCACCTGGGTTCCTGCTGCCAGCCTCTTCCAGGGCACAGCCTCTGGGTAAATTGTCCCATCCGCACGGAGATACTTAGAGGACTCCAGCACTTTACCTTATGTGAGGCAGACCCATAGTTTTTCACTGGGCTGAGAGGGGTAGGCTGCCTACCTTTCCCAGGATGGGGGATGATTCAACCCTTCAGTCTGCCTCCCTCTTGAAGATAACTTTATAATTACATAGCAATAATAATAACTGACATACACTAAGTTCTGTATAAGTGCATAATTTATTTATATAATGATATAATGACTTGTTTGCTGGCCTGGGGGCTATAGGGACCAAGCACAAAAGCTTAGCTACTATCTGCACCACCCTGGGGACACACTGTGTTTGTGTGGATCAGCAACTGATGGCACCCCTGGTTCCCAGAAGCAGCTGTCCCTGCTCTGTGGACCCCATCCGGGTCTAGCAGCTGTAATGAGGGCCTGGCTCTCTTAGATGGAATTTGCTTACATATATCCTTCCACTATGGGAGCTCAGGCTGGAGGGGCCAGATGCCATCCCTACCACTCCCCTTTCCTTCCATCCTTTTGAGGACCTAGGGGATCCTCTGGAAGGGTGCTCCCTTTTTAGGCAGAGGAAGACAATTCAAGCTAAGCAGGAAAATTTAGAGAGACTCTTGGTCACCACCCAAGGAAACAAGAGGCCTTGCCCAATATAGGCATCTATGAACCTGGAGGCAAAAAATTCTCTTCTCTCTCAGCCCTGCCCAGCCTAGCCCTACCCAGCCAAGCCTTGCCATCCCAGGCTTGGCTGCTCCTGGGACCAAATCCCAGACTCCGTGGCCTGGCCTGATGCTGGTTCCCATGCCATTTCATCGTGGCTGTGTCAGGCCCCAGTGACTCTGGAGATGCAGCCTTGGCCCTGTCCTCTTTTTTTCTTACTACCCCAAATCACCCCTTCCTTTCTCCTCCTCAGAGTGCTGTTCACTGCTTATGGAAGTCCCAGCACTAACCACAAAGCAAGAACCTCCAGAACTTCTATGCTACTGGCTCAGAGTACCCTGGAGCTGTGAATACCATAATTCACCCTAAAGGAAGATACACAAATTCCAAGTAGAAACAATATTGAAATAGGGTTAGGAAACCTAGTTTTTTAATTGCAGTTCCTAGGAAAGTCATATCCTCATTTCGGGCCTCATCGTCTTACCTGTGAACAATGTGGACCCAAAATGCTATCTGAGGGCCATACTAGCAATAAACCTTCATGGAAAAGCTCTGAGTCTCCAAACGTGTTCCTAACTCTGGGGACTTTGTCCTTTGCCATCAGCTGCCTTGTAAGCTAACCCTCTACATTTTTGGAGGCCTTCCTCCTACTGTTGGAAGGCCAACCACTGGTTCTTTGGAGACTTCTACTCTTCTAAACCTAGCCTGTGCATGTATATGGGTATGTCCATGAAAATCAGCAGGTACACACATGTCCCTAGGAGTACCTGCACCAGGTCACTGGATACTTTGGAATTCCTCACAGCCTTCCTAGGACTGCAGGCAATAGGCTCTAACAGAATCAACCCTCCCTCATTGTAACACAGGCAATGATGATGACAAAGACAATGTTGACCTTGATGGCCCTCCCAGACCCATACTCACTCCTAAATCTGTTTCCAACACCCTGCCTTAGCTACCCAGGCTTCTGGTGATTCTGGCTCCCTCTCCCCATCCACTCTGAAGCTGTGGGTTCTGCAAACTGTTGTCAGTTTAGTGCTACCACAGGCCTCAGTCCAATTCCCTTCACTGTTCTGGGTTTCTGACTGATATCCAGCTGAATACTTCCTTTATGTAAATTTGATACACAATTTCCAGCCCCCTCCCCCTAAATCAGTCTGCAGCTCCAACACCATCGATCCACTCCCTTTTCCTAGAGGCTCCCATGACCAGTGGCTACAGCAGTTCAGCTGCCTGAAGGCATACCCCAAACAGCTTTTGGGCTCTCCTCTCCTGCCTTGTCTTTGCCTGTTCCTTGGGTATGTGGGCCCAGTGACAAACATTGCTTACTCAGCACCTGCATTATGTTAGGCACAGTGCTGGGCACCACAGGGTACAAAGGCCCTGTCCTCAAGTAGCTTACAGTCTAGAGGGAAGACAATATTGAACTAGAGATGGACAGAAATCACAATAGTAGCAATGTATGAGCAATTTCCTATGAGAGGTTCAGACTAAGTAAATAATCTGGAAATTCCTGGGAGGAGAGTTAAGTGTGACCTGGGTCATCAGTCAAAGCCTGTAAAAGGAAGGGGAAGATTCCACTTAGCAGAAAAGGCTGGAGGAGGGATGTGAGCTGGGGATGGGAGAATGGAGGTCAGAGGGAGGCTCACTGACTTTCAGGGGAAACTGGTGCTTCAAATCCCACACCAGTGCCCTCTGGCCATCTCCCTGTCTTTACCACCTCAGGACCAGGGAGCCCACACTTTTGGAGTGGCCTTAAGGCCACCCCAGACATGGAGCTCAGCCTTACTCAGAGTTACCCTACCCTAGATGCTTTCCAGGGTTCCACACACAAAAATATACACCCCCTCCCCCCAGTATGCACATCCACACATGCACATCCACCCTAAAGACAATAGCTTCCTGAGCGTCTCTGCCAAATTCGCCAGGATCCTCCCACTCCATTTTCTCACCCCCAGTCTCCCTCTCCTCTCTCACTCATTCACTCATACCCGCACATACCTTGCAGCCTCATCCCTCCTATCAAATCCCGCCCACCATTACATAACTCTGTTTGGGATTATTTTTGCCCAGAGGTACGAGCTGCATTCCTGCATATTTAAGCTGCCCTTGATTCATTCCTGCCTGTTTCTTAGTTCTGTTTGCCCAGGTGCCCGCCCCACCCGCTGGCTCTGAGGCCCCTGGGAACATGCCCACGTTGGGCTCAGCTTGCCTCACAGCTACCAGCTATTCCACTCCAGGTCCAAAATGGTGGACAGAGTCACCCAGGGGGACCCACTCAGGTGGCCCCTAGGTCATGGGAGGTCCAGGGACTGGCTACCTTGGGGCCACAAAAAACCTGATACCTTCCTCTGCCCTCTCTGTTCTTCCCTCACAGAGAACCTTGGCCCTGCATCTCCTAGTCTTTTCCACTTCCCTGGTTGTACTCCTGCCCTCTTGGTTCCAAGGTGTGGCTCCATTCAAGAGAGAAAGGCCTTGGGGAAAGTGGGAGGAAAGACAGAATGCTAATTAATGGTTTGTTTCCTATTAGCTTCTTACAAATAGAATGGTTTAATGTAATTACTGAAAGGGTTGCAAGGGGGCTCTTGTTGCATTGTAAAATAATTATCTTACAATCATATTTTATTTTCAAGAGGTCTTTAACAAATAAGCTGTAAATCACTTTCCAACCATCTTTCCTACTGCAGAGACAGGGTGATTCGGTGGACAGAGGACAATGGGGTGGGGATCCTTTCCACACAAGGTCACCAGTTGAAATGAGGATTCAAGCTCATTTCCACCTCCTGTAAGGAGCCAGCATCAGCTGCTCTGCCCAGGCATGTCAGACTTGGTGGGCCAGGGCCCCCAGGTCCTGCCCCCATTAATGTGGTGTCTGATGCAGGCCTCTGATCCCTGGGTCACCAGGAAGGACACTGAACTCCTCCGGAGAGACTGCCACTAAAATTTTGCTCCTGGCATGCCAGCACTACCACCTCCACACCCACATCCTATCCACTGAAGGCCCCGCTCAAGTGCTACCTCCTCAGTTACTGTATTCCTACTAGGTGCCGGGCTGTTCCACCTGAGCTACACAGGTTCTCTTGTAACAACGCTGAGTATTGTTATCTGATTTATAAACAGCAGAATTACAAAGCTTAAAAGATTATGAAAGGCTATGTAGTAAATTCTAGGTGGTTATCCAGTTAAAATGAAAGGATCACAGTGACATTCGTATTGCAATAGATGAGATAGGAGTATGGGAAATGCTTTCTTGGAATAAGACACAGCCTGGACAAAGGCACAAAGTAAGAACCCACAAAGTAGGTCTGAGAACAATGAATATTCCAGTTTGGCTGACATAAAAGACACATGCAAGGAGCCATGGGAGATAAGGCTGGAAAAAGTGGGTGGGAACCAGGCTGCTTAGAACTCTTGGAGCTCATGTGAAGGAAATGAGACACATTAAAGATTTCTGAGCAAGGAAGTGATCCAACTCAAGCTCTACTCTTGGAGGCTCATCTGGCATCAATGTGCAGGGCAGAACGGAGCAACAGGAGCCTGAAGGCAGCAAGATTGATCAGTGCAGCATTTCTCTCAATGGGCGGTAGCCACCTGCTGTGGCCTTACTGAGGGGCTTGCTACAACTGTGAAATACTGACACCATCCAAAACATTCTGAATCACAATCTCTGGGATGGGGCCAGGACCTGATATTTGTAACTCCTCTGATACAGGCGGTATATGAAACATACTTTGAGAAAATTGGTGTGGCGAAATTCAGTCCCCATTGCTTAGCTTGGCATTTTAAAGCTCTCTGTAACCTGTCCCCACTGACAGTTTTGCTCTTACAACTGTATTGTTTTCAGTTACAGTTTTATTGAGATGTAATTCACGTAGCATACAAGTCACCCATTTAAAGCATACAATTCAATGTTTTTTAGTGTATTCACAGTGTTGTGCAACCATCACTACAATTAATTTGGGAACATTTCATCACCGCCCAAAGAAACCCCATACCCATTGGCACTTGCTTGCTATTTCCTCCTAGTACCAACCCACCCTAAGCAGCCGCCAATCTACTTTCTGTATGTATAGATTTGCCTACTCTGGATATTTCATATAAATGGAATCATATAATATGTGGTCTTTCATTCCTTTTTATTGCCAGTAATATCCCATTGTACGGATATACCACATTGCATTTACCCACACATCAGTTGACAGACATTTGGGTTGTTTGCACTTTGGGGTTCTTATGAATAAAGCTGCTGTGAACATTAATGTACAAATTTCTGTGTTTTCATTTCTCTTGGTTATATACCTAGGAATGGGATTGCTGGTCATATGGTGTGCTGGTTTGAAGTTGTTATGTACCCCAGAAAAGGCCGTGTTCTTTTAATCCATTCCTATGGGGGCAGACCTACTGTGGGTGGGATCTTTAGATTAGGTTGTTTTAACTGAGATGTGACCCACCGAATTCAAGCTGGGTCTTACTCCTTTACTGGAGTCCTTTAGGAAGATAAAAGACAGAAAAAGCCCAGAGAGCTCCGAGAGAGAAACACCCAGAGAAGTGTGGAGAGAGTTTACACAGAAAAGCCCCCATAGGAGCTGAGAGAGCCACTGAAGCCAGAAAGCTGAAAGCAATGGAACTCAGAGAGAAGGACCAATGGACAACAGCCATGTGTCTTGCTATCTGATAGAGGAACCCCGGGTGCCAGTGGCCTTTCTTCAGAGAAGGTATTGTCCTATTGATGCCCTAATTGGGATATTTTCATGGCCTTAGAACTGTAGATCTGTAAACAAATAAATCCCCATTGTAAAAGCCAACCGATTTCTGGTATATTGCATTCTAGCTGCTTTAGCAAACTGAAACATATGGTAACTTTCTTTAACCTTTTGAGGAACTGACAAACTGTTTTCCGAAGTGACTGCCCATTTTACATTCCCACCAGCAGTATATAAGGATCTCAGTTTCTCTACATCTTTCCTAAAATTTTTTATGTTTTTTTGAAGATAACCATCCTACTGAATGTGAAATGGTATCTCACTGTGGTTTTGATTTGCGTTTGCCTGATGACTGATAATATTGAGCATCTTTTCATGTGCTTTTTAGCCATTTCTATATCTTCTTTGGGAAATAACTATTCTGATCTTTTGCCCAGGTTTTAATGTGGTCATTTGTCTTCATTATTGAGTTTTAAGAGTACTTTATATATTCTAGATACAAGTCTCTTATCATATATATAATTTGCAAAATTTTCTTCCACACAGTGGGTTGTCTTTTCACTTTCTTGATGGTGTCCTTTGAAGCACAATTTTTTTTTAAATTTTGATAAAGTCAAATATCTATTTTTAAAATATCACTTGTATTTTTGTGTCATATCTGAGAAACCATTGCCTAATCACGAAGATTTATGCCTATGTTTTCCTCTAAGACTTTTATATTTTAGTTTCACACTTAGGTCTTTGATCTATTTTGAGCTAATTTTTGTATATGGTGTGAGGTAGGGGTACAATATCATTCTTTTGCAAGTGTATATCCAATTGTCCCAGCACCGTTTGTTAAAAAGGCTACAACTACATTTTTCATAAGTTCCTCACTGTGATTCTAAGATGAACTGTAGTCTGAGAACCACTGAATTAGAGGATACAGAGCCAGGCTAAGCAATGCATGAAAGAGTTTAAACCCTTGTGTTCATATCAAGAATTAAGATAAAAAGATGGACAAAGGAAATGGTGATGGAGTGGATGTAGTGACTCATAAAAGGCCAAAGATGATATACAATATACCTTTTCTTTACTTACTGTTTTACAGCTTAAAACATGCTTCCATATTCCTTGTTTCATTCAGTACTCTTAGTGAGAAGACATTACTATATAACAGATGAGGAAACTGAGGCTCCAATATGTGGTAAGCAGTCCAGATGAACCCCAAGATTCTGAACAACAGTGCCTAAAACACTAATAGAAATTGGGAAAACAGGAGGAGGAGCTGTTTGAGGGAAGCAGATGGGCAATTTAGACAAGTTGGATTGTGGGATGCCAGCAGGACATGTCTAGCAGACATCTGAAAATGTATTGCTAGAGTCTATTCAAGAGGTCAAGGCTAAAAATAGGAATTTGGGGGGTCACTGTTGAAGGGCATCATTAAAGTCACTGGAGCAGAGAAGACTGTCAGGGATTGGGTATAGACAGAAAAGAGGAGGGATGAAAGCAGAGACTCCTGGGGAGATATATATACTTAGAGACCAGGAAGATAAACTAGTGGAAGAGGCCAGGAAGGATCAAGTCAATGGATGGGAAAAAAAAAGTAAGGAGAAGAATCTTCTGAGAAGAATAGGGGTGGGCCTATTAGTAGCAAACACCGAATAAATAGCCAAGAGAGTAAAAACTTCTAAAAGGTGGGGTAGAGGTGGAAGGTGATAGGGTGAAAGGGGAAGGGGTCTGTGACAGATCATTGCTATGAAGAGTTGACCACGGGATCCTACTTCAGTGCTTGATGAGACTGTGTTACTTGAAGGAAGTCCTTCCTGAATCATTTTGTAAATCAAATAATCACTCTTTAATCCATGTCTCTCTCTCTCTCTCTCTCTCTCTCTCTCTCTCTCTCGAATTTTCACATGAAAGCCTTGCTTAATCTAGCTATACCCGCATGTGGAAGGCAGTGTGATGTGCTTCTGAGATGGTAACCCTCCCTAGGGCAGAGGGGCTATGCCAGGTTTCTGTAGTCTGAGTACAGATTAAGGAGGCAATGCAGTGAGTTCTGAGTTTATCATTCAAAGCCAGGGAAATGGCAGGCATGGGGTCACTAACTCTCCCCATGATGCCACTGGGCCCCATAAGACCCTGAGTTGCTGAAAGCAGGAAGCATTTGCCAGGGGCCTGGGCTTTAGGTTTAGCTTTCAATATCCCTTTGCACTAGTTGCTTGAGAAAGTGATCTTTAAGGTTCCCTGAATCCCTGTAGCTAAGTGATAACTCCAGGGAGAAGGGGCCATGGGGAATGACAAGATGAGACATGCAGTGGTCGATGGGTGAAGCCTCTGGGGAAGGGTTCTGGGTCCTCTCTTGTACCACATCTTAGCCCTTGTGGGTTTAGCTTTTATCAGGGTAGAGGTGGAGGGCAGGCCACATGGCTACATGCCTATCTTTGTGATGGTCTGATTAGACTGAGCAGGGTTCTCTGAGCATCTAGTACATGCAAGCTAAGCACGGAGGGGATATGGCAATGTTGAAGACAGTACAACCTCCTTGGAGATACCAGAGTAACAGACAAGAGAGATGATCTCTTTCTCTCTTTCTCTTTCTTTTTTTTAAAACCAAAATACAGAAGTTTATTCAGCTAAGTAGCATGCATGCTGGTGCAGCACCAAAAAAAGAGGTTACTACTCAAAAGGGCTGGGAACAAGGAGGCAGCTTATATGGCTGTTTGGGACAAAGGGAGGATGTGGAGGAATGGAGAGGGGTGAGGGAGAAGTAAATTGTGAGGGAAGCGTGAGCTACATGAACTGTAAGGGGGACATGAGTTATCAGGAGCAGGATGACTTTAGGTCATGGTCCATTAATTAGCAACCCACACAAGCAGTACTGTTTATGCAAGATTGTGGCTATCTGGTAAAGATTAGCAGACTTGCTGGCATCGGTTTGACTTGTTTCATTACAGCAAGGGCAGGGGTCTCTACCAGCACCACAAGGGATCTTTGGCATGTCAGCCTGCCTCAGTGGCCCTCTGTTTCTTCTTTGCAATTTCCTCTTTGTTGATGTAGCCAGCCAGCAGGAAGGAGCCTATGATAATGAGAAAGGCGCCAATCAAAAACAGCACTGTGGCAAGTGCAATGGCCTTATAAGGAATCTTAGGAGGGCTTCTCTTAAACTGAAGGTCAGTGTAGCCATTGTCTCTGCTGGAGAGCCTTGAGTACTTCACTTTACTACTGGGGATTCCAGTAGCTAGGTTGGTATGACAAGGCATCACATCAAGCTGACACAGCTACAGTTGGAGTCCTGCAACAGGCCGCCCGTACACGGAGAGGTCGCCCAAGGTTGGCAGCCAAGGCCTTCAAGGCTGCATGGCATGCCCCACCTTGAGATGTGATCTCTTGCACAGATTTGGCACGTACATATGTGTGAAAACAAAATTGAATTAGAATATACAATGCAGGGCTCTAAACGCAAAGAGAAGAATCTACACCATGGAATGACAAATATGTTTGCTATGTTGATATATGGAGATTGTGAATAAAATACAGCAATTGAACAAGATGGAGATCACACCAAGGCCAGCTCTGCAAAGTTCTCAACCAACATCAGTCTGTGGAGGCAGTAAGGATTTACTTACTGGTGCTCTGGTTTTTACCTGGCTTTACCTGGTTGGTGCTCTGCAGGCTATCTTCCTGTAAACTTGTTTAGGTTCATCATAAAAATGAGTGGTTGGGAAAACAAGTGCTATGGAACTTTGGAGAATGGAGAGGTCATGGAGGAATGACGGCTGGGCCTTGATGAAGGGAAGAATTCACCCAAGCCAAAGTGGAGAGTAGCATGTGCAGGTGTTCAGGGGTAGGAATGCATTAGACTATAACAAGGGATAATTAGTAAACCAGGTTAGCTTAGAAAAGTAGATTTTGGAACCTGATGTGAAGGCATATATGCCAGTTTTAGGTGTCTAGATTCTATCTTAAAGGCTGAGGAGAGGTCCTGAGGGTTTGGGGCAGCAATTCTCTTTAATCTTCACATTTGTGAGGATTAAATGAATTAATCCAGGTAAAGTTCTTAGACTAGAACTAAGCATTCGTTTATTACTATTATCGCCTTTGTGGCTTGTCTCCCAAACAAACCATAAGTTTCTTGAGGGCAGCGATTACATCTTCCAAAGAAGAAGGGATGAGGGTGGCCAGCCAATCCAGACTCACAGGGTCAGAGAAAGCTTCCCAGTGTCAAAAATGGCTTCTCTGAGACCCTGAAGACAGTAATAAGTTGTGAGGAAGGGAGAACCTGGGGTGGAGATCAAAGGGAGGGAAGGGAGAATGTTCCAGACAGAGGAAATAGCATACAGGAAAACGCAGAGAGGAGAGAAAGTGTGTGGAACTGAAGAAATGTTTAGCTTTCATCCTGAGGAGATTTCTGGTTTAAAAGCAAATTACAATTATGGAGCAATGTGTGTCTTGTCTTCTCCAGGGGTCTCCTAGGCCTGTCTGAGGTACACAGCCCTGAAAGAGAGGGACAGAGCATGAAGAGCACAGAGCAGAAGTAGGTTAGCAGGGCTCGCTAAGGGACCTTTGTTCTTGTCCTGCTCAGCCACTCATTAGCTCTGTGGCCTCAGACAGATCTCAGATTCTCTCTCTCCATGGGGCCTGGTTTTTTCCTATGTGAAAAAAAGGTTTAAGTGGACTATACCCACAGCAAGGCCTCCTCCAGGACTCATGTCCTATGCTCAAGTCCTTGGAGGTCAACCTCCAAGGGCTCAGCCAAACTTAGAGCCTCAAGTGTAATTCATTAGGCCTGAGAATAGAGACACCAGTAAAATCCTGCTGGCTAATGGGACCCATTTGGCCTGCTGAGAATTGCTAAGCTTAGAATGGCTAAGATCACTGAAGGAGGGAGCAGCTCAGATCTATGAGCTCTACCAAAACAAGTGGATTCCAGGCCCCTATAACCAGATGGCTTGGTGCTGCAACAGCAGGCCTGTTGGCCACTTCCCTCTTGTGCTGGTTGCCAATAGGCTACCTGGAAGGATGGACTCAGCCCCAGGGAGCGTCTTTTGCCAAGGAGTTCCCAGCTTTAGGAGGCAAGAAGAAGTACGGAATAGAAGATGGCAAGCAATCCGGCATGATCCAGCCCTCCCCGGGATCATTAGGAAAGGG
Organism: Choloepus didactylus; assembly: GCF_015220235.1. Taxonomy (NCBI): domain Eukaryota; kingdom Metazoa; phylum Chordata; class Mammalia; order Pilosa; family Megalonychidae; genus Choloepus; species Choloepus didactylus. Next base: position 83,826,226 of record NC_051319.1, read on the forward strand.
GATGGGTAAGTGAAGTCTTGCTCTACTTTCCATGTACCACTTCCCATATCCCCACAGCCTAGTGGATTTCCATCCCTTCAGATCAGAATTGAACTCTTTCTAACAAAATATTCTGGTGCTAAATCGATTAGTTTTGACAAGAATAAATCTTTTTGGTTTGTGAGACAATATCAGAAGTGCAGAATTTCTGGTAAATGAGAAAAAGAAAAAACCCCGAGTATTTTTCTTAAGGGTGATGAATTATGCCTTTCTTGTGTTCTACAGACGGAATTACTCAACCAGCTTGTTCTGTTTTAATTAACCCAGCTAATAACTTCCCTGCTGGATTCCCTTGTTCATAACTTCTTGGTTTCACATAATAACGTGTTTGTTTCTCCCTTTGTGTTGTAATGAAATGATAATAACCTTCCCTGGCATTCATTTCATCCTTAATATCCGGAGATTTCATTAATATAAACCCTCTTTCCATCTGCTCTTACTCCCTTTTAAAGGAAATATTTCTGTGTTCTCTTTACTCATCTTCTTTGGGGAGGCTCAGCTAATCTCTTTCCTCCAGAAAGAATCTTTCTCTAAAGCTTCCCTGGGCTGATGGAGCTTGGCACAGGCTCCTTCGGTCACCTCCCCTTCCAGGGCCTCACTGATGTCCCTTTGCTGCAGCTTCTGGGACAAGACCATTGCCTGCTCAAAGCCTACCTCTCTGAGAAATGCAAGGGCACTAACTGCTAATACATTTTGGAGGCAGAGTCAAGGTAGAAGAGTGAAAATGACATTTGTGTGGGAATCCTGAGAAGAGATGGCAACTGCTGCCCTGAGTCTTGCCCAAGTCTTAAGACAGCAGGACATGTTGAGACCATGAGGAGCCCATAGGGAGGGCACTGAGAGGCAGGGACAAGCAGAGAGCTCAGGGGTCAAGGAAGACATAAGGCTAACAAAGATATTTGGATAAAGTGGGGAAGGTGTAGTCTCAGTTCATCAATAATTTCCACTCTCTGGTTTTCTTCTTTCTTATTTTCTTGGTCTGGATCAAAATCCTAACTGCCAAGCAGTGTCAAGGGAGAAAAATTACTATGGAGTGGATGTTCAGTGTTAAAAATGCTGCACTACAGAATCTATTGGGTGACCATCTGCACCACACAAATCTAGCACAGTCTTGTATGCTGTCTTCTACTGTTCTTTGGCTTGATCATTGTTTACTGGACACTCATTAGGCCTGAGGCATTGTGCTGGGCAGGGAACCCACCTCCATGCTCAAGGAGTTTCTACCTTGGTGGGAAACAGAGCTGATGCTTCCCAGAGAACTAACACCCCAGATCTCCAGGGCTGAAGCACACCGAATGCACATTCACTGAAGGTCACAGGAAGAGAAATTTGTGGCCAAGTGCCAGGGAAAGGCATCAGCTCTTTCCTGGCATATATTTTCTTTAATTTCTACTACCATACAGTCTAGGAGCCTCTCTGAGGGTCCTTTATTCCATAGATAGTTTAGCCCCTTGGAGTGGGGGCGGGGGGAGGTGCTGGAAATAGGCAGTTTCGCCCCTGAGCCAATTGAGTGAGGGGAAAAGAAGGGGTCCTGAAGCCAAACCAAACCAAGGGAAGTACAACTGCAGCACAGGCTTCTGGGTATTTTAGAAGCCTTCTGCAGGGATTGAGAACTTGAGACGGATGAACAACAGTACACTCTGCAGTTATATTTTCCCTCAACTGCCTGGTTAGTGCAACCCAACAGACCCTGCCACTTACGGCCTCCACATGGTCTTCCAAGCAGTTCATCCATGGATGCAGGAAGGCTGATCCTGCCTGCTGCCTAGGCCACCTCTGTCTTGTTTCTTCCCCTCTCAGTCCCCTGCCACAGGCAACCAGCAGGTGAAGCAAATATGGCCATTGCAGCCTCTTCAGATGCCCCACTGTCCCTAGCATGGCAGCAGGGTATGGGGGAGCCTGGGACTTTCCTCTGACACAGGAAGACAGCAGGACCCTAAAAGGTAATATGCCATGCGACATATGCTCTGGCTGCTCTACCAGGGTCAGTATGGCAGGGTATGGGCATCTTGCTCCTGGCCATGACATTTGACTCTGTGCTTTCTGAGCCTGGTATGGGTACCAGCCAAGGAATATGGTGTTGCCAAGGCTGGGGAGGAAGCACTAGTGCACAAGCCCTCTGCAGAGAATGGTGCACACAGGGCAGGCATGGTCCTACTTAGTCACATATGACCCTATATGCCTGGCTCTCAGTGGATCTCCCAAGTAGCTACCTCTTCCTGATTCTTCCTGCTTTCCAGAGCCCAGACTAGCTTCAGTGAGTGATGGTGCTGTGCTTACGACCACAGTTTCCTGGCTCCCAGCTCCATGGTCTGTCCACAGAGGACATACCCATGGCTTTCACTAAGTGTGCTGCCAAGCAAGACTGAGCAGGGCCCCTGTGCAGTGACCTCTGGGCAGGAAAACAGACAGACTGTGATGTTCCTACTTCTGTACTTCATTAGGCTAGACAGGAGACCCAGAATGCTCAGCCTCCAGGATCCAGACTCTAGGCTCCAGACAAGTCTACCTCTACACAGTAGATAAATGCTCAGGATGGAACCCTTGCACCATCTCCTTTTGGAAGTTTGATGTTACCACTTATAATTCACTTTCTATTCCAAAGTGGATGCTATGGACCCCATCCATGAGGTGTATCACCTGAGCTCACCTTTCATGCCCATTCCAAATGGACCTACCAGGAAGTTGGACACAGCAGCGTCTGTGACCATGGAAGAACAGCTGCCTTGCTCCTGAGGGGATGGAGCCCAGGTGCCAACCACCCACCATCAGGACACCACCACTAAGGATGCCCCTATCATAGCGTAACCTTAGTTTCTTCTGCAGAGTCAAGATTCTCATACATTCTTGTTCTAAGCGGCCAAGAAGAAACTAATAAAAGGATGTAGTACCTGGCAAGAGTCACAGCTGCCTCTCTGGGAGACCATACTGTGTGTGTGTGTGTGTGTGTGTGTGTGTGTGCGTGTGTGTGTGTGTGAGTGTGTGGGGGTGGGAGCAGCAGTCTCTCCTTCCTCCCCTCTCCTGTTATGGTTATTCTTGGCTCACTCTGGCCCACATGCCTCACATGCTTCACCCCTGCCATATTCCCCATCTTATTTGGAACCTTTATGGCAGAGAGTTCCAGGCAGCTCTTCTCCCACCTCTAGCTCACCTTTAATCTCTCTTCTTTACCTGAAGACTTCTAGGTCCCTGCTCAGAGGCTGTGGGATAGCTCCTTGAAGAAAATTTCAGACAGGAAAATGAAAAGTATAAAGAAGAAATCTGGCAAAGCCCAAAGGGTAAGTTTTGAGCATTCTCTGGGCCTGCTCTCCCCTCATCTCATTTCCAAAGACTACCACCCATAAAATTACTTCACTGGTCCAGGATGGGATGGCTACCAGCTCCCTTTCTCTGGGAGGCCAGGCTGTGGTATTTACAGAGAGGGGTGGTATGGCCCTCCTCTGCCCTTTACCCTCAGGAAAAGCCCCTCTGTCTTAGAAAATATGGACCATCTCAATCCTCACACTATCACGGCACACCCTGCTGTTCTCAACCACTGGCCAAAGGCAAGAGACAAAAAGGAGCTCCACAGCTATTGGTCAGCCTTGTCTGACTGACACTCATGACCAGAGCAGCCATCATGACAAAGCAGGAAAGATAACAAGATGAGCACAAATGCTTGGGGCCCGAAGTCCCATCACTGGCAAACTATGCAACTCTGCCCAATTCAGAGCGAGGAAGCCAGGCATACTAATAGCCTTCCCAGGAACTCCATTTTTCTGCAGAAATGAACATTGTGGGCCACATCCTTCCTGAAATTCTTCCCTCCCTTGTCCTCTCCATCCAGGACTACTCTCCTGATTCTCCTAGCTTTCCCAAGGCTGTTTCTCTCTCTTCTTCACTGGAGGACTCTTCCGTTCTCTCTTCCTATGTACATGTAAGTGCTTCTTAGAATCCTTCCCCTGCCTCATTCGCCCATTAATTCATTTCTCCCATCCATAAGCCACTTATTTCTCACCTCTCCTCAATAACTTCCACAACTCCCACAGCAACAACCATACTTCTCCTAAGACAACCTCATGGGTGTCTCCAACCCTAGCTTTTCCTAACATTAACCATTCAGCTGGTTAGTAACTGACAGCTGGATAGGTGACACTGGAAGTTGAACCTCTGACACTACAAATGGAACTTACCATCTTCTCCTTGAATCTCTTCCTTCTGATTCTTGACCCTCTGACTTTTGTTACCTGCCTCAACATTTTCTTGATCACTTGATCTGAAAATCAAGAATCATCTCTGACTGGCAGCTTGGTGTAATATCCAGTCATTGGTTGTGCCTGGTTAATTCTGCCTGCATAATGGTTATCTAACACATATGACCCTTTCTTTCCACTCATTCCCATCACTACCACCATAATCAAGCCTTCTAGACACTCCCAACTTTGTTCCTTCATCCATTACCCCCAAAAAAGTCCCACACAGAGTTGTTGGATTAATCTTCTCAAGATAGCTTTTCTCTTATTCCTCTCTTCAAAAGCTTTTTTGAGCTCTCCATAGACTCTCAAATAGTGTGCACATTCCACAGTCTGCCATTCAAGGCATCCATATTGTGTCCTTTTTTATTCCTGCATCTCACATGGCCCATCCTCCAGCCACATGGTTCCTAAACACACCTTACTCCTTCCCAGCATTGCTTATTCTGGCCCCTAGAATGTTTATGCTATCTCTGCTATTTCTAAACCTATCCATCCCTAACAAATAGAATAAGATGCTGTTTCTCTACAATGAAAGCTTAATTAAGCATATCATGCTTTATACTATAATGATTCCTGTGGGCTCATCACCTTGACTGAGCCATAATCTTTAACTTATAGGGACCTTTCTCATTCCTCATTGTTCTTCTAGTACCTAGCGCAGTTGATGTTCATAGTATTAGTCAGATGAATGAAAATATAACTCCTGCCTCCTGGGGAAGGCAAAAGAATAAAAGAGATCAGGTGTGGGCTATGAGTTCCTCGGGAGGAAGGTATGAAGAAGTCGTATGGAAGTTGTGTGCCAAGGAGAGAAGCCATGCTTCCACCTGCGTGTCAAGGAAAAGGTACCCCCAGGAGACTATTTGTAGTCTTTTCTCTACATGTTTTTAACCACAGGATCAATCTTTGTCAAAAGATTAGATACCATAACTTCTCAAGACCTTTCCCAACAGTCAGACTCCTTCCTCTTTCCAGGGTTTAGCACCCCAGAAGTCCCTCACACCACAACCTGCCTATCAACTGCTAAGTCACTCTATCAGTGAGAAGAATCACCTGTGTATTCCAATCTACTACGACTATCTTGGAAACAAAGGAAAAAATAAATCACCAAAAAGGACAGCATCCCTCAAAGTGAGACAGTTACTTCTCATCTGTATGAATAAATCATGGCACTTTGGATGAGCCATTTCAACACGATACTAACTCAAGACAACCGCTCGGCTTCAGAAGGGCTTCAGTACCAACATTTTAACATGGTTGCTTGTGGGACAAACTAGGATTAGAATGATTTTTCCATAGCACCCTATGCTTTTCCTAAATTTCTCCCACTCCAAGTCAGGATTAGATTTATGCCCTCTCAGGCCTAAGCAAAAATCTGACCTAAAACAGAAGTGGCCTCTTTCTACCAACTTGCTCTTTTCATACTTTTCGGGGCGGGGGGTGGGGGGTGGGGATTGGAGGTAAGTGAGTTAAAAAAAAAAAAGAGGTTTTCTCTTCCAGTCTGCTGATGCTGTGTAAACCAAAGGGCTTGGCTATGCCATAAGGTTATCATGTCTATAAGGCACTAAAAGTTTCCTCATATATAAAATTGGGATAATGATACTTACCTTACAAGACTATTGTGAAGACAAGATGAAACAAGAGATATAAAGTTCCCTTCTGGTACACAGAAGGAATTTGGTAGCTGATATTCTAGAGAAAAAAGACATGATGCCAGTCTTGAAGGAGTTTATAGTCTAATTAAGAATACAAATTATATTAACATTATCAAACAAACATGACATTATCAGTGCAGGATATGATCAAGCACTGGGTTGTGGGGCATGACCTTAATGTAGCAGTTCAGAGATGAACAAGGGTTACAGTTAATGGATAAGTCAACCTGGAGAAGGTGGGATGAGAAGAGGACCCTGAGAGAAGGATATAAAGAGAAGTAGAAAAGAGGCTCTTCCCCTGTTCCCAGGCCACGGGAAAATGCTTGGGCCATGTTTAAAGAGTGAAACCCAAAGGCCAATTATAGTTAAATTGATTTTGAAGAAGGACAAGGTAGGGGAAACAAAGTTTGTAGGCCTTGTGCCAGATGCCGGGAGTACAGTGATGAACAATAAGTCTAGTGGATGAAGCAAGCCATGTAATAGGTGCTATGTTAGCTCTCACACTTGCTAATGGGATGTAAATTGGTATGCAGAGAAATTTGGTAATAGCTATCAAAATTTTAAATGTACATATCTTTTGACCAAGCAATTTTCACTTCTAGGAATTAACCCTCCAGGTGTATTCACATATGTGTAAAATGATGTTCATTCCTAAATTTAATATTAAAAGATTGGAAATAGCTGTATGTAAGAACAAAACCTGAATAATACTCAGAAGAATGACAGAATCAAATCACTACAAGTTATTATCTATGACATCAAGTTTTCAACTAAAAATTATAGACATACAAAGAAATGGAAAAGACCCATATGTAGGAAAAAAGGCACAAAAGAAACTGACTCCATGTGAATCCAGATGCAGGAGTTAGACAAAGAATTCCAAGGACTTATAAATATTTTCAAAGGATTAAAGGAAAGTGTGCTACAAGGGAATGAACGGATAGGGAATTGCAACAGAGAAATAGAAACTATTTTAAAAAATTGATTTTGGAGCTAAAAGTATAACAATTGGATTTTAAAAGTCATTATATGGGCTCAATGGAAGACTGGAGATGGCAGGAGAAATCATCAGTTAACTTGAAGATAGAACAATAGATTGAAACTACCCAATCTGAAGAACAAAGGGAAAAAGTGAATAAAAATGAACATAACCTCAGAGACCTAAGGAACATTATAAAGCAGTATATCATATATGTAGTTAGAATCACTGAAAGAGGGAAAAAATAAAAAGAGGAAGAAATATATTTGAAGAAACAATGTCTGAAAACCCCCCAAATTTGGTGGGAAACATTAATTTACAGATCTAAAAAGTTCAACAATACCAAACAGCATAAACACGAAGAAAATCACTCTTAGTCAAGACACATCATAGCCAAACTGCTAAAAGCCAAAGAGAAAGAGAACATCTTTAAAGCAAGCAGACAGAGAAAAACAACATGTTACATACAGGGGAACAACAATAAGGTCAATGGTTGTTGACATCTCATTAGATGCTGTGGAAGCCTGACCATATTGAAACAAGATATTCAAGGTGCTGAAGGAAAAAACTCTCAGCCAAGACTTCTATATCCAATGAAGTTATCCTTCCCTACCAAAGGCAAAATATTTTCAGAAAAAAATTTCAGAAAAGAAAAAAAGAGAATTTGTTGCCAGCAGACCCATACTATAAGAAGACTAAGTTCTTCAGTCTAAAAGGATATGGCAGTAGATAGTAACTTGGATTTAAAGAAGGAATGAAGAACATGGGAAATGGTAAATATGTGGGTAAACATAATGGAAAGAATATATATACTTTATATATATATATTCTCCTGATTTCTTTAAACAACATATGAATGTTTAAAGCAAAAATTATAATATTGTATTGATGGGTTTATAACGCATATGACGTAATGTATATGGAACACAATGGCACTAAGAATTGGGGAGAGGCAGCAGTAAATGGATACTTTTGCAAGGTTTCCATATTTTACTGAAATAATTCAATATTAACACTAAGTAAATGGGTTAAGTTTAAGATGTATATTGTAATCACTAAAACATAATGCACATCATGAACAAGGTTATGTCAATAACTTAGATGAAATGGAAAAGTTCCTTGAAAGATAGAAACTACCAAAACTTACTCAAGAAGAAGTGGGCAACCTAACTAGCCCTATTATCTATTAAAGTAATTGAGCTTGTATTAGAGTCCTTCCTACAGAGAAAATTCTAGGCCCAGATGGCTTCATGGTGAATTCTACCAAAAGGTGAGGAAACACTTCCCAACTCATTCTATGAGGCTGGAATTGCCTTTACACCAAAACCAGACAAAGACATCACACGGAAAAGAAAACTACAGACCAATGTCTCATGAACTAGACACAACATTTATTAACTAAATTTTAGAAAATAAAATCCAATAATATTTTGAAGAATAATAAATTTGACCACGTGGAGTTTATTTCAGGATTGCAAGATTGGTTTAACATTCAAAAATCAATCAATGTAATTCATCTCCTTAACAAACTAAAATATATATATCATCACTGCAATAGATGCAGAAAAGCCTTTGACAAACTTCAACATCAGATTCAGGAACAAAAGGAAACTTCCTCAACCTGGTAAAGGCATCTATGAAAAACCTAGAGCGAACATCATACTTAATGGTTAAAGAATAAATGCTTTCTATCTAAGATCAGGAATAAGGAAAGGATATCTTACTCACAGATGACATAATAGTCTATGTAGAAAATCCTAAGGAATGTACAAAAAAAGCTAGCAGACCTAATAAGTGAGTTTAGAAAAGTTGTAGGATACAGATCATTATTAAAAATCATATATATTTCTTCATACTAACAGTGATTACCCAGAGCATGAGGAACTTTATGAGGTAATGAAATATTCTATAAAATTATTGAAATGTAAACAACAATACCATTTACAATAGCATCAAAAATATGAAAACCTTGGGGATAAAATTGAAAAAAAGTGTGTAAAATTATACACTGAAAACCACAAAACATTACTGAGGAAAAAAGATCTAAATAAATGGAGAGATATGTCATGTTTATAGATCAGAGGGCTCAACGTTGTTAAGATGTGCAATTTCTAGGGGAAGGAAACAAACAAAGGTACCCAGTGTTCTTTTTTACTTCAATTGCTCTTTTTCACTCTAATTATTATTCTTGTTATTTTTGTGTGTGTGCTAATGAAGGTGTCAGGGATTGATTTGGGTGATGAATGTACCACTATGTAATGGTACTGTAAACAATCGAAAGTACGATTTGTTTTGTATGACTGTGTGGTATGTGAATATATCTCAATAAAATGAAGATAAAAAAAAAAAAGATGTGCAATTTCTAAATTCGTCTATCAATTTCTTGAAATCCTAATTAAAATCCCAGCTGATTCCATAACGTATATGGACAGAGAATAGCCAAAGCCATTTTGAGAATTTATACTACCTGATTTCAAGACTTTTAATAAAGCTATGATAATCTAGACAAAGTGGTATTGGCATAAAATAGACCAACTGAAAAGCATAGAGTATACAGAAATAAACCCAAATATATAGGGTCTATAGATTTACAACAAGTGTTCCAAGACAATTTAAGGGGATTCTGTGGGAAAATGACAATCTTTTCAACAAATGGTGCTGGGACAACTGGATAGCCATATACCAAAAATGAACTTCAACCCTTACCTCATACAATATATGAAAATGTACTCAAATGGATCATATTCCTAAATGTAATAGCTAAAATTGCAAAATGTCTAAGAAGTAAACATGAAAATTCTTAGTGATCTTGGGTTTGGCAAAGATCTCTTAAAAAGGACTCAAAAAGTATGAAAATAGAGAAAAAAATAAATAAATTGGACTTCAAAATTAAAAACTTCTGCTCTTCAAATGACAGTATTATGAAAATGAAACGGCAAACCACAGATTGGAAAAAAAATCTGTAAAACATATCTTACAAATGATTTATATCTAAAATATATAAAGAACTCTTAAAACTAAGCAATATAAAGATAACCCAATTAAAAATGGGCAAACTATTTGAACAGACATTTCAACAAAAAAGACATACTAATGGCAAATAACACAAAGGGAAAGAAATTTAACATCATTTGTCATCAGGGAAACTTGAATTAAAACCACAATGAAGTACCACCATAAACCCATTTAAATGGCCACAATTAGAAAGAATGCTCATAGCAGAGATTGGTACATACGTGGAACAACTGGAACTCTCATGAACTGCTGCTAGGAACATAAAGTGGTACAGTTTGGTAGCTTCTTAAAAGTTAAACATACACCTACCATACCACCCTGCCATTGCACTCCTAGATATTTATCCAAGAAAAGCAAAAACATGTCCATGCAAGGACTTGTCCACAAATGCCCATAGCAGTTTTAATTTTATTTACAAAAACTGGGAAAAACACAAATGTCCATCAACAGGTGGATAGATCAATTCATTATGGTAGGTCCATACAATGGAATACTGTTTAGCAATAAAGAGGAAGGAACTACTGGTACATGCAACAACATGGATGAATCTCAGAAGCATTATGCTGAGTGAAAGAACCTAGACACAAAACAGTACATACTGTGTTATTCCATTTAAACAAAATTCTAGAAAGACATATTAAATCTGTAGTGACAGAAAGTAAATCAGTGATTGTCTGGGGTGTGAGGGAAATTTTTGGGGCAATGGAAATGTTCTATAACTTGATTGTAGTGGTGTTTACATGACTGTACACATTTGTCAAAATTTATCAAACTGTTCCCTTAAAATTGGTGAAATTAATTTATGTAAATTCTATCTCAATTTTAAAAAAAGATGAAGCAGCTCTATATGATACATATGGAATAACCCCCAAAGTTTACGGTTAAGTGAAAAAAACTAGGTGCAGAACTATGTATATAGGATGCTACCATTTGTGGAAAAAATTTAACACACACACATGCATGCACACAAACACACACATATGTGCCTGTATAGGCAGAGATAATCTCTAGAAGGATGCCCAAGGAATTTTAATGGTGGGAACCTCTAGGAAAAGGAATTCAGTGTCTGGAGTCTGAAATTGGCAGGAGACTAAAGTTTCCATCATGCATTTTTCGATTTTCTGCTATGTACATTTAAAAGAATTCCTTTATAGGGGAGGTACAGGATGCTGTGAAAGTTTACAGGAGGAATTCCCATTTCACACTGAGTGGTGGGAGGCATCAGTAAATAATTCCTTGAAGAAGTTGTATCTAAGCTTAGCTGTGAAGGACAGACAAGAAGGAGTCGGCCAATGGAAGTCAGAGAGAATAGGAAGATCATTCTAGGCAGAGGGAACAGCATGTGCAAAGATCCCAAAGAAAGGAAATATGACATTAGGCAACATCAGGGTAGTTCTGTGGAGCTGGAACACTGAAAGGCACAGATGAGGTTGGAAAAATAGATGGGGTCTAGGTTTACATCTTACAAGCAAAACTTTTCTGTAAAGGGCCAGATGGTAAATATATTTGACTGTGTGGGCCAAGAGGCAAACTCAAAGATACTATATAGGTACTTATATCGCAAGAGAAAAAAGTAAATTTCTAAAGTTTTTATTGATGAAATTTAAATACAATAATTGAGTACATTTAGTAATGTAGGTCTACTAATGAGAATAAAGGAATTCTTTTTTTGGAGGGAAAACATTTCACTTATTTGGGATGCAAAGTTAGTGTTTCATATAATCAAATTTGATTGAAAATATTTACCTAATGCTGATCTGTAAAGAGATTTTATGTATTTCATTTTTAAAAATGTCTTTTCATGCAGATACATATGGATATCAATCCATGGACATATGATTTTAATTGAACAGATTTATCGCTTGGAAGCCATTTATAGAATTCTAATAGATTCTTCTCTTGATATGTGGTTTTTAGCATGTCATTATATTGCACATTAATCACTTTCAATTGAAGGTTAGGTAGAAGCTCCTCAATTACACAGCTAAATGAATTTTGAAATATGGAAATTTCCTTTGCACTTGCATCAAGGTTGGAAAATGTGCTGGAACCATAGTTTGAGCTCAGAAAATATACCCACTGCAAATTTGTGTGGAAATGGACATCTTGCTTCTTGTTTCAACTTCTGACAGCATGAAAAGTATATAAAGTAGCTTGACATTACTTGTGATTCCAACAGCATTAGCTGTAGTTGAAATAACTTTACCACAATATAAATTTCACAAATAAGAATTGTCTTGCCTTGTAAGTTTAGGCTGAATTAATTAGTAAATATTATCAAGTCTGTAGCAAAAGCTATTTTCCAAAGGCATTCATTGTCTGATAATAGTGGTTGAGGGCAGTTTTTCTCATTCAGAGAAATTTTAATCTTAGCTCTGAGCTCAAAAAAAATCACAATAAAACTTGTCTACTGTGAAGTTATCAAAGTTCTGTGTGGTAGGGCAAATTAAGATATTCAGTTTCTTATATCTGACAAAAATTCACAGAACTGACACCGATTAAGTTGCCAAAAATGAATGAAGTTCACTGTCAATATTACTGGTTCAATAACACATGATAGATTAAAATATTTTGTGCAAGAAACCTGCTGATGAATAACATAATGAATAATCATAGGCTTTAAACACCTTACATTTTCACAAGTTTTATAAATTTGTCCAACTATGCCTTTGCCTGCTCCACACATATTTTGGCCATCAGCAGTCATAATACATCTTAGCAGATTCCACTTCAGTTTGTACTGAAATAGTGTTTTCTCAATTTCTTTGAAAATATTCTTACCTGTGGTTGTTCTATGCAGACTATCCTTAGAGGCTAATTCTTTGGTCACTTCAAACCTGGCACTGATTCCTTGATCAAATAATAGTAAGTGAGCAGTATCCTTAACATCTGTCAACTCATCTAGAGCCAAGGAAAATCACTGAAACCATTTGCCTTGTCCTTCAATTGACTATACTGCTACCAAGGTCCTCAACTTTTTCAATAACTATTCTTGCTAAAGGCTAATGGTTTTGAGTGAGTTTATTTTCTCTGGATACATTCTTTGGCTTCAACAAAGACAATTTAATTAACCCACCATTGGTAAACAGCTTTCCTTGCTTTGTCAGCAAATGAGCTACTTGGAAACTTACTTTGGTTGCAGTTAGATTCTCAGTTTTCTGACTGTTGCTTTCCTGTGAATTGGAAGCATTGTTGAGAATGTTTAGTCTGGTAATGCCAACATATATTTTGTTCTTTTAGCATAGCTATAGTGTCAATGCATAATAAAACCTAAATCTTTGTCAGGTAATTAAAAAACAAAATAATCCACAGTCACACTGCCTTTAAAGCAAGCCATTTGAAGTCCATTTTTATTTTCTTTCTTGTATTGACACAATGGATGTGCACTGGTAATAAAAAATAAAATGCTGCAGTATAGCAATACACATGACATGTGAAACACTGTCAAGTTATAACTGTGTTACTGCAATTTATAGTGCACAAAGCAGTAGTGTGAAGTGATGAGAGGGTCACATATGGTCTTTATCACAACTTTTCATCTCTGCTCTCATAGTGCGAAAACAGCAATAGACAATATATACACAAATGAGCATGGCTAGGTGTTCCAATAAAACTATTTATGGACACTGAAATCTGGATTTCATAAAATTTTCATGGACCACAAATTTTGTTCTTTTGATTTTTTCCAACCGTCAAAAAATATAGGCAATAAAATTAAATATGAGGCATCCAGATTGGAAAGGAAGAAGTAAAACTGCTTCCATTCACAGATGGCATGATTACGTATTCAGAAAATCCTAAGGAATCCACTAAAATACTATTAGAGCTAACAAATGAGGTCAGCAAGATTATAGGACACAAGAGCAATATATAAAAGTCAATTATATTTCTACATACTTGCAATGAATAATCAGAAAATGAAATTAATAAATTAAATTATAATAACTGTGAAAGAATAAAATACCTAGGAATAAACCGAACAAAAGGAATGCAAAACTTAAACTCTGAAAACTACAAAACACATTGTTGAAATAGTTAAAGAAGATTTAAATAAGTGGAAAGACATCACATCTTCAAGGATTAGAAAACAATATCATTAAAATGGCAATAATTCCCAAATTGAGCAACAGATTTAATGCAATCCCTATTAAACTCCCAGCTGTTTTCTTTGCAGAAATTGACAAACTGATCCTAAAATTCAATTTGACAAGGGACCCATGATAGACAAAACTATCTTGAAAAAGAAGAATAAAGTCAGAGGACTCACGCTTTCAGATTTCAAAACAGCATAAAGCTACTGTAATCAAAACAGTGTGATTCTGGCATAAGGACAGACATATAGATCAAAGCAAAAGAAATGAGAATCCGGAAATAAACCTTTGCATTTTGGTCAACTGATTTTTGACAAAGGTGCCAAAATAATTCAATGGGGAAAGAATAATTTTTAACAAATGGTTCTAAGACAACTGGAAAGCCACATACAAAAAATGACATTGAATCCTTACCTCACATCATATATAAAAATGAACTCAAAATGGGTAAAAAACTTAAATGTAAGAGCTAAAACTAAAATTCTTAGAAAAGATAAAGGGGTAAATTTTGTGATCTTTAACTTGGCAATGGTTTCTTAGATATGACACCAAAAGTACAAGCAACCAAACAAAATAGATCATTTGGACTTGATCAAAATTAAAAACTTTTGTGCTTTTAAACTACTCCATCAAGAAAGTGAAAAGACAACCCATAAAATGGGAGAAAATTTTTGCAAATTTATATCTGATAAGAGATGTGTATACAGAATATATAAAGAACATTTACAACTCAATAAAAAGATAAATAACCCAATTTAAAAATCGACAAAGGATATACATAGACATTACTCCAAAGAAGATATACAAATGGTCAATAAGCACATGAAAAATGCTCAACATTGTTAGTTCTCAGGGAAATGCAAATCAAAACCACAATGAGATACCACTTCACACCCACTACGATGGCTATAATCATAAAGACAGACAATACCAAGTGTTGGTAAAGATGTGGAAAATTAGAATCCTCACACACTGCTGATCGGAATGTAAAATGGTATAGCCACTCTGGAAAATAGCCTGGCAATTCCTCAAAAAGTTAAACATAAAGTCAGCATGTGACCCAGCAATCCTACTGCTAGGCATATATTCAAGAGAAATGAAAACAGATGTTCACACAAAAACTGATACATGAATATTCATTGCAACATTATTCATAGTAGCCCCAAAGTAGAAATAACCTAACTGGTGGATGGATAAACAAAATGTGGTATATCTGTATGATGAAATATTATTTGGCAATAAAAAGGAATGAAGTACTGATGATACATACTACAAAATAAATCTCAAAAACATTATGCTAAGTGAAAGAAGCCAGTCACAAAAGACCACACATTATATAATTATATTTATATTAAATGCCCAGAATAGGCAAAGCTAGAGAGTCAGAAAGTTGACTAATGGGTTACCTAGGGCTGGCTGAGAGGGGCTAAAAAGTTCAGGGTTTGGGGGTAATGGAAATGTTAGAAAATTGTAGTGATGGTTGCATAACTAGGTAAATAAACTAAAAACCACTGAATCAGACAATTAAAATGGGTGAATTGTATGGCATATAAATTATATCTCAATATAATGTAAAAGCATAGCTCCACTGGACCATATTAAAACAGGCAGCAGATCAGATTTGGCCCACAGCTCACAGTTTGCCAACCTCTGTTGTAAGCTATACCAAGGAGTCTGGACTTCCCTGAGTGCTATGAGAAGCTACTGAATGGTTTTCATCCATATAATGATAAGGTCATATTTGCCTATTAAAAGAATTACTCTGACTTGAGTGTGAAGAATAGAAGTAAGGACTGGAGTTGGAGTGACTGGTTAGGCTTTGCAGGAATTCCAGATGAGAAAGGGATGACAGTGAGAATAAAGAGAACTGGTAGAATTTGAGAGACATTTATGACATGGAATTTACAGGACTTGATTTCAGATTGGACATGGGGGATACAACTAGTGTCAAGGTTCGCTAGCACAGCAAGTTCAGCGACAAAGAACAGCCATCTCCCATTAACTCACAAGGTCTCTGAATCTTGATGATCCCGAGGCACCCAAGACTAGATCACTAAAATCCCTATCAATAGGGTTCCCCAATGATCCATAATGTAGGCATTCAGTGTGGGGCAAAAATGATAGGATGAATTTGAGCATCACAGAAATGGTCTCCTCTCATCCCTCTCCCTTTAAGAAAAAAAGAAGCTCTTCACTCTGTATATCAAAGATCTCCAAGAGGCTCCTGTCTTTCCTCTACCAAATTTCTATTATTTCTACCTCTCCATCCACCTTTAAAATCAATCAGTCAATGAATTCCACAGACATTTAATGGTCCTGCTGTGTACCAGGTATTATATAACTATATTAGGTTTAAGGATTCAAAGATGATCCTCCTCCCTCTAACAAATTCTGCTCTTAGGAAAAGACCCAGAACTAATTTTTCCTGAAGCACAAATGAGTGATTAGTCTTGATGTGATCTTCCTTGAAGAGAAATTTGAATTATTTTTTCTCATTTCAAAAATAATTCAGAGATAAGGGCAAATAAGACACTAGATCCTCCACCACCTAGAGATAAAATCATTATGAACATTTTGGTCTATGTCTTGCCAACCTTTCTACTGTATGTCTTTTAACTAGGGAATCTACATTTTACTTAAGAAGAACATCTTAGGCTAAGGAATGACTCCAGTCTGGCTGCTATTTGGTGCAGGGAGCATTCCTGAAGCCTGCAAAATTCACATCCCTTAGGTTTACACATAGGTTATTGCTTCTAAATAAGGCCCTGCTTTATATCTAGCCATGGCTGGATGTTCTTATTTACCAGTTTCCTTACACAAGCTCTGACCATCTCAATTTTGGAGTATAAGAAAAAGGAGGCCACAGACACTCCCAAAGCCAGCAAAAGACATGGGGTGAGGTCTCCCAAAGGACAGCTGGAATTGCTATGTTCTTTGCATGGCTCCCACCTCTGTCTAAATAGCAAAGAGTTGCTGGGACTGGCACATCCATGACAAAGACATGAAAATTTGTTGACAGTGGTAGTATCTCAGACTCTTCCTAGGGGAAATCCAAAAGGATTATTTCAAAGGATCATAAATAGGAAAAGACTTTCAGGCTCCCTGAGGTAGAGCTATCTTTGAGCCAAGCTCTATTTCAACACTTCTAATATGTCTCCCCCAAAGGTCAAATTCCTCATGCCAGAAGTCAAACTCCCCATGCCAGGGACACAAATGGCCAAAGCTGGTCCCCTCCCTGACTGGCAGAAATATCCTGACCCACCCCAGGGGAGAGCTGCCCATCTCTTGGGAACTGAAACCCAGGGCTGAAGGATCAAATACTTCCCTCACACCTAGGGGTAGGATATGCTTTCTGCAGAACATTTAGCTTCTTTCAAAGTAGAAAATTCCATGATGCTGAGAGAGCTAATATCTCTTCTTTCACTGAAACCTAAGAGCATCTTCCCATTCCCACTTCTTTAGGAGGGTGCTGGTCCCAAAGCTGTGTTGTGACCTTCTCTTTCCTGGGGAATCAAAGTGGGAGGGTTGTCTAGGACATCCCCAAACTGACCATTCTTCCTGCAGATACCTGCAATTACAGCTGCCTTATTTTCTGGGGCAAATACTCTCCACACTCCACAATTAAACCAAGTCTACACATAACCTGGTTTAATTCAGATTGCACCTGAAATCTGGTCACATCCAACCTTAGGATTCCCACATCTCATGTGGTAGGAAAGAATCAGTGCTGGACTCCCTGAGAGACCTTACGTGAATGGACTACTCTTGTCCCCCAAATAGGAGCACTTCATAAATAATGGTTACAATCACTTCGATTATCACTGCCACCATCCCTACCCACCATCTTGGTCCCTATCCTGGCCACCACCTAGCCACATCATGACTACTAGCCCCATCAATTTCCTGACCACTGCTGCCATTTATCAAGTACCTGCCATGTTGTCTCTAAATCGTCACTGCAAATCTGCAAATTCACTGAACCAAGACTCCAAGATGTTAAGTCACACTGCAGGAAAGAGGTAGAACTGGAATTTCAGTCGAAGTTTGTATGACTCCCAAACCTCATGCTGACTCCCTGTAGTGGGCTAAGCTCTGGATGCTAAGAAGCATAAAATACAAATTTGCTGGCTATGTGACCTGGGACAAGTCACTTGTGTTTCACTTGTGGGCTTCAGCTTCATCTCTAAAGTGACAATTTTGTTGGAGGCAGAGAGGTACAGAACAGTTTTTGTGCTTTTGTCTGTGGGTCAGGAAGAAGTTTGCATGTGTGTGTATCTGTGTATGCCTGTGACTTTGTATTGGGATGGGGGAGAGGGAGGCAGGGCTGAGGTCATCCATTGTTCCTCCTCTCCAAATCCAGCCAATTGCTGAAGCTGCCATGGGGATCTAGTCAGTCATGGCCAGGCTGAAGAGTGACTGTCCACCTCCTGCTGCACCTCTGGGGTAGTGCATTGTGTGGTCAGGAAAAGGGGCTCTAGGAGGGTCCTTGGAATGTTCTATCTGCTGGAAGCCTTTTGGAGGGCTGATGGAATGATAAGGCAACCATAGCAGCCTGGGCTCTGTGGCTCCCCTTCTTTCCCCCTAATGAGTTCATTCTGCCCCACAGCCATAGAAAGCTCCCAAGTTCCCCACAGATGCCTCCTTGGCCCATCTGCCTGCCTTTCATCCTACACCATCCAGCTTTCTCAACTCCTAATTGTGTTTTTGAGACCTCAGTCCCCAGGCCCTTGACCAACCATGCAGAAAACCCAACTGGTTACAACATAGCAATCTCAGCCCAGCACCCCCTTGCTATACACCCTCCCACTGGTGTACCCTAGCAACCCTGCCTAGACTGGCAGGAAGGCCAAAGCCTGCTGCCTCAGGGTCTCAGCCCTAGAAAGTCCTGGAAATACAATGGCCAGGAAGGGACGACCTGCAGATGTGTAGAGGCATTTACCAGCTAAGCTCTCAAGGAGATAGCATAGCATAAGGGCATATAATTTGTAGTTAAACAGACTGGGCTTGGAATTCTGTCTCTGCTTCTTCCTGGCCATGTGACCTTGGACAAGAGAGTTGACCTCTCTGAGCCATACTTTTCTCATGTGTAAAACAAAGATAATAATATCTACCTTGTGGAGTAGTTGCAAGGATTAACCAACGTAATATAGCTAAAGTACCTAACTCTGCCTGACACATAGTTGGCACCCAATAAATGCTGGTTTCCTTTCCCTCTCCTGCTCTCCCTGCCCAGCCTCTGCCAATAATGGGCAAACAAATCTGGCAGATCACCTCTCAATTATTTGAAAGTCCAGGGCCCAGTCTCTGTACCTTTTGTCTTTTAAACTGCATAAGCTTTGGTCTATAAAAGGGGTGAGGGGAGGGAAGGGAGGAAAATGAGACATGGGTGGGAAGAAGGTGAGTGGGTGTAGAAGGGCGCAAAGAGGAATCTCAACATGAGATGGGAGAGCTTGTGTGGCTAAGGATCCCAGAGCACCCAAAACAAGTACACAAGAAACATGCTAAGAGCAGCTGGTCCCGGAGAGGTGGGGGTAGGCTCCAGATTTAGAACCTGGTTTCAAACAGGTCCTTCGTATCAGCCTGTCTGGGCTGGAAGCAGGGAACCTGATATTTACATACCTCCACTGATGTGTCCCAACAGCCACAGTGGAGGAGGAGTAATAATTGGACCAAGGCCAAACTCCTTCCTCTTTTCCCCTGGAGAGCTGATGACCTCAGTGCTTCATTGCTGTAAATGGAGCAGGGGGGTGGGGGTAGGGGGTGCATGCAGCTACAGCCCTTAGCAGAGGAGGCTGCAGGCCTGGGTTCAGAGGGATGTAACATCTGGCCAGCTGTGAGTCTGAGCCAGATGTGTACCGACCAGATGTAGGGCAAGCCTCCTGGGTGGGGGCTGCACAGGAGAGAGTTATAACCTCATTGTGGGCCTAATCCTGAATATATTACTCTGGAATATGTGCACCACCAACAGCATTGCCATAAAAAAGTCTCAATAAAGACAGAAGAAAGGCCAAGGCCCTGAGAGTTGTCTGTGGGCCTCTGACACACTTTCTGGGATAGGGGGCAAGCTGGGAAGGGAGTCTGGGCCAGCACTTAACCCTGGGACCTCCTGGCAGCCCATGTGCTTGTGTGTGTGTATAGGTGGGGGGTCTGTGGGCCAGTGGTGCTGGATGAGGCAGGAGGTATGTTTTCTACCCTGCAGAGAGGGCTACTGAAAGCTCAAAGTCATGGACACAGCCAAAGAGAGCCTTTGTGACTGAGGTTTAAGGGTTAATGGAGCTGGGGGAAAGGGGTGCCTGACTCTGGGAAGAGCTGGAGGAGGTAAGCCAGGGAACAACTCTGGGCCTCTTTCCTCTGCCTTCAAGAAACCAGGAATTCTGGATGCTTCCAGTAGAGAAAGCCCTAGAGTGTTTATCTACTCCTCCCCTCTCCACTGTCCCCCTTCCACTTCCACCCAATCCCCCCATCCTGAAAGAACCAGCCAGACAAGCCACAAAGATGTGAAGCAAGGATATCAAGCTGGGCTGCCTTACTAGCTGGGGGCATTGGGCTAGAGCCCAGCCAGCTTTTTCTGGAACAGTGACAAGGTGGGGTGGTCAGAAAAGGCTCCCTGGAGGATATGGGGTCTCAAAAGATAAGAGGGATTTGGCTAGCTCCTGTTCAGCTAAGGAGAGTGTCAGGCCCCTGGAAAACTGAGGTGAAGGTCAGAGTGAAGAGGGAAAAACAGGAAGAATGAAAGAGAAAAATCACAAGAACCAGAAGGACCTCAGAGCCCGTGCAGTCCAAGCTCTTTAGCTAACAATAGGGAGAAAGGGAAGAAAGATGTGTATAAAGGAGGAAGAAGCTGTGAAAGGTAGCCCCAAGAAAGGGCTCACAGTCACTCTGGGAACTCCATGCCCACTCCCAGCAGCTTCTCTGTACTGGAAACCCAAAGAAAGCCAGAAAGAAGGGCCAACTTGAGGGCAGGTAGACTGTACAGAAGGAGGGAACTGGGCAGGGGGTGGGGGGATCAGAAGCTGAAAAAGAATGGAACGAAAACAGACAAGGGAGGGAGACATGCAGGAGAAGCAAGCAGGGAGCTAGGCTAGTGGTTCTTTCCTTCTGCCTCCTGCATGTTCGCGGTAAGCGCAACTGCTTCTCATTAGCAAAAGTGACCGTGTAGGAGAAATCCAGCCCAGCTCAGGTCACGGTCACAGCCCTGAGCAGCCAGCCTTGGCCAAGCCAGAGAGGAGCAGGCTGGGGCCCCAGGAGTCCTACAGCTGACTGTCCAGCCCTGTGGTCCCAAGGCTACCCATGTCAGCACCCTACCTTGGGCAGCGGTGAAAGAGGAAAAATTTAAGTGGCTGGAGGAACAGAGAGGGATGAAGTTATGCCAACACCCTCCTTCTGGCCATTTGGTTCTCCTTCCTAATTCACCCATCACCCTATGGCCAGAGCCTACCCACCAATCTCCTGCTAAAGAAATAGCAATGACTTCCCAATGCCTAAATCAAGACAAACTCCTGAGCCCAAATTTAAAGATATTCTGTAATTTAGAACTGATCTCATCAGCTCTCATTCACATGCTTCTCTAAAGCAAGCCCTCCACCAAGCTATTCTCCCCAGTGATGCCCACACAGATCATATCAAGTCTGTCCATATCATTGTTCACCCTGTTTTCTCATCTTGAAAACCCTTTTTTTCTCTTTTGCATTCCTCTTACCTATAAAACTGAAAGAGTAATAATGTCTACCTCATAGGGGTCTTGTAAGGATAAAATTAGAAGGTCTTGGAACAGAGCCTGCCACAGAGTGAATGTTAGCTATTTGTGTTGTTATTAAGGTTATGTTTATTCCCTTTCCAGTCTGAGCCCAAGTTCCATCTTCTTTCCAGAGCAATATCTCCCTGACCTGCCCACCCATGATTGTCACCAACCACCTTGTTGAATGTATCAGCTCAATTCACTCTGTTCAAACAATATTTGTAAGGCCCTCCACACTCTGCTAGGCACCATGCTAGGCAGTGGGGAAAAAATGGGGAGCAAGACAGTCAGTGTCCTGCCCTTAAAGAGCTTACAATCCAGAGGGAACCAAGCAAGTAAAAGGCAGTTACAAGACAATGTGAGAGGGCAGGCTTAGAGTACACAGGCACCGAGTACCATGGGAGCAAGGAGTAAGGGCAGCACTGAGGGGCAGGGAGGGCTTCTCGGAAGAGGTGATGAACAGGTGGGAATTTGAAAGTTTAATAGGGTTTATCAGGTGGAGGGAGGGAGTTGTGTTGCAAACAGGAGGCCAAGAGTGGAGAGTGAGGGTGATGGATTTGGTGACTGCAACTAGCTCTGTAGGGTCCCCCAGTGGACTTCAAGGGAAGAAGGGTGAAAACTGAAGCTAGAGAGGTATGGCAGTAGCAAGATGCAGAAAGGCTATGTGAGCTGGCTAGGGCACTGGGGCCTGGTCCTGTGGGCAATGGGGAATCATGGGAGGGACGTGATCCTCATGTTGGCCCTTAACAGGTAGGGCCTTGAATGTTATGAACTGCTTCATGTCTGTTAGACATGACTTAAGGAGATTACAGCCTAGTGCCTTCTCACATCTCTTTTTGCAATGAGGTAGACTATAAATAAGAGATATTTATTAGATGCTCCTTGAGGGCACCCATAGACTGCACTGTGGTGTGCACAGAGCAGAAGCTCAGTGAATGTCTGACGAGTTGAGAGAGGAGAAGAAACACGACAAAGCCAGAGGGGCCATGAAGTTGTAACAGGGAGCGTCTGCACTCAGGGGAGGGGGATACTTGGGTCAGTATCCACGTAGGGACAAGCCACTCAAAAGCCCTAAATCATGCCACCTGTACCATGCCACCTGGAAATGCAAGTGAAAGACCTGCAAAGGTGAGCTCTTAATAAAGGAAGAAGCAGATGCTTCAACAGGAAGAGAAAGGCTGGACCCCTCTGTAGGGAGCCCAAACCAAGAAGAAAAAGAAGCAAAAGTGTGCTGCCTCTCAGCTCTCCCACCCCATCATATGCCCTCTCTGTGAATTTCTCTGTCTCTCTAGCTTGTGGGAATCACTATCAATAATCAGTGGCTTTCAGTCCTCCTTCCCCAACACACATTGCAGTAATGTGGGCACTGAGGAAGTCAGATTTGGAGGTTCCAGGCTGTCCCTGCCTCACTAGTTAGTACTAGTTTTACTCCTCCAGGAAACCTTCCCTAACTCCCAATTTACAGTGCCCTGACTTATTGCACTTCCAGCCAGCACCATTCAAGAAGTACATAACCTTGACTTCCCTCTAAGGGCTCTCAGACCACAGAGGACCCCTCTATCCTCAAGACTATGAGCTTCTTGAGACAGGGCCAGGTTATTGTCTCTCTGGCATCATCCATGGTCCTCAGCACAGGCTTCCCAAAGGCTCTGGGTTGGTGGTTCCTGCTTCTTTTCCTTGAAGGTGTTAGAAGAGGACCTGAGGATCTAGATGGGCCACAGCTGAGTCTCAGGGATGGCAAGGGAGAAAAGAGTGGCCTCTCCTGACTGTGGCTCAATTACTACACCAACTCAGCTTTCACCAGGCCAGGGCCATAGCTGGGAGCACTGTCCATGTGGCCATCAGATGGAAACACTAAATAAAGCAGTTGGGCAGCAGGTGCTGAAATCTCAATGGGCAAGATATGGAAGTTCAGGGAAGCAAGGTGGGGAGGCAATCAGCTGCCCAGAAAGAAATTTAAGTGTTCTGCAGGTTTTAGTGCCTGGCAGAGGGTCTGAGACAAGGCCTTACCTCATGCAGTTGTCCTCAACCCCATCCCAGCTTCATGGTACAGTGGGTGTGCCCAGAGAAGCAAAGCTGCAAAAGGGGCTACCATCTGGAAATGTCAGAGTCCAGGAGACAGTGTCACCAAATGGCCTTCTCCCTGAAGCAATCAGGGCAGGCCTCATCATCACTTTAAAATGAGCATCTGGCTGGTTCCAGATGTGAGACCAGATGTAAGAAAATAACATCCTGCATTGGCTGGTAGGAAAGTTCAGGGTTCATCCTCAACCCTCTCAGTGGGAAGGGCCTTCTCAAGGTCATTCTGTCCGTGCTCTGCCTGTACCCCTCCATCGGTTACATATCCCCAGGCTGCAGGACTCTTGTGGTTGGCCAAGCAATTTCTCTTGTCTGACCTTGGTCCAAGCAAGAGTCCATTTATTCTCTTGTTCACTGGGGATGGGAACTAGCTGATCACTATCCCCTAGTCAAATCTCTGGTGTGTGTGTATGTATGTACATACATGCACTCTCACATAAAGAATCCTGAGAACAAGAGACCAAATCCAATCTTTAGCCCTGAAAGGAGAGGATGCAGCCTCATCCACTTACTAAACAGGTAAGGAAGCCAAGAAGGGGAGGGGAAGAGGTCTGCCAAAGGCATCAAGGAAGTAAGTAGTGGATCTAATAGACCTAGATCTCAGACATCAGGCTTCTAGTGTTCTTTCCACACTGCCACTCTTCTCCCACCCCAAACCATCTTTAAAAACACTGAGGTCCAGTCTCTGCCTTGATAAGCAGAATGAAGAGACCCTTTCCTGGAGCTGAGGCTCTCATTGTCAAGAGCTGCAGGTGTTGATGCGCAGGTGTCAGAGTGAGGAGTTGCAACTGAAAGATGACAGGTTTTCTTCCAAGTTGGCCATAGCATTCTTCTGGAGTAAGCAGGATTTAAAAAAAGTGTTTGAAGAAGAAGCCAAGAAGGATTTAGGGGAGTGGGCAGATGACAGAAGAGAGGCCCCAAACACTAGTCTCTGAGGAATGTAGCCCAGAGATGTAGCCCAGATCGGGGGAGGTTCTCTTGCTAACCCAAGGCAGAGGACCCCACTTCCGATGGGCACTTCAGCCATCACCAATTTGTTCCTAAGGGGACAGTTCTGAAATCTTATCCAAGTACGCCAGAACCAGTGACAGGTCTGGAATCATGGGCTAGAATGTATGTTGCCTCCTGGAAGTTTCCTGGGACAGGGACCTCAAATGTAAGCCTTTAAAAGCTGGTCTGCTTCATCTTACAAAGCAGTGGCAAGATCTGACTCCAGCTTTGCCCAGCCTCAGTCTCTGGGTCTGTGAAATAGGTGAAGACCACTTGGAATAGGAAAGGCAGCAGCTAGCATCTTCAAGCAGAAAGTCTAGCTGCCTCACTCTGGAATCACTCTCACATGAGGTACAGTTTGGGGCTTGTGGATCTACTTGGGATTTGCTAGGAAGGGGTTGCTGTTTAGGGGCTAGGGCTAGCAAGCAGGAAAAGAATGCAGAGGTTTTTCAAGCATCAATACTTTCCTGAATTTGAAACTTCTCTTTTCCAAACTTTGCAGAGCACACACTGTACAGTCCCCTTCATTAAGGATTAATTACTAGCCAAGTTTGAGCTGAAAAGGAAAACATAACTATGTTGTTGTTTCTTCTAATTGGAAAAAGGATATTTTTTGTGGGTGTTTGCAATGCTCACAAACAGCTGAAGGGGTTTTTCCTCTATATTTCCAAAACCACTGCTCCCAGGCAATGACCAAATATGGAAAAAATGACCAAAAAATAAAAAATAAAAATCCCCAAACCATGAACTTTTCAGAAAGTTACAAAAAGCTGGAGTAGACGCACATAATAAAAATAGTCCGTGACTTTGCCTTGCACAATTTCCCACTATTTTCTGCCACCCCTGCCCCACAACTCATGTGTGATGTACCCAGGCATCTTTCAGAAGATTCTTCTCTCTTCTAGGCATCCAGGAACCACGGAGCCAAGCACAGGATCCAAGTGCTAGGGGAGACCTCAGTACTGGATTAACATCCTCATTTCATTGGTAAGAAAGGTGAGGCCCCTTGGTGACAGAAGCAACTTGCCCCACACCCGACAGCAAGCCATGGCAGAGTCACAGTCTCCCAGCCCAGCTTTTACCAGGGCTGTTACCCTAGAAGTACTGCAGGACAGACTGGAGCAGGGTCTCTGGGCCTCTTGGGGAAACCAGGACAAGTAGCCATCCCTGGCTGGGCTTTGACCATGCCTGTCTCTGAAAACAAGGTGGACATTTTAGAGGAGAGGGTGTGAAGATGGAGACAGAAAGACATCTTTCCTGTCTTGGAAGGTGAGGGCTGCAGGCTCCCATCAAAAATCACACTTGCTGAGATGGCCACTGCCCCAGCTAGCTGAGGGACATTGCTATTTGGCTCTTCTTCCTCTGTCCCAAGCTCTTGGACAGCTGGCATTGAAGAAAAAATGAGTAGGGGTTGGTGATGCTTACGCCATTCCCTGAATGAGGCTCTCATTCATCAGAAACAATGTCAACTCAGGAATCCCTTCCACAGCATACAACCAAAGATCAGGCCAAGGTTCCTGTGACCTAACTCCTCAGGCCAATTTTCCCCAAAGGCAAATTCCCCAAGGAAAGAGGGGACAGGGGCTTTCCTCTCCTCAGGGCTGAGGTTGGAGTTCTGCCTTGCCACAAGGGTATGCTCTAGATATGGTCCAGAATAGTAATATAATATTGTGGTTAAAACTCTGGCACCAGACTTCCTGGGTTCGAATCCTGATGCTATCACTTACTAGTTGTATGATCTTGGGAAAGTTACTTAGCTTTCCTGGGACTCAGTTTTCTTGTAAAGTAGAGATCATACTAGTACCTAAATCTTAGAGTTGTTGCAAGGATTAAATGGATTAATATACATATGAAATACTTAAAAGAGTGTCTGCTTCACAATAAATGCCAAGTAAGTTATAGCTGTTGCTGCTATTGTTTTTTTCTCAAGATTGGCAACTTCTGGAAAAAAGAGTAAACAAGAGGATACCTAAGAACCCAGATTCTACTTCTGAGTTGGACAGAAACTCCTGACACTGGTTCAGGAGAGGGCGAGTTGTCCCCTACAGCCTTCTGGCCCATGTCAGTGTTGTCAGGGGATGCAGGAGGGGAAGCTAGCAAGAGCCGGAGACCTGCCTGTTCCCAGCCTCCTGTCAGCTCTTCCATGAATCCCAAAAAAGTTGCCAGGCTTGTCTGGGCCTTGGTTTCTCCATCAGTAATATGGGGATAATAGAACCCTTTGCTGTTCTGTCAAGTTCTTTGAGAGGCTCTGATGAAAGGCACTAGCAGAGGGGTAAGATGCTGCTGTTACAGCTAATGACAGAACTAACACACTCATAAGCTGCTGCTCAGCTCTGACTCAGGTTGTTTACGGTTCTAGGCCTTGATAGTGGAGGGTAGGGGGCTGAGTGGGTTTGTGGTCAAGGGAAAAGGGAGAGCCCCAGCTGGGCTCACCTGCCTTACTACCACACATGAGTGCATCTACCATGACCTAGGTTTCTGCAGGGCTTCTTCTCCCTTGGTTGAGCCCCTACTGCCCTGTTTCCCTGAGAATTCCAGCATCCCTCGTCCCCTTGCCCGTCCTCTCTCCTCCCCTCCTGCCAGGGCTCAGGGCTCGGGCTCCAGCCCCGCGTGTGACACATCACCCCAGCAGACAATCAAGCCTGTTTAGAAACATGTGGAAGCCATGGTCTTAGGCTGTTGCTGCCAGAAGAACAAAACATCCCCCAAGGCCAGGCTGTCCCTCTTGCACCAGCCCAGGGACAGCAACCCAGAAGGGGCTGATCACATGGGGTTGGACTCCCTCTGTGACCTCCACATCTGGTCAGATCTGCGGGTCCCTCCCACCCACTGGGGAGCTTCCAATGGGAGGCTGGCCAGGGAGGGAGGCTTTCATAAGTAAGCCCTACCCCAGAAAGCCCTGCAGGGTCATTCCAGTTATGTATCACCAGATCAGTTTCTAGATTGTGGTTGGCCCCCTGGTCTCCTCTGGAAAGTGGAAGGGGTGCTGCAGAAGGCAAAGAGCAGCTGATGTCAGACTTCCCCCAGCTAACTAAAAGAAGAGCTCTTTCCTTGGCAGCTCAGTCCAGTTCCTGGAAGCCTCTGCAATAGCTTCTGTCCTGAACTCAGCAAAGGCCCGGGGACATGCAGACTCATCCAGTTGAGATCCAAGCATGACTTGGGGCCCAGGCACCCCAAGAAAATGCCCCTTAGCCTCCCAAAGTGTCTCTTTTCCACCAGGGCTCTTGCTTTCTTGATCAATACAAAGAGCAACAGGTCATTAGAGGGATGGATGCCCAGAGGGCAGGAGGTGGTGGAGTGAGGGTCACCTTCAATCTTCTTTCAATCTGTCTCTCTGACCCAAGAACTAGCCCTGATTCCCTAGCATCCTTTCCTCCTCTCTACCCTCCCTCAAGCTCCCCCTATGCCTACATCCAGCCCTCAATTATTCTTCCTTTCATCAATTTTGCTAAGCTCCTAAAGCAGATCATGTAGCAGATGAGAGCCAGAAATGGGATACCCAAAGCAAACACAGAAAGGGGAAAGCTATGCTATAGGCTTGATGAAGGGGCAGAGGAGGAAACTGAGTCTCCAATGGGAGATGGGCTGGCCAGAAATCAGGATGGATTAAATGGTCAGGACAAAATGGTACACACTTGGAGAAGAGTGGGGAGAGCATTCTAGGCAGGGGTAACAGCACAAACAAGAGGAGGGAAGGAGCTTAGCATCTTCAGGAGAATCTGCTCCTACAGGGCACACAAAGCTAGGGGGAAATGGGGAGCAGCCTCATATTGTGCTTTGGGAATCCTGGGCACTGAAGGAAGCACATAGGTCAGGGTAGGGGCGCGGGTGTAGCCAGGGTAGTCATCTCAGACTTTCTTCACAAGAACTCCCCAGAGTTAAATGATAGGGGCCTTTTCTTCAGAAATTGAAGCAAACTTACAGGGGTTGGATCCTTTATCCTTCTTAAGCCCTGGTAGGGAGGAAGGAACTGAAAGGAAACACTCTCATCCTTATTTAACAGAGAGGGAAAATGAGGCTCATCAGTGCTTAGTCATCTGACCAAGGTCTTAGAGTAAGCCAGCATCCAAGTCTAGATGCCTGGGTGTGGAGGGGGCCTCAAGAGGTCCCCTGCTCTACCTCTTGCCCTAATCCAGCCAGATCCCAAGGAATGGGGCTTCTGCCTAGACTTAACCATGTTAGGAAGCTTTTCTTTTACAACTAGTGTCAAATATTTGTTGAATTCAGGTCTAGCCTGAATAATTCCCACTGCAGTTTAAACATAAAACTTCTCTGATTCATAGGCAATATGGAGAATGGCTAGCTGCCTTCCTCCATGTAAAAACCCTCTCTAGACCTGAAGGTCATTTTTGGGCTCCCCCTCAGCTTTCTCTTCTCCAGGTTCAATCTCTACAGTTTCTTTCTCTAGAGGCTCAAGCCTCCCATGATTGACAAGACACATGTACTAGGTGTTCCCTAACTATCAAATGAATGAATGAATGATGAATGAATGAACAAATGGTTTCCAGACAAGCACAGCACTTTGACCTCCATGATAGATCTCAAATAACAATCTACCAACATCCCTAAATTTGCTTAACAACCTGACAATAAATGTCTAGCCCTTCCCAGGGTGATCTGGAGGAGTTCTTAGGTCATATTCTTACTTTTAAAACATGGGTATCTTCCCTCCATATCCAGCCTAGGGCTTTTCCATCTTCAAAGCCCCCCAACACACACACACACACACACCACACACACACACACACACACACACACACACACACACACTGTACTTTACAAAGTATAGGCATCATCTTGTGTGGGAAAACACATCACCATCTTAACTAATTCGGCATCTCCGTTGGGGTCTTTGAATAAAGAAGTTTACTTCTGTAGACAGCTAAGATCTATCTCCCTGAAATTCTTGCTCTTTACCCCTATGGTCCTGATATAGGGAAATAACTGAGCCCCACCCATACAGGTATCATTTATGCACACCATGTGCCTGGCACCATATCAAACACTTGCCATGCATTTTCTCATTTTGTCCTCACAACCAACCGGTAAGTTACAGGGGAGGAAACAGACTTGGAGAGGTAAAGTCTGGCCAGCAAATAAAAGAGGCAGGCTTGGACCCTTTTCAGCTTCACTCCAAAGCCTACCCTCTTACCTGTTCTGCTGCCTTCTACCTAGGTATGGTAGAGAAGGAAAACTGGAATGTCCCCTCTGCTCCCTGCCTAACCCTCCCCCTTCAGCGTGCACAACCACATCTAGGTAAGAACACTCGGTTGCAACAGGGTGGGGGTGGAGGTTGCTCATGTCCAGCAACTTGTCTTTGTTCAAACTAGTTCCTTTTCTGGTTGTTTCCTTTTCTCCTAGTATCAGATTGAAGACCTATTATTTCCAAGCCAGGAAAAAAAGAACAAGGGAAAAAAAAAGGGGGAGCTCTGTTCCAGGAATGGTAATATCGCTCTCTGTGCAGCCCAGTTTCTCACTTCTTTGACATTTGGACAAGCCCAGCCATGCCTGGCCCCCAAATTTGGCAGGACCATTGGTCACAAAGCCCTTTTAGGGTCTTCTCTTCCTCCATGTACCTCCAGGCCTAGGGTATGGGGTGAGGGAACAAGGAAGGAGGGGAAGGAAAGCAGATCAAGGAAAGCACTAGAAATGATGAAAAATTCTATTCCCAACCTGGCCCTCCAACATGTACCCTACTCTCTTGGGATTCTACTATGTATATTCTTCTTGGCCTAGAGAAGTAGCCCTAGAGGGAATATGTGGTTAGTCATTCACAGAAACACAGAAAGCACACACACACAAGCCTATACACCAGAATCACACTGTCATAAACACACATCCCATCCTGGTCTTATTCACAGAGGCACACAGAGTCTTAAAGGACACAAAATCCCTGAAGCTAAGATGCACATAATCATGACCACATACCCTTACAATCACATGCTTCCAAACCCTGCCATAAACATGCCCTTTTTCATAGGTGCAAACACTGTCACATGTGCACTCAAGGAGTGTGTACCAGTTCTCTAGGCATAGGCATCCGTGGACAGACCCTAGGAATGAAGGTGGCTGAAGCAAAAACCCCAAAGCTCATAGGGCCCTTACTTCTTAGCTCCCCCTCCCACCCCCTCTCTGAAGTTAAATTGACTGGGTCCCATGAGACTCAGTGCCTCATTTCTAGTGCCAGTCCAGGGAGAGGGTAGGGCCCTTCCCAACTCTCCCCATGGTCCATGCTCCAAAGCACACCCTCTCCATCCCTGAGCCAATAGAGGCCAAGCTTATGCCAGGAGGGATAGTTTGTGTCTGACTATCAGGAGACATCACTGTGTCTCCCTGGAAGACAGTGCAATTTGTGGCCTCAGGTCGGCAGCAGCCTCTAACCTGGGGCTGGCATCTACTCTCCCAAGCTAAGGGAAAACAAAGGTGCCTTGATGCAAGGGCACTAAGATTGTTGGTAGCAGGAGACACATCAGCACTACCCCAGGGCAGGAACCTTGACACCACCCTGTTAACCCCACATGGTCAGGCTGGCTCTACAGCCTCCCCACCTGGCTCCACAATGACAATCTTCCCTTGCCCTGGGCAAAAGTTGGCACATGCTGTTTCTTAGACCTCTAAGAGCCTGCAAGAGTGGTCCAGAGGGGAACTAGGTGTGGGGGAGAGGGGAGAAGCCAGACAGCTCACTATGTTCCCATTGGGTCAGGGGAGAGCACCCCAGAGGGACACCCCAACTCCCTCAACACGAATTCTACCCAAACCAAAGTCACAGGTTTTCCAAGCAGATAAACAGCTGCTCAGAGAAGGAAGCAACCTGTACCAGCACAGCTGCCAACAGA
This sequence comes from Choloepus didactylus, assembly GCF_015220235.1. Classification (NCBI taxonomy): domain Eukaryota; kingdom Metazoa; phylum Chordata; class Mammalia; order Pilosa; family Megalonychidae; genus Choloepus; species Choloepus didactylus. The sequence goes on from NC_051319.1 coordinate 83,857,880, forward strand.
GCTGGAAGCACTGCATTCCCCAGCCCCAGACCAGGTTAAAGAGCAAGAGTGACACAGTCCCCCTGGACAGTGACAGCAGCAGCTCAGCTCCAGGCCCAGCAGGAGGCTATAGCTTTCATACACCCCAAACCAGTCCTGTTCCTGCTGATACCACAAAATATTATCAGGGACTGAGCATTTCACCCAACAAGGCCCCTGGATAGAAGGGCTCTGCCAGTTCTGCTGATGAATCCTGGCTCTCCTGAAGGCCTCTAAAGCTGCAGCATAGTACGAAACTAGGCTTTCTGTCCAGGCACATCCCTTTCTCACCTTGTGTGCCGGTTTGAATGTGTTGTGTCCCCCAAATGCCATTGTCTTTGTAGTCCTGTGGGGTAGACGTTTTTGGTGAAGGTTGGATTTGCTTGGAATGTGCCCCACTCAGCTGTGGGAGATGATTCTGATGAGATGTTCCCATGGAGGTGTGGCCCTGCCCATTCAGGGTGGGCCTTCATCAGTGGAGCTATATAAATGAGCTGACTCAGAGAGAGGGAAGGGAGTGCAGCTGGGAGTGATGTTTCGAAGAGGAGCAAGCTTGCTAGAGAGGAGTGTCCTGGGAGAAAGCTGTTTTGAGGCCGGAGCTTTGGAGCAGACGCCGGCTGCCTTCCCAGCTAGCAGAGGTTTTCCGGACGCCATTGGCCATCCTCCGGTGAAGGTGCCCGGTTGCTGATGTGTTGCCTTGGACGCTTTGTGGCCTTAAGACTGTAACTGTGTAGTGAAATAAACCCCCGTTTTATAAACGCCAATCCATCTCTGGTGTTTTGCATTCTGCAGCATTAGCAAACTAAGACACCTTGGTAGAGTCCTGCACCCCAGACACAGTCAGTGCCAAAAAGAAAAGCTCTCAGGAGGGGTCACTGGTTATACTCTTGCCAAGGTCAGAATGTGAAGCTGAGTTAAACCCAGCAGAGGTGTGGATATGGGGGCTCAAGGCCTTTGCAGAGGAAGAGGCCTGCTAGCCACATGGAACAAGGGTTTGTGGACAAGGACTCTCCTACTATTCTCTGTCATATCACAGTAGATCAGCCTATTCATTTTCTTTCTAGGCCTTAACACAATCTGTAATCATTTTGTTTTCATATTTGTTTACTTATTATTTTTTTCCTCCACCAGGATATAACCTCCATGATGTTAGGGATCATGTCTGTCTTATTTACTCTTGCATCTCCAGAGTCAGCACAGTACTTGGTACATAGGAGGGACCTAGTAATATTTGTTGAATGAATGAATGAATGGTCTGTGTCCACAGGACCTTGGCACACTGTGCTTCACTGCCCCAGAAACAAAGGAATGAAGTATCTGAAGACCCAGCAAATCCAGGTTGGAAATGGCAGGAAGTTCTCCAAGGAAGGCCCCCTTACTCTCTCATTCACCCACGCACTCATGCCACACTCCACAAATCTATCCTGAGCATCTATTATGTGACAGGGACAGCAGGGAAGGATGCCTCCAGGAAATAAAACAAAACAGGCTGTTTCTCTCAAGGCACTGCCACTTTGGCAAGGAATGCAGATCAGGAAACAAATAACTACAACCCAGCCTGACAAGTGCCATCAGAGGGGTGAGAACAGGGGACCTACCCAAGTCTTAGGGAACTGGGAAGATTTCCCAGAGGAGGGACATCTAAGAAGAGCTCTAATGAGTGGTATGACATAGGCAGCAAAAGTAGGAGGAGGAGAAGGAGAGCTAAAGAGGATTTCACAAAAAAGGATCAGTTTATGCAAGAGTCTAGAAGTGAGAGAGAGTGTGGCTTAAATAAGGAGAGAAGGCAAGTTCAGTGCGACCAGTGATGGTGAGGAAAATGCTGAGAGAGGGGTTTGAAAAGGCAGGCAGGAGGAACTGGAGGGCCAGGAAAACTGTACTGAGAACTACTGAAGGGCTGTAAGCAGAAAGGTTAGAGAACTGAAGCTTGCGATTTAGAAAACTCCCTAATTACTTAGAGAAGGAAGCTCAGAGCACACCCACTCAGGCAGAGGCCATGTGGCCCTTTCTCCATCTCTAATGGATTGTTAGGAGAATATGGGACCTGCTCAGAGAGAGGCCTTGGAGGAGACAAAGATTGACAAGGATTGATCAGATCAACAGATATTGATCGCTGCTTGCTCCCAGAGATAACACCCAGGTGATGGCAGGAGTCCGGAGAGGCCAGCCATGAGGGAACAATACTGCACAACCCATGGGGTACGGTTAGTGGGAGTGCCTGGAGGGGAAGGGATATTGGGACCAAGAATTATGGAATTCATAAAAACTATTGAGAGTCAACCCGATCTCCAGATTCCAAGCACCTTGAGTCCAGGGACCATTATCACTGACCTCTTAAATCCTACTCTGCGTTGGACAAAAAGTAGAAACCCAAAAAGTAGACATACTCCTGTGCAGAGGCATAGAAAACCCATTCACGCACTCTCAGGACACTCAGACCATGCCCCACCACCTCTACCCCCTGCCAAAAGAGTCTCCCTACTAAAGAGCAAACCCTCTTCCCCTCTTTCCGGATCCTGCAGCCTGCACAGGCCATCAGAGTTACAGGTTGCCAAATGTACCCACCCTCCCATCAGGTCAGACAACAAGCTGATGAAGATGCTGCTGCCTTGCATGAGGTGGGCTCAGAAGAGAGAAGTGGTGGCCAGGTGGGAAGGGAAGCAAATATGCTTCTAAGGAGAGGCTGGTAACTTAAGGCCCTTCAGAAGCAAGGCCTCACCTGAGATTTAGAAGGCGTGAGGTCTAGTCAGAGCTCTGCCACCAACCTATTGTGTAACTTTGGTAATTCCTTCAACCCTGAGCCTCAATTTTCTTACCTATAAAATGAGACCAGCACTACATGATCACTCATGTCCCTTCCAGTGCTTTATTCCAAGGAGGAAGCGGCCGTATTGACCCCTAAGGCCTCTGAGAGAAATGCTTCTGCTTCCCTTGTAGGCACTGGCAGTCTGCCATCAGGCCTTCACACTCTCTGATAGTCAGAGCCTGATGAACTACCAAGGTTGGGCCCAGAATCACCAAGTGTATCAGACTGTCTGAGAAGGGGTTAGAAGGGATGATGTGGAAGCAAGAAGCTGGAAACAAGAGGCAGTTAAAATCTGTGTTGACTCAGAATATACAAGAAAGGAACTAAGAAAGGGACTCAGGAGGTCTGGGCCCTGAAATAAGAGGCCCTGGGTGAGGGTGGAGCCCAGAAGGCCAGGGCCTGGAGCCCCAAAACAGGCTGGTTTAGAAGCAGCCCAGGATTTCAACAACCTCTCCACAGAGAAGAGGCCCAAAGAATGAGTCTTTTGTCAGACTCTGCAAACAAGCCCTGTGACAGGTCTTTATTCCAGTTTTCTGAGGGAAGGAACCTGGTAGATCAGGGCTGAAATGGGGAGGGCCAGAAAACAGCAGCAGCTTCCCTCGAAGGACTGCAGGGGTTTGGAAGGAGAGAGAAAGGCTGGGAAGGGGGTGGGGTGCAGGCTAGCTCCCAAGCTGGAGCATCAGTCACCATCCACATTGAGAGACCTCCATCAACATTCACCGAGGGCATGCTCCAGTCAGGCTCTATTCTAGACACCATTCTGCTGAGCAATGTGGTAAATTCTCTGAGAGGCCACACAGGACTCAGACAGCAAGCCCACCAAGGTTCCAGTTACATTGCCCCCACAGGGAAGCAGAGCCATCAGCTTGCTGGCCCTAAGAGGGAAGGGAAGCAAGAGACCTCTAAAACGACCTGCAGGCTCCAGACAAGAGAAGAGGCCCAGGGAAGTCTGGGTAGAAAACTATCCTGGTTAGGTTTTCCTTCTTGCCTAGGCTCTGGAAGAGGGGGCTCCCTTCCAGAGGCCAGTGCTGGATCTGATATGCAGGCTGCCCTGCCACCTGCTGGAGAGAGGAGGAAGGTGCTAGAGATGGCACTCAGACAGGTGGAAAACTGGGCGGAGGATTCTGGAACAGAACAGTCAACCCCAGCAGCTGACCAGCTGGCCAGTCAATACCACCTGGACTCACTCAGCCTCTCAGCAGCCTCTTAAAGTGGCGGGGTGGGTGGTGGGGTGGGGGTGCTGGGGGTGGGGGTGGGAGTATAGAGCTCTGATCCTTAAGGACTCACCGTCGTTTGTGGGGAAACATAGTACATTTACATGAATGATTAGACAACACAATTGCATATGCTAAGTCATTCGATTCAGTTCATCTCCCCATCCAACCACTCATTCATTCATCCAACCAATCAAATCCTTACAAACACTATTTGAAAGGTACTGTGGAAGTTATGAGGGGGAGTTAGTCACAAGACTTGATCCCAGCCCTTAGGGAGCTTTAACTTTATTATCCTTGACTAAGACTTTATTTTTTTTTAAATTTCTGCCAATGACATTCACATATTCTATCTCTCATAATCTTCACAAAACCCATAAGGGTATGTATTATTATTCCCACCTTACAGAGGAAAACATTCAGTCTCTGAGAAGTTAAATGACTTGTCCAAAGTCTCACAGCTGCTAAATGGCTGAGCCCAAATACAAACCTAGGGCTTTCATTCATTAAACAAACATTTCTCTAGTGCCTGATATATGCCAGGCACTGTGGTAACAAAAACAAATGAGAAATGACCTTCCTTTATGGATGATCACAGTCTGGTGAATGACAAACAAGAAACTAATAATTACATGAGGGATGCTGGGCAAGGCAAGGCAGAATTTTATACAAAATTCTCTCTATAGCATGAGCAAGAAAAGCCGCAATTTTAATAACAGTTAACATTTATAGAGTGTTTACTATACGCAAGGCACTATGCTAAGTGCTTTATATGAACCAATTTGAGCACCTATGAGGTAAGGAGTATTAACCCCATTTTACAAATGAGGAAACTAAGACACAGAAAGTTACAATAACTAGCAGGGTCAAGATTCAGATCCAGGGGGTTGAGCCTGCACTCTTGACCACTATGAGACACTGCCTTGCGGTACCAGCAGATGATTAGCACGTGCTGTAAACTATAAAGGAACTTGGAGGTGGATATTGATGGACTAATTTGGGGTAGAGAGAGGGGAAATAGCTGGCCCACGGGCTCAGAGGCCATACCTTATTCTTCTGACCCAGGGAGTAGACTCTGGCCCTGAAGCAGTGCTGGGAAAGGACCATCCTAATTTATCCCTCAAAGATTAGAGCCAACATATCTGGCTTCTTTTGTTGTTTTGTTATGTTTTTATGTTACCTATTATGACTCTGACATCCACAAAGTTTCCTACAACTTTTCTGAAGCAGTTTCTAGATTTGGCAGAAGGAAGTAAGGAATGAGACCTACTTCAAATATCTGTAGAGCTGTCATCTTATAAGGAAGACTAAATTTATTCAGAGCAGTTCAAAAGGACAGACTTAAGACTAATAGGTGGAAGTTAAGGGGAAGCAGATTCTGCTTCAATGGAAGGAACATTTTTCTACTAATTAGAGTTGACCCCACTGGCAGCCCTCAAAAGGAATGAGCTACCAGGCAATCAGTACATTTAAGCAAGGTGGGATCACTAGTTGGCAGAGATGCTAGAGGGGTAATTGCTGTGCAGGGATCCTAGTGTTCCTTCCAACATTGAGACACCACACTAGCTTATCCCTCTCTCCATATCTTTCTTTACAAACTTTTAGTGAAATGGCCCCCATGCTAGGCACTGGCAATTTCAGAAGTGAGTAAGATACAACTCTAGCCATCAAAGATTTTAGTCTAATGAGTTAGTAAGCCTCTAGTCTCCCCCAATCCCAAATAATATATAATGACCTTTGGATTATACTATATTACCTCTCAAACAAGAAGGGCAAGGGAAATATTATGTGCCTTTCTTATCCTTATTGGAATAATTTTATATCTGCAGTTATCATACGAATTTAAATAGTATCGTAGACTGGATGTGCTACTGTGACCCACGAATAATACTATAAATAATAACATTAACAACCAACATCATCTTACTATGTGCTCCTCACTTTGCAAGTATTATTTTTAGTTAATTGTGCTGACAAAAGTTCAAAGGCAAACTTAATAACCTTTCAAATCTCTAATGGGCTATACAAAAAAAAAAAAGAGTGTCTGTTCTCCACATTCTCTAATCATGCCACAGGATAGTGATTTTATATTGAAGAAGACTAGGCTAGCTGTAAAACAGAACATTCTAGGAACAAAAGGGCCTAAAACATTAGAGTGAAATACCAATCAGGGCTGTGGCATTTCCTTCTTGGGAAGATTTGGGAAGCAACAAGGATTTCCATTTGGTTCTAGCAATAAAGGGAAGGGGATAGAGGAAATGATCTCGTTTGGGTACCGGATCAAGTCTGGGCACATGGCCAGACCTTTGAAACCAGGTTGACAATACTCCATTTAATAAGGAAGTGGCCTTCATGGTACCACCAGGTCTGGAGCAATGTCTTCACTTCCACTGAGGAGCTCTCAGTGAGGCACCAGAAAAAGCAGGCAAGACTTATTTGGGCCCTTCTTTGGATAAGGCTGACCAAAGGGTTCTAAGTTCAATACCCCTCTCCAACCCTCCATGTCCAGGTATGTGGGCCCCCCTACTTTCCTTATTCATCCAGGTCTCCCCCTAATTATTCTAACCCTGTTCCCCCTGCTGAGATGATCTCTTTCTCTATGATACCTCTGGAACCATCTTTTTCTCCTCTAGTGTAAAACCAGTGTATGAATGATCACAGACCAGAGAGTAAGGAAGAGAGGAGGTGGCTGTGGTAGGGGGCAATGGGAAGGTAAGAGGCTTGAGAGGGTGTTCATTAGTGGGAAATAATCCCAAGTGCTGAAAATAAGATAGAAATGGCAGTTCTCATCTTTTCATTGGTGGAATGTGTAGAACCTGTTGGGAATCCTTAGTCAGCACTATCCACTATGACTTTTCAAACATGTGCTAGTTTCAGACTGAGTGATGACCCAGTTTTTTTTGTTGTTGTTGTTTTCCCCTCTGAATTTTGAAAGTTAGTGACTCTCCATTCTTCTTAGAAGAACACAACTGCAATATCACCATCCTGGATTCTGTTCTTTTTGCATGACTTCAGTTGCTCTAACATGTGGAGAAAAAAGTTGATCTAGCATTGTCTCTGGGCCATAGTCAGAGATATAAAGCACCACCTTAGATGTTGTCAGTCACGGTAAAGGCCAAGATGCTGATACTTATAGGCCCTTAAGTGTTCCCTGAGAGTACCCAGGGTTTGGCACCAAATTTCACCATACCTCCTCTGTGATGACTCTGCCTACCTCAGCTTTGATGTGTGCACCTATTTCTCACTAGATAGTAAACTACTTCCCTGGCATCCAAATGGCTGGTGTTGGTGTAGGGGAAGAACTAGGCTGGGCATCTGTTCCACAACATGTCTGTCCTTGGGGACAGATGATGAGCAGCTAACTGCCATTCTATACCCCAATCCCATGTTATGACTACAGGGAACGACAAGGAGGAGCTATGGACCAGACCCAGAGGAAATGAAATGACTTCAAATTAGGTCAAACATGCCTTTGGCACAATCCCACAAAGGAAAAACTAGAAGATAGCATGTTTGCCTACTAGTTACAAAATCAACATATAAAAATCAAAAGCACTCATGTACATGAGCACTGTACAATTAGAAAGTATAATTAAAAAAAAAACATTCCATTAACAATGGCAATAAAACATAAAATGATAGGAATAAAGTTAGTAACAAATGTGCAGGATCTATCAATAGAATACCATGTTCTAGCTCTACTAAAGGAAACAAAGAAGCAAAAAAGACGTAAATGAATAGAAAAAGGTAGTACTTTACAATGTAAATTCTCCCTAAATTAATTTCTAAATTTACCCCCTTTCCTATCAAAATCCCAAGGGTAGAACTGATTCTCAAATTTATTGGAAAGAATAAATTTATGAGAATAGCAAAGAAAAATATTGATAAAAAAGGAAAAAAAGGGTACTTACATAGACAGATATTAAAATGTATTATAGAGCTACAATGTTGTTCAGGCACCAGAATGAATTGATGAATGGAACATATGTAAAGCCAAGAAACCATTGCAAATGTTCAATAAATATTTATTCAGCATCTATTTGGTGCCAGTGCTTATATAAAATGTAATATTATAGATACATGTAGGTTATAAGTAACAATTCATATTAAGAGAGAAAGGCTGGCTTGTCCAATAATGGTGCTGGGATAACAAGTTAATGAATTTTTTTAATGCCATACCCAAAATACACAAAAACAAATTGTGATTGGTTAAAAGATTTAGATGTCAAATAAAACACTAAAATATGTAGGTGGATGTTTATGTAACGTAGGACTAGAAAAGTCTTTCTAAACATAGATAAAAAGTTGGACCAAAAAGAAATATTGATGTTTTATTATGTTCAAAAACATAAATCTTCTTTCAAAGAACGTCACAAAATTAAAGGCAAACAAAAAACTGGAAAAACTATATACTATATTTGTTACAATAAAAGTTAATAGGTTAATACCCTTGATATATAAAGAGCCTGACAAAACAAAAAGAAAAAGATAAATACCTCAGCAGAAAAATGAGCAAAGACTTGAAAGAAATACAAAATGCTAACAAACATATAAACATGTTCAAACTAATTAGTAATCAAAGTAAATTAAAATGAAGTAATATTTTTGCCTATCAAATTTGTAAAAGTGGAAAAGAATGTGAGTTAGGGTATGCAGAAATAGGCATTCCCACAGTAGTGAAGAAGTGTAAATTGACAATTTTCTGTATGTAATTTAGCAATATGTACCAAAATACTTAAAATGTGCATATCTTTAGTCCCTGTAGTACCATCTGGTAATAAGACTATGTTTAAGGAAACAAGACTATGCAAAAACTTTATCTAGAAGCACAACTGGCATAACAAAAAAATTGAAACAGCCTAAATTTCTAACAATAAAGGATTGATAAATTATGATGTATTCACACAATGAAATACCATACAACCATTTAAGACGACAGCGTTAAAATACAGCTATTGGAACAACCAGCAAGAACTGGCAGAAACATCTTTCTCAAAGCTCCAGAAAACAGTTAAAGGGCTGCAATAACAGGGTGAGCACCCAATGAAGAAAAAAGCAGTAGCATCTGGTGGTGCCCTGGCTGGCCCCTCCCTCACCCCTTACTGGCTCAGCCAGACCATGCTTCCGGTGCAGATCTCTGGTCCTGGTTCCTGAGGGGGCAGATAACCCTTGTGCACACACTGTGAGCAAGTAGTGTCTGGCCCAAATTGTGTGGTGGTGCCCTGAGGGACTCCACCTGCATGCAAAGGCAGCTCACAGAACTCTCCTACAGAATGCTGTGGGAGACCAGTGTGGTTGTGCCATCTGTGGCAAGGGATTGCTGGCTGTGGGAATACAGTGCAGTGTCTAAGTACAAGAGGAAAATGTTTCCTAGGAAAAGGTGACATTCAGAACCCTGTAAACTGGGAATTCCTAGGGCCACACACATACACACACACACAAAACAATGCCTTGGCCTGGAGCTATTCTCGAAACTCATTGTATGGCTAAGCTTTGAAGTCTAGTGCTTGCGCAGGTCAGTCTGCAAAGACTGGGTAATTTCTTTCTTTTTTTTTTTTTTTTTAGTTAGCCTCTGGCATTCCAGGAAAGCTATGTCATAACACTACTAGCTGGATAGAAGTGTAAGGAATAGATGACTCAGGGTCCAAATTCCAGTGATAACACATTAAAATATCAAAATGTCCAGGTTTCAACAAAACATTAAAAAAAAATACAAAGAAACAAGAAGAACTTTGCCCAGGCAAAGTGGAAGATTAAAGCATTAGAAACCATCAGTGAGAAGGACCAGACTTGGAATATACTAAAGTATTTTTTAAAATGGTCCTAAATATGCTCAAAGAGCTAAAAGGAAACATGGACAAAGAAATAAAGGAAATTAATAAAACAATAGAGGAACACAAAGAAAATATTAATAGAGAGATGGAGATCATGAAGAGAAACCAAATGGAGCTGAAGACCACAGTAACAGAAATTTAAAATTCCCTAGATGGGTTCAGTAAAAGATAGCAGCTGACAGAAGAAAGACACAGAGAACTTGAAGATAAGACAATTCAAATAATTCAATCTGAGAAGCAGAATGAAGAAAGAATGAAGAAAAGTGAACAGAGCCTGAGGAAGCTGTGGGACACCATCGACCATACAAATAAGTGCACTGTGGGAATCCCAGAAGGAGAAGGAAGAGAGAAAGGGGCAGAGAGAATATTCAAAGAAATTGTGGCTGGAAACTTTCCAGTTTTAACTAAAGACATGAACATACACATCCAAGATGCTAATGAACTCCAAGCAGGATAAACCCAAATTAGACCCACACAACGCCATGTTATTATAATCAAACTGTCAAGTGCCTAAGATAAAAAGGAAATTCTGAAAGCCACAAAAGAGAAGCAACATGTCCCATACAAGGGAGCTTCAATAAGATTAAAAGTCAATTTCTCATCAGAAACCATGAGAAGGCAGTGGGATGACATATTTAAAGTCCTGAAAGCAAAAAATTGCCAACCAAGAATTCTATATCCAGAAAAACTGTCCTTCAGAACTGAAGGGGAGACTAAGACATTCCCAGATGAACAAAAACTGAGGGAGTTCGTCATCACTAGAGACGAAATGCTAAAGAGAGTTCTGCAAGTTGAAAGGAAAGGACAACAGACAATAGATTGAAGCCACATGAATAAATAAAGAGAAAAATACAAATGCCAGTGTTAATGTATTTTTGGTTTGTAACTCTACTTTTTCCTTCCTACAGGATCTAAAAGGCAAATGCATAAAATGTAATGATAAATCAGTGGGTTTGGGCTCATAATGTATAAACATGTCATTTGTGACAAGAACTGTATAAAGGTAGGAGGACAGAGGGATATAGGAAAAATTTACATATACTATTGAAGTTAAGTTTGTATCAAAGCAAACAAGATTGATATGGATTTAAAGTGTTAAACTGAAGTCCAATGGTAACTATAATGAAAATATAGGAGAATATGCAAGCTCACAGAGACATAAATTAGAGTACAGGTTGGCAGGGGCATGGGGTAGGAGGAATGGGGAGTTAGTGCATAATGAGTACAGGGTTTCTGTTGGGGAGATGGGAAAGTTTTAGAAATGGAAGGTGGTGAGGGTACATCAGGATTGTGAATATGATTAATCACATTGAACAATATGCTTGGAAGGGATTGAAATGGAAAAATTCATATCGTATATATGTTCCGACAATTTTTTTAAAGAAGAAAGCAACCAAAGAAACAATGAAAATTAAATGAAATACATGATCCTGGATGGGATACAGCAAGGGAGGATAAAAGGCTCAAAGAGACATAAGAAAAATTGGAATATAGACTGTCAACATTATATCAATGTTAAATTTCTTGAACTTGATAACTACACTTAAGGTGGTCACATGTGACTATCCTTGTTCTTAGGAAATGTACATGGCAGTATTAAGTGTTCAAGGAATATGATGTATGTAACCTACACTCAAGTGTTCAGAAATGGATTGATGGATGGATGGATGGATAGATGACTGACACATGGATAGAAGGAAGGAAGGGAAGGGAGGAGGGAGGGAGGGCAGGCAAATGTAGGTAGCAAAATGTTAAAATTGGTGGATCTGGGTATCTGGGGTGGGGGGTAGCAGTACATTGGAGTTCTCTGTATGGGGTTTGTATTATTTTTGTGACTGTCCTGTAAGTTTGAAAGTATTGAAAAAAAAAAGTTTTTTTAAAAATTAGTTATTGTCATGGAATGATGTTCCTATTATACATTTAAATGAAAAAAGGGGCAGGTTATGAGACAGTAGGTACAGTATGATCCCATTTTTAAAACAGTTTTTATACACAGCAAAAGGTCTGGAAGAATTTACTCTAAAATGTTTACAGTTTTGATGCTGGGTGGCAAGATAATGAGTGTTCTGGCTTTCTTCTTTCTGACCATCTGTATTTTCTAATTTTGCTATATTAAGCACTTCTTGTGTGAATTAAAAAAAATTTTTTTAAGGAAAAACTAGGACTAGATATCCAGTCCTCTGTGGCCCTCTTGGCCTGAAGGATAAAAGGGCTTCATTAAGGAGAAATAATCCGAAGGCTGAGAAATTCATCCCCCCATCCCCAACCCCCCACTGAGTAGTTTCATTCCAATATCATCTCACCAAAAAAACTGCCATAAAAGGCTGTAACATGACAAGACATTTCCAGCAAGTTTCTCCAAAAGGCATAAACTTTGAGTCTAGGGTGGGCGGCACGGGGGCGGGGGGAGTGGGAGGAGAAAACCCTGGGTCAACAAAGAAGGGAGTTTGGAGTAAGTTGGCAACACATGACCCTTGAGTATGGTGAGCTACCACCTAGACCAGAAGATGGCAAAGGGTGGGGTAATCAAGATTAGGGTTCCCTGAAAGGCCGGAGGCAGAAACCAGGCAGTCAATCGCACATTCAACTAGGGTCACAATGATGTATACTAATATAACAATTTAATAGTTTTTACTGCCAGTCAGAGCCTAAATTATTAAAAATTTAAAAATCCAACCTCCTCTTCCTCCCAGTGTTACCACCTCCCACTTCTCCATGTTGGATGCAGGCTTCAGAAATGGCCTAATACTCCACCCCGACCTCAGGACAAACTGGTCTCAGCACCAAGGTTAGAGAAAGCGGCGCTCCAAACCAGCACTCCCTGGGACTCCTACCCTTAGGGGGCTTCTACTGCCAGTACCCAAATCCAAGCTACTTCCTTCCTAAGCCCAGAGGAGTTCAGGCCTGGGGAACTACTCCTTAGATGTGGGCAAGTTTCCCTGGATGTGGAAAACCCATTTCCTGGAATGTATGTGGGCCATGGGCCTCCCATGTGGGCTAGCAGCCAAACTGCCTCTGGAAAAGAGGTTTCTTCACTCCTGATGCACAAGTGTCTCATATGTGTGTTACAAATGTCTGCTTGTCATGTGTGATACATGTGTATATTACCTCCAGTAATACAGTGATGTATCTATACCTCCTCATTCTTAAATATCTTAGAATCACTCCGTCAATTCTAACTCTAGGCAGCAATGGACTTGGAATTAAAATCAAGTCCAGCCTCTCCGATGCTATGAATTCTAGTGAAAAGAAGAAGAAGAAAAGATCTGATCTGAACACCTTTCCCAGCACTGTAAGGACTCACAAATACCTCTGTCCCTATTCTGCTAGCCCCAAGGGCATGGGAGGCATAGATGGGAACTTCCTGATGGAGGGAGTCAGCTCAGCTGTGTGGCCCAGACAGACCTAGTTCTCCACTCCCACTCTGGCCCTATCTTCATGTAGGGGTTGGCCTCATTATCCCTCCCTGAGCTTGGTATCCAGGACCCCACCATGGCCAATATGCGTCCATCGTACCTCTCTGTGGAGAGCCAGAGAGGGCTGACATTAAGCCAGGTGCCAGGATCAGGAGATGACCTGCTGGAAGAATCCTGTGGCTAGATCTGCTCACCTCATTAGATAGGGGAAGTGGTCTTCCAGAGCCCAAGGGCCATCTAGGGAATACCAAGCAACATGAAGGTGAGCCAGCTGGGGCAGCTAGAGCTGAGCTGGGACTGTCTTGTCAAGGCTACGGGCTCCCTTGCAGCTGGTGGAGGCAGAGATAGCTGGTGAGACTCAACAGACCCTCATGCCCACCTAAGACGTGAGAATAAAGCCCTCTCTCTGTATCCTAAGGAAGAACATGCTTCTCAGCACTTGGTGTTTTCTAGCTACTTGGGAATCCAGTAGGGCAAGGGACCTCAGAGCCAAAGAAAGCATACCTTTTAAAGCTGGAATTATAACTGGTCAACTATTTGAAGCAAATCCTAAAAATAACTACCATTATTAAGCATTTGTTACGGGCTATGTTAAGCATTTTATAGAAATTATTACACTGAATCCTAAGAACTCCATGAGGTAGCTATCCATATATTTTCCTTATATTACAGCTGTGGAAATGAAGACATAGAGGTTGAGAGACTTGTCTAAGGTCACCAGCTGGTTAGAGGCAGACTGGGTCTAGATGACTCAAGTCCATGCTCTTCACCACTCCGGTGCGCTGCATTCCTGACACGTCCAGGTCCTCAGAGCCTCCCCACCACTTTATATAAACAAATTATGTGACTAGTGCTTGTGCTCAAGAAAGAGGGGGTTTATTTATGTTTCAGAATAAAAAATTGCTCAGAGTGGCTGCCCCAGAGGCCTTATTTCTGAAGGTTCTTGAACCAATTAAAGGCAATAACCTCAAACCACAGAGCCAGCAACCCTGGGATCTTAACTTGATGAAGCAGCCAAGCCATGCAATACTATACAATGATATATTACACCCATTTGCAGATGAAACAAGCGAGGTGAAAACACGCAAGCCAATGATTCTGCTTAGGGAAGCCAAACTCACCTTCTCCCCTATTTTCCCACCTCTAACCCCAAAATCCTCTGGACAAAGGCTCTGGGATAGATTTACCAGATTGCAGAAAGTCAGAGCCAGAAGAGAGAGAGAACCAGGGTCATTAATCTAACCCTATCATTTCATGGATGAGAAAGCTGAGGCTGCAGGAGGAAGTCACTAAAACACAGTCCTTTCCTGGCATGCTCTTATCTTTTCCATTAGCTTAGGCCTAGGGGAAGGCTAGACGTTAGTTTTTATGTGCATAACTCCCTCTATCTAAGCAGGAGTGGGAGGCTGTGAGAGAGGAAGAGGAGCATATATTGTTAAGAACACACCATTCGCAACACATCCCAAAGTATTGGACAGAGAATAAAAATATATATGCAGGGCCCTCCTGAGGAGCTGGGGGAAAATGTGGAGGTGTTGGACTTCCTCACCTGGATTGTTGCTGATGTTCTCACAAACATTGAGGACTAACAGTTTAGTATGCCAAGCCCTCTATCTTGGGGCTTGCCCTTATGAAGCTCATTACTACTTATAATTGTGCCTAAGAGTCTCCCCTGAGTACCTCTTCATTGCTCAGATGTGGCCCTCTCTCTCTCTAGCTAAGCCAACTCAACAGGTGAACTCACTGCCCTCCCCCCATGTGGGACCTAACTCCCAGGGGTGTAAATCTCCCTGGCAATGCTGGATATGACTCCCAGGGATGAATCTGGACCCAACATCGTGGGATTGAGAACATCTTCTTGACCAAAAGGGGGATGCAAGATGAAACGAAATAAAGTTTCACTGGCTGAGAGATTTCAAATGGAGTAGAGAGGTCATTCTGGTGGACATTCTTATGCACTATATAGATAACCCTTTTTTAGGATTTAATGTATTGGTATAGCTAGAAGTAAATACCTGAAGCTATCAAACTCCAATCCAGTAGCCTTAACTCTTGAAGATGACTGTATAACAATGTAGCTTACAGTGGGTGACAGTGTGATTGTGAAAACCTTGTGGATTGCACTCCCTTTATCCAGTGTATGGATGGATGAGTAGAAAAATGGGGACAAAAACTAAATGAAAAATAGGATGGGATGGGGGGATGATTTGGGTATTCTTTTTTACTTTTGTTTTTTCTTATTCTTTCTGGTATAAGGAAAATGTTCAAAAATAGATTGGGGTGATGAATGCATAACTATATGATGGTACTATGAACAGTTGATTGTACACCATAGATGACTGTATGGTATTTGAATATATCTCAATAAAACTGAATTTAATTTAAAAAAAAAAAAAAGAACACACCATTCATGAGAGTAGGAGAGACCATAGTTCAAATCCTCACTTTGCTTCTGCAACCCTCTGTGATCTTGCTAAGTTAATTAACCTCTTTGTGCCTCACTTTCCTCTTCTGTAAAATAGATAATAATTAGTGCCAACCTCACAGGATCATTCTAAGAATTAATCAAAATGTATAGCCCAGCCCCCAACTCAGTTAAAAAGGAGTAGTGAGGAAATCTCACTTTAGTTAACAATGATGTATCAACATTAGTTCATTCATTGTAACAAATGTACCATACAAAAGTAAGATGTTAATAATAGAAAAAACTAGGTATGTGGTATATGGGAACTTCTTGTACTATTTCTGCAATTTTTTTTTTGTAAATCAAAAACTTCTAAAAGGGAGGAGGCGGGGCAAGATGGCAGACTGGTGAGCTGTATGTTTTAGTTACTCCTCCAGGAAAGTAGGTAGAAAGCCAGGAACTGCGTGGACTGGACACCACAGAGCAATCTGACTTTGGGCATACTTCATACAACACTCATGAACACGTCGAACTGCTGAGATCAGCGAAATCTGTAAGTTTTTGCGGCCAGGGGACCCGTGCCCCTCCCTGCCAGGCTCAGTCCCGGGGGAGGAGGGGCTGTCAGCTCCGGGAAGGAGAAGGGAGAACTGCAGTGGCAGCCCTTATCGGAAACTCATTCTACTGACCCAAACTCCAACCATAGATAGACTGAGACTAGACACCACAGAATCTGAGAGCAGCCAGCCCAGCAGAGAGGAGACAGACATAGAAAAAAAACAGCACGAAAAACTCCAAAATAAAAGCGGAGGATTTTTGGAGTTCTGGTGAACATAGAAAGGGGAAAGGCAGAGCTCAGGCCCTCAGGCTCATATGCAAATCCCGAAGAAAAAAAGCTGATCTCTCTGCCCTGTGGAACTTTCCTTAATGGCCCTAATTGCTTTGTCTCTTAGCATTTCAATAACCCATTAGATCTGCCAGGAGGGCCCCCCCCCTTTTTTTTTTTTTTAATCCTTTTTTCTTTTTCTAAAACAATTACTCTAAGAAGCCCAATACAGAAAGCTTCAAAGACTTGCAATTTGGGCAGGTCAAGACAAGAGCAGAACTAAGAGAGCTCTGAGACAAAAGGCAATAATCCAGTGGCTGAGAAATTTCACTAAACACCACAACTTCCCAAGAAAAGGGGGGTGTCCGCTCAAAGCCATCATCCTGGTGGACAGGAAACACTCCTGCCCATCGCCAGCCCCATAGCCCAGAGCTGCCCCACACAACCCAGTGTGACGGAAGTGCTTCAAATAACAGGCACACTCCACAAAACTGGGCGTGGACATTAGCCTTCCCTGCAACCTCAGCTGATTGTCCCAGAATTGGGAAGGCGGAGCAGTGTGAATTAACAAAGCCCCATTCAGTCATCATTTCAGCAGACTGGGAGCCTCCCTACACAGCCCAGCAGTCCCCTGGGGGGACGGCACTCACCTGTGACATAGCACAGTCATCCCTCAACAGAGGACCAGGGGGTGCACGGCCTGGAAGAGGGACCCACTAGCAAGTCTCAGGAGCCATACGCCAATACCAAGGACTTGTGGGTCAGTGGCAGAGACAAACTGTGGCAGGACTGAACTGAAGGATTAGACTATTGCAGCAGCTTTAAAACTCCAGGATCACCAGGGAGATTTGATTGTTAGAGCCACCCCCCATCCCTGACTGCCCAGAAACACGCCCCATATACAGGGCAGGCAACACCAACTACACACGCAAGCTTGGTACACCAATTGGACCCCACAAGACTCACTCCCCCACTCACCACAAAGGCAAAGCAGGGGAGAACTGGCTTGTGGAGAACAGGTGGGTCGTGGACGCCACCTGCTGGTTAGTTAGAGAAAGTGTACTCCACGAAGCTGTAGATCTGATAAATCAGAGATAAGGACTTCAATTGGTCTACAAATCCTAAAAGAACCCTATCAAGTTCAGCAAATGCCAAGAGGCCAAAAACAACAGAAAATTATAAAGCATATGAAAAAACCAGACGATATGGATAACCCAAGCCCAAGCACCCAAATCAAAAGATCAGAAGAGACACAGCACCTAGAGCAGCTACTCAAAGAACTAAAGATGAACAATGAGACCATAGTACAGAATACAAAGGATATCAAGAACACCCTAGAAGAGCATAAAGAAGACATTGCAAGACTAAATAAAAAAATAGATGATCTTATGGAAATTAAAGAAACTGTTGACCACATTAAAAAGATTCTGGACACCCACAGTATAAGACTAGAGGAAGTTGAACAACGAATCAGTGACCTGGAAGATGACAGAATGGAAAATGAAAGCATAAAAGAAAGAATGGGGAAAAAAATTGAAAAAATCAAAACGGACCTCAGGGATATGATAGTGTGCTGGTTTGAATGTATTATGTCCCCCAGAAAGAGCCATATTCTTTGATGCAATCTTGTGGGGCAGACAGAATAGTGGGTATTAAGTTGGAATGTTTCGATTAGGTTGTTTGCATGGAGATGTGCCCCACCCAGCTGTGGGTGTTGACTCTGGTGGGATACTCCCATGGAGGTGTGGCCCCACCCATTTGGGGTGGGCCTTGATCGGTGGAGCTATATAAACGTGCTGACTCAAAGAGACTGAACGGAGTGCAGCTGTGAGTGACGTTTTGAAGAGAAGCAAGCTTGCTAGAGAGGAACGTCCTGGGAGAAAGCCATTCTAAAACCAGAACTTTGGAGCAGACGCCAGCCACGTGCCTTCCCAGCTAACAGAGGTTTTCCGGACTCCACTGGCCATCCTCCAGAGAAGGTACCCGATTACTGATGTGTTACTTTGGATACTTTATGGCCTTAAGACTGTAACTGTATAGCCAAATAAACCCTCTTTTTATAAAAGCCAATCCATCTCTGGTGTTTTGCATTGCGCAGCATTAGCAAACTAGAACAAGCCATTTTGAAACCAGAACTTTGGAGCAGATGCCAGCCATGTGCCTTCCCAGCTAACAGAGGTTTTCCGGATGCCATTGGCCATCCTCCAGAGAAGGTACCCGATTACTGATGTGTTACTTTGGATACTTTATGGCCTTAAGACTGTAACTGTATAGCCAAATAAACCCCCTTTTTATAAAAGCCAATCCATCTCTGGTGTTTTGCATTGTGCAGCATTAGCAAACTAGAACAGATAGATAATATAAAACATCCGAATATAAGACTCATTGGTGTTCCAGAAGCGGAAGAAAAGGGTAAAGGTCTAGGAACAGTATTCAAAGAAATTGTTGGGGAAAACTTCCCAAATCTTCTAAACAACATAAATACACAAATCATAAATGCTCAGCGAACTCCAAATAGAATAAATACAAATAAACCCACTCCGAGACATATTCTGATCACACTGTGAAACACAGAAGAGAAGGAGCAAATTCTGAAAGCAGCAAGAGAAAAGCAATTCACCACATACAAAGGAAACAGCATAAGATTAAGTAGTGACTACTCAGCAGCCACCATGGAGGCGAGAAGGCAGTGGCATGATATATTTAAAATTCTGAGTGAGAAAAATTTCCAACCAAGAATACTTTATCCAGCAAAGCTCTCCTTCAAATTTGAGGGAGAGCTTAAATTTTTCACAGACAAACAAATGCTGAGAGAATTTGCTAACAAGAGACCTGCCCTACTGGAGATACTAAAGGGAGCCCTACAGACAGAGAAACAAAGAAAGGACAGAGAGACTTGGAGAAAGGTTCAGTACTAAAGAGATTCGGTATGGGTACAATAAAGGATATTAATAGAGAGAGGGGGAAAAATATATATGACAAACATAAACGAAAGGATAAGACGGCTGATTCAAGAGATGCCTTCACATTTATAACATTGAATGTAAATGGATTAAACTCTCCAATTAAAAGATATAGATTCGCAGAGTGGATCAAAAAAAATGAACCATCAATATGTTGCATACAAGAGACTCATTTTAGACACAGGGACACAAAGAAATTGAAAGTGAAAGGATGGAAAAAAATATTTCATGCAAGCTACAGCCAAAAGAAAGCAGGTGTAGCAATATTAATCTCAGATAAAATAGACTTCAAATGCAGGGATGTTTTGAGAGACAAAGAAGGCCACTACATACTAATAAAAGGGGCAATTCAACAAGAAGAAATAACAATCATAAATGTCTATGTACCCAATCAAGGTGCCACAAAATACATAAGAGAAACACTGGCAAAACTAAAGGAAGCAATTGATGTTTCCACAATAATTGTGGGAGACTTCAACACATCACTCTCTCCTATATATAAATCAACCAGACAGAGGACCAATAAGGAAATTGAAAACCTAAACAATCTGATAAATGAATTAGATTTAACAGACATATACAGGACATTACATCCCAAATCACCAGGATACACATTTCTAGTGCTCACGGAACTTTCTCCAGAATAGATCATATGCTGGGACATAAAACAAGCCTCAATAAATTTAAAAAGATTGAAATTATTCAAAGCACATTCTCTGACCACAATGGAATACAATTAGAAGTCAATAACCATCAGAGACTTAGAAAATTCACAAATACCTGGAGGTTAAACAACACACTCCTAAACAATCAGTGGGTTAAAGAAGAAATAGCAAGAGAAATTGCTAAATATATAGAGACGAATGAAAATGAGAACACAACATACCAAAACCTATGGGATGCAGCAAAAGCAGTGCTAAGGGGGAAATTTATAGCACTAAACGCATATATTAAAAAGGAAGAAAGAGCCAAAATCAAAGAACTAATGGATCAACCGAAGAAGCTAGAAAATGAACAGCAAACCAATCCTAAACCAAGTACAAGAAAAGAAATAACAAGGATTAAAGCAGAAATAAATGACATAGAGAACAAAAAAACAATAGAGAGGATAAATATCACCAAAAGTTGGTTCTTTGAGAAGATCAACAAGATTGACAAGCCCCTAGCTAGACTGACAAAATCAAAAAGAGAGAAGACCCATATAAACAAAATAATGAATGAAAAAGGTGACATAACTGCAGATCCTGAAGAAATTAAAAAAATTATAAGACGATACTATGAACAACTGTATGGCAACAAACTGGATAATGTAGAGGAAACGGACAATTTCCTGGAAACATATGAACAACCTAGACTGACCAGAGAAGAAATAGAAGACCTCAATCAACCCATCACAAGCGAAGAGATCCAATCAGTCATCAAAAATCTTCCCACAAATAAATGCCCAGGGCCAGATGGCTTCACAGGGGAATTCTACCAAACTTTCCAGAAAGAACTGACACCAATCTTACTCAAACTCTTTCAAAACATTGAAGAAAATGGAACACTACCTAACTCATTTTATGAACCTAACATCAATCTAATACCAAAACCAGGCAAAGATGCTACAAAAAAGGAAAACTAACGGCCAATCTCCCTAATGAATATAGATGCAAAAATCTTCAACAAAATACTTGCAAATCGAATCCAAAGACACATTAAAAAAATCATACACCATGACCAAGTGGGGTTCATTCCAGGCATGCAAGGATGGTTCAACATAAGAAAATCAATCAATGTATTACAACACATTAAAAATTCAAAAGGGAAAAATCAAATGATCATCTCAATAGATGCTGAAAAAGCATTTGACAAAATCCAACATCCGTTTTTGATAAAAACACTTCAAAAGGTAGGAATTGAAGGAAACTTCCTCAATATGATAAAGAGCATATATGAAAAACCCACAGCCAGCATAGTACTCAATGGTGAGAGACTGAAAGCCTTCCCTCTAAGATCAGGAACAAGACAAGGATGCCCGCTGTCACCACTGTTATTCAACATTGTGCTGGAAGTGCTAGCCAGGGCAATCCGGCAAGACAAAGAAATAAAAGGCATCCAAATTGGAAAAGAAGAAGTAAAACTGTCATTGTTTGCAGATGATATGATCTTATATCTAGAAAACCCTGAGAAATCGACGATACAGCTACTAGAGCTAATAAACAAATTTAGCAAAGTAGCAGGATACAAGATTAATGCACATAAGTCAGTAATGTTTCTATATGCTGGAAATGAACAAACTGAAGAGACAGTCAAGAAAAAGATACCATTTTCAATAGCAACTAAAAAAATCAAGTACCTAGGAATAAACTTAACCAAAGATGTAAAAGACCTGTACAAAGAAAACTACAAAACTCTACTAAAAGAAATAGAAGGGGACCTTAAAAGATGGAAAAATATTCCATGTTCATGGATAGGAAGGCTTAATGTCATTAAGATGTCAATTCTACCCAAACTCATCTACAGATTCAATGCAATCCCAATCAAAATTCCAACAACCTACTTTGCAGACTTGGAAAAGCTAGTTATCAAATTTATTTGGAAAGGGAAGATGCCTCGAATTGCTAAAGACACTCTAAAAAAGAAAAACGAAGTGGGAGGACTTACACTCCCTGACTTTGAAGCTTATTATAAAGCCACAGTTGTCAAAACAGCATGGTACTGGCACAAAGATAGACATATAGATCAATGGAATCGAATTGAGAATTCAGAGATAGACCCTCAGATCTATGGCCGACTGATCTTTGATAAGGCCCCCAAAGTCACTGAACTGAGTCATAATGGTCTATTCAACAAATGGGGCTGGGAGAGTTGGATATCCATATCCAAAAGAATGAAAGAGGACCCCTACCTCACACCCTACGCAAAAATTAACTCAAAATGGACGAAAGATCTCAATATAAAAGAAAGTACCATAAAACTCCTAGAAGATAATGTAGGAAAACATCTTCAAGACCTTGTATTAGGCGGCCACTTCCTAGACTTTATACCCAAAGCACAAGCAACAAAAGAAAAAATAGATAAATAGGAATTCCTCAAGCTTAGAAGTTTCTGCACCTCAAAGGAATTTCTCAAAAAGGTAAAGAGGCAGCCAACTCAATGGGAAAAAAAATTTGGAAACCATGTATCTGACAAAAGACTGATATCCTGTATATATAAAGAAATCCTACAACTCAATGACAATAGTACAGACAGCCCAATTATAAAATGGGCAAAAGATATGAAAAGACAGTTCTCTGAAGAGGAAATACAAATGGCCAAGAAACACATGAAAAAATGTTCAGCTTCACTAGCTATTAGAGAGATGCAAATTAAGACCACAATGAGATACCATCTAATACCTATTAGAGTGGCTGCCATTAAACAAACAGGAAACTAGAAATGCTGGAGGGGATGTGGAGAAATTGGAACTCTTATTCATTGTTGGTGGGACTGTATAATGGTTCAGCCACTCTGGAAGTCAGTCTGGAAGTTCCTTAGAAAACTAGAAATAGAGTTACCATTCGATCCAGCAATTGCACTTCTCGGCATATACCCGGAAGATCGGAAAGCAGTGACACGAACAGATATCTGCACGCCCATGTTCATAGCAGCATTGTTCACAATTGCCAAGAGATGGAAACAACCCAAATGTCCTTCAACAGATGAGTGGATAAATAAAATGTGGTATATACACACGATGGAATACTACATGGCAATAAGAAGGAACAACCTCGTGAAACATATGACAACATGGATGAACCTTGAAGACATAATGCTGAGCGAAATAAGCCAGGCACAGAAAGAGAAATATTATATGCTACCACTAATGTGAACTTTGAAAAATGTAAAACAAATGGTTTATAATGTAGAATGTAGGGGAACTAGCAATAGAGAGCAATTAAGGAAGGGGGAACAGTAATCCAAGAAGAACAGATAAGCTATTTAACGTTCTGGGGATGCCCAGGAATGACTATGGTCTGTTAATTTCTGATGGATATAGTAGGAGCAAGTTCACAGAAATGTTGCTATATTATGTAACTTTCTTGGGGTAAAGTAGGAACAGGTGGGAAGTAAAGCAGTTATCTTAGGTTAGTTGTCTTTTTCCTACTCCCTTGTTATGGTCTCTTTGAAATGTTCTTTTATTGTATGTTTCTCTTTTTTTTTTTTTTTTTTTTTTTTTTTAATTTTTGTTTTTCCATACAGTTGATTTAAAAAGGAAAAAAAGGTTAAAAAAAAAAAAAACAAGGAAAAAAATATGTAGTGCCCCTTTGAGGAGCCTGTGGAGAATGCAGGGGTATTGGCCTACCCCACCTCAGTGGTTGCTAACATGACCACAGACATAGGGAACTGGTGGTTTGATGGGTTGAGCCCTCTACCGTAGATTTTACCCTTGGGAAGACAGTTGCTGCAAAAGAGAGGCTTGGCCTCCTTATAATTGTGCCTAAGATCCTCCTTCCGAATGCCTCTTTGTTGCTCAGATGTGGCCCTCTCTCTTTAGCTAAGCCAACTTGAAAGGTGAAATCATTGCCCTCCCCTCTACATGGGATCAGACACCCAGGGAGTGAATCTCCCTGGCAACATGGAATATGACTCCTGGGGAGGAATGTAGACCTGGCATCGTGGGATGGAGAACATCTTCTTGACCAAAAGGGGGATGTGAAAGGAAATGAAATGAGCTTCAGTAGCAGAGAGATTCCAAAAGGAGCCGAGAGGTCACTCTGGTGGGCACTCTTACGCACAATTTAGACAACCCTTTTTAGGTTCTAAAGAATTGGGGTAGCTGGTGGTGGATACCTGAACTATCAAACTACAACCCAGAACCCATGAATCTCGAAGACAATTGTATAAAAATGTAGCTTATGAGGGGTGACAATGGGATTGGGAAAGCCATAAGGACCACACTCCACTTTGTCTAGTTTATGGATGGATGAGTAGAAAAATAGGGGAAGGAAACAAACAAACAAACAGACAAGGTACCCAGTGTTCTTTTTACTTCAATTGCTCTTTTTCACTTTAATTATTATTCTTATTATTTTTGTGTGTGTGCTAATGAAGGTGTCAGGGATTGATTTAGGTGATGAATGTACAACTATGTAATGGTACTGTGAACAATCGAATGTACGATTTGTTTTGTATGACTGCGTGGTAAGTGAATATATCTCAATAAAATGAAGATAAAAAAAAAACTTCTAAAAGGAAAATTTTATTTTATAAAATAAAAAGGAGTAGTAGAAGTTATCCTTGTTAGAGAAGGGAATGATTATGAGCCCTGTCCTTAAGAATCCGGAAACAGACAGAAAGAATCAAGCAGCAAGTCAGCCAGCATCAAAACCCCTAATGCTCAGTCAGATGAAATCTGCTCTAACTCCCAAGCAGGAATATCAATAGGCAATGGGTCTGACAGGCAACAAGACATCAGAGAAAGATCATCAAGTGAGAAGTCAACAGAGACCCAGATTCAAATTCTAAATCTACCACTTTGCAGCTCTGTGATCCTAAGCAGGACCCTTCACTTCTCTAGAGCTCCTTTTCTCCTTGCCTGTGGATCATTAAAGCATAAGGTGTAAGCTGAAATAGCTTTCAATAACCCCCACCTCCCAGTATTCATGCCTTTCTGTAATCTTCTCCCTTGGGTGTGGACTAGACTTATTGACTTGCTTATAATTAATAGAATATGGCAAAAGTGATAGGATGTCATGTCCAAATAGGTTACAAAAAGTTGGTGGCTTCCATCTTGGATCTCTCCACGATTGTTATTCTGGGGGAAGCCAGCTACCTTGTAGTGAGGCCTGCCAACAGCATGTGAATTAGCTTGGATGTAGATCCTTCAGCCCCATTCAAACCTTGAGATGACTTCAGTTCTTGTGACAGCTTGACTGCAACCTTATGAGATCTTGAGCCAGAAGCACCCAGCCAAATTATTCCTTGATTTCTGATATAAAGAAACTTTCAGGTAATAAACTGGTTTAAGCCACAAAGTTTTGGGATCATTTTAATGGAGTAATATATAACTAATACAAAAGACTATCTGTGAAGATAGTTCATTAGAAACTAAGAGTTTTGGTAAAGCTAGAAAAAACAACAATAAAACAAACTTAAGGCTCATCAGATTCCATGGGACTCCCCTCCACATCTTCACTTGCCATGGCATTTCTGCTTGTCATTACATCTTCCTTCCTCTTACTCCTTGAACATCTGGAAGCAGATTGGTCTGGTGTTGATAGGCTGTGAGGTTCTCTCCTCATACTGGGAAGAACTCAGGAGTCTTGGGGGCCAGGGACTCTCAGGCGAGCAGTCCAGTTCTCTGCTTCAGATCAAGCTAAATACTTGTCCCAAAGATTCAGCCCCCAGCATTTTGGGGGATTTGTTTCTCTGTAATTTATGGAATGTTTACTGCATCTGCTAAAAAACAATTCTACCTTCCTTATAACTTGTTTTGCTCCTTTGGAGGCTATTCTCAAGAAAAAGAGAACTTCTTGAAATTAAAGTCTAACCTTTAGACTCAAAGGACAATCCAGGCAAACAAGCTCTGTTCCCAGCACAAGTCTGGTTCCAGTGTGTCCCCTTCCAGGACAGACACCCTACCCTCCAAGACCCACTAGTCCCCAGACAGGTATCCTTGAAGGGTGGGGGACAGGAAGATAATCTACCTTTCAGCTGCCATTCAACCCAACTGAGCTCTGTGGGGAAAGAATGGCCTCAGAAGGGCGGGGCCGTTGTGGAGACAGAATTGTCTGTTCAGACAAGATGGCTCTGCCTGAACATCAACATTAATCTATACAATCAGTTGGCTCTAACAGACTCCACCTAGTTTCTGTCCCTGTCCTTTCTGCCGCCTTCTCCTACAAATCCTCCCCTAAAACTTTCCTGAGCTCCTCAGGCAGCTTTTTCCCTGAGTAATCTCTCTCCTACATTTCTTTCCCAAATGGCTGAAATCTATGCATCTCTTGACTTGATTACCCCCTACAAGGAGTCTGGTTGTGCACAGAAGGAGTTTCTGTAAATGATTCTCAGAGGGATGGAGTCACTTAGCCTCAGCACCTGGGGTGTGAAGAGTTGGCGAAAGCATCAACAGTGGCAGCATCTCCCCCAGGAAGGGGTTCCTGTGGTGTAACTGATCCAGAAATGAAGGCCCAGAATAAAGCCAGTGGGATTCAGGCTAGGTTCTCTGTACATGCTCTAAGGCCTTAAGTAGCTCTCTACTGCTGAGCACATAGCAACTGTTCACACCTAGCATCAGCCTGAGAGGGCTACTGGGCCCTGCTTCTTTGCCATCCCTGCTTCTCCAACATCCCCTTTTCTCAAAAGTGGCTTGAAGTGTTCTTCCCACTCCTAGGGCTGGAGTTCACAGGTAGGAGATACAGCTGACTCACCCTACACTGCCATAGGGCAAGGGGCTGGTCCTCCTAGCAGCATTTCCCTCCCTGCCCTGGATCTCCCTCTTCTGGGGCTTTCTCAGACACTTAACCCACCAAGCTGGGAAGAATCAGGGCATGCCTCTGAAAGGCCTCCCAAGGCATACCCTGGGGCCTTTCTCCTTGTGTTAAGGCAGGGATGCTAACTCTGAGAGAGTCCAGGCTTTGGTGGCTGGTTCTATCTCAGGTATTGAAACACAAGGGATTCCCTCAGGAATAAGGAAGTGATCAAGGGATAGGTTCCAGAACTCCCAGAACTCCATCCAGGGCTCCACAGTTTCAGGGTGCTGTGAGGAAGGCCCAATACAGCACTGGAAACTCCAGGCTACCAGGAAGGGAGACACCTGTTATGCTTTGTGTGCGCACTTAATGCGACTCTACTGGGCTGTAAGCTCCAGGGACTGCGGCTGGGTTCTTTTCCCCTCTGTCCTCCCAGCAAGAAGCCTAGCCCAGAGCAGGCTCCTGATAGGTGTCAGCCTCCACAGAACCCATCCTCCCAACCCCTGGTACTGACAAGAAGCTTGAGTTTGCCAACCTAGAAGAGACACCAGTGGGAGAGAAGAATGAAGGATGAAAGTGGTATACAGAGGTGGTGCCGGGGAAGCAAGGGCATGACAGCAATCCCCGAGGCTTGTGGCAGTACAGTTCAGCTCTCAGCAGATGCCTTATAAAGCTCAGTGGTTTAGGAGGCCTCACCGAGGGCAAAGGGAATTAATTAAGTGGGAATAATCAGTAAGGCATGGCTTCCCACACTTCCTCACACTAGGGGTTCTTTCCATCCTCTATTCACAAGAGAGTCAAGCCTAAACTCCTCTGCCTGGAATTCAAAGCAATCTACAATCTGGCTGCCTCTCCCCTCTCCCTTTCCCTCTGCTCTCGTCTGCCCCCTTCCCAGCCTCTCACCCCTCAGTCCCCCTTCCAGCACCACCTCCCAACAATCCTGTTGCTCTTGTTGGACTGGCCTCATCAGTATCTGGGCATATTCCCATCTTTATGAAGGCTGCTCCCTTCCACCTCCCTCCCCTCTTTACAATAGAGTCAAACCTTCAGGGAAGGGCTCCCGGCCCCCACTCTCCGGGAAGTCTGTTCTAATCACTTCAGCCCACACCAATCTCTGCCTTTTCTGAACTCCTACAGCACTCTTAGTCTGTACCACAAGACCTGGCACTTACATAGCATCTCATATTATTACTTTTCTTCAAGTTGTAGACTCCTAGAAGAGAAGAGCTGCAAGAGAAGTAGCAGAGTAATTGTCACACCTCCCCAGGGAGTTCAGGTTCTTTGAGAGTTGGGACCATGTTGGAATTGTTCTTCTGTGTCTCCTGGTTTGGAGTAGGCTGAGGAAATATTGGTAATTATTTCTTTACAATTTTCAGGTCCTCTTCTCCTCCCATCCTACTGCAGGGTGCCTTGGTTATCTCCGGTAAAGTGAGCTGGGAGACAGGCTCTGAAGCCCAGATCCTCTGTGCAGCACTGTTATCCTCTTATTATTCACCTCAGTCAGAAACTGCCTTAACAAGGCTACATATCACCATCTCTGTAGTTCCTCTTTCTTTGCTGCTCCCCTTTATCAGGGTTTATCAGCCCAGCTCCCATCTCTACCAGGCCAGGCCCTGACATCTGGGGGATTAACTCTCCCCTGACTGCTCAGTACACAGCGTCTGTTTATTACACTAGGTCTCTGGCCACTGGGGGCTGGGGAGTGTCACACATTCCTGTGGGCAAGGAGGAGCCATTTCATACAGGATATTCCTTTTTGGTTCTCACAGCTGCTCTGCTGGAGGTAAGCAGATGGCTTGGAGTGGCCTCCTCCCTTCCCTACCCCCATCCCCACAGGCCAGGAGCCAGCCTATCTTAAGATTTGAAAGAGAAGGTGGCTGTGAGTTTAACCAGGCGAGCCACTAAAACTGCTTTCCATGGCATTCTATCTCAAGGTAGCCAGTGCCAGGTGAGAAAGTTGTCTGCATCTTGGGAGGCATCAGTGCCCTGTGTTTGGCAGTGGTCCCCAGGCCAGAACAGGCCCAAGGCACAGCCTAACCTAAAGGGTTGGCTGGTGATGCTGAGTCTGCTCAAGGACTATCCCATGCCAGACCTATAATAAACTCTTAGCAATATTCCCCAGCCTCACTTCTCTCTCCGTCCCTCAGACACCTTTCTTTGCTGCCTCTATTTCTCTGCTGCTTCCTCCCACTCCCATCATTCCTCAAGCTTATTATTCAGAGAAGGCAAAAGAACAACCTTTACTTATATTATTATACTTTCAATGAGTTCACACACACAGGCTCTCCTTAGATCTTGACAATATTCCTTCATTTCCCCATTTTGTAGGTAAGGCTATTGAGGCCTGGAAATAATGTGACCTGCTCATGCTATTAATGTTATATAGCCTATTGACTGGAAGCCAGAGTTTCAAACACTTAGGCAGGAGCTTTTGTTCAATGTTTTTTTTTCTTTTTTTAATGATACCTTGCCTAAATTCCCTCTCCTCTCATACTGAAAACTTTCTTACCATAAATGCTTTGTTTTCCTCGCATAAGACAATTCTGAAAGAGAGGAATAGGCACTAATTTTATCGCAGAATTTCCCACCAGGATCTTGGAGACATCCACCTCACACACACACAAATGCTATGCTTACAAATGAATATCAGAAGATATATATACATAATGACAGAGATTCATCATCCTTATCAATGCCTTGCACTTTTCTAACTACATATATATAATGTTTAATTATATCAGAGCTTTAACCTTTGACCCAGTAATCTCAGTTCCAGGAATTTATTATAAGGAAAAGAGATGAGTGCAAAGATTCATATACACGGCTGTTGAACATAGTATTATTTATAAAAATTAGATATTTGGAAGAAACTTTATAAATGTGCTACACTAAGGGATTTGTTAAACAAATTTTGGTACCTTCAAGGGATGGAACACCAGCCACTATAAACCAGCTTTCTGATGTGGGTAAATGCTCATATATAATATTAAGTGAGAAAAGCAATTTACAAAATTCCAGTAATGTTAAAGTCTAGTAAGAAGAAAAAAACACATGAATGGGAAAATGATTTGGAAGTAAAATAACCAAGACTTTCTGAGGATGTGTTTCAGAATAGTGAAATTGTGAATGATTTTTCTTTTTTTCATTATGCTTCTGGGTTTTCCATATTTCCTACAATGAGTATTTATTATCTTTAAAATAAGAAAACATAACAGATGCTAATTTTTGTTAAATTTCTTTTTCTTTTTCACAACAGCACTGTCAGTATTGAGGGGAGAGGACAGGCATAAAAGTACAGAGAAGCTAAGCAACCACAAGGTCACAAAGTGATTTAGGGTTAACATCAGAATTAGAACCCAGGAGTCCTCAGACCCAGCCTAAGATCCCTTTCACTTCCCCATATGCCTCTACAGATGACTCTCTCCTATCAGTCATACCTTTACTTTCAGCCTGGAGACGTATAATTCACCATACCCAGGCACATGGACTCGACCTTATTTTCTGGAGTATAGACACACAGATCCCAACCTCCCATAGGGCCAAACATCTCAGGCCCACAGAGGAACTCAGGGGTAGGGGATAGGAGATGTAGATGAGTCAAAAAGCATTTCAACTCCATCTTACAGTTCAACTCCTCCTGACACAGTGCTAGGCAACTGGAAGGGCTTCATTAAGTACTTACTGGCCAGGCCCTTCTGCATGGGTTGTTCTAAGAGCTCTACTGAGAACATCTGCCTTCTGACTTCCTGGGGATGCCTGGTTCTCACTGCCAGTTCCCCAAGCAAGAACAGCATCTCCTCTCCTCAGCACTCAACAGGGCCAAGGAATCAAACCTCTTAAGGCAGTGGTACTGAACCTTTTTGGTATCATTTAACAGTCCGAAAATTTGAGGAACGCTATAGAGCCTCCCCAGAAAAAGTCATGCAAGCTTAAACCCACATACCCTTGTTCATAATTCAGGGAGGTTACAGACTTTCTGAGGCTAACCATAGATCACAGGCTTTCAGAGCTCAACTGACAGCCAGCCCAGAGGGCATGAAAGCCAGATCCCTCCTAACAGTCCTATCTAGATTTGCTCCTTCCTTTGCCCTTTCAGCTGCCACCTTTCTGCCTCAGTGAGCCCTAATTAGCTACTCTCTGGGAGGTGACTCAGGGCCATTATCCTTTCCCCACACCCAAAGACCCATTGGGAAGAGAAGGGAAGTGACTTATATAGAGTCATACCATGAGTCACTACATAAGCCAATACTAGAATGTGGCATTTGGGGCTCCCAAGGCTATATTTAGGCCACTGGGAAGAGCTGCTTCTCACAGCAGTGTGTGGACATAGGCAGGCTATGGACACAGATGTTGATCACAGCTTCAGGAATAGAGAAAGGGTACAGAATCTGGAGCTTCATCACTCCCAAACACTCCCTTCTTGCATCCCCAAAGTGCTTAGGAAAAGCTCCATCCTTATTCTGCACAAGGCAACAGGAAGGGAGGAAGAGCTCTGAATTTCTGGCTCCAGTCTAATGTTCTTCCTTAGGGCCACCACAAACCCAGGCAAAACCTCAGTCTCCCTGCATGTCAGGTGTGGCCCCTTGGATCCACCCCCTACGCCCCCAGGACTTTGCTTAGGAGATAAAGAACTCTGGCCTAGGTCTGTCAATGACATGAACTAATGTATCAGATTTCTCTTATAAAAACATACATCCATATAGTTCTTAAGAAGTAACTGTCACAGAACTTGCTCAAGGCCAGGGAGGAAGAGGTAAAAGAAATCTAGATATGATGATGATTAATTCAGGATCAGCAAGGAGAAATTTAGGTCATATATTGATACCAGTACCTTCCACTCACCCTCCCTAATCCTCCCAAACCCACACCTAAAAGGACCCCAGGGAATATTTGCTGATATTGGACAACCTCTGCAGTGCTGTCCAATAGAACTTCTGTGATGATGGAGATGTTCCATATCTGTGCTGTCCACATGTGGCTACTGAGCACTTGAAATGTGGTTAATGCAATTGTGGAACTGAATTTTTAATTTTATTTAATTTTTATTAATATAGATTCAAATTTTAAATGCCACCTATGGCTAGTTGCTACAATTTGGACAACACAGCTCTAGAGGCTTTGAGGGGACATAAACATGAATAATTAATTGTTTAATTCTTTTATATACCTGCTTGACCTTTACCTAGCTGACTCAGAAAAACTCCCAGGTTCATTAAAAATCCCCAAGGCTCTTTGGGAATTGGGGAAGAACAGAGTCTGAGTGGAAGACCCTGGGTGGGAAGAAAAGAGATTTCTTTTATGCAGGTATTAAAGACTCTCCTCAAGAAGTTGGAGATTGTACCGTTTCATGTCCTGAGCTGCATGCTCTAGGGAAGGACCCAATGCAGGAGTCCAAAATTCTAAGGATGCCTACTGCAGGAAGCAAGGAAATACTCTCTGGGTATTATAGATCCTGGCCAGAGGGAGACTGTACAACCTCAAACAGATCATTCCAGGAGAAATCTACTAGAGAGATAAATGTGCCCTCAAGTGCCAGTGAAACTACTCATGAGCTATCCCTGAGTATCTCTGGATAGAGAAAAGAAGGAAAGAACAAGCTTCCCTTGTGGGTACTGCCTCATACAGCTAGTAGGAGACAAAGTGGTACAACCTTTCAGAAAGATAATTTGGTAATATGTATTGAAAGCCTTATTAAATGTACATATTCTTTGGTATAACAATTTCTCTTCTGGAAGTTGAATTTAAGAAATGAATTCAAGATGTATAAAGATTAACCTACAAAGAGGTTCATTTTAGAGATTCTCATGTAGCAAAAAATATTGTAAACAATCTAAATGTACAATAAGGGCAGTTTGTTACATAAATTATGGTAGTTCCATATAACAGAATATTATCCCTTATCCACCACATCTAATCCATCAGAGCAAGTCTTGTCAGAATTACTCCAAAATATATTCTGCTTGCATCCATTATGCTCCATATGGCCACCACCTGATTACAAAACACCACCATCTCTCACCTGGACTAATAAGCAGCCTCCTAACTGGTCACCTGCTTCTGCGGTTACTCCCTTCAAACCGTTCTCCACATAGGAGCCAGAGCTGGCTAGCCTGCTGACTTCATTTTAAATGTAGTAAGTACCTATAAACCCACCACCAAAGTAAAATCTAGGATCTTAACAATAATTTAAGTCTAACCATTTGACCCCCCACCCATCCAATCTTATCTTCTCCTGTGCCAAGAAACCATTATCATGAATCTCATTACCTTGCTTTTTTATATAGTGTTACTGCACCTATAAGAATTCCTACATATCCTATTAAAGTTGTTTTTAATTTAACAAAGATTATCATGTGCTATGCAATTTTTCACTTAATAGTATATTGTTAAGATTTATGCATATTGTTGCATGTCACAGTAGTTCATTTAAACTACTGCCTAATATTCCATTATGTTTATAGACCTCATTTATCCAATCTCTTGATGATGGGCATTTAGGATTTCTTTCTAGGTTTTTGTTATTGAGAACAATGTTGTCATGAACATTCTTGCCCACGTACTTTATTGCATATGTGTAAGAGTTTCTTTTGGATATATATCTAGGAGTGGAACTGTTGGGTTTTAGGGTATGTAAATGTTTAATTTTGTTTTCTAAATTGCTCACTAATTCACACTCTCACTAGCAATTCTGAAGAGCCCCTGTGACTACACCTCCTTTCCAACATTTGGTATTATCAAACTTTTAAATTTTTGCCAGTCATATGGGTTCTAAGATTTATCTAATTGTAGTCTTAATTTGCATCTTCCTGATCAGTTATGATGAACAGTCCTTCATATTTTTATTGACCTTACTTAAGTGTTTCCTGTCCTGTGAAATGTTTGTTCATATAATTTGCCCATTTTTTTTCAATTGGTTGGTTGTGGCTTTTCTTATTAATTTGTAGGACTTGTTTTTTATGTATTCCTAATACTAATCCTTTACTCATCGTATGTATTGCAAATATCTTTCCCAGTTTGTAAACTGTCATTTCACTTTATTTAAAGTGTTTTTGATATATATAAAATTCTTAATATTCATATAGTCAAATTTATCAATTTTTCTTTTGTAGTCAATATTTTGTGTCATATAAAATTTTTTTCTCTACCCAAATTCTGAAAGATAATCACCTATATTTTATTCTGAGGGTTTTAAAGTTGTGGGTTTTTCTTACATTGAAATCCTTAATCCATCTGGAGCTGATTTTTTGAATATGGTAAGAGACAGGGATCCCATTTCATCCTTTCACATACGGATTTCTTTTTCAATTTCCATTTATTATGTAGTTCTTTACTTCCCTACTGACTTGACCTGCTACTTGGGTCAGATACCAAAGTTCCATATCTTTGTGAGTCTGCTTCTGAGCCCTTCAATCTATTTTATTGGTCAGTTTGTTTATCCCTGTGCCAGTACCACACTGTCATCGTTATCTTAACTTCATAATAAGTGCTGATATCTGGTAAGGCCAGTCTTTCCTCCCTACTTTTCTTTTTTAGAAATGCTGCATAAAGTTTAAAATCCCTATCAAGTAACATGAAAAAAAGAACCTGTTGGGATTTTAATTGGAATCTGCAGGTCAAATAGGGGAGAATTGACATCTTTATGACATTAAATTTGCCTGTGAATGTGGTATTGCTCTCTATTTATTTAGGTCTTCTTTAACACCTCTTTTTTTCCCTTTGTTTCTTTTCCTTTTTAATGCAATTTTGTTGAGATATATTCACATATCAGATACTCATCCGAAGTGTGTAATCAATGGTTCACGGTATCATATAGTTGTGCATTCATCACCACAATCAATTTTTGAACATTTTCATTACTCCAAAATAAAAATAAGAATAAAAATAAAAAAAGAACATCCAAAATATCCCATACCCCTTTATCCCTCCCTATTATTTATTTATTTATTTTGTCTTTGATTTCTTATTCATCTGTCCACACACTGTATACAGGGAGTGTCAGTAGCAACGTTTTCACAATTACACAGTCACACCTTGAAAGCTATATAGTTATACAATCAAGGTCTTCTTTAATATCTCTTAATGAAGTTATATAC
This sequence comes from Choloepus didactylus, assembly GCF_015220235.1. Taxonomy (NCBI): domain Eukaryota; kingdom Metazoa; phylum Chordata; class Mammalia; order Pilosa; family Megalonychidae; genus Choloepus; species Choloepus didactylus. The sequence continues at coordinate 83,892,887 of NC_051319.1, forward strand.
TTTATTCTGTAGAAGCCTTGTCTACCTTTTGTTAGATTTACTCTTCCTTACTTTTTTTCTATTTTCAAATTTGAAAAAATAGTTTACAGCAATCGAACTTTTTTAATTAAAATTTTTTTATTAGAGAAGTTGTAGGCTTACAGAAAAATCATGCAGAAAATATAGAGTTCCCACATACTAGTCTCCCTATTATTAACACTTTGCCTTAGTGTGGTGTATGTATTACAATTGACGAGAGAATATTGTTATAATTGTACCAGATTTATTCTTAAGAATTTGATTTTCTCTGGTAGTATTTGTAAATGGTGTCTTCTCTTTAACTGTGTTTTCTAGTTGCTGTTGGTGTATAGAAATGCAAATTATTTTTACATATTATTCTCATCTCCAGCTACCTGGCTAAATTCTCCTATTATTTCTAATAAATTGTCTTTATACTACTTTGAGTTTTCTATGTAAATAATGACAAATAAAGCAAATGATAAAAGTTTTATTTCCTCCTTTCTAACTCTTTTGCATCTTCTTTTGCTTTTAAAGGGAGTACATTTAATATTTCCCCATTTTGGAAGATTTTTGCTCCAGTATTTTTATAGTCACTCTTATCTGGTAAGGAAGTTCCCTTTTATTCCAATTTATCATGAATAGTTGTTGATTTTTATAAAGTTTTTATTACTAAAATAACAAATACAGAAAACAGCAAGCAAATACTGTATACAGCTAAATCAATGATTATAAATCAAACACTTTTACAACCATCACTATGAAAGGAAACAAAACCAGTCACCCCCAGACCCTCCATGTGTCCCTTCCCAATTACAAGGCCTCCCTTAGGCCATCCAAAAGCAACTGCTCCTTGACTTTTTGGCAATCATCTCCTCACTTTTCTTGGTAGTCTTATCACCCAAACATGAAACTTTAAACACTACAATTAGTTTTGCCTAATTTTTAAATAAGTCTTTGAGGTCACTTCTTTTTCCTCTTGCAAAGTATTTCCTCATCAGATCATTTGTTGTGTGGTGTTTTCCTCTGTTGGGTGTTGATTTTTATCAACGGTTGTCTTTGAATCTAATGAGATGATTATACAGGTTTTTTTTTCTCTTTTAATATGTTAATTAGGCAAATTACACTTATGAAGAGCAATCACCCGAAAACAAATCAGATCATGTCACTTCCCTCCCATGGCTTCTCACTGACCTTAGAAAACAATCAGTCTTAACCACGGTTTACAAGGTCCAACAGGGCCCTACTGGAGTCCCATGTACCTGTACCTCTCTGACTTAATCTTACATAATTTCCCTCTTCCTCACTCTCTTTTAGCCACACCACTTTCTTGTGGTTCCTCAAACACGCCAAATTCATTCCCAAGCTTTGGTCTTTGTATTAGCTGTTAACACTTCCTGGAGTGCTTTTCCCCCTCATCTCTACCTAGCAGTTCCTTAGAATCATTAAGGCCTCGGTTTAAGAATTCTTTCCTCATAGAGGCTTTCCTGTAGAAAATTCTGTAGAATTTTAGACCATCCAATCTAAAGTAGTACCCAGTCAACCTCGCATTACTTTAAAAAGAAAAAAGAAAACCTTTATCAGTATCTGAAATTATCCTGTTCATTTATTTGATTATCATCCTTTTACCCCAAACCACAATGGAAGTTCTATGCAGATCTTGTTCATTGCTTTATTCCTAATACTTAAATTGACTGGTGCCTGGTACAGTGTAGATCCTCAATAAATATTTGTTGAATGAATGGCTGCATCAAAATTACGTTAAAGGAATTTATCGATGGACAGGTGAAGATGCTCAAATCATATTATGCTGATAAAGGAGTATGATATGATTTTATTTTTATTAATTTTTTTTGTTTTTTTGTTTTTTTTGTTAAATTTTTGTGTCTTATGTAGCTTCATATCCCTCTAGAACCTACCAAGGACTTTTTGTCTGGTACACTGGTACTCACTGAATGCTAGATGAATTTTAATTAGGGCTTATGGGTAATCCTTGGGAATGAGGAACTAGACAGCAAAGCCAACCTGTCCTTTACCATCCAAAGGAACTACTAATGCACAGCACTCCCCCTTCGACCCCACCTCACCTCCTTGGCCCTAAACAAAGTTCTGACTACAATTCTAAGAGTGAAAGAATACATGGAATGATCTTTTAAAGACCATCTGACACATGCTATGTGAATACTGCTCTAAGGGATGAGGCAATAAGCTGCCTCTATTCCAAACAGCACTTTTTCATGCTCTTTAGTGAAGGAGGGAGGAAGAAGTTGGTGATACATGATCAACGAACAGCCCTATCTCCCAAAGGTTAAGGGGAGACACCAATGACTAATCCCAGGGGAAGGAAAGACATAGCAGAGCTGACTTTGCCATGTGGAGTGTCATAAGCCAAAGAGCAGAAATAGATGGAAACCAGCCCCCAGAGCCAAGGGCTCAGTAATCAGTGAAAATACCCTCATTTAGCCCTCCACACATCCTGGAATGAAGCAAATTCCCAGGAAGTACTAGCAGGTAAATCCTGCCTATCGAGAAGGTAGAACTTCCAAGCCTGTTGCCCACAGGCTGAGGTCTATCACACATGTACATGGTCTCCTCCTAAATGGGCCTGGGATTAAGGGACTGCCATGGACTAGGGCCTTACCAGGGGAGAAGTCAAAATTAGTCTTTCTTCCTGGCTCTCAGTTGCTCTGAGGGTGTCCCTTCAGGTAAATCAGGAGACCTTTTTAAAATACCTACTTTGTCTAGACATGGGTTGAGAATAATGAGATATATGGGAAATAAAACATTGACCCTCTCTTCATAAAGTTATAATCTGGGTAGAGGTCTGAAGTTATAAATAGAACAAAAAACAAAAAACGTTCTTTTTTCTGTGTTGGTGTGCAGGGACGAGGATGGGGAGTCAAGAGTCAAGAATGCTAGATTGGGAAGTCAGGAGGCCTAGGTTCTAGCTCTATTTGTTATCAGTGAAAAATGAAACACTAATTCCAATGCTGCCCACAAAAAAGATAACAGGCCATAATATGGTTCTGAAAAAAAACAAAAACAAAAACAAGAAACCCAGAGGACTGAAGAAATGGCTATACTGTGGTCAACATTTGTATATTTAGAAGTCAAGAAAGCCCTAGAGAGTCAGTCATCCCTCCAGCTCAGGAACACTCAGGTACACCTGGGTGAGGGTCTCCTGGGAGACCAACCCCAGACCACAGCCACATATAGTGTGTTCCATATCCAAACTTGTTTCCTACCTTGTCAAGGGAATGTGGCTCAAGCAAGCCTGCTCCACCCTTTCTACCCTTCTCATCCCTTCTAATTCTTCAAGTCTGGTTTCTATGGGAGATGCAGCAAGAAGTGCAGAACTCCAAGTCACGTGAGGCAGAGAATCTCAATTCACAGGCTTAATGCTTGCTCCCGACAGGGCTGGATGAAGAAGAATTATGAGCTAATGATGTTAGAATTTTGGAGCTGGATGAAAACAAACACCATCCATCACCTGGAGTCAAAGAGACATATTGTCACTTGAAATGTGGGGTAAGACCAGAGAATTACAGGAGTAGGGGGAAATAGGAAGAGAAGTGAAGACAGGGGAAAGAACTTGTTCAAATCACTGAAATCAAGAGGGATTCTAAATTTTCTAAGTGAACTATAGCAGAAGCCTCTGGTACCCCATATCACATCCCCCTGGCCCAACTCCAATTTTAGCCCAGCTATTCTGTGTGAGCTCAGACCCACCTCCTGTTGACGGGGACCCACCTCCTGTTGATAGGGTTCCACCTCAAACACGCAAGCTCCTGGGGCCTTCTCTGACACTTAAGGACAATGCTTGGCCAGTGCGGGATATAGGAACAAGTCAATAAATGACTCCAGCCTCTCATCCTTCAAGCAGACAATTCCATGGGGCATTCTGTACAATTATCAGGAAGTCCTGATGGGATTGAGTCCCCATTGCACACAGTAGGAACCTTAATAATACATCCTAATATGGCTTCTCCCCCTTACCTGTCTCATTCCCACTCTGGCTGTTCCCTCATTCCTGCTTTCTGGTATCACTTTCCAAACAAACTATCAGCATCCATGTTCTTGCCTCAGGTTCTGCTTTCAGGTGAACTGGAACTAAAACATAAATAGGGAACCTGGTGCTTACAAGCTAGTTAGAGAGTTACACAGTGACTTGGCGTCTTCTTTTAAGGGATGAATGCTGCTCTAAAAAGCTTCCTCTATACTGCCCATGGCTCTAAACTGCCCATGGCTCTACGCTCATCCACCAGGTCCAGTTACTCAAATCAATAGCAAATCTTGCCTGCCATTGCTGTATCTTGCAAGTCCCATGGAAAGTGGGGAGGGACCTAAAATCCTCTATTAGTGCTCTGTAGCTCTTTGGAATCATTTTTCAGAAGGCAAGATTATTATTCAACCTCAGTCTCTTCTTCCCCACTGCATACTGGCCCATGCTGAGCTCCCCCAAGTATCATTCCCTCCTAGGAGAACAACAGTCATTACAATGAGCATGATTTCATTTTTGGAAAAGAAGATTTGTCAGTAGGAAAATCACCCAAATGACATGGGAATTCTACCTAAGTGAGAACACAGTTTCACTTTGGTGCTGAGGAGAAGTGCTCCAATCTATATCATCTAGGAGTCTAGGGAAAGATGGAATACATGTGTGCTAGCTACACCCAGACATGCCCAGAAAAAAACATGAGCAAAATAAGATAAAAATATTGGCCATAGTTCTCTTTGAGTAATGGGATTATGGATCATTTTTATTCTTTTCTTTATACACTCAAGTATTTTCTTACTTTTTCACAATGAATATGTAATACTTGAAGGTTTTTAATTGTAAAAGAATGCATTTGCCCCTTCTATGCCATGATATCTGCAGAGTCCTAAACATGTCCTATAAATTCCCACAGACTTGGAAAATGGGGTAATTCAGGGCAAAAGCAGAATCCAGATCTTGTGCCTGGAGGTGCTTAGACAAGAGACATGAAAACATAAAATATTATCATCATCAAGCATTTGGTTAACTCAGTAACTTGGTGTTTCAGAGGAAGTGAAGCACAGAAATACAAGTCAATTGCCTACACACCTCTGGGCCTGAACTCTGACGTTTACCATCTCCACCCTCTTTGCTTCTAGCTTCTGTATCACTCTTTCAGCTTACCCTGCCTAAGAGCCCCAGGACCCCAAGCTTAGCATTCTGGCCACCCCAGGGACGTAGACATCCTGTGAACAGTAAGGGGACTGAAGGACAGCAGTCAGTGAATCCAGGAGTACCTGAACCAAGCCAGATGTTAAGCAGGCGTGAGAACCCATCAGCTGGAAACACCGAAGGCGGGCAGGCAGGCGGAATGATTCTGGGTGAAGGAACATTGTAAATGTTGTCACCCAAAATAGAGCTGAGATGAACTTGGCTCCCAGGCACTGCAAGCCTCCTTCCTGCTCTCACCTAGATGTACCGACTCTCCCTTCAAACTCTCTCCAACCCATTACCTTTTTCATCTTCACAGCCTGTTTTGGTTTGCTAAAGCTGCTAAAATGCAATATACCAGAAACGGACTGGCTTTTATCAATGGGGATTTATTAGTTTACAAGCTACAATTCTAAGGCCATGAAAATGTCCAAATTAAGGCATCAACTGGAGAACTTCTCTGAAGAAAGGCTGCTGGCATATGGCAGACCTCTGTCACATAGGAAGGCACATGGCTGGCATCTGCTGGTTCTTCTCTCCCAGGTTTCCTTGCTTTCAGCTTCTGGCTTCAGTGGCTCTCTCAGCAATTCTGGGGGCTTTTTCTCCATCTGTGCTTCCTTGGTTTCATCTCTCTTATCCTCTCATAAAGGACTCCGGTAAAAGGATTAAGACCCACCTTGAATGGGCTGGGTCACATCTCAATTGAAATCACCTAACCAAAAGGTCCCACCCATAATAGGTCTGTACCCACAGAATGGCTTAAAAGAACATGACCTTTTCTGGGATACATAACAGCTCCAAACTAACACACAGCCTCTGCTGTAATTCAGGACTTCATCATCTTTCCCCTAGATTACTATAGTAACATCCTAACTATAGTCTCTCTACCTTCAGTCCTTTCTAATCTATCACCACCAACCTCAGATGTGATCACTTAAATGCCCTCTTCAAAAACTTTTCAGTGGCTTTTCATCACCTACAGAATGAATTCCAAACTCATTAACATAGGACTCAGGGTCCTTCACAATCTCCCTGTTACCTACTTTGTTAGCCTTATCTTCTGCCTTTTCTCCACCATTACAACCCATGTTCTAGCCACATCAGATCTCTCAGAATTTCCTGGACCTTCCAGACCCAATTTAAGTGAGACCTTTTGCATGAAGCCTGCTACTGCAGGCCCCGCTGCTGAGCTCCTCCCCCTCTGACCTCCAGTTGGTCTCCATGCATTTATCTGGCACTTGGCTCATCCAGTTGGGTAGAGTTTCTATGATTTACTGTCACCACAATTAGCCTAGAAGAGCTTAAAAGAAGAGACTGTGTCATACATATTTGTTTGTCCCTAGTACCTATCACTGTACTAAGAGCCCCAGGACCCCAAGTTTAGCATTCTGGCCACCCCAGGGACATATAGTATCTAATATACACTTATATATAAGATATAGTATATATCTATATATAATATATATATATAGATATAATATATATATATTATATCTATATATAATATATATAGATATAATATACACTTATATATAAGATATATATAATATATATTAGATATAGTATCTAATATACACTTATAACTTATCAGGATGATGCCATTAGTTATCATTTCACACAAGGGTATCTTGTTACCCCAACTAGATTATAAGCAACTGGAAGATATAGGCCATGTCTCAAGTTTCTTTTTATCTGCCCAAACATATAGCGTAGTGCCTTATCTCCTCAGAAAGCCCTTGATAAATACATAGCCCAATTACAAAAACAGGTTTTTATTCATTAAAATCTATTTTTGAGTGTTTTTATTTTTTTATTTTTTGTGTTTTTAATGCAATTTTATTGATATATACTCACACACCATATAATCCATCCAAAGTATACAATCAGTGGCTCACAGTATTATCATGTAATTGTTCATTCATTGCCAAAATTTTCAGACATTTTCATTACTCCAAAATGAAGAAAAATACATTAAAAAATAAATTAAAAAGAACACCCAAAGCATCCCATACCCCTTATCTGCCTCCTATTATTTACATATTTTTGTCATTATTTGATTACTCATCTGCCCATACACTGGTTAAAGGAAGCATCAGTCACCAGGTTTTCACTATCACACGGTCACATGATAAAAGAATCAAGTTTTTTGGATTACCATTCAACAAATTCAGGTATTTCTTTCTAGCTATTTTAATACACTAGAAACTAAAAAGGTATATCTACATAATGTGTAAGAATAGCCTCTAGAATGACCTCTCAACTCTAAGATCCCTCAGCCACTGAAGCTTTATTTCGTTTCATTTCTTTTTTCCCCTTTCGGTCAAGAAGACATTCTTGATCTCTCAAAGAATAATATTTCTCACTAAGATAAGGTCTCTAGCTCTACAGTACTGTGGAATCCCAATTAATAAATGTAGATGGAAAGAGGGAAATAGAATATCACCATCTGTGCCGGTTTGAGTGTATTGTGTCCCCCAAATGCCATTATCTTTGTGGTCTTGTGTGGGGCAGAAGTTTTGGTGCTGGTTAGATTTGCTTGGAGTGTGCCCCACCCAGCTGTGGGAGATAATTTTGATGAGATGTTCCCATGGAGGTGTGGTCCCACCCATTTGGGGTGGGCCTTGATCGGTGGAGCTATATAAATGAGCTGACTCAAAGAGAGGAAATAGAGTGCAGCCGTGAGTGACGTTTTGCAGAGAAGCAAGCTTGCTAGAGAGGAACGTCCTGGGAGAAAGCCATTTTGAAACCAGAACTTTGGAGCAGACGCCAGCCACGTGCCTTCCCAGCTAACAGAGGTTTTCTGGACGCCATTGGCCATCCTCCAGTGAAGGTACCCGATTACTGATGTGTTACCTTGGACACTTTATGGCCTTAAGACTGTAACTGTGTAGCCAAATAAACCCCTTTTTTATAAAAGCCAATCCATCTCTGGTGTTTTGCATTCTGCAGCATTAGCAAACTAGGATACCATCAGACAGACAACACAAAACACTGTGGCAAACAAGTCACCAAAAGACGCTAAAATTAGTGGGCAAAAGTTTGAGGAGAAAAACGATTTGCATAGCCTCAAAGTATCTTCTCCCAGATATTTATTAAATACAAGGGGAAACTTTACAGTGGAGAAATTCTGCAGATACTGCCTTAAGGCTGTATCTCAGCACGATGCACTGAGAAGGACACAACATCTTTTCTGTGGTAATCTTGCTGAAAATTCATAACCTCATTTCAATAATGACAAAACATCAGACAAACCCAAATTGAGATGCAGTCTTCAAAACAACTGATCAGCACTCTTCAAAAGTGTCAAGATCATGAAAGACAAGGAAAGACTAAAGATCTGTTACAGATTAGAGGAGACTAAGGAAGAATAACTGCTAAATGAAATGTGGAATCCTAGATAGGATCCTGGAACAGAAACAGGATATGAGTGGAAAAACTGGTGAAATTCAAATGAGGTTTATAGTTTAGTTAATAGTATATTACCAATGTTAATTTTCTAGTTTTGATCATTGTATAAGCTGTTAATATTAGGGGAATTTGGGTGAGGAGTGTATTGAGCTCTCTGTTACCACTTTTGCCACTTTCCTGTGAGTTTAAAATTAGCTCAAAATAAAAAGTTAAAAGAGATTGTCTCTAGATATACAATTGATTAAACACCACCATGAAACTTCAGACATCATTCTCTCAGTATTACCTGTAAAACTGATAAAACTGATATCCTCTCAGGAGGTACAGCGTTTAGTGGATTCCCCCCAAAACATGTCTGTTAGGCCTTGAGTTCCCTCGGCCAGAAGTGAAGATATGAAAGGGAAGGCCCCAAAGCTTTAAATACCTCTCTCCACTTATGCTACTTCCCATGTGAACTCAAAGGTAAACCAGAAGTTCAAAAGACCTAATGATAGGTCTGAAATTGTCATTAATGAGCAACAGTTAATAGTTCAGCAGAGACCTCCACCATCAATTCTACTGGCCAGGAAAAGGTGGTCAGGGGCTAGAAGCAAAGCTGGGGCTCACCCAGACACTGTCATCCCAGCAGCATGGCAGGACCAACACTGATCTTATTCCCCAGGACTGTCATGCATCTATTTGTGGAGCTATGCTTATGTCTGACAAGTATCTACCTACTTAAGAAAGGAGTAAGCTCAAAATATGTCTCTCAAACTGTGTCACTGCCTGCCTCTGTTTACCATCTAGTCCCCGAGAGTGACTACATTCATGGACAGAGACAGCCATGGCAGGGGTGCTTCTGGTCACCAAACTCTCTGCAGGGCCATCAAGGCCATGTCCACAGCTGCATGAAGCTAACACCTCAGGTACCCAGTCCACCCCAGCTTCTCAGGCATCTTAGGCTCATGTCAAGATGAGCAGTTATATCTTCAGATGGTTATTTTACCAAGAAAGACTAGAATGCATTCAGGGGCTTGGTGGCGGGGGTGAGGGGTAGGTATTGGAGTGGGTAGGGTACAGAGGAGGCAGCAGAGGGGGAAGCACTGTCACTAGTAATAACTCCTTTTAGCCAACTCCACCTCAGATGTGACTCTCTAAGCTTTCCACATAGGCCACTGAACTCCCACTATATAAAAACAGATAGCAAAGATGTCTGGAGTCAAAGGCTCTGAAAATCAGTGGTCATTTCAGAATACCAGTTAGAAAACAGCCATTATCACCCATTGCCTCATTCCTGAGGCCAGGCCAAATAGAAAGGGTTATCATGTGGCATGACTTGCTGAAGGCCCTCTAGTCTTGTGTGCTAGTTATGCCAATAATTCTAAAAGTACCATCTGCGACTCATCCTGGTCAGCACATTTTCTGTCCAACTATACCATGATAGCAGACCACCACTTTGCTTTTAGGGTTCTTGTGCAGTATTACAATCAAAATGGGGGATTGTACAGCTTCAGCAGAAGCCTGAGGTGCTGAAGAAAGCTTTCAAGTAAAGATTGCCCCCATCGGGCTCTTTCATACACAGGTGGTGTGAAATAGTACAACTCTTTTGGAAGGCAACTTGATAAGACGTAGCAAAAGCCTTAAAAATGTCCTACCCTTTGATCCAGCAAATTCCACTTCTAGGAATTATCCTAAGGATATCAGACTTGCACATAAAGATTAATGCACAAGGTGTCATCCCAGTATTATCTTTAATAATAAGTAAACTGGTTACAATAAATCAACAGAAAGTTGATTGAATAAAGTATAGGACATTCATAAGATGGTCTACAATGAGCACATTAAAAATCACATTTTCCAAGAATGGTCTGCCAGATTTTAGAATATGGTGGATGAGAGATAAGCAGATTAAAAATGAAGGAAGAAAATCAGCTTTATAATGATTATCTCTAGATGGTTGAGATGCTACCAGATCCTTTTTAATTTGCTTCCTTACACTTTTCTGTTGTTTCTAAAATTTCTCCAACAAACACATATTACTTTACTAATAACCCCTGTTTCATGGGTGAATAAACAGAGTTATAGAGTCTCATAACCTTGCCCTGGAAACTTCAGTGATTCAGAAGTAATACCATAAAACAAAACAAAACAAAACAAACCCCAGGCAGACCCTGAGTTTCAGATGCCCATTTCCTCTCACAAGCTGCCAATGAATGTGCAGTGGTCAGTTTAGGACAGTGGTACTCGAGTAGGACCACTTTGCCCCCCACAGAACATTTGGCATGTCTAGAGATATATTTGGTTGTTACAAATGGGGAGAGGATACCACTGGGAAGAGGCCAGGGATGATTTTAAACATCTTACAATGCACAGGACAGCCCCTCACCTCACAACAAAAAATTACCTGGCCCATTATGTCAATAGTGCCACTATCAAGAAACCCTGCTCTAGGAGAAAGGAACCACAAATTTATACCCAGTCACTGGACCTTGAAAAAGCTCAGGTGGCTCAAAGGTACATCAGGAATGTCCAACCTGCTTCACCACCTGTGCAAGCTGTAGTATCTTGTGTTTCAAACAGGTCTTGACAGTTAACTGGTCCCAGGGTGTAGGGCACCAAAAGCTTCATTACTTATATTGAGCAATCTTCCACTTCCAACTGGAGAAAAATAAATTACTCATTTCACTCCTGGGCCATAACAAACTCAAACAGAATACAGCCTAGGATCAAGAGCTCAAAAGAAAGGGGATGAGCCAATGGGGTGGCAGGAGAAGTGGCTTGCAGGCAGGGCAATGCCATGCCAACTGAGGAGCAGAAGGACTGTTTGCATGTCCTTCCTCTGCATCTACACTTACAGAACCTCCAGAGTCCTGGGTGGTGGCTATGCTACATCAAGCTTCCTAATATCTTTAGGGTAGGAGAAAAAGCAAAGGGCCCAACCCAAACTCTGAGAAGATTCTTTTCCCCCTCTGAAACTCTCTTTTCCTTAAAAGAGGCCACCTGACAGGACTTATCCATGGGTTTCAAAGGGGAGACAAATATGATACCAACTCTTCCTTCTCCCTGTGACTTTGGGCCCAGCTTAGCAATTCACAGGACTCAAGAGCTTGAAAGAACCTTGACTTCATCCCTCTTCCTTTACAGATCAGATAACTAAGAGAAGCTCATGTTTGCCTGAACTAGCTTGAGAGAATCTAACTTTGGCTTATAACCAAAAGAGCAAAACTAAAACTGAATGAATTGTAAATGTATAGCAATAAATTCTAGATGGGTCAGCGTTAAATGCCAACTTAAAACCCAGAAGAAAGGAAATTAGCCTATTTATCCCAGCAGTGGAAGGAAAATGATCTTCTAACAATTGATATTGTCAGAGAGACAAGACTGATGGATTCAAAAAAATAAAAGCATGAAGACAGGGCAGGTATTATATTATGGTTAGAAGATGGGCTCTGACATAAGACAGGCCTACTTCTGCCACTTATTGTGTGGCCTTAGGCAAGTTATTTAACCTCTCTGATCTCAGTTCCTCATATGAAAAATGGGATAATACCAATAGTGCCACCTGCTAGAGTTGCCATGAAGACTGAATGAGATAACGTGACGTGTGCAAAACAATTATATAGCACTGGTACATATTCAATAGCCATTATTTCTGGCACTTAGGAGCCACTCAGCACTCATCTTCCAATCTGATCCTCTCTTTTCCTCCAGAAAATTCCAGCAAAATGGCACCACTAACTTCCCTAGGCTGTATAGTTCATTGTACTATGGACTAATGTCATGTGTCTCTCCATCCTCTCAGCCACAAGGAAACTTGCCCTAGCAAAATGGCAGCTTGGAGCCCAGAATCATTTTGGAGTGACATTAAATGACCCAGAAATCCTGGAGGCTGGTCTGGAATGTGGTAAGGGGAAGAAGGAAACCCCTTGCCTAACCAACAGAAATAGGAGCTCAGCAGTCCTATCACACCATGAGGATTCTCTACTTGTCAAAGACCCATGGAGAATTGGTAGCAAGTCAGACTGCTGCTGCTACTGCTACAGGTCCAGGGCACATAGGATCTTGTACTGGCCCTGCTTCAAAGCAAAGGTGAAAGTTTCCCAAATCTAAAAACCAGATTGCTTCGTTCTCAGAACTAAGCTAGCTGAATGATCTTCAAGAGTAGGCCTTGTGTTCTATATTCCATCATAACACTCTGATATTCTACAAACAACAAAGCACTTAAAAAATGCTTTGAGCCAAATACTTCTTTACTGTCAGCAAACAGAACTAAGAATGTGTACCTCAGTTCACAGGTGAAGGCCAAGTATGCCAGGACTGATTCCCCTCCCTATCCACAAGGGATAGAAGTCTTACTCCTGCCGGAATAGCTACCTTCAGCACCAGTCAGAACTCTTAGCGGTCTATGTGTAGAACTTCCAAGCATCTGATATTACAGCACAGTGCTCTCACAGAAGGCTCTCCAAGTCTTATAATTATCATCCAAGCATCCTTTGAATCTGGTCCCTCTTCACAATGCCCATGACAATTGCCTTAAGTCTGCCCCTCCTCATCCTTCAATTGATCTTTTTTAGATTCCTGCCTCTGGTATGTTCTCCCTGTCACCAGTCCCTCCCTACTCCCATTTGACCCCGCCCCCCCACCCCCAACAAAGCCATCAGAGACCAAAAACCAATCAGATCACTTTCCTATATGAAAGTTTCAAAGTATCTCCTCTTGGTGCAAAAGGTAAAGACCAAACTTTTCAGTATAGCATATAAGAAAGACCCTTTACAATCCAGCCACAACCTACCTTAGTTTGTGCATCTTCTACCACTTTGAATACCAAGTACGTTCTCATGCCTTCATATCATTGCCTATGTTATTTCCTCATCCTGGAGCTTCTTCTTTAAAATCCTTCCTGCCATCTTTGCCTAATTCTTCCTCACCTCTCTTTGGCAAACTCCTTAGCCTTATTTAAGGACTGTGGTAGGTAGCCTCCGAGATGATCCCAATGATCTCATCTCCTAGTATTCACGGCCCTGTGTGATATCCTCCCCTTGAGTGAAGAACCTAGTTACTTCCTTCTAATAGAAGACAGCAAAAGTGATGTGTTGTCACTTCTGAGATTAGGTTACAAAAAGCCTCTCTCTCTCTCTCTCTCTTTGTCTCTCTCTCTCTCTCCCTCTCTTGCTTGCCCTGAGGGAAGTCTCAGCTGCAGTGTCATGAACTGCCCTATGGAAAGACCAACATGGCAGGGAACTTATGTCTCTGGCCAACAGCCAACAAGACTTTGAGATCTGTCAACAGCCAGGGAAGTGAGCTAGAAAGCCCCCAGCTGAAACTTGAGATGACTGCACCTCCAGCAGATACCTTAATTGCAGCTTTGTGATATTTCCTAGACCAGAGGAGTTAAGTTGCACTCCAACTTTTGACCCACAGAAACTGTGAGAAAAGGAGTGTTATTTTGAGCCAACAAATTTCAGGGCAATTTGTTATGCAGCCATTAATAAGCAATATGAGGACCCAGCTCAAGTATCACTCATCTTTTAAGCACTTCCCAACACCCTCTGTTCTCCCCTAGTTCAACTAAACCTATCCCGTTGCTAATGGAGTAAATCCAAACTGCTTAATATAGGTCCCAAGGCCCTACATGATGGTCAAATTCAGCTCATCTTCTCCAGCTCATCTGTCACCACTGTCCATGCGACTTAGTAGAACTGACCTTCTTCAGTTACTCTAATGTGCCCCACGCTCACCTTTATCCCCTTTGTACATGGTGTTCCTAATTTCCAGAATACTTATCTCCCCTCTCTTTACCTAGTTAACTTCCCATTTGTTCTTCAAAATTCCAACTCCCTACGGGAAGACTCCCCAATATCCAAGGCTGGGTTTAGATGTCCTCCATGTGCGCTTCTCCTTACCCTGTACCTTCCCAATCACAGAAACTATCAGAATTATATGGTAAATGCATTTAACTTGAGTATCTCCTGGGCTGGACTGAAAGCTCTTTGAGGGTAGTCTGCATGCCTGTCATTCATACATATATACTACTCCTGTCTTAATTTTTAGAAGTTTTAAATACTCATAAATGGTCCTTCCAACATCTTGGCTTCTCAATTCCTTGAACTCTTCTTCTCCCATGATCTTGTGCTCCACCCTACCCTAGCCATTGACTCTCAGTCATCACCAAGAACTACAACCCCTTCATGATCTCAATTTCATTCATCTCACTCTCCAACAACCACATTCTACCTTTCTGGTTTACTAATATTTAGATTCCAACAATTTCTTTATCTTACCAAGATCTCCAATCCTTTGACAATACCATCTTTTCAATGTTCCTCACAGTAAATATGATATCCTCTCTTCCCTTCTTACCTAGCTGACATTCATGATCAATCTTTATAATAATTCTCTTTCTTCACTTAGCAAAACCACCATCTTAGTAAAACACAATCTGGAAATTGCACCCATGCAATTGAATGTAGCTGGAAAGAAGCACACAATCTCCTAGGCTAGTCTCACTTTAAATTCATGACCATGAACCAAAAATGGGCCCTTAATAGTGCCTGATGGTTATACTATATCTCCTTAGTTTATTATGTTCACTCTTCTATTCTCCTACATGACTATTTCACATTCTCTTTCTCCTCAAATCTCTAACAACTCCTCCCCCTTACTCTAAGCTGATGACCTTGTTCCTACTTCACTGAAAAGTTGAAACAATCAGAAAAGAACTTCCACAGATTCCCACCACAACATTTATGCACCCATCAGCATCCATACACATCCCTGCTTTCCCTCCTGTTACTACAGATGAATTATCCTACTCCTAGAATCAATCTCTCTGCTTGTACACTAGAACTCATCCACTCTCATCTACTCTAGGAAATCATGGCAACAATTTTTCCTCACTTTCCTACATCATTAATTTCCTCATCTCAACTGGATCATTCTCACTAGCATACTGTCCTTATGCTATTGCTTCTCCCTTCTTAAAACAATAATAATGATAATAAAAGCTCTCCTGATCCAGCCCCCTACCAGCTACAACCTCACTTCTCTGTTCCCCTTTGCTGAAAACTTGCAATAAATTCCTTCTCTTCCATTTGCCTTTAAATCCACCCAAATAAGGTCAACCCATACCACTCCATTGAAACTGCCCATGTCAAGATTTTCAACGACATTGTCTTAGTTTGCTAATGCTGGAGAATGCAAAACACCAGAGATGGATAGGCTTTTATAAAACAGGGGTTTATTTCACTAAACAATTACAGTCTTAAGGCCACAGAGCATCCAAAGTAACACCTCAGCAATTCGGTACCTTCACCGGAGGACGGCCAGCGGTGTCCGGAAAACCTCTGTTAGCTAGGAAGGCAGCTGGCGTCTGCTGCAAAGCTCCGGCCTCAAAACTTCTTTCTCCCAGGACGTTCCTTTCTAGCAAGCTTGCTTCTCTTCAAAACATTACTCCCAGCTGCACTCTCTTTCTTCCCCCCGGAGTCAGCTCATTTATATAGCTCCACCGATAAGGGCCCACCCTGAATGGGCGGGGCCACACCTCCATGAGAACATCTCATCAGAATCATTGCCCACAGCTGGGTGGGGCACATTCCAAGCAAATCCAACCATCACCAAAACTTCTGCCCCACACAAGACTACAAAGATAATGGCATTTGGGGGACACAATACACTCAAACCGGCACAGACATGTACATTGCCAAATTCAGTGGTTAATTCTCAGTTCTCATCTTACTTACTTGTCTTGTTGAGGACAGCATTTAAACTAGTCAATCTTTCCCTCCTATTTGGTACAATTTCTTCATTTGGCTTCCAGGTCACCACACTCTCTTGGTTTTCTTACTACCTCACTGGTCATTTCTTCTCAGTTTTCTTTGCTGTTTCCTCCTCTTCCCTCTAACCTCTTAACATTATAGTATCCAGGGCTCAAGTTCTTGCTTTTCTTTTCTTCTTTATTTACATGCACTCCTTTGGGGATCTCATCTACTTTCATGGCTTTTAATACCACCTATGTGCTGATGGGTCCCATACTTACATCTCCAGCCTATATCTAACTCTAAACTCATATTCAACTGCCAACATAAATCTCCCTTTAACATGCCCAACTTAAGATGTCAAAAACCAACCTTATCTTTCCCCCAAATTTGATCCACCCACAATCTTCCCCATATCAATGGCAATATCATCCTTCCAATCACTCAGGTCAGAAAACTTGGAGTTACTTTTGACTCCTCTTTTTCTCTCCCACTCCATATCCTATCTATCAGGGAATCCTTTGGCCTCTGTCTTTTAAAAATATCTAGAATCATTCTCCTTTGCGACCGCAATACACCAAGCTACCATCGTCTCTAGCCTAGATTTCTCTAATGGTCTCCTAATTGGTTTCCCTGTTTTAGCCATGCCTCCAAAATTCAGTTCTCAATGTAGCAATCTTTGTGATCCCTTTAAAACACAAGTCAGATCACATCATTCTTCTACTCAAAACCCACCAGTGGATCCTTTTCTCACTAAAAGAAAAAGCCAAAGAAGGCCCTATATAATCTAGTACTCATTGCCTCGCTCACTTCAGCTCACTCTATTCCAGCTATACAGGTTTTTGCATTTTTTCCCCAAACATGCCAGACATGCTTCCATCTTAGGGCTTTTGAATTTTCTATTCCTTGTGCCTGGAATTCCTTTACCAAGATCCACATGTCTAACTTTTTCAAGTCTACACTCTAATGTCACTTTGCAAATAAGGTCTACCTCAACTACCCTATTTAATATTGTAACACACAACCCTGCACTCTCATTCCCTGTTCTTCACTCTATTTTTTTCTTTCCATTATTTACCACCTTCTAAATGCTATTTAATTTGCTTATTGACTATGTTCATCCTATATTGTTGGTCTCTCCCCACTAGAAAGTAAATTCCTTGAGGGCAGAGATTTTTGTCTGTTCAATATTCCAAACACCTGGAAGAAGTCCTGATACATAGAATGACTGAATAAACCCAGAATAATGCCTAGCACATAACAGATGCTTACCATATATTTCATAAGTGAGTGAATGAATAAATGACTCACAGTCATTTATTTAGACTGAGAGTTTTCCAAGGACAGGGATGTGACTTCTTCACCTTTGTGTCCTCAGTATCCAGAACAGTGATGGGTAGTATCAAAGTGCTAACGTACATTGGTTAAATAAAAGGCAAAAAATGAAAATTAAAAAACTTGAGAGTGAGATGAGACTGGAAATGTGAGATACACATTCAAAGTGTTCCTATTCTCTCCATGGCCACTTCCACCCTAGAGCATTCCATTTCTGGATCTTTCAGGATGTAATTCTCAACCATTAGAATGAAATGTCAAGTAAACATAATGGAAAAAGTGACATCTTACTGAACAAAGGTCTCCCTGCAGGCTTTAACTAATGCGTCATCATCAGACTGCACAGGTAAGGTTTCCAGGTGGGTACAGAGGTCCCACAGGAAACAGACGCAAAACAGAAGGTCCCAGAAGCTTTAGCTTCAATGTCAGGCTCCCAGCTCCCAAATTATGATAACCCAGAAACTGGAAAATCAAGTTACTTTAACAAACACACCCCTTGTATTTCTTCTTCCAGAGCTCCACATCTCAATAGATGAGCCTGGCATTGGCTCAGATACCTTTTCAGCACATCATTCATTTCTAACATTTGGGTGTGGGGAGTGGAATGACTCCATATACTGTAGTTGTGGCTCCTACCTGCTATACCTTCAAATCAGGGAGGAAGCAGCTGGCCATCTGGACTCTAGAGCCCTGCTTCAACTGGAGAATGTAAGAGAGGCAGGAAATGGGGGTGGGTACAGAAGGAGAGCTAGTGTGAACCTGGAAGTCAGGAAAGAGGAGTTATGACTCTGCTACTATCTCATTTTATGCTCTTGGGCAAGTGATTTCATTCTCTAGCCCTTAGTTTCCTCATATTCAAAACTAAAATGTGGACAAGAAAATCTAACTATATGATTCTATAAAGTTGAACTATTATTGACCTCTCTGAATTGACAGTTGGGAGAAGAGCATTGTCTGCTTACAACTCCCTGCAAATTCATCTTATCTCCCTCCTCCCCAGCTCAGCCTTCATTCATTCATAAAAATAAACATATCCTGGTGCCAACTATGTGCCATGCACTGTGCTAGGGCAGGGCATATAGCAGTAAATATGACAGATAAAGTCTCTGCCATCAGGAGCTTATGGTTTAGCAGGGAGATAGACACCAGTCATCAAACAATGGATTGTTTAGTTACTACCATGAATAAATGCTAGAGACCAGTGGAAGGGATAGTGATACTACTGTGAGAGTAAATGTAGCATATATATAGAGTCATCTGTGATCTCAGAAACCCTTCCTTAAGGAAGTAACATCTGAACTTAGCTCAGAAGGACAGATAGGAACTAACTAGGTAAGGAAAAGGAAAGGCATTCCAGAGAAAGGAAAGAGCACACACAAATGCCCTCAGAAGGGGTGTATGTGTCATGTCCAAGGCCTATGCGGCCAAAGGGCAAAGTGAAGAGCACAGGGGCAGAGAGGATGCTGGTGAAGTCTGCACAGGTGAGATCACTTAGGACCTAAAATGTCATGACAAGGATTTGGTCTTACTATAAAGCCAGAGTAGTCAAAACAGCATGGTATTGGCACAAAGACAGACATATTGATCAATGGAACTGAATTGAGAATTTGGAAATAGACCCCCAGATCTACAGTCAACTGATGTTTGATAAGGCCCCCAAATCCACTGAACTGGGACATAACAGTCTCTTCAACAACTGGGGCTGGGAGAACTGGATAGCCATATCTAAAAGAATGAAAGAGGACCCCTACTGTTCTAGTTTGCTAATGCTGCCAAAATGCAAAACACCAGAGATGGATCGGCCTTTATAAAAGGGGGCTCATTTGATTACACAGTTACAGTCTTAAGGCCATAAAATGTCCAAGGTAAGGCATCAACAATCGGGTACTTTCACTGGAGGATGGCCGATGGCATCCGGAAAACCTCTGTTAGCTGGGAAGGTGTGCCAGTTTGAATGTATTATGTCCCCCAAACACCATTATCTTTGATGTAATCTTGTATGGGTAGATGTTATCAGGGTTGATCAGATTGTAATTCTTTGAGTGCTTCTAGGGAATGCGCCCCACCCAGCTGTGGGTGATGACTCTGATTGGATAATTTCCATGGAGGTGTTGCTCCACCCATCCAGGGTGGGTTTAAGTTGATCAGTGGAGCCGTATAAATTAGCTGACTCAAAGAAAAGGAACTCAGTGCAGCTGTGAGTGATGTTTGAAGAGGTGCTACAACCAAGAGGGACCCTTTGAAGAATGCACTGGAACTGAGAGAGGAGCTTCAGCTTACAGAGACATTTTGGAGACGGCCTTTGAAAGCAGACTTTTGCTCTGGAAAAGCTAAGAGAGGACAAATGCCCCAAGAGCAACTGAGAGTGACATTTTGGAGAGAAGCTAAAGCCTAGAGAGGAACGTCCTGGGAGAAAGGCATTTTGAAACCAGAACTTTGGAGCAGACGCCAGCCATGTGCCTTCCCAGTTAACAGAGGTTTTCCGGGCGCCATTGGCCATCCTCCAGTGAAGGTACCTGATTACTGATGTGTTACCTTGGACATTTTATGGCCTTAAGACTGTAACTGTGTAGCCAAATAAACCCCCTTTTTATAAAAGCCAATCCAACTCTGGTGTTTTGCATTCTGCAGCATTAGCAAACTAGAACAGAAGGCATGTGGCCAGTGTCTGCTCCAAGTTCTGGTTTCAAAATGGATTTCTCCCAGGATGTTCCTCTCTAGGCCTCAGCTCCTCAGAAATGTCACTCTTAGTTGCTCTTGGGGCATCTGTCCTCTCTTAGCTTCTCTGGAGCAGCAGTCTGCTTTCAAAGGCCATCTCCAAAATGTCTCTGTAAGCTGAAGCCCCTCTCTCAGTTCCAGTGCATTCTTCAAAGTGTCCCTCTTGGCTGTGGCAGTTTGCTCTTTCTGTTTGATCTTATATAATGCTCCAGGAATTTAATTCAGACCCACCCTAAATGGGGGGGCCAACATCTCCATGGAAATTATCCAATCAGAGACATTACCCACAGTTGGATGGGGTACATCTCCATGGAAACACTCAAAGAATTACAATCTAATTAACACTGATAGGTCTGCCCACACAAGATTACATCAAAGATAATGGCGTTTGGGGGGATATAATACATTTAAACTGGCACACCTACCTCACACCTTATACAAAAATTAACTCAGAGTGGATCAAAGACCTCAATATAAGAGACAATACCATAAAACTCCTAGAAGATAATGTAGGGAAACATCTTCAAGACCTAATATTAGAAGGCTACTTCTTAGACCTTATACCCAAAGCACAAGCAACCAAAGAAAAAACAGATAAATGGGAACTCCTCAAAATTAAAAGCTTCTGTACCTCAAAGGAATTTGTCAAAAAAGGTGAAGAGGCAGCCAACTCAATGGGAGAAAATATTTGGAAACCATGTGTCTGATAAGACTGATATCTTGCATACACAAAGAAATCCTACAACTCAACGTCAATAGTACAAACAGCCCAATTATAAAATGGGCAAAAGATACAAGAAGACATTTCTCTGAAGAGGAAGTACAAATGGCTAAAAAACACATGAAAAAATGTTCATCTTCACCAGCTATTAGAAAAATGCAAATCAAGACCACAATGAGATATCATCTCACACCAATAAGAATGGCTGCCATTAAACAAACAGGAAACTACAAATGCTGGAGAGGATGTGGAGAAATCTGAACTCTTATTCATTGCTGGTGGGGCAGTATAATGGTTTAGCCCACTCTGGAAGACAATTTGGCAGTTCCTCAGAAAACTAGATATTGAGTTACCCTACGATCCAGCAATTTCACTTCTCGGTATATACCCGGAAGATCTGAAAGCAGTGAGAAGCACAGATATTTGCACACCAATGTCCATAGCGGCATTGTTCACAATTGCCAAGAGATGGACACAATCCAAATGTCCTTCAACAGATAAGTGGATAAACAAAATGTGGTATATAAACATGATGTGAATACTCTGCAGCAGTAAGAAGGAATGAGGTCGTGAAACATATGACAATATGGATGAACCTTGAAAACATAATGCTGAGTGAAATAAGCCAGGCACAAAAGGAGAGATATTGTATGTTACCACTAATGTGAACTCTGTGAAAAATGTAAAATAAGTGTCTTATAATGTAGAATACAGGGGACCTAGAGATAATTAGAAGCTAGTGAAGGGGGAACAATAATCTAATATGTACAGATATGATAATGAGGGGATCTTAATGGTATGGGAATGGTCAGGAGCAACTATGGTTTGTTAATGGATTTATAAGTATCAGTGACACATTGAAGGCGAACATGTTTGCAAATGATTGTTTAAAGTTATGTAACCCACACAGTAGCACCATAAACCTAAGTAAGTGTTAGCATGATATACTTATAAGATATGACACTGGGGCAGAGGGTTAACAACAGAGTGGTATGGAAAAACTACCCATTATGTATTCAAGACTGTATTTAATAGAAGTATCTTACTAACTCTACACTAATACTACGGATGAATACTTAGCAGCTGATAAAAGCTCTGGGATGTATTATGTTATAATAATTGTTTAAAGTTGGGAGTGATGATGTTGTACAACTAAGTGAAGATAATGCAAGAAACTGACCATTAATCTTGGGATAGAATACATATTAAGTGAAGTTAGGAACCCACTACTTAATAAATCAAGCCCTGGACCAGAGGCCTGCTCTTGTGAAATTCAAGGTTGTAAATAGGAGGCTGATCCCTCCTATAATTATGCCTAAGAGGCACCTCCAGGGAACCTCTTTTGTTGCTCAGATGTGGTCTTTCTCTTTCTAAGCCCAACTTAGTAAATAAATTCATTAACCCATTAACCATCCCCCCCCCACACACACACATGAGGGACATGATTCCCAGGAGAATGAATCTCCCTGGTGACATGGGACATAATTCCCAGGAATAAGCATGGCCCTGGCAGCAAGGGATTGAAAATGCCTACTTGCTCAAAAGGTGTGTGTGTGTGGGGGGGGTGTCAGGGAAGAAAGGTAAAAAGCTGAGGTCTCAGTGGCTGAGAGATCCCAAATAGAGTCGAGAGGCTATCATGGAGGTTTCTCTTATGCAAGCTCCAGCTAGACATCCAAATGGCCACAGTATGCCATGCCCTTACCAATAGTAGACCCCAAATACCTAGGTCCCTACCTGAGATTCTATAAAAGATTGACTAAGTTTTATCTTTCAGAAACAAATCCAACAAAGTATTCCTACACCAGACAAGTCCTAAAACCCAGAGGTAACAGCCTCTTTAAGATCAACAATCAGATGCAGCCCCCTTCCCCATATTGTCAACACCCCCTTTCAATATGAGCAAGTTAGGGTGCTAACTGCCTAGACACCCCTAAAGATGGAGAAAGAGATTAATTGACAGGAAGAGGTCGCAACAAACAAGATAAGGTTTAACAAAGGTCTATGAATACTGAAGCTTTATATAATTATATATATATTTTTGGATGCTGGGGTGTTGGAAGGGCTGGAAGGAGGCAAATGATACAGTGGAACTGTAGCCTATGGCATCCTTTGGGATCTGCTCTATGACTGCTTTTTGAATTGTGCCTTGAAGGTCTTCACTTTTCTGTATATACCTTGTATTGCATAATAGGCAAGGGATTGAAACTGTGGAACTATATTCCATAACAATTTTTGAAATTACCTATATAATTGCTTGTTGAGCCCTTTCTGTATGTATGTTATATTTTATAATAATGCAAATGGTGAAGTTGTGGAACTGTGACCCATGACATTCTTTGAGATTTGCTCTCTAACTACTTATAAAATCATACTTTGAAAGTTATCACTGTTATGTAGATATGTTAAAGTTCACACAAAAAAAGTTATGGGAAAAAAGTCACAATTGGCAAACAGTATCAAAGTCCTAATGTAAATGAAACACGTACATTAAGTTCAGGAATTTGGAGTTCACTTCGAGCAGTTTTGATGAAGGGGAGTTAGGGTAGAAGACAGATGGGAATGCGAGGACAGATCACGAATTAGAGACAAAGTGTATAAACTGTTCTTTCAAGAAGTTTGGCTATAAAAGAAAAGAGATAGGTAGTAACTTAAGATGGGAGAGACTTGAGTATATTGAAAAGTGGAAGAGATTCAGTAGGGATGGAGAGAGAGAAAAGGGAGGTGGAGAAAGAAAAGTTGACCGCATAAGGCTTCTGAGAAGATAGGAAGAGTTGTACTACAGAGCACAGCTGGGAGGACTGGCCTCAGACCATAAGGGACAGCTCCTCTGTTGCATCAGAGGGGAAAAGAGGATGGGTGAGGACCAAGGTCAGTTTATATTCATGTCTCCTAACATACAATTTTATAAAAGTCAGTTCTGCTAATGTTTTCAGAGAAAACCTAAAAATCTACAGGCCCACATCTTAGGAAACAAACAATTGCTATGGGCCTCATCTTGACAGCGGGTAGAAAACTAGACAACCTTCTCTGCACGGCTCCTGAGTTAGAACAAGGTAAAAATAGGAGCTGCATAAAGCAGAGCTGTCCACAGGTGATGTAATATGATCTGTGGGAGATGACCCAGGGGTAACAAGGTCAAACCTGGGGAAGTGATTGAAAACATCAATGAAGTAGAAGAGAAGTCACAAGGGACAACATGCAGAGGGAAGAATGAGTATGTTAATAGGGAAAAACAGTCCCACTCCTTCACATGGTAACTTTGAAGAAGAGAATCAGGGGTAGAGGCTGTATAGATGCCGAAAGATTAAGATCTTATTTTACACCCTAGTCCGTAGTGAAACACCTCCATTGTCATTGACCAGGCACCAAATGTGTAGCTCCCCCAAACCTGGACTCTGGGGCAGTTTCTCCAAGTCACTGTCTCTTAACCATGGCTCTGACTCTAGGACCAGAATTCTATCAGAATCTCTTAGCCTGAAGTACAAAAACAACACCAGGATATAAAAACTTACGAGGACAAAGTGCTTGCCAAAGACACAAAAAAGCAGAAGACCAAGTTCCAGAGTCTGCCAAATCTCAGGTCTGCACTTTATCTGCAGATCCAAACCAACACCAACCCCCCAAATTCAGGCTGTGCTGCCCCAATTTGCTCTCTTTTCAACCCTTTGAAGCATCCCTTCCTTGGACCAGAAGAGGGGAGACTCATTTACAGTGCCAATGTCTATAACAAAAGCTCATCCTCAAGGGAAATTTGGCATAAAAGCTTAATTCCAAATGAAGCAATGTAGAAGGAGCCTCTTTAGAATGCTGCCACCTAAGTCCCCGTTATCCAGCATCCCCAAAGCATTGGGCAGACAGGAGAATAAAAGACAGGGAATCACCAGGAAGTGAAAACTGACACTTAGCAGGCTGTCTATAATAAGCAAGTGACATAATAGAAATAAACACAGCTTTGGAGAGAGGTGCTGCAAGTGCTGCCCTAGCAGGCCCAGGGGCTCAAGGGAGTCATGCTGGGCTAGAAACCCGGTTATTTCTAGGGCACCAAGCAGCATCTGACCTGAATCAGGAGCCACAAGAAGCAGAGGGCCAGAGGAAGGCCAATCAGAGGCTGAGAAACACAGCATAGCTTCAAACAGGAGGCCTTGGTCACCGCCCCATCCCCAGAATTGGGCAGGGAGAAAACACATCACTCTTCAAAGAACCAAGTGCAGTCATCTCTTGAGTCTCCACATTAGTCCATGAGGAAATGACAGGGTAATCTGTAAAAGCAAATAATGCCCTTATTATTTCTCTTTGATTTTAGACTGGCTCTGTCAGGAGAGTATGGGTTCAAATTAGATCCATCACTTACAACTTGTATGACCAGCTTGGAACTTACCGAATTTTTTTAAGCCTCAGGTTCCTTGATGTAAAATAGGGAAGGGAAGGTCTACCTCCCTAGGTTGTTGTTAGAATCATATGAAGTAATGTTTGTAAACATAAATGCTTAATAAATGTTAGTGCCTCGTTCTTTCTCTGCTTTATCTGAGGACTTACATTCTCAATTACAAGTTCTTAGGGGCATTCCCTGAACATACGACAGGGCAAGAGAGGAAGTGGATTAGAAGTCTCCTTACCATTTGTACCGGTTTGTATTTATTATGTCCCCCAGAAAAAGCCATGTTCTTTGATGCAATCTTGTGGGGGCAGATATATTAGTGTTGATTAAGTTGGAACGTTTGGATTAGGTTGTTTCCATGGAGAAGTGCCCCACCCAACTGTGGGTGATAATTCTGATTAGATTATTTCCATGGAGGTGTGACCCCACCCATTCAGCATGGGCCATGATTAGTTTACTGGAGCACTATATAAGCGCAGACAGAAGGGGCAAGCTTGCTACAGCCAAGAAGGATACTTTGAAGAATGCACAGGAGCTGAGAGATGAGCTGCAGATGAGAGTTTGAAGACGGCCTTTGAAAGCAGACTTCTGCTCTGGAGAAGCTAAGAGAGGAAAAATGCCTCAAGAGCAACTAAGAGTGACATTTTTGAGGAACTGCAACCTAGAGAGGAATGTCCTGGGAGAAAGCCATTTTGAAACCAGAGCTACGGAGCAGATACCAGCCACATGCCTTCAGCTAAACAGAGGTTTTCTGGACACCACTGGCCATCCTCCAGTGAAGGTACCTGATTGTTGATGATTTATCTTGGACACTTTATGGCCTTAAGTCTAACTTTGTAACCAAATAAACCCCCTTTATAAAAGCCGGTCCATTTCTGGTGTTTTGCATTCTGGCAGCATTAGCAAACTAGAACACCATTCAATATCTTTTGTTCTTAACTCAAAAGATAAAAATCCACACTCACATAATAAATAGGAGACTGAAACCACAAGAATTGGTACTAAGAAGCTCTGAATTTGCAGTCAAATCTGAAGAGCTTTCAAAAGGTAAAAAAACAAACAAACACAAGAACAGAATGTATCCTGAAAAGAAGCTTCATGGAGAGTTGATTGGTAGTCCTGTCACAGGAAGGGTTTATGCTTGGAGTGTACAAGACAGGGATAGGAGACCCAGCTTCTCACCTTCAAAACCTCAAAACCCAAGACAGTCAAATCCGAAGTAATATAAACTCTCTGTTAAACAAAATGCATCTCACCTTTTGCTTTTAGAAGAAAGCAGGAAATGACAACAAAATTATCATTGGAGTTTCTTTTTTTAATCAACAGGCAGGATATGTCCCAAGATCAGAAAATATATGTTCAGCCAACCTTCTGATTCCATAGCTCTGTACAGTAAGAAAGGATGAACATGTGTTCTGTTTTGCTAATGCTGCCATTATGCAAAATACCAGAAATGGATTGGCTTTTATAAAGGGGGTTTATTTGGTTACAAAAGTTACAGTCTTAAGGGCATAAAGTGTCCAAGGCAAGGCACAACAATAGGGTACCTTCACTGAAGGATGGCCATTGGCGTCCGGAAAACTTCTGTTAGCTCGGAAGGCACGTGGCTGGCGTACACTTTCTCCCAGGCTGCGTTTCCAAATGGCATTCTCCAAAATGTTGCTCTTGGGACATTTTGTCCTCTCTTAGCTGTAGCTCCTCTTCAAAATACCACTCTCAATTGCTCTGAGTCTGGGCCTGTGTGGCTCTTTTTTAAAGTACTCAAGTGATCCAATAAAGACCCACCCTGAATGGGTGGGGCAACACTTCCATAGAAATAATCCAATGAAAGGTCTTGCCCACAGTTGATGGAGTCACATCTCCATGGAAACACTCAAAGATTCCAACTAATAGGTCTGCCCCACAAAATTGCATCACAGATAACTGTGTTTGGGGAGACAAAATACATCCAAACTGGCACACCATGAGACACTGCAAGATGCTCAAAGACAGAATGAATTCTATGCTTACTGAGGCTGTAAAATGCTGCAATACACTTTAGCAACATTTTCTCTAACAAAGGTTGAGATAAAATAGCTTTTCAGGTAGAAAAAAAAGGTAGAAAGTTTGCATCTGTGGCACCTTCTCTTACTTCATCATATCTACTATGCCATCAATTGTGACACACCCCAATTTAAGAGATGTTAATGTCTGGGGAGAAATATACATCTTAGAATCAATGAAGCAGGGTATGCCTGGCTGAGGAGATATTCTATTGTGTTTCTCAAACTCCCACTCTGTTTTCTTGCCCTTTATTTATTTAAGTCCTTGGCAGAAGGACTGTAAATAGGTTATGCAAAAGCCCCTCTCAGATCACCTCTTTGTTGCTCAGATGTGGCCCTCTCTCTCTAGCTAAGCCAACTAGACTGGTGAACTCACTGCCCTCTCCCCTACATGGGACCTGACTCCCAGGGCTGTAGATCTCCCAGGCAAAGCAGGATATGACTCCCGGGGATGAAACTGGACCTGGCATCATGGGATTGAGAACATCTTCTTGACCAGAAAGGGGAAGCAAAATGAAAAAAAATGAAGTTTCAGTGGCTGAGAGATTTCAAATGGAGTCGAGAAGTCACTCTGGTGGGCATTCTTATGTACTATATAGATATCCCTTTTTGGGTTTTAGTGTATTGGAATAGCTAAAAGTAAATACCTGAAACTATCAAACTCCAACCCAGTAGACTTGATTCTTGAAGACAATTGTATAACTATGTAGCTTACAAGGCGTGACAGTGTGATTGTGAAAACTTGTGGATCACACTCCCTTTATCCAGTGTATGGACAGATGAGTAGAAAAATGGGGACAAAAACTAAATGAAAAATAGGGTGGGATGGGGGGATGATTTGGGTGTTCATTTTTACTTATATTTTTTATTCTTATTTTTATTCTTTCTGGTGTAAGGAAAATGTTCAAAAATAGATTGCGTGATGAATGTACAACTATATGATGGTACTGTGAACAGCTGATTGTACACCATGGCTGATGGTATGGTATGTGAATATATCTCAGTAAAACTGAATTTTTAAAAAAGTCACTCTCAGAGCATTAATCTTTAAGAGTGAGCAACCTGGTTAGCCGTTGTAATAATAATACCACATTTGGATACAGCACTTTGCAATCTCAAAGCACTTTCTCAAGCATTACCTCCTTTGATCCTCACTATATCCCTGTTAGGTAAGAAAAGTAAATATTACTGACCATATTTTATAGTTAAGAAAATGGGCTCAAAAAGGTCAGTTGTTTCAAGGTCACATAGCTAGTAAGTGGTAAATTGGAGTTGAAAGTGACATCTCTCTCCTAGGGCTGTCCTTTCTGTTTTCTGAGACAAAGTCTGAGATTAGGACCGTTTCAGCATCTCCCATGAGGAATTCCAAGAGTAATGCCCGACCTCTGTATTTTTAAGTTCTGTCTTGACCCACCTAAGGGGGTATGGAGTACCGGAAATGGACCTTGCTTTGTGTATCCTCTGGAAGTCACTACCCATGACCTAAGAGAGAGCAATCTTACCACTTAAGTTTCATACCACACAAGGAACTCATGATTAACTGAAATATTACCTCTGTACCAATAACATGAGCATGGCCTAGTATTTTTTTTTAATTAGAGAAGTTCTGGGTTTACAAAACAATCATGCATAAAATACAGGATTTCCATATACCACACCACCCCCAACACCTTGCATTGGCGTGGAACATTTGTTACAATTCATGATAGCATTTTTAAAAATAATTGTACTAATTTTCTAACAGTATTTACCTTTGTTACAATTGATCAAAAATTATTAAAATCATACTATTATCTATTATCCATAGTTTACATTGGGTGTATTTTCCCCATATACTACCCTATTATTAACATCTTATATTAGTATCATACGTTAGTTATAATTCATGAAAGAACATTCTTATATGGGTACTATTAACTATAGTCCATTGTCTACAATATGGTTCATTGTGTTGTACAGTCCTTTGTTTTAACTTTTAATTTTTATTCTAGTAATATATACATCCTAAAGTTTCCCCTTTTAACCACATTCACCTTTATAGTTCAGTGTTGTTGATTACACTAACAATAATGTGCTACCTTCACTACTGTCCATTTCCAAACATTTACAATCAACTTAATAGAAGTTCTGTACAAGTTAAGCATCAACTCCCCATTCTTCAACTCCAGTCTATCTCCTAGTAACCTATAGTCTAGGTTTTAACTCTGTGAAATTGCTTATTATAAATAGTTCATAACAGTAAGATCATACAATCTTTGCCCCTTTTTATATGGCTTATTTCACTCAACATTAATGTCCTCAAGGTTCATTCATGTTGTCACATGCATCAGGACTTCATTCTTTGTTACAGCTGAATAATATTCCATCATATGTATATACCACATTTTGTTCTTCCATGCATCAGTTGATGGATACTTGAGTTGCTTCCATCTTTTGGCAACTGTGAATAATGCTGTTATGAACATCAGTGTGCAAATGTCTATTTGAGTCCCTGTTTTCAGTTCTCCTGGGTATATACCTAGCAGTGAGATTGCTGGATCATATGGAAATTCTATACTTAACTTTCTGAGGAACTGCCAAATTGTCTTCCACAGCAGCTGCACCATTTTACATTCCAACCAGCAGTGAATGAGTGTTCCTAATCCTCCACATCCTCTCTGAAACTTGTGATTTTCTATTTGTTTAATAGTGCCATTTTAGTAGGTGTAAGATGGTATCTCATTGTGGTTTTGATTTGCATTACCCTAATAACTAGTGATGTTGAGCATCTTTTCATGTGCTTTTTATTCAAGACTTTTGCCCATTTTTTAAATTGGGTTGTTTGTCTTTTTATTGTTGAGCTATAGAAATTCTTTATATATTCTGGATATTAAACTCTTTTCAGATAAGTGGTTTCAAAATACTTTCTCCCATTGAGTAGGCTGTCTTTTTACTTTCGTGACAAATTTCTTTAATGCACAAAAGAAGTCCCATTTATTTTTTCTTTTGTTGCTTGTGCTTTGGATGTGAAGTCTAAGAAACCACTGCCTACTACAAGATCTTGAAGATGCTTCCCTACATTTTCTTCTAGGAGTTTTATGGTCCTGGTTTTTATATTTAGGTCTTTGATCCATTTTGATTTAATTTTTGTATAAGGTGTGAGATGGGTGTCCTTTTTCATTCTTTTGCATATAGATATCCAGATCTCCCAGCACCACCTATTGAAGAGACTATTCTTATCCAGTTGAGTGGCCTTGGCAGATGGCCTGGTAATTTATTAATTCCTTCCTGAGTCTTGGCAGAAAGGTCCTGGGATTCCTGTCTAGATATGTGTAGGGAACAAGGATAATGAGAACTTCATTCACTCCAAGGGTGGGAGAACCATGAAAAC
This sequence comes from Choloepus didactylus, assembly GCF_015220235.1. NCBI lineage: Eukaryota > Metazoa > Chordata > Mammalia > Pilosa > Megalonychidae > Choloepus > Choloepus didactylus. The sequence goes on from NC_051319.1 coordinate 83,923,777, forward strand.
GAAGAAAGAGAGCCAGAAACGATCTCCCAGTATAGGAAATGAACTGCCGGCATCACACAAGTCAACAGACCTTATTTTAGGAAATATTTAGATTCATCCCCAAATAAGACTAGCCTAGCTATCAGTAAATAAATAATAAATAATAATAATAAATAGCATAAAACAAGAAGGCTCCACTCTCAACCCTCAGCTCTTTTTCTCCTACATTCATCCCTCCAGAAGCCCTCTTTTCTTACAGCATTAACCATCACCTCCTCATTTTTATGCATGGACTTTCAATTTTATATCTCCAGTCTGATATTCTCACTTAGGCTCCAGCTTTCTATCAAGGGAGCCCTGGTTTCTCTCCTATTGTTTCTCCAATTTATGTTTTATGCTGCAGCATAACTAAACTACCTGCCATCCTAGTTCAGGTCAAACATCTATTGAGTCAAGTGCTGTTTAGTGTGCTGGTTCCAAAATATGCTTTGAACTTTCTTCCAAGATTTTATCCAAGTGTTATTTCTCCCAGGAATGATCTTCCCTCACTAACAATTACCAAAATCCAAGTCAACCTTTCAAGGTTTATCCATAATTCCATCTCTTTTTCCTTCGAGTCTTTTCTGATATTCCTAACTAGATACGTATTTGTCCTCCCTTTCTTCTTCCTTATGTGCTACCCTCTCTTGTAGCACATAACTTAGTACCACTTGTTTGGCCATTTGCCATACTCTAACTAGGAATTTACAAGCTTCTTGATAGTATATCCATGTCACACTCATTTTAACATTCCCTGCAAGCCTCTGCACATAGGAGGCACCCAACAAATATTTGTTTGATCTTCTACTACCCACTGTGTTTTCTACTTGGGTCTTCTATCAACAAGAGGAAGTTTAGTATAGACAGCGTGGATTCAGAATCCTGGCTCTGCCATTTATAGCTTTGTGACCTTGGGCAAATTATTTAACCTCTCTATGCTTGAGTTTTCCACCCTGTAGAAAAAAGGGATAATACAGTACTTATCTCATATGGGTATTGTGAGGACTAAATGAGTTAGTATTGACAAAGTGGTAATAACAGTGGCAAGTACATAATAAATGCTGCATAATTATTTGTTAATAAAATCATTGTCAAACTCATTATTTTCCCCCTTAAAATTACTTTTCCTTATGACATCTCAATTTTTGTTAATGGCACTATTCTTCCCAGCTTTCCAAGATCAGCTTGGTTTCCAAGATCAAAACCAAACCCTAAAACAAACAAATAAATGAACAAACCAAAAGACACTTTCTCTCCTTCATGCCTGCTGCCTAGCTCATAACCAGGTCTTACAGATTCTGGGAAAGAATGGTCTAGTTTACCTGCTCTTCTTGCCCCAGTTTCCATGGCTTTTAGGATAATTCCTTTTTAGGTCTCCCAAACATGCTCTAGTTCACTCTAAATTGTGTGCACAAAATAACTGCAAACATTCCTTTCTTCATATCATATCTCTGCTCCAATAACTACAGTGGTTCCCTATCACCTCCAGAACAAGTTCAAACTCCTTGCCTGCTTCTGGAGACCCTCTTTTACTCTGGTCCTGTTTCACTTTCTCAACCTTGTATATTTCTATCCCATTTACATTTATCTCCTCATGGTCCTGTAAAGATACCTTGCTTGTCTTTATCTCTGTTCATATTGTTCTTTTGGCCTAGAAGCCTCTCCCCTTATTCCCTAGATCCCCAGAATATCTATTCATTCTTCAAGGCTACCCTCTAGTTTCAACTCTGTCCTGGAAACTTTTCAGCCCTAATTGATCTTTCCCTTCTCTGTATTCTATAGTCTATTTTACCTTTTGCAATTATTGTATATCTTTTGCTTTATGTCACTAACTATTGAATCATGTTACTCTTATATTCCTATCTTTACTCTAAACTTCTCAAGAACAAGGTACACAATTTATAGACCTCTTTAGTATCCTTCAAAAAAAGGCAGAATAAAGCACCTAAAAATACATCTATTAATCAGCAGTTGGTGATGAACTTACCTTTTCCTTTCCAAGGGAGGTGGGAGCTGTGAGGAGTGGAAGATAATGGGACTGTATGCCCACCTTCTTGATTGTATATTCTGGTGTTCACAGATGGTGTGGCTGCCCCACCTGGGGGATTTTCTATGGCCTAAAAGCCTGCTCTTTCTGTTGACAAATGTCAACAGTCACTGCAATCTAGATTGTCATATGGTTCACCTAGTTCTGTAGCAAAATCAGTTTCTCAGAGATATCAAAGAGTCCAAGCAGGTCAACTCTCCTGTCTATGGAGTAGAGGGAGGTCACCTTGAGCTGACTTTACCAAAAACAGAAAGGCCCAGAGCCTCCAAGGACAAGCCAAGGGCCAAGCAGATGCAAAACCCACAACCCCAGCGAAGCTGCCAACTGAATCTACCCCTGCCCTGGAAATTTAGTGACTTGGGCCCAACAAGCCCCCTTCCTCAAGATACTTGAGGCTTCCTTAGAGGAATTCTCAGATGGACAAGGACAGAGAGAAGTTACACTGCCCTCCCTGCACGAAGAAAGCTCCCCAAAGTAATAGTTTAATTTCTGTTTTCATAGCATCTGGTACTGAGGGCCATTAACAGAGTAAAACAATTTTATCACTGAGCCAGCTGTCCTAATTTAGAAGGGACACTCCCCATTTTTTGATCAACTATTCATCATTTTCCCCATTCCCCCTCCTTTGTGGATTTCAAAAACAGGAGGAGGTCAGGACCCCATCATCTTCCTAAATTGCCCCAACCCCTCCCATCCAATTATCACAATCACAGACTCATGGACGCTGCTCGGGTTTGATACTCAGAATGGAATATAGGGAAATTCTAGCTTCAAGAAACAAATCCAGCAACCCAGATATCCAGATTGTCCCTCAGCCCAGAATTTTACCAAAATTTCCAAAATTTTACAAACTCATGGTGGCTCTATTTTGATGTCATGCCTCTTATCTAATTGGCTTAAAAACATGCTCTCCATTCCAGTTCTCATAGTTGAAGAAGAGACCATCATTTGTCAGCTGAAAACAAAAATCCAGAGTATAAATAAAACCTGAACAAGGTCATACAGAAAACAGGGGCCTGAAACTGAACCCAGGGAGGCTGATCTCCAAGAAGAGCTCTCAACTTTTAAACATAACACAAAACAACAGAAAACTGACAAGTCCTGATTACTCTCCTCTTCCTCAACTAAGGACATATAGCCCAGACCCTCCTCCTGACCACCTAAAAGAAGTTATCACTTCTGACTGCCTGATTCCGATTATTATTCTGCCATTCATTTGTCACCAATCACCATGTCCATCCCCTAAGGCCTTGATACTTCCCACAAAGCAGAAAACTGTATAAAGATGACCCTTGATAAATCACTTGTAATGAATAAGCCTTCTTTTAACTTTAGTTGACTTTCAACCAGCTCTCCTGGCTATGCTCCCTGGGTATGGCACATGTGGATATCCTACCGTGTCACATAGGGGAAGAAATCATTTCTTCACTCTTTTTCCCCTCAACTAATGTCTAGTGAACTCCTGTTAATGCAAAGTACCACGAAGGTGGTAGGGATACAGCATTGTACAAGGCAGCCAAATTCTCCTATCCCTGCATAATCTTTTCAAGGTGCTTTCCATAGAAACTAATAAAAGACAAGACTCCATTCCACATATCAGAGTTGGTTTTTATTAATATTATAAATGGCAGCAACAATGATAGTAAAGAGGTCAATGTGGGTACTTTGTGATTAAACCAACCCACTTTCATCTTTACCAACATATTACATACCTTTGAGACATTATGCTGATTCTCAAGTGCCAGTTCTAATCCTAAAGAAAATTTCATTCTCTCTTCAAGTCACCTAACAACTGCTAGTCATTTAACTTATGTAAGGCACAAAAAGATAAGTAAGACACATCTTTTGCCACAGTTCCACCTTGCACTCAATAAGCTCAGAGTCTGGAGGTCCACATATATGTAACACCCTCAGCAACCTAACCATACTAAATGATAGAATAGAATTTTATGTCTACAGAAGAGCTATGAACTGCTACAGAAACACAAAGGAGTCGATTCATTCTGAATGGGGGAGGGGGGTCAGAAAAAGCTTTGAGGAGGAGGTGGGGTCTGAGCTGAGCCTTGAAGGCTAGGGAGACTAGCAACTGACTGAGAAGGAAGGGAAAGGCATACTAAGTTAAGGAAGCTGAATCAGTCAAAACACTGTGGAAGAAAAATGTAAAACTTCTTTGAAACTTTCAAGCAAGAAAATTTTGGCTATAGCAAAGAGTCTAACTGTGGAAGAGTGGGCAAAGGCTTAAATGCAGAAAGTGGCTAAATTGTGGAAGGCATGCCACTGAAGGAGTTTTCACTTTATTCTCTAGAAAATAAGAAGCTATTGAAGATTGCTAGATTGAGGAGAGATAATTATTTTAGAAAGCTAATTCTAGCAATAGAAGATAGACAAAAGAGAGCAAAGACTCTGAAACTAGGGAATTCCATTTAGCATCTACTACAACAGTCCAGGTGTGATATAAGTACCCAACTAGAATGAAAAGAACTGGACTGAAAAGATTGCAGAGGTTGAAACTATCATGGCTTGACAATGCTCTGTGTATGAGGAATGAGGGTGAAAAAGGAGCCAAAGATGATTCTGTGATTTCTATTTGCTTGAAGGACTAGACAGATGTTGTTATCAAAGATGGAGCTTCCTAGACAGAATAGGATATGGTAAGGAGAGGATATTGTGCTCAGTTTGAGGCTGTTTGAATTTTATACATTGTTAAGGTCTTAGAAAGATCAAAGACAATGTTTCAAGAACCTTTCAGACAGACAATAGGACCTCTAAGGAACTTAAGGGTGTGCCTCAAAGAGCCCCTGAGTTAAAGAATAGGGATTCTACTAATCTTAAGGGTGTTGTTCCATAGCACTGAGAGCTCAAGGTGGAGAAGCACTTATCTTGATAAGATTTGTGAGTGAGGCTTTTGTCTAATTTAGTGAACCTCACTAAAATTCTTAGGAAAACCACAAAGTTTTAGGGAGAACTGAACTTGTGGAAATACTGTCAGCTTGGGCTTAAAAAGGACCTAGATAGTACAAAATGAGAAGAAACCTTTAGACCCCCAAACACCTTTGAGTAAAAAGCAGGCTGAGAAAACTATTCAATGACAAACACAGGATACATTTTATGAAAAAGGAAGGATAATTCAGAGGAGAGAATCAGGAGCCCATAGCGTAGAGCCAAAAACAGTGGAGAATCATGCCTAGGCAGTAGGACTGAGACCTAATAAAGGAACTGGAAACATGTGCCAGGTTGGATTTCAACACTGTTATGGACTAGTGACTGTTATTTCCCCCCTTTCTAAATGGGAATGTCTACCCCAGATCAGAGACTAAGGAGACATGACAATTAAATGTGATGTATCCTAGATTGAATCCTGGACCAGGAAAAAGCCAATAATGAGACAACTGACAAAATGTGAATACAGCCTGTTGATTAGTCAATAGTATTATATCACTGTTAATTTTATGGTTTTGATCATTGTACATGATTGTATAAGATGTTAACATTTGGAGAAGCTGGGTAAAGGGTTTTCGGGAACTCTGTACTATGTTTGCAACTTTTTTGTAAGTCTGAAATTATTTCAAAACTTAAAGTAAAAAATATAAATAAAGTAGTTTTAAAATGTAAGTATTGCCAATTTTTTTTTTAAAGGGAGCATCTGTAGGACTTATTTTTTATGTCTATCCCAGCACTGTATTTGAGTGTGGAGGGAGGGGGCAGATAATTTGTCTCTTTAGTTCACAGTGTTCAGATCAAGAGGAATGGTACTCAAGTTGCTGTACCCAAGGAACCATATTGGAAGAGTCTCATCTGCACCTAGATCTGATTTAGATGATGAGATCCTGAACCCTGTGCCTGATACCATTATGGGTGAGACTTTGGCAGAGGGATTGGTTGGGTGGAGATGAGGAATTGAAATAATTGTGGCCAGGGGCTACTGTAATGTTTTTCAAACATGTCCACAAATTCTTTGAAAATTCCCCCTTCAAGAGGCAGAGTCTAACTCCCCGCCCCTTGAATCTGGTCTGACCGTAGTGACTCTCTTCTAACAAATAGAATGCAATGGAAATCATGTTATATGTCTTGAGGCCATAAAAGACAATACAGCTTTTCCCTGGCCCCTTCTTGGGATGCTCACTCCTGGACCTAGACATCATACTATGAGGAAACCCAGCCCTCAGCCCTGTCTAAACCTCCAGGTGAGAGTCAGCCAGCATCAATTCCTAGACATAACAGTGAAGAAACTTTGAAATGACCCTGCATCAGCAACTATCTGACTACTCAGCCACAATCTAATTAAAACTATATCAAAGACTTCCAGGAAGATGGATGGCAGAGTGGGTGAGGTGGAGCAGGTTTCCCCTCCATGGAAGAAACTATAGGGGAATTGGAGGACACTGGGGACTGTAGTTTTGGGGTATAACTGGACACAGAGGGACCCCTATAGTATGTGGTGGGGATGTGGACAAAAATGCGGAGAGACAGGGCCACAAGGGACAGGGTAAGTTTTTTTGGCTGGAACTACCTCCTGGGGCTGGGAGCAGTGAGACAGCCACCAGACAAGGGAGTGAGCAGTGGCTCCCACTCCCATGAACTCACCTTGGCAGTTAGCTGGAGAAGTAATCCACCACAGCCATATGGCCAGGAGTTCCCAGGAGGCAACCCAGGAGGCAGCATTTACCATCCCCCAATGGAAGAATGGGATGTGCACCCAAAAGAGGTGGGAATAGGAGAGGGCACCATACCGATGCACCAGGAGCCCCTCTCACACTGCAGAGGCTCACAGATGTTTGGTAGGCAGGGACTGGGGCACATTTGATCTGAAGGGTGCCCTTGAGTGGACTCCCTGCTGAACTGCAAAGGGCCCACATCGCATTCCCCAGGGCAGGCAGTCCCCAGTGCACATGGAGAACTGGTGCATTGATTGGTTCCACACCTGACTAGGACTCTGCCCAGTGCATAGAAGATGTTTAGGGAAGGCTGGCTTGAGAGCAAAAAGGTGGCTCAATAGCACCACCTGCTGGTAGGATAGGAAAATTGTACTACAGCAACTCTAGCTCTGCCAAATTATATAAAAATGCTCAAATAATCCTACATTTCCCAAAATAACCTTATCAAGGCAAGCAAATGCCCTGAAGCCAACAGAAAATCATAAAGCACTTGAAGAATCTAGAAGACATGGCTAAGTAAAATGAACAAATTAAAAAGCTGGAAGAGTCACAAAATTTGAGCAATTAAAGAAGTACACACAAATCTCCAAAACAACTTCAACAAGATGGCTAAAGACATAAATGACATCAAGAAGACTTTACATGAGCATAAAGAAGAATTTCAAGACTAAATTTTAAAATAGCATATCTTATGGAAATAAAAGGTACTGTTGATCAAATTAAAAATGTACTAGAGACACACAATAGCAGATTTGAAGAGGCAGAAGAAAGGATAAGTGAACTTGAGGGCACAGCAATTGAATACGAACATGCAAAAGAAAAAATGGTGAAAAAATAGAAAATTTTGAAATGGATCTCAAGTAAATGATGGACAACATGAAGTGCAAAATATAAGAATCATCGGTGTCTGAGAAGGAGAAACGTAAAGGGCTAGGAAGAGTGTTTCAAGACATAGTTGGGAAAACTTCTCAACCCTTCTAAATGACATCAATATGCAAATAAAAGATGCCCAATGAACTCCAAGTAGAATAAATCCAAACAAACCCACTCTGAGACATATAGTGATCACATTGTCAAATGTTGAAGAGGAGAAAGTTCTGAAAGCAACAAGAGAGAAGTGATTCACCAGGAACAAGGGAAACAACATAACACCAAGCACTGATCACTCAGCAGGCACCATGGAGGAGAGAAGGCAGAGGTGTGACATATGAAAGAGAAAAACTGCCAGCCAAGAATTCTTTATCCAGCAAAGCTCTCCTTCAAAATTGAAGGAGACTTTAAAATATTCACAGACAAGCAAATGCTGAGAGAATTTGTTAATGAGAGACCTGCCCTGCAAAAAATACTAAAGGGAACTCTACCAGCTGAGAAAAAAAGAAAGGAGAGAGAGCTCTGGAGAAGGGCACAGAACTGAAGAGTACTAATAAGGATAACTTAAAGGAAAAAAAAGATGGAGAGGGAAAAATAGATCTCACAAATAAAAGCCAAAGGATAAGATGGCTGGTTCAAGAACTCCCTTCACAGTAATAACCTCGAATGTGAATGGATTAAACTCTCCAATTAAAAGATACATACTGGCAGAATGGATTAAAAACTATGACCCATCGATTTGTTGGTTACAAGAGACTCATCTAAGACCTTGCAACACAAAAAGACTGAAAGTGAAAGGATGGAAAAAATATTCCACAAAAGCTACAATCAAAAGAAAACAAGGGTAGCTACAGTAATATCAGACAAAATAGATTTTAAATGCAAAGATGTCATAAGAAACAAAAAAGGACACTATATATATTAATAAAAGGGACAATTCACCAAGAAGAAACAACAATCATAAATCAAGGAGCTCCACAGAACATGAGAAAAAAATTGGCTAAACTGAAGAGACCAATAGACATGTTTACAATAGTAGTGGGAGACATCAATGAACCACTCTCTTCTACAGATAGAACAACTAGACAGAGGACCAATAAGGAAATTGAGAACATAAACAACATGATAAATGAGTTAGACTGAACAGGCATATACAGATGGTTACATCCCAAATTACCAGGATATACATTCTTCTCTAGAGCCCATGGAACATTCTTCAGGATAGATCATAAGCTAAGGCAGAAAACAAGTCTTAATAAATCTAAAAAGATTGAAATTATTCAAAGCACATTCTCTGACCATAATGGAATGCAACTAGAAATCAATAACCATCAAAGAATCAGATCTTTCACAAATATATAGGAGGTTAAAACAACACACTCCTAAACAACCAGTGGGTCAAAGAAGAAACTGCAAGAGAAATAGGTAAATATCCAGAGATGAATGAAAATAATATATCAAAACCTAAGGGAAGCAGAAAAGGCAGTGCTGAGAGGGAAATTTATAACTCTAAATACATACATCAAAAAGCAAGAAAGCTAAAACCAAAGACCTAACTGAACAACTGAAGAGGCTAGAGAATGATCAGCAAACTAACACTAAAGCAAGTAGAAGAAAAGAAATAAAGTATTAAAGCAGAAATAAATGAGCTGGAGAACAAAAAACAACAGAGAGAATAAATAAAGACAAAAGTTGGTTCTTTGAGAAGATCAACAAGATTGACAGATCCTTAGCTAGAATGATAAAGTCAAAAAGAGAGAAGACTCCAATAAGCAGAATCAGAAATGAGAGCCAGCAAATTACTATGGATCCCAAAGAAAAAAAAAATCATAAGGGGATACTAGGAACAACTATGCCAACAAACTAGACAATTTAGAGGAAATGGATAATTTCCTGGAAACACATGAACAACCTAGACTGACCTGAAAAGAAACAGAAGACCTCAAAAACAAACCAAACACAAGTAAAGAGATCCAATCGGTCATCAAAAATCTTCCTAAAAAGAAAAGCCCAGGGCCAGATGGCTTCACAGAGGAATTTTACCAAACTTTCCAAAAAGAATTAATGCCATTCCTGCTCAAACTCTTTCAAAAAATTGCAGAAAAAGAAACACTACCTAACTCATTTTATGTAGCTAATATCACTCTGATACCAAAACCAGATAAAGATATACAAAAAAGGAAAACCATTGGACAATCTTTCCCTAATGAATATAGATGCAAAAATTCTCAACAAAATACTTGCAAATAGAATTCAAAGGCACATTAACAGAATTATACACCACGACTAACTGGGGTGCATTCCTAGAATGCAAGGGTGGTTGAACATAAGGAAATCTATCAACATAATAAAACACATTAACAAATCAAAAGGGAAAAATCAACTGATCATCTCAATAGATGCTGAAAAAACATTTGACAAAATTCAACATCCATTTTCGATAAAAACACTTCAAAAGATAGGAATTGAAGGAAACTTCCTCAATATGATAAAGGGCGTATATGAAAAACCTACAGCCAGCATAGTTAGTACTCAATGGTGAGTGGCTGAAAGCCTTCCCTCTAAGATTGGGAACGAGAAAAGGATGCCCACTGTTGCCACTAGTATTCAACATTGTGCTAGAGGTCTAGCCAGAGCAATTCAGCAAGACAAAGAAACAAAAGGTATCCAGATTGGAAAGGAAGAAGTAAAACTGTCATTATTTGCAGATGATATGATGTAAAATTTGAAAAGTATACAAAAACTATGACAAAGCTACTTGAGCTAATAAACAAAGAGTGGTGGGATATAAGATTAATGCACATAAGTCAGTAATGTTCCTATACACTAGTAATGACCTAACTGAAGAGGAAATAAAAAAAATTCCATTCACATTAGCAGCTAAAAAAATCAAGTGCCTAAGAATAAATTTAACCAAGGACATAAAAGACCTCTACAAAGAAAATTACAAAACTTTACAAAAAGAAAAAAAAAGGACCTAAATAGGTGGAAAGAGATTCCATGCTCATGAATAGGAAGGCTAAACGTCAATAAGATGTCAATTCTACCAAAACTGACTACAGATTCAATGCAATTCCATTCAAAATTCCAACAACCTACTTTGGAGACTTGGAAAAGCTAGTTATGAAATTTATTCAGAAGGGAAAGGGGCCTCCAATTGCCAAAAACAGTCTAAAAAACAAGAATGAAGTGGAAGGACTTATACTTCCAGACTTTGAAGCCTACTATAAAGCCACAGTGGTCAAAACAGCGTGGTAAGACATATTAATCAATGGAATTGAATTGAGAGTTTGGAAATAGACCCCTAGATCTGTGGTTGACTGATTATTGATAAGGCTCCCAAATTCACTGAACTGGGACAGAAGAGTCTTTTCAACAACTTGGGCTGGGAGAACTGGATATCCATAACCAAAAGAATGAAAGAGGACCTCTACCTCACATCCTATAAAAAAATTAACTCAAAGTGGGTCAAAGACCTCAATATAAGAGACAGCACAATGAAACTCTTAGAAGATAATACAGGGAAACATCTTCAAGCTGGAGGAAGCTTCTTAGACCTTACACCCAAAGCACAAGCAACAAAAGAAAAAACAGATAAATGGGAACTCCTCAAAATTAAAAGCTGCCTCAAAAGACTTTGTCAAAAAGGGGAAGAGGCAACCAGCTCAATGGGAGGAAATATTTGGAAACCATATATTTGATAAGAGATTGATATCCTGCACATATAAAGAAATCCTACAACTCAACAACAATAGTACAGACAATCCAATTATAAAATGGGTAAAAGATATTAAAAGGCATATTTTCCAGAGAGGAAAAAGAAATGGCTAAAAAACACATGAAAAAATGTTCATATTCATTAGCTATTAGGGAAATGCAAATCAAAATCACAATGAGACATCATCTTATACCAGTAAGAATGGCTGCCATTAAACAAACAGGAAACAATAAATGCTGGAGAGGATGTGGAGAAATTGGAACTCTTATTCATTACTAGTGGGAATGTATGATAGTATAGCCACTGTGGAAGGTAGTTTGGCGGTTTCTCAGAAAATAGATATCAAATTACCCTACAATCCAGCAATTCCACTTCTTGGTATATACCCAGAAGATTTGAAAGCACTGACATGAACATACATTTGTACACCAATGTTCATAGCGGCATTATTCACAATTGACAAAAGATGGAAGCAACCCTACTGTCTATGAATGGAAAAACAAAATGTGGTCTATACACATGATGGAATATTATTCAGCTGTAAGAAGGAATGAAGTCCTGATGTGTGCAACAACGTGGATGAACTTGAGGACATTATGTTGAGTGAAATAAGTCAGACAAAAAGGACAAATATTGTATGATCTCACTGTTATGAACTAACGATAATAAGCAAACTCATAGAGTTAGAATCTAGAATAGGTTACCAGGGGATAGATGGGGGTGGGGAATGGGGAGTTGTTTAATTTGTGCTAATCTCTATTTAAGTTGATCATATATGTTTGGAAATGGAGAGTAGTGAAGGTAGCACATTATTGTGAGTATAATTAACAGCACTGAATTATGTTTGCAAATATAGTTGAAAGGGGAAGTCTGGGGTCATGTGTGTTACTAGACGGCAAGTTAGAAGATAAAATATGGGACTATGTAACACAGTGAACCCTGTTGTGGATGATGGACTGTGGTTAATAGTACACATATAAGAATGTTCTTTCATGAATTATAACAAATTTATAATAATAATACAAGGTGTTAATAATAGGGTGGGGTATAGGAAAAATGCACCTAATGTAAACTATGGACTATAGTTAATGGTAATATTTTAATATTCTTTTATCAATTGTAACAAATGTACCATACTAATGCAAAGTGTCAACCATAGGAGGGTACATGGGAACGCTGGATTTTTTACATGACTTTTCTGTAAACCTACAACTTCTCTAATTAAAAAAAAATAATAATTTTTTTAAAAACATTACACTGGGTGAAAGAAACCAGACACAAAGTACTATATATTGCATGACTCCGTTTATATAAAATGTAAATATAAATAAATTTATAGAGACAGAATTAGATTAGTGATTATGTAGGGCTGGGGAAGGATAGAGGGATTGAGAGAGGACTGCTAAGGGTTATAGGGCTTTTCTTTTTGGAGTAATGAAAATGTTCTAAAATTGATTGTGGTGATGAATGCATAATTCTGCGATTATACTAAAAGCCACTGATCATACACTTTGGATGGATTGTATGGTATGTGGATACACCTCAATAAAATTGCTTTTAAAGACACACACTCACATACATATGAAAGGTACTGAGTAATAACCTCCTACCTGAGCCCAGTCAATCCCCAGAAATCTGAGAGATAATAAGAACAAATAATGGTTGCTGTCTTAAGCCACTACATTGGAGGGGGTGGAGGTGGGACAGTTGCAATGCAGCAATAGGTAACTAGAACAGTGTCCCATAGGCAGACAGAAACTGGGACTCCATTGAGGGACTTTTCCCAAGTTCATATAGCTAATAGGAAGAGACTCAGAATTTGAAAGTCATGCTATTTCCACTAACAACAGATATAACAATAACAGTAATTGCAGATAGCATGCATTGAGTGCTTTCTATAAACAGGCACTGTTTTAAGCACGGTTACATGTAGTAACTCACTGAATCCTTACTACAGTGCTATGGGGTCAGTATTATTATCATTCCCATTTTACAAATGGGGTGTCTGAGGCATGGAGAGGTTAATTAATTTGCCCAAAATTATACAATTAGTAAGTCACAGAGCCATGATTCACTCTTAAACATTGGCTCCAAAGCATGTAGCCTAAACCACCATGAGATGTGTAATTGAAAGCTTCAAATAGTATACATATAAGAATGTTCTTTCATGTATTATAACAAACGTATGATAATAATACAAGGTGTAATAATAGGGTGGGGTATGGGAAAAAGAAGTCAATGAAAGTGGTGTTGAGAAGAGAACCAAAGACAGCCCCTTGGGAGTTGTACCTTTTATAAGGTGGTCAAAGAAAGAAGAGCCAGTGATGGCATGACTTGATAAGGAAGGGAAAGGGGAAAGAAGCATGTGAGAAGAGTATCAGAAAAGCCAAACACTATATCCACAGCATTGCTAGAGAACCCCGTGGCAGGATCCACAGATTACCTTCAATCTTTGAGTGACTGGGTCAGCTGCAGCTCAGATATGAGACACTCTCCCCAAACTCACAGTTGTTACAAACTCTTCCAAATAAAATCATCTTTGAACGAAGAGTAATGACCATTGGATTAATCCCCTGAGTCATGTGGACAGAGTGGCACCATTGTCCCTTTCTATTCTTCATCTTACAATGACAACATACCACCCCCACTCTGGAACGATGTGACAGAGTTTTTTTTTTGTTTTTTTTTTCATTTTTATTGAGATTGTTCAGATACCATACAATTATCCAAAGATCCAAAGTGTACAATCACTTGCCCCTGGGTACCCTCATACAGCTGTGCATCCATCACCACACTTAATTTTTGTTCAATTTTTAGAAACTTTTCATTACTCCAGACAAGAAATAAAGTGAAAGACGAAAAAAGAAAAAAAGAAAAGGAAACTCTAAACCTCCCCTATCCCTAACCAACCCCCCTTAATTGTTGACTCCTGGTATTGATATAGTACGTTTGTTACTGTTTATGAAAAAATGTTGAAATACTGTAGTATAAACTGTAGTATATAGTTTGTAATAGGTATATAGTTCTTCCCTATATGCCCCTCTATTATTAACTTCTAATTGTATTGTCATACATTTGTTCTGGTTCATGAAGTGATTTCTAGTATTTGTACAGTTGATCATGGACATTGCCCACCATAGGATTCAGTTTTATACATTTCCATCTTTTGACCTCCAACTTTCCTTCTGGTGACATATATGACTCTGAGCTTCCCCTTTCCACCTCATTCACACACCATTCGGCGCTGTTAGTTATTCTCACATCTTGCTACCAACACCCCTGTTCATTTCCAAACATTTAAGTTCATCCTAATTGAACATTCTGCTCATACTAAGCAAGAGCATCTACATTTCTTCCACAAGGCAGGAGGGAGAGTCAAAGAAGGTAGAGAGGCTAAAGAAAGAGGAAACAAAAAAAAAAATGACAGCTAGGAAGCAGCAAAAGGAAAAATAACCTTAAATCAAAGTAGAATAAAGAATCAGACAATACCACCAATGTCAAGTGTCTAACATGCCTCCCCTATCCCCCCTCTTATCTGCATTCACCTTGGTATATCACCTTTGTTACATTAAAGGAAGCATAATACAATGATTCTATTAGTTACAGTCTCTAGTTTATGCTGATTGCATCCCTCCCCCAATGCCTCCCCATTTTTAACACCTTGCAAGGTTGACATTTGCTTGTTCTCCCTCGTAAAAGAACACATTTGTACATTTTATCACAATTGTTGAATACTCTAGATTTCACCAAGTTACACAGTCCCAGTCATTATCTTTCCTCCTTTCTTGTGGTGTCTCACATGCTCCCCATCTTTCTCTCTCAACCGTATTCATAGTTACCTTTGTTCAGTGTACTTCCATTGTTGTGCTACCATCTCCCAAAATTGTGTTCCAAACCACGCACTCCTGTCTTCTATCACCCTGTAGTGCTCCCTTTAGTATTTCCTGTAGGGCAGGTGTCTTGTTCACAAAGTCTCTCATTGTCTGTTTGTCAGAAAATATTTTGAGCTCTCCCTCGTATTTGAAGGACAGCTTTGCTGGATACAGGATTCTTGGTTGGTGGTTTTTCTCTTTCAGTATCTTAAATATATCACACCACTTCCTTCTTGCCTCCATGGTTTCTGCTGAGAGATCCGCACATAGTCTTATGAAGCTTCCTTTGTATGTAATGGATCGCTTTTCTCTTGCTGCTTTCAGGATTCTCTCTTTGTCTTTGACATTTGATAATCTGATGATTAAGTGTCTTGGCGTAGGCCTATTCATATCTCTTCTGTTTGGAGTACGCTGCGCTTCTTGGATCTGTAATTTTATGTCTTTCATAAGAGATGGGAAATTTTCATTGATTATTTCCTCTATTATTGCTTCTGCCCCCTTTCCCTTCTCTTCTCCTTCTGGGACACCAATGATACGTACATTATTGTACTTTGTTTCATCCTTGAGTTCCCGGAGACGTTGCTCATATTTTTTCATTCTTTTCTCCATCTGCTCCTTTGCATGTAGGCTTTCAGGTGTTTTGTTCTCCAGTTCCTGGGTGTTTTCTTCTGCCTCTTGAGATCTGCTGTTGTATGTTTCCATTGTGTCTTTCATCTCTTGTGTTGTGCCTTTCATTTCCATAGATTCTACTAGTAGGTTTTTTGAACTTTTGATTTCTGCCGTATACATGTCCAGTGCTTCCTTTACAGCCTCTATCTCTTTTGCGATATCTTCTCTAAACTTTTTGAATTGATTTAGCATTAGTTGTTTAAATTCCTGTTTCTCAGTTGAAGTGTATGTTTGTTCCTTTGACTGGGCCATAACTTTGTTTTTCTTAGTGTAGGTTGCAATTTTCTGTTGTCTAGGCATGGTTTCCTTGGTTATTCAAATCAGGTTTTCCCAGACCAGAACAGGCTCAGGTCCCAGAGGGAAGAAATATTCAGTATCTGGTTTCCCTGCGGGTGTGTCTTAGAAAATTGCTCCACCCTTTGATGCCTCGGGTCACTGTGCTTTTCTGCCCAGCAGGTGACGCCTGTTAGCCTGTAATTCTTGACTGGTGTGAGGAGGTATGGCCGTGTTCCCCCAGGCTCTGGGGTCTGGTTCTGAATCGATGTGACAGAGTTTTAATTTAAGAGCTGAGAAAAGTAAATGCTTGTGCTTAGTTTAAAAAAAAAATATGTTTCAAGACCTTGGCTCAATGAAGACCATCAAACCCATTGAGCCCCTTTACCACTTGGTCGTTTTCTTTTAACATAGTTCCCTAGGGTGTATTTAAATTTCAAGTAAACCCTTCAGAGAACTAAAACCCAATGACTTTAAATCTTACTTCCATGCTAGAAGCTCTGGGCCTAAGGCAGACCATTCGCCAGAGGCCCTGAGGCTGTGACACCACACAGAAGAAGCTCAAAGCCCACACTGTGTGGGGGCAAAGGTAAAACCAGCAGAGGTGAACACAGTATTCCTAAGAGAACCAGGCTCTGCTCCAGCTCCCACTTGCTCTCTCAGTTAGCTGAGTGCCTACCATGCACTATGGAAACCTACTCAAATAATTTACATAATAATAAACAAAGACAGTAAGCTTCCTCTCAGTCTGGGGGCCATTCATGTGCCTCCCTTCAACCTACAAATTAGATTCCTTCCCAGCAGCATGGAGCTTCTCTCAGAGGTGGTGATATCTTACTCTTTCTAGAGTATAACATGGCCCCACATCTTAGTATATCCTCTCAGTATTGGCCTGAATTCTCCCGGGCTAAGCCCCAGAGGAGCCACCTGAAAGGGAAGACTGTGAGAACTTGGCCAAGACAACTTAAGTGGGTGTTACAAAGAGTCCAGAGATATTACTACACTTTTTGTGGATAAAGCATTCTCTCCGTGATTAAGACCCGGAGGTATGGGAGATGCCTTCTTGGGAAAAGCCCAGGTTTTGTCCAAAAGAATCCAAAAGAGAGAAATTCAGCCTGATTAATTGGCATGTGGCTCCACCCTCAAAGGTGCCTATTTCAGGCCTCGCTTACTCTTTTCACACTAGGTCTTTCAGTTCTAAAGTCAAAGGAAGAGTTGGGAACTCTGTATCAGAAATTTCTGTAAACTTCTCTAACCACTAGGAATGAGGACTGAGGAATGGCTGTTAAATTTACGACAAATGCAAGTATGGCAGAGGCCTGGGAAGGTGAGGAACAAGGTAGGGTGGGTTAGAGGGGTGGAACCTCAGGTAAGATGGTCTCAGAAGTAAAACCCAAATGAATAACTATGAAAAAGAAAGCAACTAAGAGCAGACAGGCTGCCCTTGGAAGCCCCAGTGTCCTTTGAAAGAAACTCTTTACTTATGGGCCTTGGTTTTATACTGGGGCAATTCTATCATGTCATAATCTGAAACTCCTTTCTTCCTCTTTTTCTTCTTATTCTTATTAATATTTTTTCCCTGAAATCTAATCAACCAATGGCAATGGCAATGATGGGAAAGTTGCAATGGATGCAGCCCTGCTGTTTTTTCTCATCCAGGGACAGGGATTCATACAAGACAGATCGTCTGCTTAAATCTGCCTGTTCCATCCTGACTCTCTTCTCTAAAGCTATAAAAGTTACCCCAGAAGAGAGTTATCAATTGGGCAGTAATTGTGAAATTCATTATTAGCCAAAGCAAGTATGGTAAGGTACTGTATTGAGATTATACTTATGGTCACAGGCACCAGTGGAAGGGACTCTGCCTCCAGGAGGCTGAATGCCAGAGCCTTCGGCAAGGTGATGACTAATAGTCTTTAGGAATTCTGAACTAGAAGAAAACTCCCTTTGAAGGGGGCCCCCCACAACCCTCACCCAATTCTTTAGCCAAGCAGACATGGCAGAGAGTGCCTCATTTCAAGGAAATGGCAAAAGAATGAACACGACAAAGGAGAGACATTATGAAGAAATGTTGGGATTCTCGCTGGGCACTCCAGTGAGAGACCAGAATGGGGAATATCCAAAAATCTCTGTGGCAAGTGAAATTGGAAAATTCTGCAGAATACCAACTAACCAAAAGACAGAAGGTAAATTATTGATGTATGTGGGGGAACCACCTGGAGATAATTCTAAAACTCCAGAAAATAGGAATTACTTGCAATAAAATGAAGAAACTATGGACTATCAAGAAAAACAAAACTGAACTGAAACATGACTGAGAAGCAAAATTCTGTCATTTCTCAAAATGTCTGAAGACACTCTCCATGGTTGGTTTGGGCCCTTAGCTGTCATTTGAAGAGTCTTGAAATTTGGTTAGGACAAAAGTGGCCAGTAGGGAAAGCAAAAGGAATGATTGCTACCTTATTACTTGACAGTAGCCAGCAATCAAATATTTACTTGACCATATTTCAAGTAACTTCCCCAAAGATCTTACAATCAGATGAAGACAATTTGATACAGACCCATAAAAAGATAGTTAACAATGCATGGCATTAGTTGGTAAGTGTTATATAAGTGATACAAGCCATAAATATTAATACTGTAAGAATAAGAAAAAAAGTAGAGACAGGAGATGTGTGGCCAGCCCAGGACTGAGGGGTAACAAATATCTGGCAAATATTTAGAGGAAGAACCCAAATCAAGTAGTATTTGAAAACTTCCTACAAGCACTTAAGGACCAAAGTTTCATACTTTCATTGGTTTTTACACACCAGTAAGTTAATTAGTTAATTCATTAAAACTTTAAAACCCACAAACTCCCAAAGTGCCACCTGCCACCTGTTACATGACCACACATATATTTCTCTAACCCTGGGTGCCAGATCCATCCAAATTTAGTAGAGAAACAAGGCAAGAGAGAGTATGAATGATTCAGTGTAAGCCTATCCCCAACTCTGGAAAAACTCAAATCAAAGCAGGATGAGTCAGGGACCCTACTTGGAAGCTTTCAGCCATTTTCCAGGGACTTCTGCCAATAGTACAATGTAAGATAAGACCTGCCCAAGTCCAAGAGCAGGCCTGGCAGGACTCCAGGACTTGGACCCCTAGTTTACCTCACCAGCATGGTGAGATTTTGAAAGGGACATTTTGGAGTACGGGACTTAGTCCTACCATTTGTGAAACTGAGATAAGAAATATCTATCTGCTGGGCCTTTCAAAAAAAATTGGCCAACACACGGACAGATACTCATGGGCATACCAAGATTTGTAGCCCATCTGGGACCTCCACAGAACCAGCATTCATTTCCTGGGACTGCTCACACAGGCTTCCTGCAATGAGACCAGGCAGATACCCATTCTCTTCTCATCATTGCCTCTACCAACTTAGTCCATTGAGTTTCAAATTGAGATGAATAGGAATCTCTGGGTGAAAAATTATAGTTGTTGGTGAAAACTTCTCTCCATTCCTACCACCAACCACGTCTAAAACTTAAAATTTTCACTTACCAAGTCTTCCTGCTCATATTGGTCCAATTTAATAAGATTTTGTTAATAATTAACATTTATCGAGCAGGTGCTGGTGTTAATCATTTTATATGCAATATCTCACTTATACTCATAGTAATCCTATGAAGTGCTATCAATACCCACATTTTATAGGAAACTAAGGCACAGAAAGTAACTTGCCCAACATAACCTGCTGAAAAATGGAGACAATGGCTTCCAAATTTGGGTCCATCTTACTCCAGAGCCCAAGCTCTTAACCATTATGCTATACTTAGTAGACTCTTTTTATTATTTAAAGTAAGGGCATCTATGAAAAACCTTCAACTAACATCATACTGAATGGTGAAAGTCTGGACACTTTCCGCTGGAATAAGACAAGGATGTCCGCTCTAACCACTTCTGTTCAATATTGTACTTGGCAGTACTAGCCAGTACAATAAGGCAAGAAAAAGAAATAAACAGTAAACGGATTAGAAAGGAAGAAGTAAAACTGTCTTTTTTCACTGATAACACAATCATGTACATATAAAATCCTGAAGAATCTACAAAAAACAGTTACTAGAACTAATAAGTGAATTTATTAAGGTTACAGGATTCAAAGTCAATATTAAAAAAATTATCTTTCTATATACTAGTAATTAGTAACTGGAAAATTAAATTAAATTAATAATGCAATTTAAAATGGCATCCAAAACACATGAAATACTTTGGGATAAATTTAACAAAATATGTGCAAGTCTCGTTCACTGATAATTACAAAACATTACCGAGTTGCTTTTAATCTAAGGTTTTATATACTACTTACATAATTAAGTACAAACTCATCAGCCTCACATTCAGGAATAGTGAAAGTATCATCCTTATTTACCTCTCCAGGCTCCTCACTCATTTCTCCCTTTCATACCGGTTATTTTGTATACTGCAAACATGACCCTCTGCTACTGAGTATACTGCTCTCTCTACATGGAATCAATTCAATCTATTTATTAATTTCTATCACCAAGCTACCGCTACTGCCTCTATCTCTTACTGTTGGAATAACATCTCAGACTACCTTCTCTAAGAAACTTTCTTTACTCCTCTAACCAGATAGGATCTTTCCTTCCTTTATGACTCTTCCCCTCTTCCTAATTTATGTTGGTATATCTTACGGCATTTATTATATTCTGGATTGAGTTCCTGTTCTATCTTCGTACTTCTAGATCATAAGTTCCTTGATGACAGGGGCTGTGTCTGATGCAAATCCCCTAAAGTACCTAGTTCCTTATGCAAAGCACACATTCAAATATTTGTTGAAGCAAACATTTGAAAAACAGAATTAAAAGAAAGCTAGAACCTTTGCTAATAGAACCTTAGTAACAGAATAATTACCTTTAGTAATAGAACCTAATAGATACCAAATCACATCACAGTCACAATAGAATTGGTGACTTTCACATGAGCTGCACCAGATATTTAGCCATGTGGTGACCTTCCTCTCATTCAATTCTGAGGAATGTTAGTTCAGCTTGGCTTCTGTTAGTTGGACCAGTATCAAGATCCACTCCAAATAAAATATCCCAGCCTAAAGGACAAAGACAGATCCCCAGTCTTTATAAAACAGATCAAGGAGGGAAAGAGGAGGGTGAAGTAAATGTCCTCAGTGCAGGGCACAAAAATCTGTGAAGGATAAAGAGAACCATAAGGAATTCTGTTTCTGAAAAGAGAATAAAAAGCAACCTGAGCATCACTTCTTGGGGGACTGTGTTGTTAGTAGGATACAGAAACTCTATAGGGTATCTGTGCCTCTGCCACTCTTGTATGTTAACCATTCCAGTCCCAGCCCCTGGAGGCAAGCAGCACAATCAGGTTCTGAGCAGAGAATAGCTAACAGGCTCTGGCAACCCTAGGTCTCTGTCCCAGAAAAGGTTCTTGGAGAGGTTTCTGGATCTCACTGCATGTATAAACTGGGTAGGGAATGGTACTGTAGAATGGAACTCATATGCCACTCTCTTCTCAACAACAATTAGCCAGAGAAAGAAGGCTCCTTAACTTAACCTCATTTCATAATTGTCAAAAACATCACAGCTGATTAGCAGCAACTGATCTCTATCACTATGAACATCTATCTCTTGACCCCAGGTTGGCAAAAGCTTCCCAGGCTCATTGCCTCGGTACAGCATGTCCTCTTTCATGTCATCCTAATGCCTTTTAATCTTCTTCCAAGTTTGCTTCAGTTCTTACATCC
This sequence comes from Choloepus didactylus, assembly GCF_015220235.1. Taxonomy (NCBI): domain Eukaryota; kingdom Metazoa; phylum Chordata; class Mammalia; order Pilosa; family Megalonychidae; genus Choloepus; species Choloepus didactylus. Next base: position 83,945,672 of record NC_051319.1, read on the forward strand.
TTACATGGAGCTCTAGCTCAGCAAAATTTGTCTGTGTGTATTGTTGTTTTTAAAGGAACTTATTTTGATTTCACAATATAACAGTCATTTTTCCAAACTTGTCATAATTTAGCACTTTCACCAGCCAATTCATCTACTTTTCTCAGTTTTCTAAAGAGTTCCTCTTATCATCTCTTGAAATGCATAAATTTTATCTATTTCTACATACAAATTCCAATAAGTGAGTGGGAAAGGAGGGTTAATTCACTAGAAACAAGAAAGACTAAAAGTCCACATTTACATATGTCCATCCAAATTAGAAATTTAGGGGGAAATTTCTTCTACTTTTGCTGCAAATTATGCTAACAACACTTCAGGCCTTGAAAACAAAAAAACCCCAAAACAAGTTGTTGAAGACTGCACAGGGGAAACTTTACTGATATTGACATGGTCATTCCTTTTCCAAATCATTGTTCAAAATTGCCTAATGACACTAAGCCAAGAGGATTTAGAGCATTAGGACTTCCCACTATTTAGATATTTGCACATTTACTTTTTTCCTACATATCCAAATATCAACTTCCTGATCCTCTGAAATTTTAGCACTGTATTCAAATCAGTTACCTTAACTGTACTTCAAAACGGTATTCAGGTGGCTAATTCCCCCTGGAATTGTACCAGCTGTACATGAATATGGTCGAACTCAAACTCTTCATTCGCAACTGGTGTCTTTGGCTTCTAAATGAAAATCAAAGCAATCAAGCACTGGGGAGTTTTCTCTGTCCAGGTATCCAGATACTCTCTTTACAGGCATCATGTGATTTCCCATATAGATTCTACTGTGAGATTACCAAGAGTATGAAACAGTAGAAACTGCTGTGTAGGCCCTAGAGCTACATCCCTAAAGTTCAGTAAGCTTTGGATCTCCCTTTTGAGCATCCCAATTAAGACACAAAATTCACTGTCATGGAAAAGCTTCTTAATGGCAAAGTTTCTAAAAATGAGTTCCTGAGCCTGGGGTTATATTTGTGAGGCAGGGTATTAGTTAAGGCCAAAAGAGGACTCATTGAATAGGTAGATACTCAAGAGAGAAAAGAACTCAGAGATAATAGGAACTAGATAGTTAAGATCTTGGAATAGGTTTTAAAAAATGTTATTACCTGAGTAAGAATTTACCATAAAGTTGACTGCATGGCAAAATTCACATTCTCTATTTGTTAAAAGAAAAATATAAGACTACTTTGTAAAACAGTTTGCTTTTAGGGAAACACACTTTGAGAACATTTTATCTTACAATTGCTTTAGAGCTGGGTATCAAGGACAGAGGTGAAAGGAAAACTTTTCACCTAGTTCCTTATATACTTTCTGAATTTTGAGCCATATAAATCTGTTACATATTCAAAAACATAAATACAATTTTATATTAAAAACAACAATGTAATTGCTATTAGGATATAAAATTGAAATGTCCTAAGTAATAGAAGATGGAAAAGAAGTACACTTGCATTCCTTGAGGCCAAGAGGAAGTTAGTCACCTAGACTGTTAATATATTACTCTCCCTAGTTTCCAAATCATTTGTTAATTCAAAGTGATAGTTGTTTTATTTTTGTTTAAACATGGGGGTGGGGAAGTGGTAACCTACCCTCCAAAATAGGAGGGTCTTCTCCAAGAAGACCTTCATTCTCCACCGCTCGAATCTCATTAACACTAATCAGCACAATGATAACCTTGTGGTTAAGTACTCTAATCGATAACGGCCTCCACTGGAAAACAAGGTTCCCATAGAGGCAGGTAAGGGCTCTCATCAAACTCAGCTTTTCAGTACAAGACTTGGTGTCACAGATCAGAGAGTTAAGATTGTTTCGGTATTAATCTGGGGGCTTTCTTTTTTAACTTCACTTGACTTCATCCATTCAAAAGACACTGTATGGAGAGCCCCTCTATAAACCATATACTGTACCAAATGCTGGGGTGGGGTGAGGGTGGGGGCTGGGGGGTTGCAGGGGAGCTAGGAGAAAGAAGACTTCAAAAATAAAATATGGTCCCTGAACCCCAGAATCACACAATCTGCTGAGGAAGCAGCCACTAAAAGAAATAACAACATTATGATGGTAATTCAACCCCTAAATCTATAATCAAGCCTTGTCCTCACCACTAGGACTGGTCAGTTTCTAATCTAGTTTCACTTTCCCATCTTCAAGCTGCAGCACAGCTGGGTTTCCAGCTGGCTGGGGAAGAAAAGATTCTTTAAATAAACAGCATTTTAAAAATATGCAGTCTCTTTTGCTATACTGAATTTTGTGAACCACCTTCCTCTATTATGTGAATCTGGGTGTCAAGTTAACTAAAAACTATCCTAAAGAATGTAAAGTCCCCCAGGAATACACTTTTTCCACTTTTAACAGCAAAGTACACTACACATTGGGAAAATGAAAAGTCCCAAGGGAAGAAAATATCTTTCTTTTTTAATGCTATCTACTGAACCTATTCAAAGAAAACAGCTTAAAAACATGTATATAAGAAAGCAACAAGATAGGGTATAATTATACCAAAATATATGCAACCTTCTTAAAAAGTGCAGGACTATATGCAGAACAGGATGTTTTTATAATACAGTGCAGAGTTGCTAATCCCTAAATGGCCTTTCTAACTCTTTTTCCTCTCTTCTGCACCAAAGGTATAGAAAACAGCTCACTCTATGTAATCTTTCTAGAAATGCAAAGATTTTACTGAACTCTTTACCAAAAGAATATTTTTGGATGAATAATACACACTAGATATGTAAAAATGGCAGGTATTGCTATTCCAGCAAGAATCCCATCTACTATTTTGCACCTTAGATCACAGCCTTCAGGTCAACATTTCATAGTTACATTGAAATTAGCCATTTGAGAGGACCTTTTAGGAGGCGTCCAATATGGCCCCTACATTGAGGCTACTGAGGCATGTGCCAACCTTAGGCACACTATCTCCCTCCATTTAGTCCTCCGAAACACAACTTTCTAGATGATCTCCCTAGGAACCACACCTCTCAGAACCCAGACACTCAAAGAGCTGAAAGTGGCTAAACAAAGTAACAATTCAACTTCAGTTGCTCAACATAATCGCCATGATGACAGCTTTCAAGTGCCAGTTTCCCTATTTTGCAATGGGCAGATCCGCTCCAAGGAGAAAATGTTCCCAATGACCCTGTAGCCCAGAGGGCTTTTTTTTTTTAGAGATAGAAAACTGAAAATGAATTTGTTAGTTATTTCCTGCTAAGCATAAGGAATGTGTTGTGGTTAGTTAGGATGATTTTGTTTCCATATTTAATATACCATTACGATTGCCTGGTTTTTTTTAACCAATAGCAGAAAATAAGTGAGTGGAGTTTATACTCTTCTTCATCACCAATTCTACAAATTCCTCTCTCAAATAGGTCCTTGAATTTCTAAACTCCAGTTTCTTATAAAAGCCCCCAAGCTGACACACTATCAGTTCAAAGCAAAAAAAATTTTGCATTCTAAAATGTTTACTTCCATACATATTATCTTCTCTTTGATAATTTGTGATGTATAAAGACCTCTCTTTACCAGTGATTGCAGTCCTAAATTTATCATTTTGAGAGCTCAATTTCACATGCTATTTTAATAATAAGAGATAATCTTAACCTAAAAGCAGACTTGTATTTCTGACCTCCAAATCTTTCATGATCTCCATATTCAACTATAGAATGCTCACTAAAACAAACAAGGCATAACTGATAAGGCATACTGTATTGCGGGGAGAGGGCAAGTAGAAGGATGAGGACGGGGGAGCAAAGAACCCATTACCTGCTGGGGTTATCTGACAATGATCGTCAGTGGACCAGATTAGGCATTGATGAGGTGGGGCTGTGCTCTGTGCATATTCAGGACCTACTCACCAAAACAGAAGCTGTCCTTGGATAAGGTTCAATAAATGTCTGTACTATCTATTTTCCATTGCACTCCCCAAGGAATCTCAAATAAAATACTTAGAATAAAAAATTAGAAATTCTTAACAGTCTCAACTTGTCATCATAAAACATTTCATATCATAAAACCAACTTTAAAGAGCAGCCAACAACATTCCCTAGAACAGTGGCAGATTGATGAACTATTATCCCCAAAGTTCTTTTTTCTCCTCATTAAGGTACTCTCGAGATTCTTCTGATTAAAGTGAAGTGATCACAATTTAACATGGTGTCTAGATATACTCCCACTAGTAAACTCCTGAAATTTGCCTCTTGAAGTACATGGAAGGAAAGCTTCCAAAAGTCAAAGGCACTGATCTTGAAACATGAGGGCAGAAAACTTCCTGAGTTATTACATGTTCTTTGCTATTCAGAGCCTGTCTACACTACCCAGAATCAGTTGGTAAACTGGTAAAAATACCAACCTCTATGAGAGTTCAGGATATCTGTCATAATTCAGAGTCACACTGCATGCAACAAATTCAGCTTAGCTGGGACAAAATACACCAATCTGAATAAGCACAGGATAGGCTAACATCAAATATTCCAATGTGGGCACAACTGGTTTGAAATATACTACTGAGAAGTATTGGATTCAGGGACAAGAAGTAAAAGTTCTTAAACTGGCATTCTTTTAACTTCTGACCTGGGAAACTCCATTCCTAGCTGCACAGATCTACAGACTTCAGTGTTTTGTTTCTAATCATCTGCATTCCTGTGATCACCTAATACCATGAAGAAGAGAAATACATGAAGATGAGAAATACCATGAAGATGAGAAATATCATGAAGATGAGAAATCCCGCCAGCAAGATGTCAGAGCTGAACTTACAGCGTTCAGCAGAAATAAGTTACTCTATTTCACTATCATTACAATCAACAGACCTCCTAAAATCTCCCAGAAACAGCCAAAAAAGATGTTTGTTTGCTAGTCCTGCAGGTTAAGAGAAGGCTCTCTTATGCCCTCAGCAAAGATAAACAATTATCATAGGGAAAGAAAAGGGGGATAAAACAACAAACAAACAGTAACAACAACAAAAACAAACAAACAAAAAAACCGGGCCACATGGAGGCCAGAAAACAGTAGCAGAAAAAGTCTAACTCTGTCTGCGCCAGCGGTGTCGATGTGCAGAGCAGCGAGCCCAGGAAAGGAAGGAGGGGGCGGGGCGATCATTCCCTAGGAGAACTTGTAAGCGAGGCCTCCACAGCCTGGGAGTCCGCCCGGCTGCTTCTGCAGACCCTGCCAGCCGGGGCAAGGCAGGCCCGTGGGAGCAGAGCGGGCAACTCCGAGGGTCACTCCTGACTCACTGAGCCTCAGGCCAGCACCGCCCGGACCTCTCCATTTTTCCTGCCGCTACTGGGCTATGATGGCAGCTTTCCAGCCCCACATGCCATACATCAGCCGCAGATCCCTGTTGGCACAAGCAGGCGCCTATCGCCGCCCCCCACCCCTTGCACACTTTGTGCCTGATCTCCTTCGCCCCAACCCCAACGCCCTCACCCACCCGTGCCAGGAACCCTCCCCAGGGGCAGCCCCACCCCCAGCGGCTGGACACTGCCAGGCCTGGGCACCTGCAGCACCTCCCCGCCCCACCCCCACTCTCCACCACCTCGCCCTTCCCCCCTTTCCTTAGCGGTGGGAGGGGGCTACTCACCGCAGTCAGTGCACAGGATCTTGCCCACCTCTTTCTTGAGGTTTTTGCCGTTGGTGTCGAGGGGGGCGAAGGCCGTCTTAAAGACTAAGGGTTGCTGGGTGGGCTCCAAGAAAAAGATGTAGCGCTGGTTCCTCTCGAGCGGCGCACAGGAGCCCACGCTGATCACCTGCTCGCGCTGGAGCCCCCCACTCCGGAGAGGCCACTTGTCCAGCACCTTCACCAGCGCCACCCGACCTGAGGCGGGTGGCTCGCGGGTGCTGTTGGAGCTGGTGCCGCCGGCCGGGGCCAGCCCCTGTACCTTGCCCTCCACCACCACGGGTGCCTTGTACGCCTGGTCCTGCACCGACTTGAGGCTGGGCGAGTAGCAGGCGAGCGATACACCGAAAAGCAGCATAGAGAAGCCGGGGGCCGGGTCGCGCCTCATGCCGCCGGCGGCTGCGGCTCCCGAGCGAGCGGCGGCTCTTGGGGTTGCGGGGCTGCTGGGCTGCGGCTGTGGTGGCGGCCGCGGCTCTAAGGGCGCAGTGGGACTGGAGATGCTGTTGCTGCTGCTGCTGCTGCTGCTGCTGCTGCTCCTCCTGCTGCCGCTCTCGCTGCTGCTGCTTCTGTCGCTGTCGCTGCTGCACCGAGCCTTCTCCAGTGGCGGCGGCGGCAGCGCTGAGCAGCAAACCTGCCGCATCTGGCCAGGCCATTTGGGGGGCTCCGCCGCTCCGCCGCCGCCGCCTTGGGAGGGGAAACAGAGCCCGCTGAAAAACCGGAAACCGCGTAACGTTAGCGCTTCGTAGCCCTCCACCGGCAGCCCAGGGAGGTGGCCCAGCTAGGGCAGGGGGCAGGCGGCAAGCGGGCCGCTATGCGCAGCGCGACGCCGCGCAGCGCTCCCACCCTGAGCGCAAGGACCTGGAGGAGGATGCGGAGGATGGGACGCCCGCCTACTTGCTCTCTCGCGCCCCCTCTATCCCTGGACCGAGTGAGGAGCGCGGCTTCTGCAGGGGAAGCTTAGGACTGCACAGTTTTAATGTCCCGCTTCAGGGTCGCACTAAAATTTGCTCTTGGGATTTATCGGCGTGACAGTGGGGTCGTGCGTGAGAAGAGAGCGGAGTAGAGCTAACGGATCCTGACACCATCCTCTGAACGAGGGATACAGGGCGTGCCCCTGCCTTTGGCCATCAGCTGTAAGAGCCAGGGAGGTTGCAACGGCAGGGGCTGGGGGGAGGAGGGTAAGCAACTATCCTGCCGCCCCCAAGACTCTCTCCTTCCCCGGATGGACCCTGGAGGCCAACCCCTAATCTAGCCCACGTGCTCGGCCCTGACACCACTTGGAGAGCGCTGAAAATTCGAGTTGAGGAGGAGAGAATCCCAGCCCCAGGTTATTTTGGAAAGAGTTGGGAGGTCAGGGAATCTTTTTCTCAACATTAAGGACACCTAGCTAAGTGGTGGTTGGGAAAAGGTCCTGCCTGTCACAAGGACTCCTTGTTTTTCTTAGCAGCCAGTCAGGACAAGACTGTGTGCTTATACAACCTTATCTTCTTTTAAAAAGCCTCCCCGTAAGGAAGGTGGGGGCTGCTTCTTGGGAGCCAACCTGAGAACCAGAGTCTGGGGGGTCAGAGGCTGCTCCAGAGGAAATGGTTTCTTTTTAAAAGTCGTGCTTGTAGAAAGCAAGAGAGTTTGCTTCACTGGAGCCAGAATCTAATTTTAGAAAACAGGTCCATGAGCCATATTCCTCCTTTCAGTGAGGGTCCAGGGAGTTTTCATTTCTCTGTCCTTTATCTTTGACGGGTTTTGGGCTCAGAAATTCCAGAGGTTTCTGAGAATTTTATCCCTGACTGCCCCCTCCTCCATTTTACAGAAAACTGGCCCTAGGATCTCTGACTAAGGCTAGGAATGCTATTGTGGAAAGGAAGCAGGAAGCTAGACCTTTCCTCCTGGCTGTCTAAGAGTAACCTCAAACTCAATATATCCAAAGCCAACCTCATAATTTCTCTCACCTCACTCCAAATTCCCTATAATTATTAATTACATTGTTTTCTACTTGGCCACCCAAATATTCCAATACATCCCTTAGTCTCATCTTATTTGCCCCCTCAATCAGTCAACAAGTCCTTTGGCTCTAACCTTTTCAAAATCTCTGACTTACCTAGTTCTTCTCCAACCCCTCTGCAAATAGCTTCTGTCCAGGTCCTCACCATCTCTCATCTGGACTACTGCAAAGCCTCCTAATTGGTCTCCACACCTTTAACCTCATCATCCTCCCTCAGCCCTACCACTGCCAGAGTGATCTTTCCAAAAATAATTTGTAAATATGATTTGGTCACACCACTGCTTTCAGGAGTCAAATTCAAACTCTTCAGCATGGTATGCAAATCTCTTCATGGGTCACCTCTACCTTGCCAGCCCCATACCCTGGGAGCCAACCCCCTACCCTAGCAATCCTCAGCACATTGTGCTGTTTATTGGTGTGCTTCTGCACATGATGTGGCTTGTGATTGGGAAACCTCATCTGGAACACTACTTTTTCCCTGAGGCCCAGCTCAAGTACTACACCTCATCTCCTCTTCCTACATGTCTACCACCATCCCTGCCACCATACACATATATGATGGAATTAACCTTTTCCTCTTCTGCATTACTATGTGCGTCATACATAGTACTATCATGACACTGACCAATACAGTACTTCAAGCAGCTGTTAATGGGTCTGCATCCCCCAAAGGAACCAGGTACCTTTATGGCTCCTATGTCCTAGTAGTCTTTGCATTCCTTTCTTTGTATGCACAGTCCCTGGCATAGGAGAAAGATAAGCAAACATGCAGTGAAGGAAAGAGGGAAGGAAGAAAAGAAATGAAAATCACTCTCTTAAAGGCATCAAACCAACTTTGTTGTTGGCCCTTTCAATATCCCTTCCCTCTTTGATTCTCATAGATCACAGTTCTAATAAATCACAAAACACTACTAGAAGAATGATCATGTAACTTCACCTCTCATTTTTCAGTGGAGGAAACTGAGGTCCACAGAGGAAAAATGACTTATTCAAGATCATATATAGCCAGGCCTGCACTCAGGCTTCTGTTTCTGAAACCAGAGTAGTGTTGAAGAACCTGGACTCTAGAGTCAAAAAGAGCTGGGTTTCAACCCAATTTTATAACTTACTTTCTTTGGGATTTACTCATTATGCACTTACTCAATAAATATTTAATTGAAAATCTCCCCTATGCCAAGCACTAGGACACTGTATGGACACTGGGTCTATTGTGGTGAACCAAACTGATACTACCCGGGCTCTCAAAGCACATACTTTGGTTGAGAAGACAACAGTAAGCAAGTAGACAAATAAGTAACTAATTACTTAAAGTGATGAGTTGTCTTGAAGGAAATAAACAGAATGAAATGTTAGAGAATAATGGAAAGGGGAGAGGGTAGGTCTACTTTGATAAGGGAAGGTTTCTCTGAGAAGATAACATTTAAACTGAGAGTAGATGGATGAGAAGGATGTGGATTACTTGAGATAATATGTGCTAACTTCTTAGAACAATGCCTGGTACAGAATAATGACCAAAATTAACATTGGGTATTATTGATATTTTACCTATACCAGGGATTCCCAATCTAAGGGCTGAGAATTTCTAAGTGGTATATAGTTGTTGTACACTATAATTTTCTATATATTAAAATGCAATGCAATTTTCAATAATAGATGCCACTGTGATTAATAAAAACACAGTCTTTCTCTTTTTTAACATATCCTTTTTGAGTATAATAAGGCATTAAGTGAAAAGAAAAGCAGGGGTGAAAAAGAGTGGTAAAATATGCTACATTTGTCTTTTAGAAAAAGATATATATATAATGTTTGTAGTGCATAGATTACCTCTGAAAGGACACAGAAGAAATTGAAACAGTTGACTCTGGAGAAGGGCACTGGGTGACTGATGGACAGAGATATGAGAGGGATATTTTTTATGCTATTCCTTTTTGTACCTTGTGAATTTTCTATCGAATTCATGTACTAGCTAAATTCAAATAAGTTTGTTAAGAATGGGACTCTAATTTTTTTTTTTACTGTTGCTGAATTTTTGTCATATATTTTCTCAAAGGCTACTTAAAGTAGAGCTATTATTATGTGAAATTTTTTGACCTTAAAATGAGATTCTCATGCTGAAAATGGTTGGAAGCCATTGCACTATAATTTTATCCTCTTCAGGGAGCCAGTGGTAAGTTTTGAGATCCCAGCTGTCTGCTAGAATTCCTGAAGTCACAGAAGGTGGGGACTTAGGCAGAGACTCCTAAAGGGTAGAAAGGGACCTGTCCAGATTTCCTCAAAGTGTGCTCTCTGTGAGGATCAGCTTCCAGAATAAGCCTCAGCCATTTAGTATAGAAGAGCCGGGTATATAGTTTTTGGTTTTTATTATTTGGTTTTGGTATTTTAAGTTTCCTAGAAGGATAGCCCAATTCTATATAGGATTTTTTTCCTGGGGATCAAAGTGAATTACTATGTTCATCTTAAAAAATAAGTCCTCGTATTCTGAACCTGCTAACTCTTCATCCTAATTCAGTAATTGATAATAATATCCATCATTTGTTAGCCTATTATGTGCAAAGAACATATTTATTATTTCTATGCCTTGACACCTGTGCATTTTACAACTTGGAAAGACCATAAAATGTTTAATAACTTGCCCAAATGACAGGCAGAGTTGAGATTCCAGTTCAGACTTGCCTGAGGCCTAGACACTTGCTTTTTTTTTTTTTTAATTAGAAAAGTTGTGGGTTTACAGAAAATTATGCATAAAATACAATGTTCCCATATACTACCCTATTATTAACACCTTGCATTGGTGTGGTACATTGGTTACAATTGATGTTAGCAAATTTTTATAATTGTACTATTAACTATAGTCCATGGTTTAACTTAGGGCTTACTGTTTGTGTTGTGCAATTCCGTGGATTTTTTTTTTTAATTTTTATTCTAGTATCATGTACAACCTAAAAATATCCCCCCTTTTAACCACATTCAAATATATAATTCAGTGCTGTTGATCATGTTCACAACCAAACACTTGCTTTTTCTACACCATTACCACGTCTTTCTGAGAGGGATTTTCTCAGCCTCAGTTTCACTGCCATTGGAAAGGTTCTAATCGTTCCAAACTACTTCTACAAGTATCATTCTGTTTGAAATTCATGACTCTAGTTAACAAGTAGTTTAAGCATGTCGCAGCTCATGAGGGCTTTGCCAGTCAAGAAGCCAAAGAAGACACTGGACATTGTCTGATACATGAACCTTTATTCAGGACTTACTTATGGGGGTGTGTAGAGATCATAACGGCTCTTTCTCGCCCAGTGGGTGCAGCATTCAGCAGGCAGGCAAACTACGCAATTAAAAGACGCTGGTCTAGCCAATTATAAGGGTTTGAGACAAAGATATCCCTAAGGGTATGAGAGCATAAGCAATTCCTAAGGGTATGAGAGCATAAGCATGGGGACAAGGTCTTGTGACATAAGGAGTGGTGATCAATTATGTTGTGCTGGAAGGAGAGAAGGATTATAGTGTGGGGGCTTTGTAGATAACCACAAGAGTGATAACAATTTAGGGATTCAGGAAGGAGGTAAACTATAGATTAACACTTGACACTGGGGGTCTGGCAGTTCTATAAGTAGAGTCCAGTGGCACATTCCTGCTCTACTGGTTTACAAAGATGATAGGTTAAACATTAGCTGTCCTAGGTCATGCAGGCTGCTGTGCGCCAAGCTCTGCAGGCCTGTTTTGCTCAGGCCAAGGCTCCTTCTACAAAGCATCATTCTACAGATGAGGAAAATGAGACACAGAGAATTTAAGTGATTTTCCCAAGATCACAAAGCTACTCATTGATAGGGCCAAAATGTAATCACAAACTCAAGCTCATGCTTTTGAACAGAACCACAAGGAGAAATGGAAGCCAGACCTGTTCACTACAACATCCCTCACTACAGGGTTGTGAAAAAACTGGTTCATGGTAGCAGTGGGCTGTGTCACTATATAATAATCACTGAGAACAAAAACAGAAGTAGAATGGTATAGACATTGTGAATTCAAGTTAGAACACCCACATGAAAAGCTTGGCTTCTTCTCTCAGATCCCTCCCACACAAGATGGGCTTCTTCCAGTTTTTGCCAGTTTAGCAAGCCAGAAAGGGCCACTGAACCAGGTCATATGACTTACTACATCCAGGAGTACTAGTTAGTTAAGGAGATACATAAGGCCTTTATCTGGTCACTGAGTTCCACAAATCAAGCCAAACATTTTGCAGGACAGTCTCGCTTTCTAATTAAAGACATTTTGAAAACTTTTTTTTTCTTCTTTTGAGATGTTTTCTAAATTTGGCTTCTAGAATCACTCTCGGGTTCTGTGTGGTTAATTTCTTTTCCTGCAAGGATTTTTAAACAAGGGACTAAATAGAAACAGATATTGAATATCTGAGAATTTTAGCACTGGGAAGGACTTTAATGTCAATGTAGTCCAATGCCCTCTTTATACAAATGAAGACATAGAGACCACAGAGACTTTTTTATGTGCTCAAGGTCACACATCCTAATTAATGGCAGAAACAGCATGCCTAGTGCTTTGTTTTCTACTTTTTAAAATCCTGGCTGGATCCCTACTGGCATGAGAGCTTGGGCAAGTCACTTAAGCCTTAGTTTCCTCCCCAATGAGATTGGGATAATAATATATCTACCCCCTTGGCGTTTTGTGAAGATTAAGTAAAATAATTCATGCAAAATGCGTCACAGAGTACCTTGTACATAGTAACTAGCTAAGAGTGTGGGCAACAGAGTCAGACTGCCTAAGTTTGAATTCCTGCTCTGCCACTTTCCTAACTGATGTTTTGGCCTAATGACTTTGCTTCTCTGTGTCTTGGTTTCTTCAAAGTAAAATGGGTATAATAACAATAGTTCCTACCTCATTAAAATTAATGTGTCTTAAATAAAATAATATATGTAACCCACTTAGAATAATGCTTGACACATGTTAGCTGTTATTAGTCTGACTATAATAACCACTTTTCTTATTTTAAGTTAGCCATACTTTGTCCCAAATTAAGTAGTTTTAAAATCATCCCTTTTCATATGTTTTGGACACATGCTAAAAACATCAGGCTTTTTCTAATGTTCTGCTTTATAACAGTCATCACTGGTAGTCCTAGCTCCCAATCAAGAGAAGCCATGATTCAACAGTTTACAGCCTAGGGCTGTGTCAGGAGTCCAGGCAGTTCCTCTCCCCACTATCCCAATTTGCTGAACAGGCAGCAGCCTCTCTGTCTGAGTTGCTTCATCTGGGATAATAATACCTCTTTCTTTGTAAAGTGCTTTGAGACCTTTGGATGAAAAGCACTATATGAGCACAAATTATTATCTCTTTTCCAGATATCACTTTTAGATTCAAATCCAGAAACTCCTTAAAATAGACTATAGCAGAAGTACAAGCTTGACACAGATGTATCCATCCTGTATTATTGCAACCAGATAATATGTTCATGCTTGACACCATCCTTAGCCTTCTTTTAAGTGTCACCAGAGATCTAATTTGGATTGGGGGAAAAAAATAAGATGTTCTCTAGCCTTTTTTTTTTTTTTTTTTGCTGTTTAATGTTCAAAGCCCCCTCCACCCCCACCCCACCACCACTCCACCCCCACCGTTTTCCTGATTTGTGTATTTGGAATCATCTCCTGAGGTCAACAGGAACTCTGAGGTTGATTCAACTCTGGGGGCGTGAGGCAGGATGTGAAGAAGAAATTATTCTCTTACTCCCAAATCCTTAGGCTAGAGTACCATTGAGAATCTGATTTGACCTTATTTCTACCTCATAATTTTCAATTCATGTGCATTCTTTTTCATTTGGTTCCTAGACACTTGTAATACCATCTGAGATCAGTCATTTTTAAGATTTACTTTTCCTGAGCCTTCTTTACAATTCCTATATTTATTTATTCATTCTACCAAAAAGCATTTATTGAAAACCTACTATGCACAGCACTGACCCAGATGCTAAAGAAATTAGTTGTCGTTCCTGCTAGGTCTAAAATCTAGGCAAAATTAGAATCAGACAAGCTGTTATCTGTTGAGCTAGTACCTGCCTTGACCCCTCTCCCACAAACACTTTCTTCTTTTCATGTCATCCCTCCCTTCTGCCTCTCAGAGACTCAGTGACCCACTGCTCTCTCAGCCTGATTGTGATGGCAGAGAAGGTATGTTCTGCAAATGCTGGGTCCTCATTCTTTGTTGAATGTGATAAGCTCAATCACACTGCTGCCCTGTTCAGCAAATTGGGATAGTGTGGGGAATGAAAGCACCTAGACTCTGGACACAGCCCTATGTATAATTAATATCTGTTAAGGCCTAATGTATAACTCCTCTAAGGGTCACTGACTTATCTAATCCAAAAATATTTTCAGTGCATACTCTGTGCCAGGCTTTATACCAAGTGCTGAGAGTGGAGGCATAATTAAGACCTACAAGAGGTCACATGCTCCTGAAGAGCAGGCACTGAGGTAAGGGGAGACAGGTCATAAAAAGGAAACAAATAAATAGAAAAATTTCACTAGAGAAAGAAAAGAGGGAAAAAGAAAGAATGTATACACATGATTGGATTTAAAGTGATGAGGATAGAAGGCTACTTGCAAGGATGGCCTCTCTCAGAAGGCAATATTTGAGCCAAAATGTGAAAGAGGAAGAGGAGTCAGCCGTACAAAAATCTGGGAGCAGAGCATATGAGGAAGAGGGAAAAATACCAAGCGAAGGGCCTGAGGCAATAAGCTAAACATAATCAAAGTACAGAAGAAAGGCCAGTGAGGTTGGAGATTGTTATAACAAGGAGGAAGAGTGGCATGGGATGAGATTAGGGAGATAAGTAGGGACCAGACTCATTCTGGGCCTTGTAAATTATGATAGTTTTGGATTGTATTCTAATTTATAAATTTACACTTATTTTAAGTACAATGGGAAGTCACTGAAGGGTTTAAGTAGAGGAGTGATGTGATCTGATTTATGTTTTAAAAAGATCACTCAGATATATGGAGTAGAGACTGTAATGGTGCAAGAGCGAAAGCAAAGAGACCAGTTAAGAAACTGTTGCAGTAGCCTAGGTGGAAGGTGACAGTGGTTTAGCATGAGGTAGTGGTAGTGGAGATGAAGAAAAATGGATGGAATTCAAGATATAATTTGAAGGTCAAGCCAACAAGACTTGTAGCAGATTAGATGAAGGGAGTAAGGAAAATGGAGTAATAAAAAATAACTCAAGTTTTGGCTTGAGCAACTGAGCAGATGATGGCACCATTTATTGAGATGAGAAACTCATCAAATCACATAATAGGGCTGGGGAGAAATTAAAAATGCCATATTTTACAAATTAATCCTGAGATACCTGTTAGACATTAAAGGAGAAATTCAAGTATTAACTGGGTATGTAAGTCTGAACCTTAAATGAGAGGAAGAGTTAAAAGTCTAAATTTGGGGGTCAACATATAGATGGCATTTAAAGCTATGGAACTAGATAAGATGATGAAAGGAGAAAGTTGATAGGGAAGAGGCTCTAGAACAGCACTGTCCAATAAAAATATGTGAGCCGCACATATGAGCTATACATGTTATTTAAAATTTTCTAGCAGCCACATTAAAAACAGGTAAAATTAATGTTACTAACTCAATATACCCAAAACATTATTATTTCAACATGTACTCATATAAAACAAATTATTAATGAGAATATTTTTACATTCTTTTTGTTGTTGTTGTTCTAAGTCTTTGAAATCCTGAGTTTATTTTATGCTTACAGTATATCTTAGTTTACACTAGCCACATTTCAGGTACTCAATAGCCATGTGTGGATAGGGCAAGTCTAGAAACTTAGTCATGGGGCAATACATTTTTAGGTTGAGTTGAGAAGAAGGGCCAGGAAAGGAGACTGAGAGAATGGAGTCATGGAAGCGAAGAAAAGAAAGTAATTTTAAAAGGGACTGGTCAAAAAAAAAAAAAAAAAAAAAAAAAAAAAGGGACTGGTCAATTGTGTCCAATGCTTTTAAGGGGCTGAAAAAAAATAAGAAGTAGCAGTTGAATTCAGCAACATGGAGGTCACCGATGACCTTGACTAAAGCTGTTTGCGTAGACTGATGGCTTCCTGGAAGGAAGCCAAAATGGAGTCAATGAAAGGTAAGGAAGTGGTGAAAGCCAGTGTAAACAACTTTTTCAAAAAGTTTTGCTGTGCAGAGGAGCAGAGAAATGAAACACTAGTTGGAAGATGTGGAGTCAAGGGAGATTTTTTTTAGTTCTAAAAGAGGAGATGCTAGAACACGCCTGTATGTGAATAGGAATATTACAATAAAAAGGGAAATGTTAGATTGTATATATAGTACTAGGATAAAAATTACCAAAAAGTCCATGGAACTGCACAACACAAACCGTGTGTCTAGTTTAAACCCTAAGTTAAACCATAGACTATAGTTAATAGTATAATTATAAAAATGTACTTTCACCAATTGTAACAAATGTATCACACACCAATGCAGGGTGTTAATAATAGGGTGGGTGATACATGGGAATCCTGTATTTTATTCATGATTTTTCTGTAAACCCACAACTCCTCTAATTATTAAAAAAAAAAAGAGAAGAAGGAAGAAAATGTTGGGGGAGAAAGGGAATAACTGAAGAAGGAAGTCCTTCAAAATACAAGAAGGCACGGCCATAAGAAGAGCACAAATGGAGGAACTGGTCTTTGAGAGGAAAAGGGATTCTTCTATTATAACATGAAGGGAGACAGAATATGGATATAGATTATTTTCTAGATCTGGGTGACATGAATCTGCATTTTAACACAAAACTGAAGCCATAAGGAAAAAAAAGATACGTAATTCAGAAATTATTAGCAAGCTAGAAATTGAAAAGGTAGTATGCATGTAGAAAGGAGAAATGGTAAACTAAATTCTTTTCTTTTCTTTCCTTAGAAAACCTATCTGTGTAGCCTATCTGGAGGACAGTGTGGTGGTTTCACAAGAAGCTAAGCATGCGGTTGCCATAAAGTCCTGCAACGTCATTACCAGGTATATACTTGGAAGATTGGAGAGCACGGACACAAATGGACATTTGCATACCGGTGCTTCTGTTTATGGCAGCAGTATTCATAATTTGCAATGGATGGAGGTGGCCTAAGGGTACGTCGACTGATGAACAGAATGGTGAACTGTGGGTGTATGCATACAATAGAATATGGAGCAGCTGCAAGAAGGAGTGAAGCTGTGAGACACACAACTAGATGAATGGATCTTGAGTACAGTATTTTGAGTGAAGTTCATCAGAAACAAAAAGACAAACATTATAATGCCTCACTAACATGAACTAACTATAATGTGTAAACTCTGAGAATTGAATCTTAGAGCATGGCTTATCAGGGGAACGCTTATTGTAATGATCCCTAGATCGTAAGCTCTTACAGCAGTCACATCTATTCCTGAGTTGTAATGCTTATCTCCAAATTCTGAGATGCTGAGATCCATGTGTATAACCTGGTTGGTCTCTGGAAATTTGGGTATCTGTGTGACACCTGCAACTCAGAGCTAGAGCTTGGCAGCTATGAATGTCAGTATTACGTCATATAGCAACTGTTTAAAAAGCTGAAAAAGAGTTCCGACTTCAATTAGAGATATGAATGAAGTGGATCTGGTTAGGACTAAGACAAAGCAGGCAAAAGAGTAAAGGACATTATTGACTGTGCTTTAAAACTTCAACTTCTGTGTGAGACCAAGGGAAGAGACGTTTAATTGGTACAGGATCTACATTTTCTGTAGCACACTAAATAATTTAACTTGTACGGTCAGTTTATTCAAAAACCATAATTACATGGAACTTTGAATAGGAAGTGAGATCTGGTGGTTTTTTTTGGGTTAATGCAAAACCCTGATACATCCCAAAGTAATTTAGGCAGAGAATAAAAATGTATTTGCAGGGCCACCCTGAGGAACTGAGGGAAAATGCAAAAATATTAAACTTCCCCACCTGGGTACTTACTGATATTCTCACAAACATCGAGGACTAACAATTTAGTAGGTCAAGCCCTCAATCTTGGGGCTTGCCCTTATGAAGTATGTTACTGCAAAGAAGAGGCTAAGCCTACTTATTATTGTGCCTAAGAGTCTCCCCCAGATAACCTCTTTGTTGCTCAGATGTGGCCTCTCTCTCTAAGCCCACATGGCCGGTGAACTCACTGCCCTCCCCTCTACATGGGGCATGACTCCCAGGGGAGTAAATCTCCCTGGAAATGTGGGACGTGACTCTCGGGGATGAGACTGGACCCAGTATCGTGGGATTGAGAAAATCTTCTTGACCAAAAGGAGGAAGTGAAATGAAATAAAATAAAGTTTCAATGGCTGAAAGTTTTCAAATGGAGTTGAGAGGTCACTCTGGAGGACATTCTTATGTGCTATATAGATATCCCTTTTTAGTTTTTAGTGTAATGGAATAGCTAGAAGGAAATACCTGAAACTGTGGAAATGCAACCCAGTAGCCTTGATTCTTGAAGACAATTGCATAACTATGTAGCTTACATAATGTGACTGTGTGATTGTGAAAACCTTGTAGCTCACACTCCCTTTATCCAGTGTATGGACAGATGAGAAGAAAAATGGGAACAAAAACTAAATGAAAAATAGCATGGGATGGAGAGGATGTAATTCTTTGGGTGTTCTTTTATTTTTTTTTAATTTTATTTTTATTTTTATTCTCTTATTTTTATTTATTTTTTATTTTACCTTTATTTTTATTCTTATTCTTTTTGGAGTAAGGAAAATGTTAAAAATTGTTTGGGGTGATAAATGCACAACTATATGATGGTACTGTGAACAGCTGATTGTACACTGTGGATGATAGCATGGTATGTGAATGTATCTCAATAAAACTGAATTTAAAAAAAAATAAAAAAAAAACCCCATATCTGATTAATACATACTGAAAACTATACTTCTCCAGGGTCTGGAATGTTGATGCCCACTCTACAAGTTACCCCTTTATTTGAATCAAATTCCCTAGGAAACCAATTTTGTAATCACAAGTTTGATTGATGACCAGAGTCTCAGAGCAAAGGGAATGAATAATCTTGAGGTCATTTCATTCAAGCTATAAAAAAGCGTGATGAACTATCTTTATACATAACAGAGTACAAGTCTGTCTCCCCTGAACAGTGTTGGAAACAAAGAGATAAAATCACATGATCCAATTGTGTGACAATCTACTTGAGGCCCATTTAATCTTACATCTATGTGAAAGTCTCTCTTCCATGTCTTTAAGAAATTTGAAAGACCACTAAAGGGAAAATATATAAATCTGCATCCCAATCAGGACAAAGTATTTCTACTCAAAACAGTTTACTGAAAATAATTTATTAAAGGGGCTATATTTACAAGGCCCATTTTCTGATTCTGAAGTATTATGCAACCATCTCTATTTCTCTTTAATAACCAGGCTGTGGTCTCCTCCCCACATCTTTAGACTCTCCCTAGAAGTCAACCAAGCTCTCTTCTCTCTCTGTCTCACACACACACACACACACACACACACACACACATACACACACACAAACATTCACATACTGTAGTTGTGAGTCCTCACGTACAGCAAAGGTATATGGTACTCTTTCATTCATTCATTCATGTATTTATTGAATGCCTATTATGTTCCAGATACCGATCTAAAGGTGAGTACAAACACAGCCCTTGCCCTTAAGGAGTCTGTGATCCACTGAGAATATAGATATTAAGCAAATTAACACAAATAAAAACTGTATGATAGGATGATGCCCATTAGTAAATCGTGATGTTACAGATCAATTCATTTCATACATTCTAGAGAAAAGGAGGTGAGCAGAATTCTGTGAACTACAAGTGAGGCTGGGCTGTCCGATATGATAGCCACTAGCAACATGTAGCTATTTAATTTTTAATTGCAAGTAAATAAGACTAAATAAAATTTTAAATTCTGATCCTCATTCACACTAGCTATATTTCAAGTGCTCAACAGCCATATATGGCTAGTGTCTACTGTATTTGACAAGGAAAATATAGAACATTCCATCATTTTAGAAAGTTTTATTGAACAGCCTTGCAGTGGAGCCTCAGATTTGAAAGAAATTCTCATGATCTGTAAAGGGGAAGCTGTGGTCAAAAGTAGAGAAAATGCTTTAAAACACATAAAGCATAGCAAAGCTAAAGTTGGCTAACTGGAAACCCTAATTTCTGGTGGACATATGGCTACTAGCATGATGCAATGTTTACAATAGCACATTGACTGGTTCCTCATTAACCACTTCTTCACCAAAACTACATTTTTCCAGTGGTACTTTATATTCAATTTCAGGTATTTTTTAGTTTGCAATTTTGTGACATAATTCCAAGAGAAAAGAGAATTTACTTTTTAATGGATTAAAATGCTTACAATCCAACATTTTTGAAATGGAAAACTGTATAGGCCAAGTGATGTTACCCAGAAGCCACAGAGTATAAAGCTTTGAATGTAATTTCATATTTACTGTGTTTATATCCATGGAGTCAGAAGCAAGAGCTCTTCATTTGCCCTGTGTGCAATCATTCTTTCAGTACTCCTTTCTTTGGTATTTGACAGTGCCTCAGAAAAATGCTACACCTAGTAAGGGGGGAAATGGGACTTTTAAATTTTGCACCCAGGAAAAACTGTCATGTTCACAGAAAAATAATCTAGAGAAATCTCGGTGACAGGTGGCAGTTTTCCACCTGGGAAAAGAAATTCAAGATACCAAAGGGGAAATAAAGCTTTGCTTATTCTCTAGGTCTAAGAAAAATCACAGCTTTTCTTCATGTTGTTGTTAAGAATTCTTATCAGATAGTTTCCACTAGCAAGACAAAGTATGGAGATGGCTTCCCAGCTATAGATTGCGTGGGTAGATAAATTTTTAAAATGTGGTTCCCAAAGCCAAATCTACCCTATTTTACTGAATCCCTTCCAAACAACCTAGCTGACCAACATGTGAGAAGTCCTTCTTCCCTGAGAGCAACATGCTGTGAGGAAGCCCAAGCATCCAGGTGGAAATGCCTACATGGAAGGAATCCAAGACCCCTGGCTAATGGCCTGAGCTGAGCTGAGCTTAAAGCTGGTAGCCAATACCAACTGCCAACCATGAGATTGGGGCCATTATGGACCTTCCACCATTCTCAGCATCCCAGCTGACACCATGTGAAGCAGAAGAGCCACCTGGTTAATTGACAGAATGATGAGAAATAATAACTTCTTTTAAGCTACTAAATTTTGAGGTAGTCTGTTAAATAGCAAGAGATATGGAAACAGTGCCTTAGGGAAGACTATCTAGAGCCTATCTAGCACTTTATACATAATGGTAGACATATGTTTCAATGGACTCAACTACATGTGGTGAGGGAAAGAAATAAAAAATCAGACAAACACTCCCTCTTCTTCCCACCACTAAATATATTTACCTTTCCACAGCTGTACTCCCACTCTCTGCCTATCCTATTATATTGAATGAAATGTCCCTATTCCTATCAAAAGCTAACACTTCCGTCAACAGGACTGATTGTGTAGATCCAGAAATGGAAGTGCAGGGTTGTGTGATGGTAGCACAGTATTGTAGGTACACTGAACAGAGTTCTGTGAGTAAAACTGAAAGCGGAGGGCTGGGGGCATGTATGATACTAGAGAGAAGGATGTACAATAAAGACTGGGACTGTGTAACTTAGTGAAACCTAGAGTGGTCGGCAATGAGGGGGGTGTAGGGAAAGGGTACAGGATTCTTGGTAGTGGTGTTATTGACTGACCTTAATGTTGTATTTTACCTTATTTTTACTTTTCCTTTTATCCTTTTTATTATTCTTTTGTTTCAACTACTTTTTTGAGTAATGAGTATATGTAAGTGTTAATTGTGGTGATGAATGCACAACTATATGATGGCATTGTAAACGATTGTATGCTATGGATGATTGTATGGTATTTGAATACATCCCTATAAAACTGCAGGGAAAAAAAAATAAACAGAGGGACACAAGTGCTGGAGAGAACTTGGAGATAGAGATGTATGTATTCACTGTTGATGGAGAAGTAGAATGGTGTCGCCTATCTGGAGGACAGTGTGGTGGTTCCACAAGAAGCTAAGTATGTGGGTGGCACAAGGTCCTGCAACCTCACTATGGGATATATACTTGAAAGATTGGAGAGCAGGGACATGAATGGACATTTATGCACTGGTGTATATGGTGGCAGTATTCACTATTTGTAATGGATGGAGTCATCTAAGGGTACATTGACGGGTGAACAGAATGGTGACCTGTGGTGTATGCATACAATAGAATATTGAGCAGCTGCAAGAAGGAATGAAGCTGTGAGACATGCAACTAGGTGAATGTATCTTGAGTACAGCATTTTGAGTGAAGCACGCCAGAAACAAGAGGACAAACATTATAACGCCTCATTAATATGAACTAACTATAATGTGTAAACTCTGAGAACTGAATCTTAGGGCACAGCTTATCAGGGGAATACTTATTATAATGATACCTAGATTGTAAGTTTTTACAGCATTCACATCTTTTCCTAAGTTGTAATGGTTATCTCTGAATCCTGAGAGGTTGAGCTCCTTGTGTATAACTTGATCAGTCTCTGGAACTTTGGGTATCTGTGTGACACCCAAGACTTGGAGCTAGAGCTTGGCAGCTATAAATGTCAGTATTATCTCTATGTCAACTGTTGAAAGAACTGAAAAAGAGTTCAGACTTCCATTAGAGATATGAACAAAGTGGATATGGTTAAGACTAAGGCAAATCAGGCCCAAGGACAAAGGATGATACCAACTGGGTTTTAAAGCTACAACTTTTGTGCGAGACCAAGAGAGGAGATGTTTCTTTGGTGCAGGATCTATATTTTCTGTAGCATACTAGATAATTTAACCTGTATGATCTGTTTGTTTGAACACCATAGGTGCATGGAGCTGTGAAAGGGAAATTGGATTTGGTGAGTTTGTACAGGATTGGGTGAAATCCCGATACATCCCAGAGTGATATGTGCAGAGAGTAAAAGTGTATTTGCGGGGCCCCCCGAGGAACTGGGGAGAAATGTGGAACTGTTGGACTTCCCCACCTGGGTTATTGCTGATTTTCCCACAAACATTGAGGACTGCCAATTTACTGGGCCAAGCCCTCGATCTGGGGACTTTCCCCTGTGAGGCTAGTTACTACAAGGGAGAGGCTAAGCCCACTTATAATTGTACCTAGGAGTCCCCCCCCCCACAAGAGAGCATCTTTATTGCTCAGATGTGGCCCCCTCTCTCTCTAAGCTCACTCAACAGGTGAACTCACTACCCTCCCCGCTACATGGGACGTGACACCCAAGGGTTTGAATCCCTCTGGCAATGAGGGAAACGATTCCTGGGGATGAGCCTGGAACCATCACTGTGGGATTGAGAGGATCTTCTTGACCAAAAGGGGGAAGAGAGATGAAACAAAATAAGGTTCCAGTGACTGACAGATTTCAAATGGAGTCAAGAGATCACTATGGAGGGTATTCCTATTTGCTATATAGATATCACCTTTTGGTTTTTAGCGTGTTGGAATGGCTAGAGGGAAATACCTGAAGCTGTCAACCAGTGACCTTGATTCTTGAAGACAACTGTATAACTATGTAGCTTGCACAGTGTGACTGTGTGATTGTGAAAACCTTGTGGCTTGCACTCCCTTTATCGAGGGTATGGACAGATGAATGGAAAACTGGGGACAAAAATTCGATGAAGAATAGGGTGGGATGGAAGGGATGGAAAGATTTAAGTGTTCTTTATTGCTTTTATTTTTATTTTGGAGTAAAGAAAAGTTTCAAAAATTGATTCTGGTGATGAATGCACAAATGTATGATGGTGCTGTGAATAACTGTACACTGTGGATGACTGTAGGATGTGTGACTATGTCTCAATAAAACTGTATTGGGAGGCAAGATGGTGGCATAGAGAGGAGTGGAATTTAGTTAGTCCCCTGGAACTAATAAACAACTAATAAACAACTAGGAACAGCTAGTAAATAATTTGGAGTAACTGCTGGGGGATAACCGTGACTGTCCACCCATCGTACACCAACCTGGATTGGAAGAATGCCTGAGATCACAGCATAAAATCTGTAAGTAAAAACTGCAGAACTGCACTGGGAGCCCTGTCCCCCCATGGCAGGCTGAGCTTCAAAACTTCACTGTGGTAGAAAGTAGCACTCTCTGAGTAAGCAAATATAGCTCAGCCCAGCTCCAACTGGGGTTTTAATAACAAATGTGGACCGCTGGATACAAGCTACAAACCTCTGACAAGCAGACAGGGGCTTTTAGTGACAACTGAAGAACCAGAAGACTCATCTGTCCTGGGAGGGGGAGCCCAGAAGACCAAGTGTAACCTCTGGTTGATTAGTGAAAATGGGGGGCCATGTACTGGCTCTAAAAGGGGGCTTTATGTCCCTTTTGCTCTCTCTCAACCTGAGGGGCTCAGAGGAGAGAGCCTCAGCTATATTCAGTTCACAGTCCTCTGACCCAGACAGAGGTGGGGATAACAGAGTCAAAGAGACAACAATTCAAATGCAGGTGATAACTCCCTAGAGAGTGTATCTTCCCTAAGAGGAAGGAGGTGGGGCCCAGCTCTACTACTGTTCTTCCCTTCAGAACCAGACCCCAGCACCTGGGGGAAAACTGCCAAAACAGAAACTAAAGGGACCACACCTGTTTACACCAGTTGGGAGTGACAGGCTGGCAGGCGCCACCTGCTGGCTAGGTTAGGAAAAGCACAGTGGGTAGAGACCTAACGGGAAAGTCTGTCAATCTCTAAAACACATCTGCAGGGACACTTGGAACTGAATATAACCCCATTCTGAGACCTGAACCTGTCCTGGTCTGGGAAAATCTGATTGGGTAACCAAGGAAACCAGAAGCCTAGACAACAGAAAACTACAATCTACACTAGGAAAAATGAAGATATGGGCCAGTCAAAGGAAAAAACTCAAACCTCAATCAAGATACAGTTGAGATACTGTTTCACCTTAATGAAATAGTCTATTAAAGATTTTCAAAGAAATATGCTAAATGAAATTAAAAAAAAAAACCAAGTCAACAAGTTCATGGAAGATATGGCAAAAGAGATGAAGGCTATAAAGAAAACACTGGGTGAACATACGGTAGAAATCAAAAGTTTGAAATAACAACTGGCAGAATCTATGGAAATGAAAGGCACAACACAAGAGATGAAAAACACAATGGAGACATACAACAGCAGATCTCAAGAGGCAGAAGAAAACACTCAGGAGCTGCAGAGCAAGACACCCGAAATCCTACACACAAAAGAACAGATCAGGAAAAGAATGGAAAAATATGAGCAACTTATCAGGGAATTGAATGACAACATGAAGTGCATGAATGTATGAGTCATGGGTGTCCCAGAAGGAGAAGAAAAGGGAAAAGGGGCAGAGGCAATAACAGAGGAAATAATCAATGAAAATCTCCCATCTCTTATGAAAGACATAAAATTACAGATCCAAGAAGCGCAGTGTACGCCGGACAGAATAGATCTGAATAGACCTATGCCAAGACACTTAATAATCAGATTATCAAATATCAAAGACAAAGAGAGAATCCTGAAAGCAGCAAAAGAAAAGCAATCCATCACATACAAAGGGAGCTTGATAAGACTATGTGCGGATTTCTCAATAGAAACCATGGAGGCAAGAAGGAAGTGGTGTGATATATTTAAGATACTGAAAGAGAAAACTGCCAACCAAGAATCCTATATCTGACAAAACTGTCCTTCAAATATAAGGGAGAGTTTAAAATATTCTCTTGACAAACAGACAATGAGAGAGTGTGAACAAGATAGCTGTGGTAGAGGAGTGTGGCAGCCTGTGGCCTGAGCAAAACAGGCCTGCAGATCTTTGGTGCACAGCAGTCTGCATGACCTAGGCAGCTAAATGGTTAACCTATTGTCATTCTAAGCCAGTAAAGAGAAAAAGGGTAAATTGACCTTAAAATGCAATTTTATGCAAGCAGGCAGGAAGAGAGAGGCTCTTAGTCTCACAAAAAGAGCAAAATGTAATTGTTCAAGTGCTATTCTAGTCCTTCCGGCACCACCCCCCAGGTCAAAGTAACCTGTTCCTGCATCTATGCTCCCCCACCCTTAGGAGGGCCTTTGTCTTAAACCCTTATAAAAGGCTTTCTGCCCTTTTTGCATTGCTCAGTCGTCTTCCCAGTGAACACGATGCCTGCTCGGCCTGAGAGAGCTATCATGATCTCTCCACGACTTCTCACCCTGTAAGTAAGCCCTGAATAAAAGTTCACGTATCAGAAAATGCGCATTGTCTTCTTTCATCTTTGGACTGGCATGGCCCTCTTGGGCTGCGACAAGGAGATACTAAAGGGAGCACTATAGACAGATAGGAAAAGACAGGAGTGAGAGGTCTGGAACACAATTTGGGTGATGGTTGCACAGCAATGTAAATACACTGAACAAAGATGACTGTGAGTATGGTTGAAAGAGGAAGGTTAGGAGCATGTGGGACACCAGAAGGAAAGAGAAAAGATAAAGACTGGTACTGTATAACTCAGTGAAACTTAGAGTGTTCAACAATTGTAACAAAATGTACAAATATGTTTTTGCATGAGGGAGAACAAATGAATGTCAACCTTGCAAGGTGTAAAAATAGGGTGGTATTGGGGAAAAAATAAATCAATGCAAACTAGAGACTATAGTTAACAGAAACATTATATTATGCTTCCTTTAATGTTACAAAGCAATATACCAAAGTTAAATGCCTTTAAGAGGGGGACATAAGGGAGGGGTATGGGACTCTTGGCATTGGTGATGTTGTCTGACTCTTTTATTCTACTTTAGGTTAACTCTATCTTTCCTTTTGTTGCTTTTTAGATGTCATTTTTTCCTTTCTTTTTCTCTTTCTTTTGTCTCTCTACCTTCTTTGACTCTTCCTCCTTCTTTGTGGAAGAAATGGAGATGTCCTTACCTTATATAGATGGTGGTGAATACATAAACATGTGACTATACAGGGAACCATTGATTGTTCACTTAGGACAGAAAGTATGGTGGGTGTGCCGGTCTGAATGTATTGTGTCCCCCAAATGCCATTATCTTTGTGGTCTTGTGTGGGGCAGAAGTTTTGGTGCTGGTTAGATTTGCTTGGAGTGTGCCCCACCCACCTGTGGGAGATAATTTTGATGAGATGTTCCCATGGAGGCTTGGCCCCACCCATTCGGGTGGGCCTTGATCCGTGGAGCTATATAAATGAGCTGACTCAGAGAGAAAAGGGAGTACAGCTGTGAGTGACGTTTTGAAGAAGAGCAAGCTTGCTAGAGAGGAATGTCCTGGGAGAAAGCCATTTTGAAACCAGAACTTTGGAGCAGACGCCAGCCACGTGCCTTCCCAGCTAACAGAGGTTTTCCAGACGCCATTTGCCATCCTCCAGTGAAGGTACCCGATTACTGATGTGTTGCTTTGGATACTTTATGGCCTTAAGACTGTAACTGTATAGCCAAATAAACCCCCTTTTTATAAAAGCCAGTCCATCTCTGGTGTTTTGCATTCTGCAGCATTAGCAAACTAGAACAGATTTTGGTACCAGAGAAGTGGGGTGCTTTTGCTGCTGAGTTTGCAAATACCAAACATGTTGGAATGGCTTTTTAAATGGATAATGGGGAGTTTCTGGAAGAGTTGTGAGGAGCTTGATAGAAAAGGGCAAAACTGCTTTAAAGAGACTGTTTGTGGAAATATGGACTCTAAAGACACTTCTGATGAGGCCTTGAACAGAAATGATGAATGTGTTGTTGCAAACTGGAAGAAAGGTGATCCTTGCTTTAAAGTGGCAGAGAATTTGGCAAAATTGAGTCCTGGTGTCAGATGGAGGGAAGAATTTAAAAGTGGCAACCTGGAATACTTAGCTGAGGAGATCTCCAGACTACGTGTGGAGGATGTATCCTGGCTTCTCCTTGCAGCTTATAGTAAAATGCGAGCAGAGAGAGATAAACTTAGAACTGAACTCTTGGGTTCAAAGAAACCAGAAGCTGATGGCTTGGAAAATTCCAGGCTTCCAAGGGGTGGAATCCCAGAAGCAACAGCCCAACGTGAGGATGTTACCAAACATAGAACCCAGCTGCAATTTCAGTACAAGCCAAGATTGGAGATGGAATTATCCAGAAAGGATTTGTGGAAACTCTTATTGTCTGATGGCTTTGACCCCTGCATGCTTCATGCAAAGCCAACAGAATTTTTGCGAGATCTTTATAGACAGAGCCATTGCCGGTCTGGACTGGAGGAGACAGACAAGGAAAAAATTAAAGGAAAAATCTCTTCAAAGACAGAGCCATGGAGGTTGAGGTCTGGAGTCAGGAGGTCTAGGGCTGGGAGAGCGGAGCAGCCCACACACAGGGAAAGGGTGAGTTTGCCCTGGAGGTCGAGGGCGGGCCTTCCGCCTCGTTGCTCAGGAAATGTCCTGCCACCCCAAGCCCCAAAGAGGGTGGAGCACATTCCCAGGGAATTGGGGAGAGCCTGGCTGCCACCACGCTGTTCTGAAGGGGTTGAGCGTGTGCCCCGGAGATGGAAGGGAATTCGGGAGCTGCCCCAAGGTTTGAGGAGGGTGGGGCCGAGAAGGTGGTCTCCCCAATGTGTGGAAATGTTGGAGCACTCACCTAAGCATTTGGAGAGGAAAGGGCTGCCAGAGAGGCCCTTAGGAAGGGTTAGACTACTGCTCTCTCAAGCCCCAAGGATGCAATGTTGTTCTGTAAATGACTCTCAGACTTTGAAATCTAATGGAGTTTGTCCTGCAGGTTTTAGGAACTGTTCTGGTCCTGTTAACCCTGTTTTCCTTACTGTTTCTCCATATGGCAATGGAAATGTTTATCCTATGAATGTCCCTCCTTTGTATATTGGAAGCATATAACTTGTTCTAAGCCCACAGATCCAAAGCTAAAGGAGACTTATGCCTTAAGACCCACCATGCCTTTATTTGATTTTGATGGGATTTTGTACTTAACTTTTGTTACTGAAATGGTTTAAGTTTTTGTGATATTGTGATGGAATGAATGTATTTTGTATTTGGAAAGATATTGTCATTTTGGGGTCCAGGGGGTGGAATGTGCCGGTCTGAATGTATTGTGTCCCCCAAATGCCATTATCTTTGTGGTCTTGTGTGGGGCAGAAGTTTTGGTGCTGGTTAGATTTGCTTGGAGTGTGCCCCACCCACCTGTGGGAGATAATTTTGATGAGATGTTCCCATGGAGGCTTGGCCCCACCCATTCGGGTGGGCCTTGATCCGTGGAGCTATATAAATGAGCTGACTCAGAGAGAAAAGGGAGTACAGCTGTGAGTGACGTTTTGAAGAAGAGCAAGCTTGCTAGAGAGGAATGTCCTGGGAGAAAGCCATTTTGAAACCAGAACTTTGGAGCAGACGCCAGCCACGTGCCTTCCCAGCTAACAGAGGTTTTCCAGACGCCATTTGCCATCCTCCAGTGAAGGTACCCGATTACTGATGTGTTGCTTTGGATACTTTATGGCCTTAAGACTGTAACTGTATAGCCAAATAAACCCCCTTTTTATAAAAGCCAGTCCATCTCTGGTGTTTTGCATTCTGCAGCATTAGCAAACTAAAACAGTGGGTGAACAAAACTGTCTTAAAAAAAAACATGTTGATGAAGAAACCTTGAGGGCACTATATTGAATGAAATAAGTCAGACACATAAGGACAAATATTGCATGGTCTCACTGATATGAACTAATTATAATATGTAAACTCATAGACATGAAATATAAATTACCAGGATATAGAATGAGGCTAAAGAATAGGGAGCAGTTGCTTATCATGAGCAGAATGTTCAACTAGGTTGAACTTAAGTGTTTGGAAATGGACAGACGTGATGGTAGCACGTTATTGTAAGAATAACTAACAGTGCTGAATGGTCTGTGAATGTGGTGGAAACGGGAAGCTTAGAGTCACGTATGTCACCAGAAGGAAAGTTGGAAGTTAAAAGATGGGAATGCTCCCCACTATGTGGGCTCTGACTCCCAGGGGTGTAAAGCTCCCTGGCAACGCAGGATACGACTCCTGGGTATGAATCTGGACCCAAAATCATTGGATTGAGAACATCTTCTTGACCAAAAGGAGGATGCGAAATGAAAAGTTTCAGTGGCTGAGAGAATCCAAATAGAGTCAAGGTCACTCTAGTGGGCATTCTTATGCACTATATGGATAACCCTTTTTAGGTTTTAATGTATTGGACTAGCTAGAAGTAGATACCTGAAACTATCAAACTGCAACCCAGTAGCTCTGACTCTTGAAGATGATTATATAGCAATGTAACTTACAAGGGGTGACAATGTGATTGTGAAAGCCTTGTGGATCACACTCCCTTTATCCAGTGAATGGATGGATGAGTAGAAAAATGGGGACAAAAAAACTAAATGAAAAATAGGGTGGGAGGGATGATTTGGGTGTTCCTTTTACTTTTATATTTTATTCTTATTTTCACTTTTTCTGGTACAAGGAAAATGTTCAAAAAATAAATTGGGGTGATGAATGCAAAACTATTTGATGGTACTGTGAACAACTGATTGTACACTTTGGGTGGCTGTATGGTATGTGAATATATCTCAATAAAATTGAATTACAAAAAAGATGGGAAGGTATAAAACAGTGAATCTTGTGGTGGACAATGTCTGTGATTAACTGTACAAATATTAGAAATCTCTTTCGTGAACTAGAACAAATGTATGACTATAACTAGAAGTTAATACTAGAGGGGCATATAGGAAAAAAATATATACCTATATACCTATTGCAAACTATGTACTACAGTTAGTAGTATTTTAACATTCTTTCATCAACAGTAACAAATGTACTATACCAATACTATGAGTCAATAATGGAAGGGGGTGGTTAAGGGTATGGGAGGATTTGTGTTTTGTTTTTTTGTCTTTATTTCTTTTCTGGAGCAATGAAAATGTTCTAAAACTTGAAAAAAAATTAATTGTAGTGATGGATGCACAGCTGTATGATAGTACCGTGGGCAACTGATTGTGTACTTTGGATCTTTGGTAATTGTATGGTATGTAATCAATCTCAATAAAATTAAATTTTAAAAAGTGTATTAAAAAAAGTAAGTTAACAATAGGCAGGATGGAGGGGAATGGGATGTTTTGGATGTTCTTTTTTATTTTAATTTTTATTTTATCTTTTGGAGCAATGAAAATGTTCAAAGATCGATTGTGGTGATGAATGTACAACTATATGATGATACTGTGAACAACTGATTGTACACTTTGAATGTCTGAATGTTATGTGAATATATCTCAATAAAATTGCATTAAAAAGAAAAAGCTAACACTTCAAATTGTATTTCAGATCCCATCCTTTCTTGCCTTCTCAAGGACTCACTCAATTAACTCTTGCTTCTGCTGCATTATCAATTTTTCCCTTTTGATTCATTTCCCTCAGTAAGTAAACATGCCTTAATCTCAGCCATTAAAAAAAAAAAAAACTCCCTTGATCCCATATGCCTCCACCTATTGTCCCATTTTCCTGTTCCCATTCAGAGCAAAACTTTCTAACTAAGTTGTCTAAGATCCCAGTTTCCACTTTCTCACCCACTATTCTCTCACCCACTCCCACTGGACTTCTAGCCAAACAATTGCAATTAAATTGCTCTAGTCAAGGTCACCAATGGCTTCCATATTGCCAGATTCAATAATCACTCTTCTGTCCTCATCTTCTTCCATCTCTCAAGTGTATCCAACACAGTTCATTACTCCTTCCTTGAAACACTTCCTTCTTGGTTTCTGTTACATCTCACAAACCAATTTTTATCCTAACTCACTGGCCATTTTTTAAAAGTCTTCTTTTCTGGTTCCTTCTCCTCTGATTAACCTCAAATTGTTAGTATTCTCCAGGGATCAGTACAGGGACTCCTTCTTTTCTCCATCTACTGTCACTCCCTAAGTAGTCTCATCCACTCCCATGGCTTTTAATATAGCTAAGAGCTGAAAAAACTCCATCCTTATGTATCTACACCAGACCTCCTCTCTGAACTCCAGAATCACATATCCAATTGCCTGACAGCTAGCTACACTTGGAAGTTTAACAGCCATCTTAAATTTAACATTCTGAAAATAGAACCTGGATTTCCAGTCTCTTCTCTAAATCTATTCCTCCCCATGTCAGTAAAACTGCATTGCCCTCTCTCCCTGGCTGCTTAAGCCAAATCACAATACACTGAATCCTTTCTTTTCCTCACTACCCACATCTAATCAATCAAAAAGTCCTATCAACTCTACATCTAAAATATATCACAAACCCTTCCACTCCTTCCTATCTCCACTACTACCACCTTAGTCTAAGTTCCCATCATCTCTACCCTGGACTATTGAAAGCATCCCTTAACCACCACAATCTCTAATCCGTTTTCTACACGAGATTTTAAAAATTTAGATCAGATGTCATTCTCCTGCTCAAATTCTCCAAGATAATGCCATTGCATTTAGAATAAAATTGAATTCTTTACCCTGACATATAAGCTCCTATATTATCTGGCCTCTGCCTTCTTTTCCAACCCTGTCTGCTACCACTTTCTTACTAATTCAGTCCAGTTCCAGCCACACTTACCTGCTTACTGTTCTTCAAACACACCAGGCTTGCACCAGCTTCAGGGCCATATGCAAATGCAAAAAGTGAAAGAAAAGAAAAAAACACACACACATACACACACATACTTTTTCCCAGACCTTTGCATGACTGGTGTCATTTTGGATGTCACTTTCTCGGAGAAACCTTAAATGTTTACCCACCTAAGGAATAGCCCCCCAATCACTCCCTATAACATCACCCCATGTTACTTTCATTATAGCAATTATCACTCACTGATAACAGTTTTTCTTATTTATTGTCTGTTTCTCCCTTCTAGAATACAAGCGCCACGTGAAAAAAGACCTTGTTGGTCATGTTCAATACTGTATTCCCAGAGACTAGAAGGGAGCCTGGCACCTAATAGGCATTCAAAAATGTTTGTTGAATGGACAAATGTTAAATAGGAATAATAATTATAATAATGTAATTTCTTAATCTCAAGTCTGTTCAAGAACTTTATATGGATAGTAATATAAATATTTTCTAGGCAACTAAAATCAATCTCTATGAATAGTTTCATATACTGAATACATGATATTTTAGCTATGCCTCTGTTAAATTATGATTTTCAGAAAGCCTGAGACTATACCTTACTCAAGTTTGTACACTCACAGGCTAATAAAATGTCTGAAATATAATAGGACTCAAAAATACTTTGGTGGCTTGAATAATATCAGACAAGTATCTGAATACTTACTTTGAGCTTAACATAAGTAGTAGAGATGATATAAAAAATGTATGAGCGGTCCCTCTCTACAAGGGAATTAAAACCTAAAATCAGTAAGGGGTATAAAATTAAACAATAAAATACTATATTTATAGAAGGAATACGACAGTTTAAGGATACTACCTCCAAGAACAGAGAAAAATGAAAACAGTTTGATAACTGTTGGCATTGCAGATAATTTTTTTTCATTTAAATTCCCTCCTTGTTGTTATAAAGTTGTTTATGTATAGAATACAATTTGAAAGAATTCTAGGGTCAACATATATCCATACTTTCTCCCTTTAGAACTTTCTCAGAATAGGAAGAAGACTTGAAGAACTCCTTTTTTCAGAGAGCCATAATAATTTAGTGAAACTCCCTCCATACTTCCCAGGCTGATACCCCTGGAAGGCCACCCATATTAACTCTATCACTACCAAGTCAGTTTAGTAAACACGTACTGAACTCATGGCTCTACCCTCAAGAAGCTAACAGGCTAGAGGAGGAAACATACCTGTAAATATATAAATGCAATGTGGTATGATAAATACAGCAACAGAAGAATGTATGGGGCACAGATGCGTTAACAAGAAGGACTAATTATTCCTGTCAAGAACCTTATCACAAAGGAGGTGATGATGAAATTGGGTTTCTAAAGGATAAATTGGAATTCTCTAGGAGGACAAGGAGGAGAAGGGCACATCAGGCAAAGAAAACCACAATGACATTCCTGAAGGAGAGTAGGAAACTGGATAAATCACACCATGTGTCCTCCTCCCTAAAATTTTTTATGGGTAATATCACCTTAGAAAAAATAGCAACAAAAGTTTTGGCAAAAAAGGATAAATAAAACAAATTTCAAGTTAAGTTTGTAGAAGAGGCAGATCATCTTGTCTTGGTGATAGGAGTAAATGCTTTATTTATGAAATGTTTCTACATACAAGTTTGAGCTTTTAAAAGTGAATAGATGTTTACCTCATATAGCAATTGTTTAAAAAAAAAGCTGAAAAAGAGTTCAGAATTTAATTAGTGATATGAATGAAGTGGATCTGGTTAGGACTAAGGCAAATCAGGCCAAAGGGTAAAGGACGATATTGACTGTGTTATAAAACTCTAACTTCTGTGTAAGACCAAGGGAAGACATGTTTATTTGGTGCAGGATCTATATTTTCTGTAGCACACGAAATAATTTAACTTGTATGATCAGTTTATTCAAACACCATTATTACATGGAACTTTGAATAGGAAGTAAGATCTAGTTGGTTTGTACAGGTTAGTGTGAAATCCTGATACATCCCAAAGTAATTTGGGCAGAGAATAAAAACGTATTTGCTGGCCCCCTTGAGAAACTGGAGAAAAATGTGAAAATATTGAAGTTCCCCACCTAGGTTATTACTGATGTTCTGGCAAGCATTGATGACTACCATTTTGGTAGGCTGAGCCCTCAGTCTTGGGGCTTGACCTTATGAAGCATGTTCCTGCAAAGGAGAGGCTAAGCCTACTTATAATTGTGCCTGAGTCTCCCACTAGAGAACCTCTTTGTTGCTCAGATGTGGCCTCTCTCTCTCTAATCCCACTTGGCAGATAAACTCACCGCCCTCCCCACTAGGTGGGGCATGACTTGCAGGAGTGTAAATCTCCCTGGCAACGTGGGACATAACTCCCAGGGATGAGTCTGGATCCGGCAATCATGGGATTGAGAAAATTTTCTGGAACAAAAGGGGGAAGCAAACTGAAACAAAATAAAGTTTCAGTGGCTAAGAAACTTTAAATGAAGTTGAGAGGTCACTCTGGAGGGTATTCTCATGCACTATATAGATATCCCTTTCTAGTCTTTAGTATATTAGAATAGCTAGAAGGAAATTCCTGAAACTATTGAACTGCAACTCAGTAAACTTGATTCTTGAAGACAACTGTATAACTATGTAGCTTACACAGTGTGACTGTGATTGCGAAAACCTTGTGGTCCACACTCCCTTTATCCAATGTATGGACAGATGAGTAGAAAAATGGGGACAAAAATTAAACAAAAAATATGGTGGAATGGGGGGAATGGAATGTTTTGGGTGTTCTTTTATTTATTTTTATTATTTTTTTAAATCTTTTTTAGAGCAATGAAAATGTTTAGAAATTGATTGTGGTGATGAATGCACAGCTATATGATGGTACTGTGAACAATTGATTGTATACTGTGGATGACTGTATGGTATGTGAATATATTTCAATAAAACTGAATTTTTTAAAAAAAGTGATAGATGTATGTGTATCTTTACTGATCTCCAATCAGCCAATATTGAAATCATGATACAGTTAATCTTTTAAAACTACTCAGAACTTTTCTAGAAGGCGTTCTAGAATAAGCAAAGTACAATAAATGAAATGTTTTAATTTCTTTTGGAGCAAGATAGGCTCACATAAAAAAAACATTAAACTATTTCCTCCCTTTCTAAGACTCTGTACTCATCTATAAAAGCAGGTTAATTATATGTGCAATCTCCCTATTAAGACATACAGATATGAAGATAAAGAAATAGAATTAAACCTATCACTACTTTCTCTGGCCCAGGTTGGAATACCTAAGTCAACTAGTAAGTATTCACTGTGCAGTCACCATTTATATAGCACTGCTAGAAACAATGACATATTCGAGGATATGTAAAAATAGTTACAGTATATTTTTAATAAAAAATCAGAAAACATCAACTATCAAGTATATGTGCATGTATGTGACATATGGTGACTGTAAGTTTTACTTCTAGAAATTGACAATCTAATTGAGGAGAGAACACATTTATGAAAGAGCCAGTAATAACACAAGCAAGAATAAATGAAGTCCTAAATGTGCAACAGACATTGTAGGTTCTGAGTGTTCTGAGGATGGCAGCAATATTAATGGGTCTCATGACCTCCAGAATGCCAATGCCCTTGTCACAGTTGTCTAAGTTAGTTTGTAAACCTTTTGCTCCATAGAGGGGAAAAAAAGCATGTTCATCAAGAGAAACTTGGAAAGTAGAGAAAAAGAGAAGGAATTAAAACTAAGTCACCTATGGTTTAAGCATTAAAGTCAATCACCATTATCATTTCAGAGAATTATCCACCAGGCTCCTGTTTTCAAAACATGAGAGTCATTTGGAAAAAGATCAAATTAGACCCATTCTTTACCCCATACACAAGAATAAACTCCAAATGGATCAGAGATTTAAATGCAAAAAAAAACTTACACAAGTTCCAGAAGAAAACATGGGTGAATCCCCTTTTTAGCCTCTGTGTAGCGAAAGCCAAGAAAATAAAAGATTGATAAATTTAACTACATAAAAATTAAGTGGAAAATTACAGAACAATATCTCTTATGAATACAGATGTGAAAATCCTCAACAAATTCTATCAAACTGAATCCAATAACACATTAAAAGAATTATATACCATGATCAAGTGGGATTTATCCCAGGTATGCAAGAGTGACTCAACATGAGAAAATCAATTAATGTAATATTTCACTTTAACAGAATGAAGGAAAAAACCCACACGATCATCTCAATTGATGCAGAAAAGGCACTTGACAAAATCCAGCATACCTTCTCAATAAAAACAGTTAGAAAACTAGGAATAGAAGGAAACTTCCACAACATGATAAAGGGCATATATGAAAAACCCATAGCTAACATACTTAATGGTGAAACACTGAAAGGTTTCCCTCTATGATCAGGAACAAGGCAAGGATGCCCACTGTCACCACAGTTATTCAACATTGTACTGGGAGTTCTAGCTGAGCAATTAATCAAGACAAAGAAACGGCATCCAAATTGGAAAGGAAGTAGTGAAACCTTCCCTATTTTCAAATGACATGATTCTATATACAGAAAATCCGGGAGGCGGGGCAAGATGGCGGACTGGTGAGCTGTATGTTTTAGTTACTCCTCCAGGAAAGTAGGTAGAAAGCCAGGAACTGCGTGGACTGGACACCACAAAGCAATCTGACTTTGGGCATACTTCATACAACACTCATGAAAACATGGAACTGCTGAAATCAGCGAAATCTGTAAGTTTTTGCGGCCAGGGGACCTGCGCCCCTCCCTGCCAGGCTCAGTCCCGTGGGAGGAGGGGCTGTCAGCTCCGGGAAGGAGAAGGGAGAACTGCAGTGGCAGCCCTTATCGGAAATTCATTCTACTGATCCAAACTCCAACCATAGATAGACTGAGACCAGACACCAGAGAATCTGAGAGCAGCCAGCCCAGCAGAGAGGAGACAGCCATAGAAAAAAAAAACAACACGAAAAACTCCAAAATAAAAGCGGAGGATTTTTGGAGTTCTGGTGAACATAGAAAGGGGAAGGGCAGAGCTCAGGCCCTGAGGCGCATATGCAAATCCCGAAGAAAAGCTGATCTCTCTGCCCTGTGGAACTTTCCTTAATGGCCCTGGTTTCTTTGTCTCTTAGCATTTCAATAACCCATTAGATCTCTGAGGAGGGCCCTTTTTTTTTTTTTTTTAATCCTTTTTTCTTTTTCTAAAACAATTACTCTAAGAAGCCCAGTAAAGAAAGCTTCAAAGACTTGCAATTTGGGCAGGTCAAGTCAAGAGCAGAACTAAGAGAGCTCTGAGACAAAAGGCAATAATCCAGTGGCTGAGAAAATTCACCAAACAGCACAACTTCCCAAGAAAAGGGGGGTATCCGCTCACAGCCATCATCCTGGTGGACAGGAAACACTCCTGCCCATCGCCAGCCCAATAGCCCAGAGCTGCCCCAGACAACCTAGTGTGACGGAAGTGCTTCAAATAACAGGCACACACCACAAAACTGGGCGTGGACATTAGCCTTCCCTGCAACCTCAGCTGATTGTCCCAGAGTTGGGAAGGTGGAGCAGTGTGAATTAACAAAGCCCCATTCAGCCATCATTTGAGCAGACTGGGAGCCTCCCTACACAGCCCAGCAGCCCAGAACTGCCCTGGGGGGACGGCACTCACCTGTGACATAGCACAGTCATCCCTCAACAGAGGACCCGGGGGGCACAGCCTGGAAGAGGGGCCCACTTGCAAGTCTCAGGAGCCATACGCCAATACCAAGGACTTGTGGGTCAGTGGCAGAGACAAACTGTGGCAGGACTGAACTGAAGGATTAGACTATTGCAGCAGCTTTAAGACTCTAGGATCACCAGGGAGATTTGATTGTTAGGGCCACCCCCCCTCCCTGACTGCCCAGAAACACGCCCCATATACAGAGCAGGCAACACCAACTACACACGCAAGCTTGGTACACCAATTGGACCCCACAAGACTCACTCCCCCACTCACGAAAAAGGCTAAGCAGGGGAGAACTGGCTTGTGGAGAACAGGTGGCTCATGGACGCCACCTGCTGGTTAGTTAGAGAAAGTGTACTCCACGAAGCTGTAGATCTGATAAATTAGAGATAAGGACTTCAATTGGTCTACAAATCCTAAAAGAACCCTATCAAGTTCAGCAAATGCCACGAGGCCAAAAACAACAGAAAATTATAAAGCATATGAAAAAAACAGATGATATGGATAACCCAAGCCCAAGCACCCAAATCAAAAGATCAGAAGAGATACAGCACCTAGAGCAGCTACTCAAAGAACTAAAGATGAACAATGAGACCATAGTACGGGATACAAAGGAAATCAAGAAGACCCTAGAAGAGCATAAAGAAGACATTGCAAGACTAAATAAAAAAATGGATGATCTTATGGAAATTAAAGAAACTGTTGACCAAATTAAAAAGATTCTGGACACTCATAGTACAAGACTAGAGGAAGTTGAACAACGAATCAGTGACCTGGAAGATGACAGAATGGAAAATGAAAGCATAAAAGAAAGAATGGGGAAAAAAATTGAAAAAATCGAAATGGACCTCAGGGATATGATAGATAATATGAAACGTCCGAATATAAGACTCATTGGTGTCCCAGAAGGGGAAGAAAAGGGTAAAGGTCTAGGAAGAGTATTCAAAGAAATTGTTGGGGAAAACTTCCCAAATCTTCTAAACAACATAAATACACAAATCATAAATGCTCAGCGAACTCCAAATAGAATAAATCCAAATAAACCCACTCCGAGACATATACTGATCACACTGTCAAACACAGAAGAGAAGGAGCAAGTTCTGAAAGCAGCAAGAGAAAAGCAATTCACCACATACAAAGGAAACAGCATAAGACTAAGTAGTGACTACTCAGCAGCCACCATGGAGGCAAGAAGGCAGTGGCACGATATATTTAAAATTCTGAGTGAGAAAAATTTCCAGCCAAGAATACTTTATCCAACAAAGCTCTCCTTCAAATTTGAGGGAGAGCTTAAATTTTTCACAGACAAACAAATGCTGAGAGAATTTGCTAACAAGACACCTGCCCTACTGGAGATACTAAAGGGAGCCCTACAGACAGAGAAACAAAGAAAGGACAGAGAGACTTGGAGAAAGGTTCAGTACTAAAGAGATTCGGTATGGGTACAATAAAGGATATTAATAGAGAGAGGGGAAAAATAAAACAAACATAAACCAAAGGATAAGATGGCTGATTCACGAAATGCCTTCACGGTTATAACGTTGAATGTAAATGGATTAAACTCCCCAATTAAAAGATATAGATTTGCAGAATGGATCAAAAAAAATGAACCATCAATATGTTGCATACAAGAGACTCATCTTAGACACAGGGACACAAAGAAACTGAAAGTGAAAGGATGGAAAAAAATATTTCATGCAAGCTACAGCCAAAAGAAACCAGGTGTAGCAATATTAATCTCAGATAAAATAGACTTCAAATGCAGGGATGTTTTGAGAGACAAAGAAGGCCACTACATACTAATAAAAGGGGCAATTCAGCAAGAAGAAATAACAATCGTAAATGTCTATGCACCCCATCAAGGTGCCACAAAATACATGAGAGAAACACTGGCAAAACTAAAGGAAGCGATTGATGTTTCCACAATAATTGTGGGAGACTTCAACACATCACTCTCTCCTATAGATAGATCAACCAGACAGAAGACCAATAAGGAAATTGAAAACCTAAACAATCTGATAAATGAATTAGATTTAACAGACATATACAGGACATTAGATCCCAAATCACCAGGATACACATACTTTTCTAGTGCTCACGGAACTTTCTCCAGAATAGATCATATGCTGGGACATAAAATAAGCCTCAATAAATTTAAAAAGATTGAAATTATTCAAAGCTCATTCTCTGACCACCATGGAATACAATTAGAAGTCAATAACCGTCAGAGACTTAGAAAATTCACAAATACCTGGAGGTTAAACAACACACTCCTAAACAATCAGTGGGTTAAAGAAGAAATAGCAAGAGAAATTGCTAAATATATAGAGACGAATGAAAATGAGAACACAACATACCAAAACCTATGGGATGCAGCAAAAGCAGTGCTAAGGGGGAAATTTATAGCACTAAACGCATATATTAAAAAGGAAGAAAGAGCCAAAATCAAAGAACTAATGGATCAACTGAAGAAGCTAGAAAATGAAGAGCAAACCAATCCTAAACCAAGTACAAGAAAAGAAATAACAAGGATTAAAGCAGAAATAAATGACATAGAGAACAAAAAAACAATAGAGAGGATAAATATCACCAAAAGTTGGTTCTTTGAGAAGATCAACAAGATTGACAAGCCCCTAGCTAGACTGACAAAATCAAAAAGAGAGAAGACCCATATGAACAAAATAATGAATGAAAAAGGTGACATAACTGCAGATCCTGAAGAAATTAAAAAAATTATAAGAGGATATTATGAACAACTGTATGGCAACAAACTGGATAATGTAGAAGAAATGGACAATTTCCTGGAAACATATGAACAACCTAGACTGACCAGAGAAGAAATAGAAGACCTCAACCAACCCATCACAAGCAAAGAGATCCAATCAGTCATCAAAAATCTTCCCACAAATAAATGCCCAGGGCCAGATGGCTTCACAGGGGAATTCTACCAAACTTTCCAGAAAGAACTGACACCAATCTTACTCAAACTCTTTCAAAACATTGAAGAAAATGGAACACTACCTAACTCATTTTATGAAGCTAACATCAATCTAATACCAAAACCAGGCAAAGATGCTACAAAAAAGGAAAACTACTGGCCAATCTCCCTAATGAATATAGATGCAAAAATCCTCAACAAAATACTTCCAAATTGAATCCAAAGACACATTAAAAAAATCATACACCATGACCAAGTGGGGTTCATTCCAGGCATGCAAGGATGGTTCAACATAAGAAAAACAATCAATGTATTACAACACATTAACAAGTCAAAAGGGAAAAATCATTGATCATCTCAATAGATGCTGAAAAAGCATTTGACAAAATCCAACATCCCTTTTTGATAAAAACACTTCAAAAGGTAGGAATTGAAGGAAACTTCCTCAACATGATAAAGAGCATATATGAAAAACCCACAGCCAGCATAGTACTCAATGGTGAGAGACTGAAAGCCTTCCCTCTAAGATCAGGAACAAGACAAGGATGCCCGCTGTCACCACTGTTATTCAACATTGTGCTGGAAGTGCTAGCCAGGGCAATCCAGCAAGACAAAGAAATAAAAGGCATCCAAATTGGAAAAGAAGAAGCAAAACTGTTATTGTTTGCAGATGATATGAACTTATATCTAGAAAACCCTGAGAAATCGACGATACAGCTACTAGAGCTAATAAACAAATTTAGCAAAGTAGCGGGATACAAGATTAATGCACATAAGTCAGTAATGTTTCTATATGCTAGAAATGAACAAACTGAAGAGACACTCAAGAAAAAGATACCATTTTCATTAGCAGCTAAAAAAATCAAGTACCTAGGAATAAACTTAACCAAAGATGTAAAAGACCTATACAAAGAAAACTACATAACTCTACTAAAAGAAATAGAAGGGGACCTTAAAAGATGGAAAAATATTCCATGTTCATGGATAGGAAGGCTAAATGTCGTTAAGATGTCAATTCTACCCAAACTCATCTACAGATTCAATGCAATCCCAATCAAAATTCCAACAACCTACTTTGCAGACTTGGAAAAGCTAGTTATCAAATTTATTTGGAAAGGGAAGATGCCTCGAATTGCTAAAGACACTCTAAAAAAGAAAAACGAAGTGGGAGGACTTACACTCCCTGACTTTGAAGCTTATTATAAAGCCACAGTTGCCAAAACAGCATGGTACTGGCACAAAGATAGACATATAGATCAATGGAATCGAATTGAGAATTCAGAGATAGACCCTCAGATCTATGGCCGACTGATCTTTGATAAGGC
This sequence comes from Choloepus didactylus, assembly GCF_015220235.1. Classification (NCBI taxonomy): domain Eukaryota; kingdom Metazoa; phylum Chordata; class Mammalia; order Pilosa; family Megalonychidae; genus Choloepus; species Choloepus didactylus. Next base: position 83,987,953 of record NC_051319.1, read on the forward strand.
CCCCAAAGTCACTGAACTAAGTCATAATGGTCTTTTCAACAAATGGGGCTGGGAGAGTTGGATATCCATATCCAAAAGAATGAAAGAGGACCCCTACCTCACCCCCTACACAAAAATTAACTCAAAATGGACCAAAGATCTCAATATAAAAGAAAGTACCATAAAACTCCTAGAAGATAATGTAGGAAAACATCTTCAAGACCTTGTATTAGGCGGCCACTTCCTAGACTTTACACCCAAAGCACAAGCAACAAAAGAGAAAATAGATAAATGGGAACTCCTCAAGCTTAGAAGTTTCTGCACCTCAAAGGAATTTCTCAAAAAGGTAAAGAGGCAGCCAACTCAATGGGAAAAAAATTTTGGAAACCATGTATCTGACAAAAGACTGATATCTTGCATATATAAAGAAATCCTACAACTCAATGACAATAGTACAGACAGCCCAATTATAAAATGGGCAAAAGATATGAAAAGACAGTTCTCTGAAGAGGAAATACAAATGGCCAAGAAACACATGAAAAAATGTTCAGCTTCACTAGCTATTAGAGAGATGCAAATTAAGACCACAATGAGATACCATCTAACACAGGTTAGAATGGCTGCCATTAAACAAACAGGAAACTATAAATGCTGGAGGGGATGTGGAGAAATTGGAACTCTTATTCATTGTTGGTGGGACTGTATAATGGTTCAGCCACTCTGGAAGTCAGTCTGGCAGTTCCTTAGAAAACTAGATATAGAGTTACCATTCGATCCAGCGATTGCACTTCTCGGTATATACCCGGAAGATCGGAAAGCAGTGACACGAACAGATATCTGCACGCCAATGTTCATAGCAGCATTATTCACAATTGCCAAGAGATGGAAACAACCCAGATGTCCTTCAACAGATGAGTGGATAAATAAAATGTGGTATATACACACGATGGAATACTACGCGGCAGTAAGAAGGAACGATCTCGTGAAACATATGACAACATGGATGAACCTTGAAGACATAATGCTGAGCGAAATAAGCCAGGCACAAAAAGAGAAATATTATATGCTACCACTAATGTGAACTTTGAAAAATGTAAAACAAATGGTTTATAATGTAGAATGTAGGGGAACTAGCAATAGAGAGCAATTAAGGAAGGGGGAACAATAATCCAAGAAGAACAGATAAGCTATTTAACGTTCTGGGGATGCCCAGGAATGACTATGGTCTGTTAATTTCTGATGGATATAGTAGGAACAAGTTCACAGAAATGTTGCTATATTAGGTAACTTTCTTGGGGTAAAGTAGGAACATGTTGGAAGTTAAGCAGTTATCTTAGGTTAGTTGTCTTTTTCTTACTCCCTTGTTATGGTCTCTTTGAAATGTTCTTTTATTGTATGTTTGTTTTCTTTTTAACTTTTTTTTCATACAGTTGATTTAAAAAAGAAGGGAAAGTTAAAAAAAAAAAGAAAAAGAAAAACAAGGAAAAAAAAAGATGTAGTGCCCCCTTGAGGAGCCTGTGGAGAATGCAGGGGTATTCGCCTACTCCACCTCCATGGTTGCTAACATGACCACAGACATAGGGGACTGGTGGTTTGATGGGTTGAGCCCTCTACCACAGGTTTTACCCTTGGGAAGACGGTTGCTGCAAAGCTGAGGCTAGGCCTCCCCATGGTTGTGCCTAAGAGCCTCCTCCCGAATGCCTCTTTGTTGCTCAGATGTGGCCCTCTCTCTCTAGCTAAGCCAACTTGAAAGGTGAAATCACTGCCCTCCCCACTACGTGGGATCAGACACCCAGGGGAGTGAATCTCCCTGGCAACGTGGAATATGACTCCCGGGGAGGAATGTAGACCTGGCATCATGGGACGGAGAACATCTTCTTGACCAAAAGGGGGATGTGAAAGGAAATGAAATAAGATTCAGTGGCAGAGAGATTCCAAAAGGAGCCGAGAGGTCACTCTGGTGGGCACTCTTACGCACACTTTAGACAACCCTTTTTAGGTTCTAAAGAATTGGGGTAGCTGGTGGTGGATACCTGAAACTATCAAACTACAACCCAGAACCCATGAATCTCGAAGACAGTTTTATAAAAATGTAGCTTATGAGGGGTGACAATGGGATTGGGAAAGCCATAAGGACCACATTCCACTTTGTCTAGTTTATGGATGGATGAGTAGAAAAATAGGGGAAGGAAACAAACAGACAAAGGTACCCAGTGTTCTTTTTTACTTCAATTGCTCTTTTTCACTCTAATTATTATTCTTGTTATTTTTGTGTGTGTGCTAATGAAGGTGTCAGGGATTGATTTGGGTGATGAATGTACCACTATGTAATGGTACTGTAAACAATCGAAGGTACGATTTGTTTTGTATGACTGTGTGGTATGTGAATATATCTCAATAAAATGAAGATTAAAAATAAATAAATAAATAAATAAATAAATATCAAAAAAAAAAAAAAAGAAAGGAAAGTTAAAAAAAAGGAAAACAAGGGAAAAAAAAGATGTAGTGCCCCCTTGAGGAGCCTGTGGAGAATGCAGGGGTATTCCCCTACCCCACCTCCATGGTTGCTAACATGACCACAGACATAGGGGACTGGTGGTTTGGTGGGTTGAGCCCTATACCATAGGTTTTACCCTTGGGAAGACGGTTGCTGCAAAGGAGAGGCTAGGCCTCCCTATGGTTGTGCCTAAGAGCCTCCTCCCGAATGCCTCTTTGTTGCTCAGATGTGGCCCTCTCTCTCTGGCTATGCCAACTTGAAAGGTGAAATCACTGCCCTCCCCCCTACGTGGGATCAGACACCCAGGGGAGTGAATCTCCCTGGCAACGTGGAATATGACTCCCGGGGAGGAATGTAGACCCGGCATCATGGGACGGAGAACATCTTCTTGACCAAAAGGGGGATGTGAAAGGAAATGAAATAAGCTTCAGTGGCAGAGAGATTCCAAAAGGAGCCGAGAGGTCACTCTGGTGGGCACTCTTACGCACACTTTAGACAACCCTTTTTAGGTTCTAAAGAATTGGGGTAGCTGGTGGTGGATACCTGAAACTATCAAACTACAACCCAGAACCCATGAATCTCGAAGACAGTTATATAAAAATGTAGCTTATGAGGGGTGACAATGGGATTGGGAAAGCCATAAGGACCACACTCCACTTTGTCTAGTTTATGGATGGATGAGTAGAAAAATAGGGGAAGGAAACAAACAGACAAAGGTACCCAGTGTTCTTTTTTACTTCAACTGCTCTTTTTCACTCTAATTATTATTCTTGTTATTTTTGTGTGTGTGCTAATGAAGGTGTCAGGGATTGATTTAGGTGATGAATGTACAACTATGTAATGGTACTGTAAACAATCGAAAATACGATTTGTTTTGTATGACTGCATGGTATGTGAATATATCTCAATAAAATGAAGATAAAAAAAAAAAAAGAAAATCCAGAAATATTCACAACAAGGCTTCTAGAGCTAATAAATGAATTCAGCAAAGTGACAGGGTACAAAATCAACACCCCAAAACCAGTGTTTCTATAACTAGCAATGAACAATCAGAAGAAATCAAGAAAAAAATTCCGTTTACAATAGCAACTAAAAGAATCAAGTACCTAGGAATAAATCTAACCAAGGATGTAAAGGACTTGTATACAGAAAACTACAAAGCATTTTTAAAAGAATCAAAGAAGACCTAAATAAATGGAAAAGCATTCCATGTTCCTGGATTGGAAGACAAAATATTGTTAAGATGTCAATACTACCCAAAGCAATTTTCAGATTCAATGCAATCCCCAAATTGCAACAACCCTCTTTGCAGAAATGGAAAAACCAATCACCCATTTTTTATAGAAGGGTAAGGGTCCCCAAATATCCAAAGTCATCTTGAAAAAGAGAAATGAAGTTAAAGGACACACACTTCCTGATTTTAAAACTTACTACAGAAAGGCAGGGCAAGATGGTGGTATAGAGAAGTGTGGAATTGTTAGTCCTCTAGAGCAACTAGTAAATAGCCAGGAACAACTAGCAAATAGTTGGAACAACTATTGGGGGACATCCATGACTGGACACACATTGTACACCAACCTGGAATGGGTGGAATGGCTGAGGTCACAGCATAGAACTTTAAGTAAAGCTCCCCAAACTGCAGAGCTGGTGCCCCTCCCCCACCGGCATGGCAGGCTGAGTTGGAACACTTCCCTGTGGGAAAAAGAAGCAGGCTACCTACAGTGAGGGACAGTAGCTCAACCAAGCCCCAATTGTGGTTTTAATTAACAAATTTGGACTACTAAATACAAACTACAAGCACAGATAAACCCAGAGCAAGCAAGAAAGTACCCTGAAGTCACTCCTGGCAGAGAGGAGGTGGGGCTGACAGAAAAATAAATAAATAAATAAACAAACAAACAAACAAAAACAGAGGCTTTTGGAGACAGCTGAGCTCAGAATACTGGAAAATCACTGTATCCCAAGAAAAGGGGCATAGAGAACTGGGTATCAACACTGGTCAAATGCCACAACTGGGGGGCCGAGGACTGGCTCTGCAAAGGGGCTTTCTCTCTTTTTCTTTTTTTTCCTCCCATTCCAAGTAGTTCATTAGAGAAAGCCTCAGGCATTTTCAGTTGTCAGTACTGACCCAGGCAAGGATAGAGTTAAGAGAGTCAGAGAGACAAAGGAGGAATTTAAGTGTATGAAATAACTCCCTAAAGGGTGAAGAAAATGGGGGCAGGACCCAGATCAAGTGGCTACCTTCCCTCAGAGAATTCAGACCCCAGGGCTTGGGGTGAGGGGGAACAGAAACAACTTGAGGTTGGCTTCTGACACCCTCAGGCCCCTGACCAGGACAGGGTCTGCTGAGAATTAAAGAGGCTGCACTTCTTTACACCAGTGGAGCTGTGGGCTGATAAGCACCACCTGCTGGGCAGCATAGGAAAAGCACAGAGTCTAGAGGCCTCACAGGAAAATCTGACAATCTTCTGGGTCTCACCCTCAGGAAAACCTGATACCGAATACAACCTCCTCCTGAGACCTGGGCACATCTGGTCTGGGAAAAAGAAACCCTTCAACTCAACAACAAAAAAGACAAAAAACCCAATTTAAAAATGGGCCAAAGACCTCTCTCTCTCTAACTGAGCCATCTCGACAGGTGAACTCGCTGCCCTCCCCCCTATGTGGGACCCGACTCCCAGGGTTGTAAATCTCCCTGGCAACGCAGAATATGACTCCTGGGGATGAATGTGGACCCGGCATCGTGGGACTGAGAGTATCTTCTTGACCAAAAGGGGGATGCAAAATGAGACAAAATAGTTTCAGTGGCTGAGAGATTTCAAATGGAGTCGAGAGGTCACTCTGGTGGACACTCTTATGCACTATATAGAAAACACGTCTTAGGTTTTAATGTATTGGAATAGCTAGAAGTAAATACCTGAAACTACCAAACTCCAACCCAGCAGTCTGGACTCCTGAAGACAATTATATAATAATGTAGATTACAAGGGGTGACAGTGTGATTGTGAAGACCTTGTGGATCACACCCCCTTTATCTAGTGTATGGATGAGTAGAAAAATGGGGATAAAAACTAAAGGACAAATGGGGTGGGATGGGGGGATGATTTGGGTGTTCTTTTTTCACTTTTATTTTTTATTCTTGTTCTGGTTCTTTCTGATGTAAGGAAAATGTTCAGAGATAGATTGTGGTGATGAACGCATAACTATGTTATCATACTGTGGACAGTGGATTGTATACCATGGATGATTGTATGGTGTGCGAATGTATTTCAGTAAAACTGAATTAAAAAAAAAATGGTCCAAAGAGAGAGTAAAAGTGTATTTGCAGGATCCCCCAAGGAGCTGGGAGACATGCAGAAATGTTGCACTTCCCTGCCTGGGTTGTTGCTGATTTTCCCACAAACATTTAGGACTGCCAATTTAGTGGGCTGAGCCCTCAATCTGGGGGCCCACCCCCATGATGCTAGTTGCTGCAAAGGAGAGGCTAAGCCCACTTATAATTGTGCCTAGGAGTTCCCCTCAGAGAGCCTCTTTCTTGCTCAGATGTGGCCCCCTCTCTCTAAGCCCACTGAGCAAGTGAACTCACTACCCTCCCTCCTGTGTGGGACATGACACCCTGGGGTGTGAATCCCCCTGGCAACATGGGAAACAACTCCTGGAGATGAGCCTGGACCCATCACTGGGATTGAGAGGATCTTCTTGACCAAAAGGGGAAGAGAGATGAAACAAAATAAGGTTCCAGTGGCTGAGAGATTTCAAATGGAGTTGAGAGGTCACTCTGGACGGTATTCCTATGCGCTATACAGATATCAACTTTTAGTCTTTAGTGTGTTGGAGTGGCTAGAGGGAAACACCTGAAGCTGTAAAACTGCAACCCAGTGACCTTGATTCTTGAAGACGATTGTATAAGTATGTAGACTGCTAGTGTGACTGTGTGACTGTGAAAACCTTGTGGCTCATACTCCCTTTATCCAGTGTATGGACAGATGAGTGGAAAAATGGGGACAAAAATTAGATGAAGAATAGTGTGGGATGGAAAGACGTAGGTGTTCATTTTTGATTCTATTTTTATTTTGGAGTAAGGAAAAGGTTCAAAAATTGATTCTGGTGATGAACACACAAATGTATGATAGTGCTGTGAATAACTGTACACTGTGGGTGACTGTAGGGTTTGTAAATATATCTCAATTAAACTGTATTTAAAAAAAGTAAAAGAACAGTGGGGGAGGAGGGGAATGGGATGTTTTGGATATTCTTTTTAATTTTAATTTTATTCTTTGGAATAATTAAAATGTTCAAAGTTTGATTGTGGTGATGAAAGCACAACTATATGATGATACTGTGAACAACTGATTATACACTTTGAATGATTGTATGTTATGTGATTACATCTCAGTAAAATTGCATTAAAAAAAGTTGACACATGAAAAGCATGATACATTCTGTGTGACCTCAACCACATAAAAATATATGTTCAGTTGTATGTATACACATAAAGGACTTTGAAGGATATGTCAAACTGTAAACTGCTTGTGATTCTGGATGACTTTTGTGTTCTTCACTTCTTGTGCTTTTCAGTTTTCTATATTGCACAATTAACTTAAAAGTTTGAAAAAAAACAAATGTTATTTTTAAAAAAAAATGGGCCAAAGAAGATATGTGAATGGACAAAAAGCATGTAAAAAGCTATTAGGGAAATGCAAATCAAAACCATGTGATACCATTTCACACCCATACAAATGGGCTACTATTAAAAAAAAAAAACACAGAAAATTACAAGTGTTGGAAAGGATGTGGAGAAAAAGAAAACTCATTCATTGCTAGTGGAATGTAAAATGGTGCAGCCACTGTGGAAGACATTTTGGCAATTCCTCAGAAAGTTAAGTATAGAATTACCATATATCTCGGTAATCCCCTTCCTAGGTATGTACCCAAAAGAATTGAAAGTAGGGACTCGAACAGATAGTTGCATACCAATGTTCACAGAGACATTATTCACAATTGCCAAAAGATGGAAGCAACCCAAGTGTCCATCAACCAATAAAGGGATAAACAAAACATGGTATATACACACAACGGAATATTATTCAACAGTAAAAAGGAATGGAGTTCTGATACATGTGACAACATGGATGAACTTTGACAAAATCATAGTGAATGAAATAAGCAATATTCTGAACAATGAAACCAATGGTCTTAATAATCCTTGCTTTCTTTTATTTAAAAAAAAGTGTACAGGAATACATCTAGTTAGGAAAAATACATGTTCTGCTAATCTAAAACCTACCACTAGGTGGCAGCATGGCCAATTAATTGACATTATTCTAATCAGTGATTTTCAAACTCAAATTGTAAAAATCCCAAATTATCTCCAATAAAAAGAAGGTTCCTTGAAAGAAATGGGGTCACAGCAGACAGATGAAGCCTATGGCTGGTAAACTGATCAAGATACGTATATCCTAATACCTCACTAGGTGTTAGGTTCGACAAAGCATCTCTGCTGAATTCCTGATTCACCTTTCCTCTGACCCCATTTCCACTCAACTTAAAACCTCTTATTCTTTCAGTCTTTCCCATCTCATTAAATGATAATACTACCATCTACCTAAATGATTAAGCCTGAAACTAAAAAGTCACTCTATTATGAGGTGTGGGGTTTTTTGTTATTGATTTATAACTTTTATTATGGTTAAAATTGTGTTCTGTATGATATCAATTCTTTTGGTATTTGTTGAGATTGGTTTTGTAATCAAATTTTATAAGTTTTCCATATGTACTTAAGAAGAATACATCTCTGTTAGGTGAAGGATTCTAGATACGTACATTAAATCAAATTTGTTAATTGTGCTATTCATATCTTCAATATCTTTATTAATTTTTTATTAGCCTAATTTATCTGTTTTTAAAAGAAATTTGTTCAAAAACATTTCCCAATGTTTTTGTGGATTTAATAATTTCTTTCAATTTTGTCAATGACATTTTTTTCTTTACATATATTAAGGATATGTTTTTAGTTACATATAGAATCCGAATTGCTGTATCTCCCTGACAAATTCCTTGTTTATTATTTTGGAAATCTTTATACCTAAAACACTTTCCACCTTAAAGTATATTTTATCTGACATTAATACTACCACATTGTAAGTCTTTCGGTAATATTTGCTCATCATATATTTTTCCATTCATTTAATTTCAATCTTTTTATGTGTTTATGTTTTAGCTATGTTTATGGTAAACAGTATATAGCTAAATTTTTTTTCTTTTGATCTATCAGCTCTGATTTTTAACTGAGTTTAATCTATTTGTACATTGGAATTACTAACATATTTGGATTTAGTTTAATCTGTTTATATATTGAAATTACTAACATATTTGGATTTATTTCTACCATCCTATGCTATATTTTTTATTTGAAATGCTAATTCTTCATATCTTTTTTTTTAAATCTCCTTGTATGCCTTTTATTGGATTAATCTGGTTCATTTTACTTATTTCTTTCCCTTTACTGGTTTATTTTGTTTCTATTTCTTTGGTGATTACCCTTATATTTTTAATGCATTTTTTAATGGTGAAGTTTAACATATATGCAAACAGTGATAACTTTCAAAGTATGATTTAACAACTAGAGAGCAAATTTTTAAAAATGTCATGGGTCACAGTTCCACAACTTCAGCTATTTCCATTATGTATACAAATTATACATACATATATACAGAAAGGTGTTAACTTTTGATGTACAGCTCAACAAGCAATTATATAGGTAATTTCAAAAATTGTTATGGATTACAGTTCCACAGTTTCAGTTCTTTCCTTCTTATGCAATATAGGGTATATACAGAAAGGTGATGACTTTCAAAGCACAATTCAATGAGTAACTATAAAGCAAATTTCAAAGGATGTTATAGGTTACAGTTCCACCATGACATAACCTCCTTCCAGCTATTCCAACACCCCAGAATCTAAAATAATATACATATTTATATAAAGTTTCAGTATTCATAGGCCTTTGTTTAATCTTATCTTGTTTGTTGCTACCACTTCCTCTCGCTTAATCTCTTTCTCCATCTTCAGGGTGTCTAGACAGTGAGTACCCTAACTTGTTCATATTGAAAAGGGATGTCGATAGTATGGAGAAGGGCTGCATCTGATTGTTGTTCTTAAAGAGGCTGTTGCATCTGGGTTTTAGGACTTGTCTGGTGTAGGAACACTCCGGTGGATTTAAGTTTCTAAAAGATAAAACTTAGTGAGTGCATCTTTTATAGAATATCAGGTAGGGACCTAGGTATTCGGGGACTACTTTTGGTAATGGCATGGCATACTGTGGCATATTGTGGAGAGGCCTCCAGGATAGCCTCTCAACTCTATTTGGGATCTCTCAGCCACTGAGACCTCAGCTTGTTACCTTTCTTTTTTCTCCATTTGGGTCAAATAGGCATTTTTAATCCCTCACTGCCAGGGCCAGGAACATTCCAGGGAGTCATGTCCCATGTCGCCAGGGAGATTCATTCTCCTGCAAGTCATGTCCCTCATGGAGAGTGGGGGGAGGTTAAGGAATTTATTTGCTGATTTGGGCTTAGAGAGAGAAAGGCCACATCTGAGCAACAGAAGAGGTTCCCTGGAAGGCCTCTTAGGCATAATTATAGAAGGGCTCAGCCTCCCATTTACAACCCTAAATTTCACAAGAGCAAGCCTTAAGTCTAGGGCTTGATTTATTAAGTAGTGGGTTCCTAATTTCACTTAACATATGTTCTAGCCAAAGATAAAGGGTCAGTTTCTTACATTATCTTCACTTAATTGTACAATCATCATCACTTTCAACTTTAAACAATTATCATAGCATAATACATCCCAGAGCTCTTATCAGCTGCTAATTATTCATCCATAGTACTAGCGTAGTGTTGGTAAGATATTCCTATTAAATATAGTCTTTAACATGTAATTGGTAGTTTTTCCATATACCCCTATGTTGTTATCCCTCTGCAACAGTGTCATACCTTATAAGTATGTCATGCTAACACTTATTTAGGTTTGTGGTGCTACTCTGTGGGTTACATGCCTTTAAACAACACTTACGAACATGTTTGCCTTCAATGTGCAACTGATACTTATAATCCCATTAATGAACCATAGTCACACCTGCCATTCCCATACCATTAAGTTCACCCTAATTATCATATCTGTACATATAACATTGTCATTCCCCCTTCACTTATTTTACGTTTTTCACACTTATTTTACATTTTCCACAGAGTTCACATTAGTCATAACATACAATATCTCTCCTTTTCTGTCTGATTTATTTCACTCAGCATTATATCCTCAAGGTTCATCCATGTTGTCATATATTTCATGACCTTGTTCCTTCTTACTGCTGTGTAGTATTCCATTGTATGTATATATCACATTTTGTTTATACACTCATCTGTTGAAGGACATTTGGATTGTTTCCATTTCTTGGCAATTGTGAACAATGCCTCTATTAACATCAGTGTGCAAATATCTTTTCTGGTCACAGCTTTCAGATCTGGGTATATACCAAGAAGTGAAGTTGCTGGATTATAGGGTAACTTGATATCTAGTTTTCTGATGAACCGCCAAACTGTCTTCCACAGTGGCTGTACCATAATACAGTCCCACCAGCAATGAATAAGAGTTCAGATTTCTCCACATCCTCTCCAGCATTTGTACTTTCCTGTTTGTTTAAAGGCAGCCATTCTTATTGGTGTGAGATGATATCTCTATTGTGGTCTTATTTGCTTCTCTCTAATAGCTAGTGAAGATGAATGTTTTTTCATGTGTTTTTAACCATTTGTGCTTCCTCTTTGGAAAAGTGTTTTTTCATGTCTTTTGCCCTTTTTATAATTGGGTTGTTTGTACTATTGTCATTGAGTTGTAGGATTTCTTTATATATGCAAGATATCAGTCTCTTATTAGATACATAGTTTCCAAATATTTTCTCCCATTGCGTTGGCTGCCTCTTCACCTTTTCAATAAATTCCTTTGAGGTACGGAAGCTTTTATGTTTGAGGAGTTCCCATTTATCCATTTTTTCTTTCATTGCTTGTGCTTTGCGTGTAAGGTCTAAGAAGCAGCCTCCTAATCCTAGGTCTTGAAGATGTTTCCCTACAGTATTTTCTAGGAGTTTTATGGTACTGTCTCTTATATTGAGGTCTTTGATCCACTTTGAGTTAATTTTTGTACACGGTGTGAGGTAGGGGTCCTGTTTCATTCTTTTGGGTATGGATATCCAGTTCTCCCTGCCCCATTTTTTAAAGAGACTATCTCCCAGTACAGTGGATTTGGGGGCCTTATCAGAAATCAGTCAACTGTAGACCTGAATTCTCAATAAGATTTCATTGATGAATATGTCTATCTTTGTGCCAATACCATGCTGTTTTGACTGCTGTGGCTTTACAGTAAGCTTCAAAGTCAGGAAGTGTAAGTATTCCCACTTTGTTTTTCTTTTTTAGAATTTTTTAGCAATTCAAGGCATCCTTTCCTTTCCAAATAAATTTGAAAACTAGCTTTTCCAAGTCTGCAAAGTAGGTTGTTGGAATTTTGATTGGAATTGCATTGAATCTGTAGATCAGTTTGGGTAGGATTTACATCTTAATGACATTTAGCCTTCTTATACCTCAAAACTGAGTATCTTTCCATCTCTTTAGGTTCCCTTTTATTTCTTTTAGTAAAGTTATGTAATTCTCTTTGTAGAGGTCTTTTACATCCTTGTTTAAGTTTAAGTTTATTCCTAGGCACTTGATTTTTTTAGTTGCTATTGTGAATGGAATCTTTTTCTTGAGTGTCTCTTCAGTTAGGTGATTACTAGTGTATAGGTGCATTACCAAGTTCTGTGCATTAATCTTGTATCCCACCACTTTGCTGAATTTGTTTATTAGCTCAAGTAGCTGTGTCATCGATTTCTCTGGGTTTTCCAAATATAAGATCATATCATCTGCAAATAATGACAGTTTTAATTCTTCCTTTCCCATTTGGACACCTTTTATTTCTTTGTCTTGCCAGATTGCTCAGGCTAGAACTTCTAGCACAATGTTGAATAATAATGGTGACAGTGGGCATCCTTGTCTCATTCCTGATCTTAGAGGGAAGGCTTACAGTCTCTCACCATTGAGTACTATGCTGGTTGTGGGTTTTTCACATATGCCCTTTATCATATTGAGGAAGGTTCCTTCAATTCCTACTGTTTGAAGTGCTTTTATCAAAAAAGGATGCTGAACTTTTTAACACTTTTTCAGTATTTATTGAGATGATCATTTGATTTTTCCCTTTTGATTTGTTAATGTATTGTATTGCATTGATTGATTTTCTTATGTTGAGTCACCCTTGCATGCCTAGGATGAACTCCACTTGGTCATTGTGTATGATTTTTTAAATGTGTCTTTGGATTCAATCTGCAAGTATTACGTTGAGAATTTTTGCATCTATATTCATTAGGTAGATTGGCTTGTAGTTTTCCTTTCTTGTAGCATTTTTATCTGGTTTTGGTATAAGAGCGATGCTGGCTTCATAAAATGAATTAAGTTGTGTTCCATTTTCTTCAATTTTTTGAAAGAGTTTGAGGAGGTATGGTGTCAGTTCTTTTTGGAAAGTTTGGTCAGATTCCCCTGTGAAGCCAGCTGGCCCTGTGCTTTTATTTGTAGGAAGCTTTCTGATAACTGATTGGATATCTTTGCTTATGGTTGGTTTGTTGAGGTCTTCTATTTCTTTTCTGGTCTAGGTTGTTCATGTGTTTCCAGGAAATTACCCTTTTTCTCTAAATTGTCTACTTTGTTGGCATACAATTGCTCATAGTATCCTCTTATGATTTTTTAAATTTCTTTGGGATTAGCAGTAATGTCCCCCACCCCAATTACTATTTTGTTTATTTGGTTCTTCACTCTTCTTGACTTTGTCATTCCAGCTAAGGGTCTGTCAATCTTGTTAATCTTTTCAAAGAACCAACTTTTGGTTTTATTTATTCTCTCTATTTTTTGTTTTGTTTTGTTTTGTTTATTCTCCATAACATTTATTTCTGCTTTAATCCTTGTTATTCCTTTTCTTCTACTTGCTTTAGGATTAGTTCATTGATCATTTTCTAGCTTCTTCAGTTGTTCCTTTAGTTCTTTGATTATAACTCTTTCTTCATTTTTAATGTGTGCATTTAGAGCTACAAATTTCTCCCTCAATACTGCCTTTGCAGCATCCCATAAGTTTTGATATGTTGTGTTCTCATTTTCATTCTTCTCTAGATATTTAGCAATTTCTCTTGCAATTTCTTCTTGACCCACTGGTTGTTTAGGACTGTATTGTTTAACCTGCAGATATTTGTGAATGTTCTAGGTTTTTGATGGTTATTGACTTCTAGTTGCATTCCATTGTGGTCAGAGAATGTGCTTTGAATAATTTCAATCTTTTTAAATTTATTGTGGCTTGTTTTATGCCCCAGCATATGATCTATCCTGGAGAAAGTTCCATGAGCACTAGAGATGAATGTATTTCAGATGTAATGCTCTATATATATCTGTTAAGTCTAATTCATTTATCACTTTGTTTAGGTTCTCAGTTTCCGTATTGGTCCTCTGTCTGGCTGATCTATCTATATGACAGAGTGGTGTACTGAAGTCTTCGGAAACATCTATTGCTTTCTTCAGTTTTGCCAATGTTTGTCTCATGTACTTTGGAGCACTTTGATTGGCTGCATAAACATTTATGACTGTTATTGTGAATTGTCCCTTTTATTAGTATATAGTGTCCTTCTTTGTCTCTTATGACATCCTTGCATTTACAGTCTGTTTTATCTGATATTAGTATTGCTACCCCTGCTTTCTTTTGGCTGTAGCTTGCATGGAATATTTTTTTCCACCCTTTCACTTTCAATCTCTTTGCGTTGCTGGGTCTAAGATGAGTCTCTTGTAAACAGTATATTTTTTAAATACTTTATTTATCACAAAAATTTAAAAAAACAAAAATAAAATAATTCAAAAAAAATAAAGCAAAAGAATAATAAAAACAAATAATCTAAAATACTACATTGCTGCCAACACATTCCTACCATACTCCAAGAAAATTAAAAAACCAAAGTCATTCCTGAGCATTCCCATATCATTAAGATTACTCTCAATATCTATCTGTTCTTATTAGACTATCATTTCCCTTTCACTAGTTGCTGTCTATCTCTAGGTCCCCTGTATTCTATAATATAATTATTTTACATTTTTCATGGAGTTCACATTAGTGTAGACAGCATACTGATGGTTCATATTTTTTAATCCATTCTGTCAATCTGTATCTTTTAATTGGTGAGTTTAATCCATTCACATTCAATGCTATTACTGTGAAGACAGCTCTTCAATCAGCCATCTTATCCTTTGGTTTTTATTTGTGAGATCCATTTTTCCATCTCTCTCTTTATTTCCTTTAAGTTGCCCTTCCCCAAGCCTCTCTCTCCTGTCTTTTTTCTTAGTCAGTAGAGCTCCCTTTAGTATTTCTTGTAGGGCAGGCCTCTTGTTAACAAATTCTCTCAGCATTTTTTTTTTTTAATTTTAAACTTTGCTGGATAAAGAATTCTTGGCTAGCAATTTTTCTCTTTCAGAATTTTAAGTATGTCATATCACTGCCTTCTCGCCTCAATGGTGCCCGCTGAGCAGTCAGTACTTAGTCTTCTGTTGTTTCCCTTGTATAGGGTCAATAGCTTCTCCCTTGCTGCTTTCAGAACTTTCTTCTTCTGTTTAGCATTTGATAATCTGATCAAAATATGTCTCAGAGTGGGTTGATTTGGATTTATTCTATTTGGAGTTCATTGGGCATCTTTGATTTGCATATTTATGTCATTTAGAAGGGTTGGGAAGTTTTTCCCAACAATGTCTTCAAATACTCTTCCTAGCCCTTTACCCTTCTTTTCCTCTTCTGGGACACCAATGATTCCTATATTTGTGCACTTCATGTTGTCCATCATTTCCCTGAGATCCATTTCAAATTTTTCTATTTTTTTCACCATTCATTCTTCTGTGCTTTCACTTTCCATCATCCTGTCCTCATGTTCACTAATTTGTTCCTCTGCCTCTTCAAATCTGCTGTTATGTGTCTCAGGAATATTTTTAATTTGATCAACAGTATCTTTTACTTCCATAAGATCCACTATTTTATTACTCTTGGAAATTCTTCTTTATGCTCTTCTAGGGTCTTCTTCATGTCCTTCATATCCTGAGCCATGACATTGACGTTTGTGTGTACTTCTTTTATTAATTGCTCCAAGTTCTATGTCTCCTCTAGCTTTTTAATTTGGACATTTGGGTTATCCAAATGCTTCTGGTTTCTTCATATGCTTTATAATTTTCTGTTGTTTTTGACCTCTTGGTATTTGCTCATCTTGATAGGATTCTTTTAGGATATGCCAGATTACTTTTTTTTTTAATGGCTTCTATAAATGGGGTTTATTTGATTACAAATTTACAGTCCAAAGGCCATAAAAGTGTCCAAACTAAGGCGTCAACAAGAGGATACCTTCACTGCAGAAAGGCTGATGGTGTCCGGAACACCTCTGTCAACTGGGAAGGCATGTGGCTGGCGTCTGCTGATCCCAAGTTGTGTTTCAGCTCCTCTCTCTCAGATCTTGTGCATCCTTGCTTCTTTATCCCAGGACATTTCTCTCTAGGTGTCTGGGGGTCTTCTCTCAGCTTCTCCAGGGCAAACTCTGGACTTCACCTCTTAGCTTACCATCTCCAAACATCCTTCTGTCTGCATCTCCAAGGGTCTCCAAGTGTGAGCTGCCAAATTACTTTTACATTTATCTATAATTTGGCAGAGCTATAGCTTGGTGGAGTGCTCTTTCCCTGACCTACCAGCAGATGGCACTCTTGAGCCACCCCTTACCCTCAGGCCAGTTCTCCCCAACTTCTTTTGTGCACTGAATGGAGGTCCAAACTATGTGGAAGTCCATCAGTGCACCTGTTTACCCTGTGCACTGGGGACTGCCAGCACTGTGGGTGGGGGGCATGCCCTGCACAGTTTGGCAGGAAGTCCGTTCTAGGACACAGTGGTCCTGACCATTCCAGGGGTGGAGGGTGGAGTAGTCTGGGGCTGCAGAGCTGTGCGTCTCACCTTCCAGCTCAAATGCCCCACAGTCCCTGTCTGCCATTCGCCTGTGAGTCCTTGGGATTGGGGGGAGGGCTCCTGGCACTTCCAGGTGGTGCCCTTGCATCTAGGCTGTGCACAAAGCAGGCTTCTATGGAGGAAGTGTGGATGCTGTCACAAGCCTACTGAATCCTGAATTCCCTCAAGGGAGCCCTCAGTTGTGGGACTGTGGGCTATCTCCCCAGCCAATTGCAAAGATGGCTGCACAGGGCATGGAAAGCTGCCCCCTTCCACGTTCATCTGCTTGCTCCAACCACCAGTTCCTGGTACAGGGGCTTTGGGCTGTGGGTCTGTGAAGGATTATCACCTGAGCCAAGTGCTGAGGAGGTTGCCTGGGGCATGGAAGGCTGCTCCCCTCTGCACTCATCAGCCTGCTCCAACTGCCCATTCCCCAGCAGCGTTCTGAGCTGAACACTCACCAGTCTTAAATGCAGTCTCTTGGCTTCTTCAAGTACATAGTCACTATGTAGTATAGAAGTCCCTGCCCAGCCACTGGAACACTGGAACTGCTGTTCTGGAGTGCTTTCTATCCTTTATCTAGTGTTTTTCATGGAGGAGAATTTTGCTCTGTCTCTCCTAATCCGCCATCTTCCCTTACCCTTACATTTTTAATATGTATGCTAGAAAATCTAGTTAATCAATTTATGTTATCTTCCTGAATGATCAATGGTCTTAGAAAGTTTATCTCCAAACCGTCTCCTTCCCACCTTGCTCAGTATTGCCATCTAGTATATTAGTTTTAACATCTTCCAAATTTAGACATTAATATCATTGTTGATATTGTTTACAGTCAATGCTTATTTAGATATGTTCACATGCTTAGCAATTTTCTTCCTTGCCATTACTTCTTCCATTATCTTATTCCCTTGATTAAAATCCATCAGCAGCTTCCCATTAGAAACTATAATATCCAAACCCTTTACCATAATATACAACACTGAGCATGATCTGGCCCCTGCCTGCTTATCCAATCTCTTCTCATGCCACTCTTCCCCGTTTCTCACTGCCCTTCAGCTACAAGTCTTCTTTCAGTTCCTTGAACAGCCTATAATTGAACACCAAATCCATTTCTATCTCAAAATCCTTGCTTGTTCTTTTCCTTCAATTCAATATGTCTTCCTTCTATTACTCCCATTGCTGGCTCCCTCTCATTCTTCAGGTCTCACAAAGAAGTTTTCCTTACCACCCTATCTAGATTAGGTCTTCCCCCATCCCATAGTTCTTTATAACAGCCCTCCATTTATTTCCTCCATAGTATTTATCACAAGTCATAGTTACATATGAGATGTATGGTTCCTTTTTTGGTGTCTGCCTCTCTGACCAGACTTAGCTCTAAGAACATCAATGGGAATGGAAAAGCAAATGTGAATGAGAAGCATTTTAAAAAGAAGAATCTACAAATTTTGATATCAAATTAGATAATAGAGAAAGTAGAAGGAAAAGTTAAATGTGATTCTAGGGTTTCTCCTTCAGAAAACTATAAAGAACAGAGGTACCACTTGACAGAAATAGAACAACTGGGAAAAGAAGACAATTTGAATGAAATTGAGGAGGGAGAAATAATTACTTCTGTTTAGTAATATTAAAGCTAACATAAAAGTAGGACATCCATTTGAAAATACCAACCAGACAATCAGAATTATGATGGTAGAACATAGGTTAGAGATCAGAACTGGAGACGCAGTTTTGGGAATTATTTACAAATATTTTTATTCCCTATCTATTTAATATTCAATTCTTCATTGAGCCATTCCAAATTTTTTTCTTTCTCCCCATCCATTCAACAAATATTCTTCCAGACTCTGTGTTAAATGAAGGATACACAAGGTAACAAAGACATGCTATTCCTGCCCTTAAGGAGCTCACAGAATAAGGGGGGGGGGGCAGGTAATTAAACAAGCATTTACAATATAGTATGATATACCCCATAGTAGGGAGAATAAAAGTATGAGAGCACACAGAAGGAAAACTTAGTCTAAAGGGCAAGGGAAAGCTTTCTGGAGAGAAATAATGCTTCACTGAAACCCAAAGGAGGAGTTATTCAGGGAAATGGGGGGACATGTAAGCAAAAGCTTTAAGGCCAGAAAAAGCAAGCATGCTAAAGTAGTACTCCTGTTTGCCAAGGAAATATTCCCTAACCAGCCCTTACAATTGTTTTCGTATTTATTGAGGTAAAATTTACGTATCTAAAAATTCACCCTTTTAAGATGCAAAGTTCTAAGAATTTTGACAAACTTCAGCAGTTGTGTAGCCATTACAATAATCAAGATAAAGACTATTTCCATCACCCTAAAATGTTTCCTTGTGCCTCTTGCAGTCAATCTCCTCCACCCCCAGACCCTGGCATCTGATAATTTGATTACTGACCCTATAGCTTTGCCTATTCCAGAATGTCATACAAATGGAGTAATACAGTATCTAGTTTTCTGAATCTGGCTTCTTTTGCAGAGCATAATGCTTTTGAAAATAATTTATTTTGTTGCATATATCAGTACTTTGTTCCTTTTTATTGCTGAACAGTATTCCATTGTATATGTTTGCCACAATTTGTTTATCTATTTATGAATTGATCGATATTTGGGTTGTTTCTAGTTTGGGGAAAATATGAGTAAAGCTACTATAAATATCTCCAAAGAATTTTTTGTGTAGGCCTGTGTCTCTATTTCTCTTGGATAAATATCTAGAAGTGGGATTGCTGGATCATATCATAAATGTATGTTTAACTTTATAGGAAATTGCCAAATTGTTGTCCAAAGTAATTGTACTATTTGGCCCTCCCACCAGCAATGCATGAGAGTTCTAGCTACTTTGCATCCTTGCCAGCATTTGATATTGTCAGATTTTTTTTATTGAGCCATTCTAATAGGGGGGTAATGGTACTCCATTATAGTTATAATTTGCATTTTCCTAATGACTAATGATGTTGAACATCTTTTCATGTGCTTATCTGCCATCTGTTTATCTTCTTTTGTGGAGTGTCTGTTCAATTGTTTTGAGAGTCTTTTCTTTATAGTCTTTTATTTATTAAGGTTACCTGTACTTAATCAGATATGAGCTTTGCAAATGTTTCTTTCCAGTCTGTGACTTCTCTCTTCATTTTCTTAGCAGTATCTTCAAAGAGCAGACACTTTTATTTTGATCTAGTCCGATGTACTAATTTTTTTCTTTTCTATCCAGTCCTTTAATCGTATTCTTTCCCATCCCTCTCTAGCACAGTCTTCTTTCTCTGCCTTCAAACATGCAGAAACCTCTCACTTTTTGCAAAAATCTTCCCTTGTACTTATTGCTTTCCCTCCATTGCTACTGTAATGTTTTCTCCTTTCCCTGCCAAATTTTTTGAATAAATGATCTCTAGAAGCCTCCATTTCCTTACTACTTCATCAATCCTTAAATCCCTAAAATTCTGCTTCCATTCACACCACACTACCCAAACTAACCTCTTGATGTCACCAAAAAACCTCTTATGTACTAATTCCAATAATATTTTCTAGAGTTTAATTCTCTTCTACTTCCCATTTGAGATGGCTTCTAAAAAATTATTTTTTAACCTTTCATTTCAACTTCCCCCAAAAAAGTTGATCTAAGGCTGTGTAATATTCCCTTAGGGATTGATGCAATTGTTATTTAATGTCATGTAAACAAGAGTTTCCCTACTGAATAAGTTCAACTCTTTTTTTTTTTTTCCTGAATTCTGACTGAAACAGTGAATATGAAATGTTAAATTGCTTACCAGGAACTAATTCCCTTAAAATAAGGTAAATATCACTATTCTGTTTTTTTCAATGACTTCATTGCTTTTTTTAAATCTATATTCTCAATAACACAACAAATTTCAGCCCAACCTATGGCTGATTTTTATTTAAATTCTGAATTACTGGAGTCCAAACTAATGAAATTTTACTTCAATTTTTTTTTATTATAATATACATTTGAGTCTTAGAAAGAAATGCAATCCAGAAACAATCCCTTGGGACAGGAGAAGCAGTAGTTATTACAACCACAAAGTTTGTTTCTAATATTCAGTAGAGAAACTGAAATAAAGTAAAAGAGATTTTTCCCTAAAGTCAAATCATAAGAAGCAAAGCAAAGAAGTTTCAGTTTTAATTTTACCTAATTGGAACCATAAATAGCAAATAGTTTTATACTTCTCAGGTGTTTGCCCCCACCTCCACCCTTTTCCTTTCCCATTTGCCTTCTCTTTCTTTTCTCCCTTTTTATTTCCAATAATTAGTAGAGTGACCACAGAAAATGACTAAATTTAATCATTTCATTTCTTTCAACTCTAGGTCAAGATAATTACTTCTTGCTATCCCATCTCTTCTGCTAGCTTCACTTTACCTGCTAGAGTTTGCTTTCAGATGGACCAGTCCTGCCTCTTCTTTGACAGAGCAAAACAGAACAGTGGCTGAAATTTTCCTGAAATTTACTAGCATCTCAGGCTAGGCAAGGGAAATCAGTGCTTTAGAGTCTTCTACGTCTCTTTCTTGAGGATATTAATGCATTCTGAGCACACCGGGAAGCAGTGTAACACGGTAGAAAGAGCATTGGAGTAGAAAGACCCAGGTTCAAATCAATCCTGACTGCCATTTACTAGATCACCATTTACTATATGACCAGAAAGGCAATAAATATTCTGGGAATGTTTCCTCATCTAGTTTAAGAGGAAATCATTATTAAATGATCTATTCAATCATGATCTAATATCTACTTTAAGAGGGAACAAGAATAAAGAATCTGATACATAGTAAGTACTTAATACATTTTAGTCTCTTCCTTTCCTCCCTTCTGCCACTCCAACAATTCTTTTCATTAAGAATGACTCTTTAAAATGTCATACTTTCTTGGTGCACTGATGCAAGGCCAATTCCTTGGCACTTTCCATAGGATACACTGACATGACAGTGAGGTAAGGGAGTAAATTGCCTCCTGAATATGTTTGTGTTTTAACAAGGATTTCAGGATAGGAATTTTTGATGTGTCAGGGGTGGTGCTACTGGTGGTTTCTGTATTTTGCTCTGAAGAATCTAAAGGTTCTATGAAGCGTCTCAAGAAGTGTCTGAAATCATGGTGATGGGAGACATATTTCATTTCCGTCTGTTCTATGACCTCCAGACCCCACGTTGATAATAAGTACACTGGTCATCAGCATTCAATTGTACTTGTTCTTTGTGTAGAAAGACCATACAGGGTTCTATGAAGATAACTCAGGAAACACAAGTCTATAAACAAAGTTCAAGGCACTTTAATTCCTTTTTTGTCCTGAAATATTATACATAAGTAAAATAAATTTAACAACTTTAATTTGTAACTTTTTTTGTCAGATTAAGTGCGCATATAACCTTTGACCATACACTTATACTTCTAGGAATCTTTCCTGGAATATACCATATATGTGCACAAAGATGTATGTAGAAGCATATTTATTACAGCTTCTGCTAACAGAAGACCAGAATTCATTCAACGAAATACTATGAAGCCATTAAATAAGAAGTAAGTATTAATTGAATAGCATCTACATGCCCAGAACTTTATTAAATGCTAAAAAAGAATAAAGAGAATAAAAAGAACCTGAAGGAGCTTACAACCTGGTTAAGTGGGGTCAAAGATGCACATTATATCTCTAGCCTTAAACTATGAGTCTACTTTTTCATTTGTGTTCTTGAAAAAAGGATTTTAGACCAGGGTTGGCAAATTACAGCCCATGGACCAAATCCAAACTGCCTACTTTTGTTAGTAAAGTTTTATTGGAAAACAGCCACGCCCATTCATTTGTCTATAACAGTTTTCCTACTACAACAGCAGAGTTGAGTAGTTGCAAAAGACCAAATGGCCTGCAAAGCCAAGAATATTTATTTACTGGCTCTTATCAGATAAAATTTACCAACTCCTGTTCTAGGCCTTTTTAAAAACACTTTCTATTGTTTGACTTAAGCTTTGTGATTTAAAAATATGTCCACAAATTCTTTGATACACTTTCCTTTAAAAGGTGACAATTAATTCCTCTCTGAGTGTGGACTGGACTTAGTAACTTCCTTCTAACAAACAGAGTATGGCAGAAAAAATGGCGTGTGACTTCTGAGACCAGGTCATAAAAAGCTGTTGCAGCTTTCTCCTTGCTCTCTCACAGATCCCTTGCTCTGGGGGAAGCCAACTTCTATGCTGTGAGGATACTCATGGAGGCCTGTGGAGAGGTCCAGGTGACAAGGAACTGAGATTCCTGCCAACACCCAGCAAGGAACTAATGCCTTCTGCTAATGATCAGGTAAGTGAGCCATCTTGGGAGTGGATTTTTCAGCCCCAGTGAAGCCTTCAGATAACTGCACTCTTGTCTAACCTCTTGACTGCAACCTCATGAGAAATCCTGAGATAGAAACATGCAGCTAAACTACTCCCAAATTCTTAATGCACAGAACCATGAGATAATAAATATCTGTTGCTTTAAGCTGAAAAGTTTGGGGGTAACTTTTTACTCAGCTATACTAACTAATGCAAAGCTGAAAGCTGCAGAACAGCTCTTGAGAAGGGGGCTGCAAATTTTTTCTGAGAGAACGAGATAGTAAACATTTCGGGCTGTGGTCTTACAGTCTGTTGCAACTACTCAACTCTGACACTGTAGCAGGAAAGCAGCCATAGACAACAGGTAAGCAAATGGGCATGGCTGTGTTCCAATAAAATTTTATTTACAAAAATAGGCAACTGGCCTGTGGGCCATAGTTTTCTAACTTCTGCTCTAGAGAAACTAATTATAATGATATTAAGCAAATGATTAGAAAGGGGGGGAGGTAAAAGATAGGGCATTTCTCAGCTGAAAGCTGAAAAGCTAACTGCCAGGGAAGCCCCTGATTAGAAAAGGATATGTGCACAATATAGCCACAATTCTCTTTTTATCTTTGTCTAAGTTTTTGCCAAGAGGAGAAGAGAAATAAAATAATTGGAAGAGTAATGGGTCTTTCCCCCTAAGAAATCTGGTACAATGAGGACTAAGCACCAACCAGATAAGAGAGTGAGAAAAATGAAAATAGGAGAAAATTGCTTCTATGGTCTTTTTGCCAAGCTACTAAAACCTTTGAGCACCAGTGCCAGAGCTGGCATTTTATGGGTTATTATTATCCCTTAAAATTTATCTGTTTGTTATCTACAAACAAGAAAAAACTGGGGATAAGAGTGATATTAAGGAACATGTCCAAGGTCCCCAGGCTAACAACTGGTGGAGCTAGGATCTGAACCCAGGCAGTTTACCTCTAGTCCATGGTTTTAATAGTACCGTTTGCAAGCAAATGCTCTGAAGAGAAAAGGTTAAGGGCAACACTTGTGTAAGAGGTATGACCCCACACCTTTTATGAAAGGCCAATTTAGTTGGGTGAAGAGAATTCAAATGCATTAGACAATTGAAAAACCCTATCACAAAATACAATAGCAACAATCATATATTACTATACATGGAGTAGCATTTAATGGAAGGTAGATTCCCACATCAACATGTAAGGAAAAAATGAAATATAGACAAATTACCCTAAAAATTCCTTAAATTGCTTATAAAGTATAGCTTTATGTACATATTTTTGTAAGGAAACAACAGATTCACATCTCTCTTCTTATGCTTACTCTGGGATGTATCCTCATGTAGGAGAATGACTAAGATTTACCTTCATATTTAAATTCTCTTCCCTTTTCTTTCTCTCCTTCCCTCCCTCTCTCTCACTGAGTATACAGAGTTGAATGTATAAAATTCTAAAATGTTTATGATGCTACTACTCTGTAATACAAAATCTGGAAGAGAATATAAATGCTAAGACACCCAAAATAAATAAATCCTCTCTTTTATCAAACACAGCACAGGAATAAGTACCTCAGGGATATTTTAACATGTCTCCAACATGGCGTACACAATGTCCACTCTTCTAAGCCAGCCACCTTAGGTACCTTGTCCATGGACATTATTCAGTCATAAGAAACTCTATCATAAGCCAAGCAAATTTCTCTCTCCTCCTTGTTATCTAAAATCAATGAAGGAATTGAGGCACTTTTTTTTTTTTTTTATCTAAATGTGCTTTTTACTTTTGTTACAAATTGAAATGAAGACAAGAGCCAGACATTCCAGGCAGTTTCCCTTAACCATGATAAACTACACTTTGAAGTTGTGTAATATGTTTTCCCAAATGAACTTAATCCTAAATGACAATTGTTGAGGCACTTTTTGAGATGACAGAAACTTGGATAGCTGGGGTCAAGAAATTTAGAAGAGGCTACTTGGAAAAAGAGTGTTGAAGCAACGAAAATGACACTAAAAGAAAATTGAGAATGTTCTGCCAGGAAATGGTTCCAAAGAAAGAAGGTAGAATGAGCAAAGTTCTCTGCAAAATTCAGTATGTCCTGCATCTTCCCAACTTTCATTATATTAAGCTAAGTTCAGGAGCTATTCACAAACAGACTCGTCATAAGGTTTAAGAAATGGGAGGGGGGAGGGGTAAGGCAAGAGAGGTACTCACCTTGGGTGGAAATGTAAAGGGGTACCAAAAAACTCAGTAATCAAGATCAATTATTTTTTAGGGTAATATTTTTTTAAAAAAAATCAAATTGGCAAGGTATGGCCCGCCACCTGCTTTTAAAACAAAATTTCATTGAGACCAGGTTTAGGTTGAGGTGGGTGAAGCAGAGTCAGGCAAGTGCAAGATACAATCCTTTCTTTATTTAAAATTCTGCAATTTTGTTCATCATAAATTTCTTTAGATTAAGTTTTATTTTTAAAAAATATATTACATTAAAATATTATTTATAGTGATTACTGAGTTTTTTGGCACCCATTAAATTTTGTGCTTCACTTGCCATACCCTAGTCTTGGCCCTGTTTGTAAAATAGGGAAAGGGAGACATAATTAGTGCTTTAGAGATTTATGTGGAATTTGGGGTCAAGAAAAGTTGGAGATTCCATTTTATCCTGCCCTACGCATTCTGTGCTCTGGGCACCCTCATGCCAGTGAAGGCCTTGCTTTCATTGAGCTCCTTCACTTGTTTGGCAGCTGCACTCACTTTTATATGCAGGTTCTGGAATGCTGGGAGCTGTATGGCAGCCAACATCTCTCCTCTCCCTTCTCAAACACGACATTCCCTGTAATTCAGTTACAGACACCTCTTTCCTTAGCCTTCTCACCCAGGGAGCCTGATCAAGGAGTCTAACTAAAAACTAAGCCTCATTTGCCTTCTCTGAGTATGCAAGTGAATTTGCATATATCTTGTGTCCATTTGCATTCCCCTCACATGAGGCATTTAGAATAAAAACAACATTCATGAATCAAAATGAAGCTTGTTCCATTCTTTCTCTGTCAAAGTATAGAGTAAGTAAAAGGATACCACAGTGTGAGAAAAGAGCTGAAATTATATTTGCCAGGGTTGTGTGTAGTTTTTTTTTTTTTTTTAATTGAAATTTTTTTTTATTGAGATATATTCACATACCACGCAGTCATACAAAACAAATCGTACTTTTGATTGTTTACAGTACCATTACATAGTTGTACATTCATCACCTAAATCAATCCCTGACACCTTCATTAGCACACACACAAAAATAACAAGAATAATAATTAGAGTGAAAAAGAGCAATTGAAGTAAAAAAGAACACTGGGTACCTTTGTCTATTTGTTTGTTTGTTTCCTTCCCCTATTTTTCTACTCATCCATCCATAAACTAGACAAAGTGGAGTGTGGTCCTTATGGCTTTCCCAATCCCATTGTCACCCCTCATAAGCTACATTTTTATACAACTGTCTTCGAGATTCATGGGTTTTGGGTTGTAGTTTGATAGTTTCAGGTATCCACCACCAGCTACCCCAATTCTTTAGAACCTAAAAAGGGTTGTCTAAAGTGTGCATAAGAGTGCCCACCAGAGTGACCTCTCGGCTCCTTTTGGAATCTCTCTGACACTGAAGCTTATTTCATTTCCTTTCACATCCCCCTTTTGGTCAAGAAGATGTTCTCCGTCCCACGATGTCAGGTCTACATTCCTCCCCGGGAGTCATATTCCACGTTGCCAGGGAGATTCACTCCCCTGGGTGTCTGATCCCACGTAGCGGGGAGGGCAGTGATTTCACCTTTCAAGTTGGCTTAGCCAGAGAGAGAGGGCCACATCTGAGCAACAAAGAGGCATTCAGGAGGAGACTCTTAGGCACAAATATAAGGAGGCCTAGCCTCTCCTTTGCAGCAACCATCTTCCCAAGGGTAAAACTTATGGTAGAGGGCTCAACCCACCAAACCACCAGTCCCCTATGTCTGTGGTCATGTTAGCAACCATGGAGGTGGGGTAGGCGAATACCCCTGCATTCTCCATAGGCTCCTCAAGGGGGCACTACATCATTTTTTTTCCTTGTTTTCCTTTCTTTCTTTCTTTTTTTTTTTTTTTTAACTTTCCCTTCTTTTTTAAATCAACTGTATGAAAAAAAAAGTTAAAAAGAAAACAAACATACAATAAAAGAACATTTCAAAGAGACCATAACAAGGGAGTAAGAAAAAGACAACTAACCTAAGATAACTGCTTAACTTCCAACATGTTCCTACTTTACCCCAAGAAAGTTACATAATATAGCAACCTTTCTGTGAACTTGCTCCTACTATATCCATCAGAAATTAACAGACCATAGTCATTTCTGGGCATCCCCAGAACGTTAAATAGCTTATCTGTTCTTCTTGGAATATTGTTCCCCCTTCCTTAATTGCTCTCTACTGCTAGTTCCCCTACATTCTACATTATAAACCATTTGTTTTACATTTTTCAAAGTTCACATTAGTGGTAGCATATAATATTTCTCTTTTTGTGCCTGGCTTATTTCACTCAGCATTATGTCTTCAAGGTTCATCCATGTTGTCATATGTTTCACGAGATCGTTCCTTCTTACTGCCGCGTAGTATTCCATCGTGTGTATATACCACATTTTATTTATCCACTCATCTGTTGAAGGACATTTGGGTTGTTTCCATCTCTTGGCAATTGTGAATAATGCTGCTATGAACACTGGCGTGCAGATATCTGTTCGTGTCACTGCTTTCCGATCTTCCGGGTATATACCGAGAAGTGCAATCGCTGGATCGAATGGTAACTCTATATCTAGTTTTCTAAGGAACTGCCAGACTGACTTCCAGAGTGGCTGAACCATTATACAGTCCCACCAACAATGAATAAGAGTTCCAATTTCTCCACATCCCCTCCAGCATTTGTAGTTTCCTGTTTGTTTAATGGCAGCCATTCTAACCGGTGTTAGATGGTATCTCATTGTGGTTTTAATTTGCATCTCTCTAATAGCTAGTGAAGCTGAACATTTTTTCATGTGTTTCTTGGCCATTTGTATTTCCTCTTCAGAGAACTGTCTTTTCATATCTTTTGCCCATTTTATAATTGGGCTGTCTGTACTATTGTCATTGAGTTGTAGGATTTCTTTGTATATGCAAGATATCAGTCTTTTGTCAGATACATGGTTTCCAAAAATTTTTTCCCATTGAGTTGGCTGCCTCTTTACCTTTTTGAGAAATTCCTTTGAGGTGCAGAAACTTCTAAGCTTGAGGAGTTCCCATTTATCTATTTTCTCTTTTGTTGCTTGTGCTTTTGGTGTAAAGTCTAGGAAGTGGCCGCCTAATACAAGGTCTTGAAGATGTTTTCCTACATTATCTTCTAGGAGTTTTATGGTACTTTCTTTTATATTGAGATCTTTGGTCCATTTTGAGTTAATTTTTGTGTAGGGGGTGAGGTAGGGGTCCTCTTTCATTCTTTTGGATATGGATATCCAACTCTCCCAGCCCCATTTGTTGAAAAGACCATTATGACTCAGTTCAGTGACTTTGGGGGCCTTATCAAAGATCAGTCGGCCATAGATCTGAGGGTCTATCTCTGAATTCTCAATTCGATTCCATTGATCTATATGTCTATCTTTGTGCCAGTACCATGCTGTTTTGGCAACTGTGGCTTTATAATAAGCTTCAAAGTCAGGGAGTGTAAGTTCTCCTACTTCGTTTTTCTTTTTTAGAGTGTCTTTAGCAATTCGAGGCATCTTCTCTTTCCAAATAAATTTGATAACTAGCTTTTCCAAGTCTGCAAAGTAGGTTGTTGGAATTTTGATTGGGATTGCATTGAATCTGTAGATGAGTTTGGGTAGAATTGACATCTTAACGACATTTAGCCTTCCTATCCATGAACATGGAATATTTTTCCATCTTTTAAGGTCCCCTTCTATTTCTTTTAGTAGAGTTATGTAGTTTTCTTTGTATAGGTCTTTTACATCTTTGGTTAAGTTTATTCCTAGGTACTTAATTTTTTTAGTTGCTATTGAAAATGGTATCTTTTTCTTGAGTGTCTCTTCAGTTTGTTCATTTCTAGCATATAGAAACATTACTGACTTATGTGCATTAATCTTGTATCCCGCTACTTTGCTAAATTTGTTTATTAACTCTAGTAGCTGTATCGTCGATTTCTCAGGGTTTTCTAGATATAAGATCATATCGTCTGCAAACAATGACAGTTTTACTTCTTCTTTTCCAATTTGGATGCCTTTTATTTCTTTGTCTTGCCGGATTGCCCTGGCTAGCACTTCCAGCACAATGTTGAATAACAGTGGTGACAGCGGGCATCCTTGTCTTGTTCCTGATCTTAGAGGGAAGGCTTTCAGTCTCTCACCATTGAGTACTATGCTGGCTGTGGGTTTTTCATATATGCTCTTTATCATGTTGAGGAAGTTTCCTTCAATTCCTACCTTTTGAAGTGTTTTTATCAAAAAGGGATGTTGGATTTTGTCAAATGCTTTTTCAGCATCTATTGAGATGATCAATTGATTTTTCCCTTTCGAGTTTTTAATGTGTTGTAATACATTGATTGTTTTTCTTATGTTGAACCATCCTTGCATGCCTGGAATGAACCCCACTTGGTCATGGTGTATGATTTTTTTAATGTGTCTTTGGATTCGATTTGCAAGTATTTTGTTGAGGATTTTTGCATCTATATTCATTAGGGAGATTGGCCGGTAGTTTTCCTTTTTTGTAGCATCTTTGCCTGGTTTTGGTATTAGATTGATGTTAGCTTCATAAAATGAGTTAGGTAGTGTTCCATTTTCTTCAATGTTTTGAAAGAGTTTGAGTAAGATTGGTGTCAGTTCTTTCTGGAAAGTTTGGTAGAATTCCCCTGTGAAGCCATCTGGTCCTGGGCATTTATTTGTGGGAAGATTTTTGATGACTGATTGGATCTCTTTGCTTGTGATGGGTTGGTTGAGGTCTTCTATTTCTTCTCTGGTCAGTCTAGGTTGTTCATATGTTTCCAGGAAATTGTCCATTTCTTCTACATTGTCCAGTTTGTTGCCATACAGTTGTTCATAATATCCTCTTATAATTTTTTTAGTTTCTTCAGGATCTGCAGTTATGTCACCTTTTTCATTCATTATTTTGTTTATATGGGTCTTCTCTCTTTTTGATTTTGTCAGTCTGGCTAGGGGCTTGTCAATCTTGTTGATCTTCTCAAAGAACCAACTTTTGGTGATATTTATGCTCTCTACTGTTTTTTTGTTCTCTATGTCATTTATTTCTGCTTTAATCCTTGTTATTTCTTTTCTTCTACTTGGTTTAGGATTGGTTTGCTGTTCATTTTCTAGCTTCTTCAGTTGATCCATTAGTTCTTTGATTTTGGCTCTTTCTTCCTTTTTAATATATGCGTTTAGTGCTATAAATTTCCCCCTTAGCACTGCTTTTGCTGCATCCCATAGGTTTTGGTATGTTGTGTTCTCATTTTCATTCGTCTCTATATATTTAGCAATTTCTCTTGCTATTTCTTCTTTAACCCACTGATTGTTTAGGAGTGTGTTGTTTAACCTCCAGGTATTTGTGAATTTTCTAAGTCTCTGATGGTTATTGACTTCTAATTGTATTCCATTGTGGTCAGAGAATGTGCTTTGAATAATTTCAATCTTTTTAAATTTATTGAGGCTTGTTTTATGTCCCAGCATATGATCTATTCTGGAGAAAGTTCCGTGAGCACTAGAAAAGTATGTGTATCCTGGTGATTTGGGATGTAATGTCCTGTATATGTCTGTTAAATCTAATTCATTTATCAGATTGTTTAGGTTTTCAGTTTCCTTATTGGTCTTCTGTCTGGTTGATCTATCTATAGGAGAGAGTGATGTGTTGAAGTCTCCCACAATTATTGTGGAAACATCAATTGCTTCCTTTAGTTTTGCCAGTGTTTCTCTCATGTATTTTGTGGCACCTTGGTTGGGTGCATAGACATTTACGATTGTTATTTCTTCTTGCTGAATTGCCCCTTTTATTAGTACGTAGTGGCCTTCTTTGTCTCTCAAAACATCCCTGCATTTGAAGTCTATTTTATCTGAGATTAATATTGCTACACCTGCTTTCTTTTGGCTGTAGCTTGCATGAAATATTTTTTTCCATCCTTTCACTTTCAGTTTCTTTGTGTCCCTGTGTCTAAGATGAGTCTCTTGTATGCAACATAGTGATGGTTCATTTTTTTTTATCCATTCTGCGAATCTATATCTTTTAATTGGGGACTTTAATCCATTTACATTCAACGTTATAACCATGAAGGCATTTCTTGAATCGGCCATCTTATCCTTTGGTTTATGTTTGCCATATTTTTCCCCTCTCTCTATTAATATCCTTTATTGTACCCATACCGAACCTCTTTAGTACTGAACCTTTCTCCAAGTCTCTCTGTCCTGTCTTTGTTTCTCTGTCTGTAGGGCTCCCTTTAGTATCTCCAGTAGGGCAGGTCTCTTGTTAGGAAATTCTCTCAGCATTTGTTTGTCTGTGAAAAATTTAAGCTCTCCCTCAAATTTGAAGGAGAGCTTTGCTGGATAAAGTATTCTTGGCTGGAAATTTTTCTCACTCAGAATTTTAAATATATCGTGCCACTGCCTTCTTGCCTCCATGGTGGCTGCTGAGTAGTCACTACTTAGTCTTATGCTGTTTCCTTTGTATGTGGTGAATTGCTTTTCTCTTGCTGCTTTCAGAACTTTCTCCTTCTCTTCTGTGTTTTTTTTTTTTTTTCACGTGGAAAAAAAGAAAAATTTATTCTGTGTCATTCCTAAGAAGAGAACTAGAACCAGTGCATGTAAGTTATAGGGAAACAATGTCAACACAATATAAAAACAGTTTTTTAAAACTTAAAATTGCCTAAATATGGAAGGAATGACTTGGGAAGAAATATGTACCCTCACACAACCTAGCAAGTGTTATGGATTACTTATCAGGGATGCTAAAAAAGCAAATCCTAGATGGAATGCTGGATTGGATGATTTTCAAGATTCTTTCAACTCTATGATGCAATAAGTTTATCAATAAGAAATAGGGCTATCAGAAAATACATATTTTCTAAATATTTTCTCTAAATAACATCAATAATACAGATACAGAAAATGAAATCATATTTCCCTTACCCCTACCAAATTGAGATAAACCCAATGACCACTTATCCACTAGTCTTGTGTAAATTTAAGTTGAAATATCATCTCCCTCCCCACAATATACATCATTTATTAAATCATTTTTGTAAACATTCTTCTCCATGTGTCTAGCTTTATGAAGCCAAGGTAAAATATATTAACTATCAGAGCACACCGAGTGTTATACAACTATTACTCAGATCAAATTAAAGAAAGGCAAATACTATTTTGTTAGGCCACTCAGAAAAATCTCAGATCCTAGCTTCATTCAACATTACATGCAAAACAAGTTAATGTAGATCACATTGAACTTCATTACCTCTGAGTTAGCATATTCTGCTTGCAACTTTTTGCACTCATCTTTTAGTTTTTCAGATTCTTTCTCACGTTCCAAGGTCATGTTGTCCATTAGCGTTTGAACTTGGACCAATTCTTTCTTGAGCACAGCAACATCTTCTATACCAGGTCTCTGAAGCAGTTCAGTCTTTAAATCTTGAATCTTAGCTGTCTCTTTATTTAACTCTTCTGTCAGATGTGTCACTTTTTCTTCAGCAGCTTCTCGAATACTCTTTTCTTCATCATACTTTGACTTTATATCTGCAATTTCAGTTGCCAGTTGGGCTGCTTTCTGCTCAAATAAGTCTTTCATTTGCTTAATATTGAAATTTTCTGTTTGGGCTTCTTCTAACTGTTGTTCTAAAGACTGTAGTTCTGCTGATGAATCAGCCACCAATCCATCAGATTTAGACTCTTGCTGCTGGAGCCCCTGAAATTTTTCTAATTCTTTCTTTAATTCTTCTGAGTACCATTTTTCTTCCTTAAGTGAAGCCTGTAGGTCTTGGACCTCTTGTCTTAGTAGTGTTATATCATCTCGCTTCAGAGCAAGATTAGCCTCTCCGCCATGACTGGAATCATTGCCAGCATCATGAACAGCCTCATAGTGCTTGAAAAGTTCATCAGCAGATCCGAGAGATTTCATACACTGGGGACATATGAAGCCCTCTGAAGAGCTTTCATTATTGACATCCACTGTATTTATAGGAGTTGCTGATGAATCTAAATCAGAACCTTGAGAGCCAACTCTCCCAGGAGTCCTCTGCAAAATCCTTCTTAACATGGTTTAAACAGCACCCAGCGCCGCCGCGGTGACTCTCCGGACCCACCGGCCCCCACGCGGGGCCACTCACTACTCGGGGGTGCGCGGGCGGGAGGGAGTGGACCAGGAAGGGGCTGGGGGGTGGAGGACAAGGCGAGGCGGTGGCGGCTGCCGCTGGGGCAGCCGCTATTTTCCTCTTCTGTGTTTGACAGTGTGATCAGTATATGTCTTGGAGTGGGTTTATTTGGATTTATTCTATTTGGAGTTCGCTGAGCATTTATGATTTGTGTATTTATGTTGTTTAGAAGATTTGGGAAGTTTTCCCCAACAATTTCTTTGAATACTCTTCCTAGACCTTTACCCTTTTCTTCCCCTTCTGGGACACCAATGAGTCTTATATTTGGACATTTTATATTAACTATCATATCCCTGAGGTCCATTTTGATTTTTTCAATTTTTTTCCCCATTCTTTCTTTTATGCTTTCATTTTCCATTCTGTCATCTTCCAGGTCACTGATTCGTTGTTCAACTTCCTCTAGTCTTGTACTATGAGTGTCCAGAATCTTTTTAATTTGGTCAACAGTTTCTTTAATTTCCATAAGATCATCCATTTTTTTATTTAGTCTTGCAATGTCTTCTTTATGCTCTTCTAGAGTCTTCTTGATTTCCTTCATATCCCGTACTATGGTCTCATTGCTCATCTTTAGTTCTTTGAGTAGCTGCTCTAGGTGCTGTGTCTCTTCTGGTCTTTTGATTTGGGTGCTTGGGCTTGGGTTATCCATATCGTCTGGTTTTTTCATATGCTTTATAATTTTCTGTTGTTTTTGGCCTCATGGCATTTGCTGAACTTGATAGGGTTCTTTTAGAGTTTGTAGACCTATTGAAGTCCTTATCTCTAATTTATCAGATCTACAGCTTCGTGGAGTACACTTTCTCTAACTAACCAGCAGGTGGCGTCCACGAGCCACCTGTTCTCCACAAGCCAGTTCTCCCCTGCTTAGCCTTTTTTTTGAGTGGGGGAGTGAGTCTTGTGGGGCCCAATTGGTGTACCAAGCTTGCGTGTGTAGTTGGTGTTGCCTGCCCTGTATGTGGGGCGTGTTTCTGGGCAGTTGGGGAGGGGGGGTGGCGCTAACAATCAAATCTCCCTGGTGATCCTAGAGTTTTAAAGCTGCTGCAATAGTCTAATCCTTCAGTTCAGTCCTGCCACAGTTTGTCTCTGCCACTGACCCACAAGTCCTTGGTATTGGCGTATGGCTCCTGAGACTTTCAAGTGGGCCCCTCTTCCAGGTTGTGCACCCCGGGTCCTCTGTTGAGGGATGACTGTGCTATGTCACAGGTGAATGCCGTCCCCCCAGCGCAGTTCTGGGCTGCTGGGCTGTGTAGGGAGGCTCCCAGTCTGCTGAAATGATGGCTGAATGGGGCTTTGTTAATTCACACTGCTCCACCTTCCCAACTCTGGGACAATTAGCTGAGGTTGCAGGGAAGGCTAATGTCCACGCCCAGTTTTGTGGTGTGTGCCTGTTATTTGAAGCACTTCCGTCACACTGGGTTGTCTGGGGCAGCTCTGGGCTATGGGGCTGGCGATGGGCAGGAGTGTTTCCTGTCCACCAGGATGGTGGCTGTGAGCGGACACCCCCCTTTTCTTGGGAAGTTGTGGTGTTTAGTGAATTTTCTTGTTGGGGACGATTAAGGTAGCATGTATAAAATCCCCCCTCAGCGATGCCGGAGATATGCAACATGACAGCTGGGGCTGATGCAATAGCGGCTTAAGTTGCCCTCAGCCTTCTATGGAAGTGATAGCCGTTTGCGCCTAAGATTCACATCTAGAGTGCTAGCTTTACTACCTGCCTTCTACCCCAGCAACAGTAGCCACCAATCCTGTGCTAGCCTTACATCTGCCATCCGCCCTAGCAACAGCAGCAGCCAATCCTAGGCCGCCACCCATTCGTACTAGCCACTCCCTCTACCTTAGGGTATATATACCCTGCCTCTTCAATAAAGTTTTGCAGCTTGATCAGAAACCTGTCTTGCTGTCGTTCCTCGTGTCTCTTGTCCCATACCATTCCTCCCTCACAGGATTTGGAGCTTCCGTTGAACGTCCCGCCGGCCGGGACAAACTGGCGCCCAACGTGGGGCTCGAAGTTCTGTGAGAGACGGAACGCCGCACTCAAGGAGAGAGGTACCTCACACTCACCGCACCCGGGATCGCCGCAAATAAACTCGGTCGCGAGACAGATCCGTTCAGCAGTCAAAGAAAGAAAGAAAACCACACCAGGGATCACCGCGGGGAAGCGCGCTCGCGCGACAGATCCGTTCACCAGTCGATCAGTGCCGGCGAAAGGAAAGAAGAAGAAGAAAAGAAAGCAACAAAAGGTAAGCCCCCCCACCCTTATCATGGGACAAGGAATTTCCCAACACGAATTATATGTTAGTCAAGTTAAGCAATCACTCAAGGCATGAGGAACACGAGTAAAGAAAAAAGATCTCACGCGCTTTTTTAATTTCCTGTTACAAACCTGCCCTTGGTTCCCTCAAGAAGGTACTATAGATCACCAGTGCTGGCTAAGAGTTGGAGATTGTTTAAAAGATTATTTTCGAACCTTTGGTCCTGAAAAGGTCCCGGTTACTGCCTTTTCTTATTGGAACCTAATTAATGAAATTCTAAAAGTCCACTCTTGGAGAGGGCGGGCAGAGGGCGGGACTTCCGGTCCGCTGTTCGTGAGCTCCCTTTCCCGGGCGTCTCCCCGCAACCTCCTCAACTTCCCTAGTCCGTGACGCGGCGCCGGACAGAAATCCTACGGGGCAGGGGCACCGGCGAGTGTGAGTTGCAGTTAAAGGAAGATGGACACACACAGTTCAGCCAAAGTCAATGCAAGAAAGAGGAGGAAAGAGGCACCTGGACCCAATGGGGCAACACAGGAAGATGGAATTCCTTCAAAAGTGCCACGCTCTGCAGTAGGCTTACGGCAGCCAGCTCCTTTTTCTGATGAAATTAAAGTTGACTCTAGTAAGCCTT
Source organism: Choloepus didactylus (assembly GCF_015220235.1). Classification (NCBI taxonomy): domain Eukaryota; kingdom Metazoa; phylum Chordata; class Mammalia; order Pilosa; family Megalonychidae; genus Choloepus; species Choloepus didactylus. The sequence goes on from NC_051319.1 coordinate 84,024,097, forward strand.
ATGTCAGGGTAACTATGGAAGAAGCCTGCAGAGGAACTCCTTATGACCGGCCTGTGAGAGTTTATGCAGATGGAATATTTGACTTATTTCACTCTGGTCATGCCCGGGCTCTGATGCAAGCAAAGAACCTTTTCCCTAATACATATCTCATTGTGGGAGTCTGCAGTGATGAGCTGACGCACAACTTCAAAGGCTTCACGGTGATGAATGAAAATGAGCGCTACGATGCAGTGCAGCATTGCCGCTATGTGGATGAAGTGGTGAGGAATGCCCCCTGGACCCTGACACCCGAGTTCCTGGCAGAACACCGGATTGATTTTGTAGCCCATGATGACATCCCTTATTCTTCTGCTGGGAGTGATGATGTTTATAAGCACATCAAGGAAGCAGGCATGTTTGCTCCAACACAGAGGACAGAAGGTATCTCCACATCAGACATCATCACCCGAATTGTCCGGGACTATGATGTGTATGCGAGACGAAACCTACAGAGAGGCTACACAGCTAAGGAGCTCAATGTCAGCTTTATCAATGAGAAGAAATACCATTTGCAGGAGCGGGTTGACAAAGTAAAGAAGAAAGTGAAAGACGTGGAAGAAAGGTCAAAAGAATTTGTTCAGAAGAAACATATGCTGAAAGAAGGAAAAGGCCGGATGCTGCAGGCCATCAGTCCAAAGCAGAGTCCCAGCAGCAGCCCTACTCGTGAACGTTCCCCTTCCCCTTTTCGATGGCCCTTCTCTGGCAAGACTTCCCCACCTTCCTCTCCAGCAAACCTCTCCAGGCACAAGGCTGCAGCCTATGATATCAGTGAGGATGAAGAGGACTAATTTGCCATTCCTCCTTCCCTTTCCCCTTCCTCTGGCCTATCACTTTCAGAGGCTCTCTGTTGAATTCCAAATTGTGATCCCAACACTAAACCCAAGGACAACTACAAAGGAGAGTTTTGGGGCAAGAGGATCTGGGATGGGGGAACCAAACAGCCCATCCTCCAAGAGGTATCAATCGCCCACACCAAGGAGGAGGCTGACTATACCTTAGAAGCCTGTTCTGCATCCCTCTACCCTCTCCAAGGACTTTGCTTTACTGTTTGTATTCATGTGATCTTGACAGGGAAATTGTCATTTTTATTAATTTAAAGAAAATTAGTCTTTCAAATGGAGTAAGTAGAACTAATATTTTGCCCCTGAAGAGTGGGCAGAAGAAGGAAGTGGTGTATCTACCCAGAGGCCTTTTCTTCACACTATAGTGTTTGCCTTCTGTTCTGAAGCAAACTGACTTGCCAAGTCCTTTAAGCAATGGGCCATGTTGATGGGTGATTTGGGGGCCATGGTTGGGAAGGGGGTTATCGTAATTTTGATTTCCTTTAAAAAAAGCTAAAAGCTGAATAATTCAGTCAGACACACCCTAAATGTATTGCTGGCACATGTGCCAATGTGGGAAGAAGGAGCTCTGAGCCTAACTTTTCTTACTCCTTGAGGAGTTTCTTGCTGGACCCAGTGGGATCCATGAAAACACTGATGGGGATGGCACCAGACCACATGGCATCATCTGTAGTCTTTCTGCCATGCTCTTCTCAGAAAACTCTTACCCAGTTATTTGAGAGCCCTTGGCAATCTCTTTACTACAGTGTACCTTTAAAAAAAAGGAGTACTTTGGGGGTTGCTATGATTGAGGAAGGAGGACTATACTCAGTCCAATACAAACTCAGTTTAGATTAATTTCCTGCTGGGAGTAAGTCCCTGGCCCTATTACCCTAATTTCAATGATATTACCTAGCTTTTTACAAAGAATACTTTACAGATGTCTGCAGTTTGAACATGGTCTGTTAATTCATGTTGCTCAGAGCCATATTAAGTATTTAGAGAGGTTTGCACAGAACATAGAGGCAACAGCATAAGGAAACCCCTCCCTTTCTAAAGCAACAGCCTTATCTTGACCTCTTCCCCTCTTAAGAATGCTCTTAACTGGAGCCAGTGCTCCACAGAGTGTTTCTTTCCCTTTGAGATCTGCAGCTGGAAGGGACTTCCTCCCCTGCCCCTCAGCAGGCCACAAAGCATGGGTTCACATTGTAGAAGTAGGTAGCTTCACTTCCTGGCATTTGCTCCCATGTGCCTGGTGGTTATGGTCCCACCACTCCTGTTAGGTTGCTCAGGGGGACTCACCACTTAAACTGTACATCAAAGAATGCTGACACTTCACACTGTGCTGCTGAGCATGAGCTGATTTTTAAACCTGCAGCATCCTGTCTCCTCAGCTACATGACCTAGCAGATCAACCACCAGTAATCGTGTAGCTGGATTCAGGAGAAAATTGCCTATTCCAGGCCCCACCCCCTGTTACTCATAAACACCCCTTCTTAGGGTGGAGTTTTAGTGTTTTCAGCCAAGAAACCCACATTTCATATTTTTCTTGTCCCTCTGCTAATGCTGTGATCCTCCCACAGTCCCTTCCTTGAACACTTTCTGGTGAAACTGGCTCTTCTGCCTGAGAGTCAGAGGCTGGAATCATTGCCTGCCTGCACAGCAGAACTACCTAGGTTCTTAAAACCCAGATCACCCAGAGAGGCAGAGCATGGCAAAGTAAAGGCACAAAGAGGGGGAAACCTCTTGTTATCCTAATGGCCTATGAAAACTGCACTTCAAATTCTTCTCATCAAGTGCTATTTCTACTGTCAAATCTGATTCACACAAGCTTTGGCTTAGGATCTTTTTTTTGAAACAATTGAAGTTAATGTTTTCCCATATTACCCAGCTTCATATGATCACATATTTTAACTTTTCTGCATCAGGTTTCTGTCTTTGGGAATTTTGCCTATTTCTGTCTGGCTTATTCTCTCTGGTACTTGTTCCCTCGAAGCACATTTTACCCAAGGGTATTTGGAAAGGGACATGCTCAGAATGTGGTTTTCCCCCCTGCAGTCATTCCTCTCAGGTATGTTGTCTGGGCCCCAAATGCTTGAGTCTTCCTCCTCCGCTCTTTCAGTGGGCTTCTTTTAGCATTTCCTTTACCTGGAATATGAGCTCCAGGCTAATCACCTGTGAGACTGCTAGGGCCAGCATGTGTACAAGTTCTTGGAAGATTCTCCCACCCCTTTTGGTGAGCTACTGCCTCAGTCTCTAACACTAGAAAATTTTCAAATAATTTTGACTGAAGGCAAAAACTTTTATGGCAGATATAGAGATTAAACCATATTAAATACCTTGGGATAAATGTGATCCAAGGTGCTGGGCAAGGGTGGGTAGATGGAAGAAGCTGTTGGAATTGATGCATTATTTGATCGCTGACCTAATTAAATAAGGTTAGTTTGCATACCACAGACACGCCTGTAATCCATAAGTCTTCAAATATTAATGTTTGAGGCTATGGAGCTATTTCCCTGAGTTCTATACACAAGGAAACAGTCCTATACACAAGAGAACTTTAAAAGTTGGTTGGTCTCAGAGCTTCTGTCTGCAAGATAGAAGGTGGCTGGAGATAAAAGCCCCATAGCCAATCTGAGGATGTGCTATTTCAGCAATTACCTTGTGGTGACCTGGGCAGAAAGTTTGCTCTTTTCATACACTAGACTCAGGAGTACTGCAGTATTGAAGTTGAATCTTTAGAGGAATAGAAATGGATCATTTGTGCTGCTGCAGTTGCCTCTGGGAGCTAGATCCAAAGACCATCATTTTTACGAAGCTTAGGTAAGAAGGTTAGGGATGAGTGGAGGTTAAAACTCCTGAAGAGGAGAAAAAATATTATAACTTTTTTTTACCTTTTCCATTGCTGATGACTTCTGAGGCAGCACCCAAGTTACGTTTTTATTTTACTTGTGACCAGACAGGGTGTAAAGCAATCTCTGGATATTCACTTCACAATGGATCTTCACAGTGCTTTTGATACTCTATTTCTGCATTATCTTGGCTTGTGGATAACTTTTCTGGAGCTTATTGCCTTTTTAATCCTATTCCAGATCTCTTTTCTGAAATCTTTCCAAATCAATTATATTTTGCTGCTTTACTTTAATTCCCTAAAAGCCATAGCTTCTAAATTTTCTGTTAGCATACCTCTCACCAGAAGTTGAACCAGTAATACAGGTAGAAAAAAAATTCCCTTAACAATGTTTTTAACAGTATTTTTTTTAAAGCTTATCAATATAAGTATTTTTTAAGGTAATATTTTTCAAAGTCATAACAATGATTGTTTTTGTTTTCTCTCATACAACATATTGTCATGGGATAAAGAGTGGTCCCTAGCTTCTATTTTTCCAAATAAATAAGTAGAACATGTTCTTGGGATTGTGTTATTAAATATTTCCTTAAAAATAAAAAAGAAAAGATTTTCAAAAAAAATAAAAAAAAAAAATAAAAGTCCACTCTTCAGCTCCAGACGTTCAAAACCTCTGTAAATTAGGAGAGGAAGCTTTGAGAGAGCACTCTCGCCCTGCTTCAGCATGCGGCTCAGTAATTATTAACATGCCTGAATATCCTTTAAACGAAAATTCTAACAGGGATAGGCCAAATACCCCAACCAGTCAAGTCAGTTTGTCGCCCGATCAGTATGAAATCAAACCAAAGGCTAAAATTTCTCCCACTTTGGAGGAACCGGAGGTTAAAATTTCTCCCTCTTTAGAAAGCAACTCCCTTCCTCCGTTTCGGCCACCCCCTTATGCACCCGATTTTTTCAAACCATATTCTCATTTTTATCCAGTCATGCCCTTATCTCAGTTTCATGCTTTAGAAGAAGCCACAGAAAATCTCCGGCTACACGCCGATACTTTTAGAGAAACTTTTAAACAGGAGCGGCAGCATACCGCCGATTTGCTCGCGGACCTCCGGTCGGCAACTCAAAGCATTGCAGCCCTTTCGCTTCCAGAAAATGCCCGCTCATCGTGCCTCCATTGTACTCGCCGCGCCTATGCTTTTCCGGTTACGCGTAGTCAGACTCGAGATTCTCAAAATGGCGTCGCCGGCTCCCAAAATGGCGCTGCCGGTTCTCAACATGGTGTCGCGGGTTCCAAAAATGGCGATTCTGGTAGCGATAGCGAGGAGAGTAATAAATCAGATTCTCCCGACTCTAGCGAAGGAGAGCAGGAGGAATCTAGTTCCACCTCAACTGCTAAATATAAAAAACTTAGTCTAACATATCTAGAGAAATTAAAAAAGGCAGTGAGTGATTATGGCGCTACCGCTCCCTTCACGCTCGCCCTACTGGAGAGCCTTAGTGAAAAGGAACTTATTCCTAATGATTGCTTCCAGCTAGCCAGAGCTGCCTTGTCTGGCGGTGATTTCCTGTTATGGAAATCTGATTATGAGGAGCATTGTAAAAAATATGCCACCCGCAATGCCCGTAAGGCCACTTCTAAAACTTGGACCTTAAATAAATTTTTAGGTCAAAGTCCCTACCATCAGAGTGATAAGCAGGCTCAATTCCCCCCAGGTCTCTTAGTGCAAATACAAACGGCCGCGCTTAGAGCATGGAAAAAACTTCCGCAAAAGGGCGCCACCACTGCCTCTCTTGCTAAATTAAGACAGGGGCCTGATGAGCCGTATACTGATTTCCTTAGCCGCCTGCAAAACATGGCTGAGCGCTTATTTGGGGCTAGCGAAAACGAAAGTGATTTTATTAAACACCTGGCCTATGAAAATGCTAACGCTGCCTGCCAAGCAGCAATCCGTCCCTTTCGTAATACTAATCTTAATAATTATATAAAGCTCTGTTCTGGCATCGGGCCCACTCAAACCCTTGGAATAGCTATTGGCGCCACTCTTCAAAATTGTGCAGCGCAGCACAAAAATTTCGCGGCACAAGCAAAGCCTCCAACATTCTATAATTGTAAGCAACCTGGCCATTTTTCAAGCTAGTTTGCAAACAGGAGAAGCTTCGAAGCATGTTATTTCTCATTTACTACATTGCTTCGCTATTTTAGGCCAACCTAAAATCATTAAAACAGACAATGGGCCTGGATATACTGGAAAAAATTTTCAAACCTTCTGTCAACAATTACAAATTAAGCATATCACGGGAATACCGTATAACCCCCAGGGGCAAGGAATGGTAGAACGAGCACATCGCACCTTAAAAAATGCCCTGTGCCGTTTAGCCGAAAGTACTCTCAATCTCACCAAACAACGACCTCGAGACCTTTTACATCACGCTCTTTTTGTTCTTAACTTCCTAACTCTGGATGATGAAGGACAATCTGCAGCTGACAGACATTGGCATCCCAAAACGCAAACGCAACAAGCCACTGTTATGTGGCGTGACCCCTTAACGTCAGAATGGAATGGGCCTGACCCCGTGATTATTTGGGGACGAGGCTCTGCTTGCATATACGATCAACAGAGGGAAGGTCCTCATTGGCTTCCAGAACGGCTGATAAAACACATTAATTCTTCATTGCCGAAACAAACCCCTGAGACACTTCCTTCCCCTCCTCTTAATGATAACCTTTCCAGGGTAGAAGCCTCTCCCTGAGAAAAATGTCTTTCTTTTCTCTTCCAGGGCATCAATAACTCCTGCTATAACCCATCCGGAGACGACCAGCCCGCACACAACCGGAAGTGGAGAGAAGTCCTGCTTACAGGTTTATTCCATCACTAATCACATGAATTACCACTTAAATTACTATTGGCTTTTCTTAATTGGTCTTCTGGCTTTGCTGTTTGCAGCGGGATTAGCAACTGTTGCCCCAAAAGATTGGAATCCGTTAGAAAGATCCCTGCTTGCTATAGCATATTTGTGCATTGTAGGGTGTATTACTTTGCTAGCTTGTCTCCCTTAACAGGGAAGAACCTATAGCCTCTATTAGTATGGCTTTCTTATGCCTACTGCCATTTAAAGTTGCCGCCTTATATTTTCTCCTGCAAAGTGTGCATGCCACCTTCGGCAACTCCAACCCCCATCAGCCTTGGAAATGGACCTTAGCACGATGGGAAGATTCCACAGTTATACAAACCCAAGTTACAGCAGGATGCCCCTCCTTCCTTGTTTATGCCAGTGATCTAATTAAATGTTCAGACGGCACACCATGCCTTAACAAAGCCCAATATTACATGTGCCCGGCCTCCAACCCCAGAAAACAATATTGCAATACTCCCAACCAGTACTATTGTGCATACTGGGGGTGTGAAACATTAGCTACCAATTGGAAACCTTCCGCCCCTGATCACTACCTAACTTTAAAATGGTCCCCCCTTGGCTGCACACTCGGTAAACGCACCACCTTATCTACATTCGGTGACTCAAATTGTGAAAAATTAAATCTCACCGTACAACTCCCCACTGATAACTCTTGGTTAAACGGTCGGACATGGGACTTTCGAATCTACTTATTTTCATCAACCGACCCAGGAACTCTTATCGTAATAAAGAAGGAAGCAGTACAGCAAAAACCTTCTGCCATTGGACCAAATATAGTGCTCGCGCCTCCAGCTACCCCTCCTGTCCCGAGCACGCCCCGTACAAATCTTTCCAAAATTCACCCCACTACTCCCCCTTTTATTAGCATCCCAATATTGTCGTCCTCAAGCCCGTCCATATCATTTGACAGCCCGCTTTGGCCACTACTCCAAGCCACCTTTCTCTCTCTAAACTCCTCCCAGCCTAATTTTACTCGTAGTTGTTGGCTGTGTTTCTCTGCCAAGCCTCCTTATTATGATGCTATAGCTCTTAATGTTACATTTAATACTTCTAATGAAGACAATCCTTCCCAATGCCCTTGGAATGCAAGAAAAATTGGTCTCACTATGCAATCCGTTCTTCACTCTGGGCATTGTATTGGTAATATTTCTGCCTCCTTAAAAACAGTCTGTGCACAGTCGTCCTCTCCATCGCCTGGTAAATTCTATATCCCCCCAACAGGGGCAAAATGGCTGTGCTCTTCCACGGGGCTTACTTCTTGCGTATCAGCAAAAGCCCTAACTGAAACAGGGGAAATGTGCCTCTTAGTGGCTGTGTTACCCCATGTCCTCTTTCATACAGAGGAAGACCTTTATCACCACTTGGTCGCGCAGTCTCCAGCCATGCTAAGAAAGAAAAGAGAACTTGTTACGGTTGTTACTATTGCTTCTCTTTTAGGTATTACTGGCCTAGGCACCGGAACTGCCTCTATCGTTCTCCAAAACCAAGGCTTCTCCCACCTAAGAGCTGCTATAGACGAAGATTTAGCCTGCATTGAAACCTCCATTACCCATCTTGAAAAATCCCTTACGTCCCTATTGGAGGTTGTTCTCCAAAACAGGAGAGGCTTAGATCTGCTTTTCCTTAAGCAAGGAGGGCTTTGTGCTGTGCTGGGCGAGGAATGCTGCTTTTACGCTGACCATTCTAGCATAGTTAAGGATTCTATGACCAAACTTAGGGAAGGAATTGAAAATCGCAAACGTGAGCGAGAAACCCAAGGGGGTATCTCCTGGGGACTTAATGGAATCCTCCCTTACCTCCTTCCTATACTAGGCCCCTTAGTAACCATAATCCTTATAATATCTTTTGCTCCTTGGGCCATAAAAAGAATAATACAGCTAGTTAAGGATCAAATTGACTCTGCCCTAAGCAAGCCTATTCAAGTGCATTATCACCGGCTTCACCTCGCTGACCAGGGTTTGGATCCAGATCATCTGACTGCTACCCACCCTTACGGGTAAGAAACCCCCTCCTACGGGAGCAGCATATAACTCGAAAATATGCTTCTAGCGTATGCTATGATTGGTACCGCTGGGTGCGAGGCAAAGCACTGCAAAGGAGGGCCAAAGCAACTAAAGGCCATTTTCGAGCTCCTTGAGAAATATGCCTCATTTGCATAGGGGTTTTGCTCTGCCAAAAACTCCCCTCCCCAGAAAAACAGAGCCACAAACAACTTGGGGAATGAGGCCTCTATTTCCCCCAGCAGGTTAATGCCAAAAGAGTGCTCGATCAGCATTCTTCCTCCATCCTTTTGAAAAACAAAGGGAGGAGATGTTGGGGACGATTAAGGTAGCATGTATAAAATCCCCCCTCAGCGATGCCGGAGATATGCAACATGACAGCTGGGGCTGATGCAATAGCGGCTTAAGTTGCCCTCAGCCTTCTATGGAAGTGATAGCCGTTTGCGCCTAAGATTCACATCTAGAGTGCTAGCTTTACTACCTGCCTTCTACCCCAGCAACAGTAGCCACCAATCCTGTGCTAGCCTTACATCTGCCATCCGCCCTAGCAACAGCAGCAGCCAATCCTAGGCCGCCACCCATTCGTACTAGCCACTCCCTCTACCTTAGGGTATATATACCCTGCCTCTTCAATAAAGTTTTGCAGCTTGATCAGAAACCTGTCTTGCTGTCGTTCCTCGTGTCTCTTGTCCCATACCATTCCTCCCTCACAGGATTTGGAGCTTCCGTTGAACGTCCCGCCGGCCGGGACATTTTCTCAGCCACTGAATTATTGCCTTTTGTCCCAGAGCTCTCTTAGTTCTGCTCTTGAATTGACGTGCCCAAATTGAAAGTCTCTGAAGCTTTCTGTATTGGGCTTAGATTTCGCTGATCTCAGCAGTTCGACGTTTTCATGAGTGTTGTATGAAGTATGCCCAAAGTCAGATTGCTCTGTGGTGTCCAGTCCACGCAGTTCCTGGCTTTCTACCTACTTTCCTGGAGGAGTAACTAAAACATACAGCTCACCAGTCTGCCATCTTGCCTGTGTGTAGTTTTAAAAGCAATCCAATTTGGTTGCATTTACCACCACAAAATTGAAATTTAATATGTATAGGTTTAGCCTTGAAGAACTTAATCATTCATGACTGAAATAGCCAGCCTCTTCCTCAACCATTCTAGTAGAAATTTGAGCCAAGAGCCCCTAAAAGCTGAAACTGCCCTTTTTTCTTCCTCCAGGTCACCACTTAAAGGATGGGAAGCCTGATGGTTCCAGATGACTGATTTCTCCATTTGTGATGATGTGGCCAAAGAACCAATTAAAAAGGAGAAAAGGAAGAAGGAGTATTGCTCCTCATGCCTCCCTTAGTCCCCTTGGGAGCTCAAAGAACTAAGGAAAGGAAGAATAGTCTGGTATAAAAACTGCACAGAATTTAATCTAAAGAAGCAAACCAGTGGATAGTGGACTACTGGTTGCTAAATGATGAAAACTGATGTCAAAAATAACAAGTGCAAATTCTTTAAATAGTTCCTTAAAAAAATACTACATAGCAGAATATGTCAACATACCTCCAACACTGTCCAAAAGAGAAGGTATCCTAACCAGAGGATGTGAAGTTTGCAATCTATGTGACAGGTAGGCAGTTCAGTGAAGAAGGGTGATGCAATCCTTCACAGTTCAAAAGAAAAAAAATCTCTTCAGGAACTTAGCTTCCTTATTTTAAAATACCATGTTCTTCGAATGTAACTGTGCTGGTTTGAAGCTGTTATGTACCCCAGAAAATGCCATGTTCTTTTAATCCATTCTTGCTGGGTGCAGACCTATTGTGGGTGGGACCTTTTCATTAGGTTGTTCCAACTGAGATGTGACCCACGCAATTCAAGCTGGGTCTTAATCCTTTACTGGAGTCCTTTATGAGAGGACAGAAGCAGAAAAGGCAAAGAGAGATCAGAGAGAGAAAACACCCAAAGAGCTTGGAGAGAAAGCCCTCAGAGAAGCTGACAGGGGAAGCCACTGAAGTTAGAAACTGAAAGCAATGAAACCTGGGAAAGAAGGACCAGCAGATGCCAGCCACGTGCTTTCCCATGTGACAGGGGTGTCCCAGATGCTGGCGGCCTTTCTTCAGAGTCCAGTTATCTGCCTGTTGATGCCTTGAGTTGGACATTTTCATGGCCTAAGAACTATAATTTGCAAGTTAATAAATCTCCATTGTAAAAGCCAACCCATTTCTGGTATTTTGCATTTCAGCAGCTTTAGTGAACCAAAACAGTAACTTTATGGTTATTGGATAATTTGTAACCAGAAAGAGGTGGCCTGGAAATGGATTCCCATTTTCAAATAAGCAGATAACACCATCTACTATAATTTAATGAAATAGCATCCTGATTTATAATTCAAAGTTTTATAAATTTTGCTAGATGCTCACCTCCCGCGGGGCGAGGTAGAGGCCGGCGCGCCGAGTTGGCGGGGACGGGAGGGAGGGAGGCCGGGGTCGCTCCCGGGTAAACTTGGCTCTGTCTCCTTTCTCCGGAGCCGCTGCACAAGGAGCGCCAGGCCGGGGCGGAGTGCGGGCTCGCGCGGCAAGTGAGCGCCGAGGTCACGAAATGGATTCCAGTGAACAGGAGACCCAGAAAACGGAAACGAAGGGAGAACGAAGAGGTGTTTGAAAAGGCTTGTTTTATGTCCCAGCATATGGTCCCTTCTGGAGAAAGTTCCGTGATCACTAGAGAAAAATGAGTGTCCTGGTGCTTTGGGATGTAAGACTTGTCTCTGAACTGCAATCTCTGATGATCTTGGTTTGAATAATAATCCACAGAAGACTTTTTAAAATAGACCGCTCTGCATCTGGCCTGTGCCAATGGCCATGCAGAAGTGGTAACTCTCCTGGTAGAGAGAAAGTGCCAGCTGAACGTCTATGACAGTGAACAAAGGACAGCTCTGATGAAGGCTATACAATGCAAGGAAGAGGAATGTGCAACCATTCTGCTACAACATGGTGCTGACCCAGATATTATGGATGCCAGTGGCAACACGGCTCTCCACTATGCTGTCTGTGCTCAGCATATACCAATAGCAGCCAAACTGCTTTCATACAATGCAAATATTGAGGCAAGAAACGAGGATGGCTTCACACCACTTTTACTTGCTGTAGATGAAAACAAACAGCAAATGGTGGAATTTTTAGTAAATAAAGAAGCAAATATACATGCAGTTGATAAGACAAAAAGCAGTCACAAACTGATTTCTGAGTATAAAGAAAAAAAGCTACCTGTGAGTTCCTCTCAAAATAATAATCCAGGAGAGGAAGAGCATTCTGAAGAAGACTCTTTAAGCAGGCTTTCCAACAAACCTGGCATTGATGATTCATGTCCTACATCAGATGATAAAGACTTCGATTTTGATCCCAAGACTCTCCCCAAACCAAGCTTAACAAAGCTAATGACTGCTCCTCAGCAATTCAGGAAAAACATAGAAGAATATCGTAGCATTGTGAGACCACAAAATAGAACCTTGTTGGAGGACAGTAGTTCTTATAGTGCACGTGAAGAAGATGTGGTTGAAACTCTCCAAAAGTTGCCAGTCAGAGTCCAGGGCCTCCCTCATGCTGCCTTTCCATCACCTGACCCTCTTCTAAAACCTCCCCTCGAGTCTTCAGCAGTCCCTGGTGCTACAAAGGAAGGAATAACAAAACCAGCAATTATAGAAAAAGGAGCCTGTGTTGGTATTACTGAAAGTGCTCCAAGAGAATGCGGGGACTGAGCTTGTACCTCGGCTTGCCAGGCCTGGGCCAGGGGACCTGATCACCCCCTGGGGAGGGTAGTAGGTACGGGCGTGAGTGCCCTCTGCAGCCCCCCCGAGCCTGAGGAGCGAGGTCAAGGCAGCTCCCTTTTCCTCACCCAAAATGCCACTGGCAGGGGAGGCTTGCCGGAGGAAACCGCCTTTCTCCCAACTGCCCTTTCCCCACTTCCTTATCTTGCCCACTCACTCCCTGGTGCCAAGGCCACTCCTGCCACCGCCAGCGCGCATGCACCGTGGCCAGAACAACCCCCGCCCGCTGCAACGGCTCCTGCGTCCTCTCAGAACCAATCCTAGCCCCTCTTCCTTCAGTATTGCCATTTAAGGCTACTTCACCCCGTTTCCAGCCCTGCCCTTCTTACCAACCTATATAACCTGTAATCACCCCTGAATAAATCTCTTTGGCGCATACTCCTACTGGATGAAGAGTGTTTTTGTCCTTATCGCCGCCCTCCTTGCACGCCTCTCGCCGAGGACTTTGGCCACGTCCTCCGCCTCGCCCTCGCCTCCGGGAAAGAGCCCCCGCCGCCGGTACCCTTTAAGCAGCCCCGAGAGCTGAGGGCTCGGCTACCGGCCGCCACTCCCCCTAGAAGCAGTAACCCCGACCGCAACTGGTGCCCCGTGTGAGGGACGTCTCCACACGACAGTTTGGCAGGTCACTCGCTCGCCCGGACGCCTCTCCAGCTTCCCGTTTCCTCGCCTGCAAGGTAGGGCCGCCTCTCCCTCGCCGCTTCCGGAGCCGTGTGAGGTTCCTTGCTCCGAAGCCGCTCCTCCCTTCCCCCACGCTCTCTTCATCCAGTAGGAACTCCTCCCTTCCCCCACGCTCTCTTCATCCTCTTGTATGCGCACTTCTATGACCCCCGTTCCTCCTAACACTCTCCCTCTTCCCCTCCATTACTTTGCTGTAGTTCTTTGTATCTTTATTTCCTCATTTGGTGCCGTGTGCCTCTTTGCAACCGCCCCCCCTGACTGCTCTCGTTGCCAAAGGGCACTGCTTTCTGCTCTCGCCGTCTCCTTCGGCCTTGCAGCCACAGTTTATCTCATTCTCTCTGCTCGATAAACAACTCCTCCTTCTCCTCCCCGCCAGCCGGCCGGCCCGGCTCGGGAACAACTCCCCCTCCTCTCCCCTCAGCTATGGGTAATCGTATATCTACATGTCAGGCACCTCAAGTTCGTGCTCTGGCCGGTCTCCTAGACACGCATAGCTGTAAAGTGTCTGTCCGGCAGCTGCAGATATACTGGGATCTCCTGCTGCCCTTTAACCCATGGCTCACCACTTGCCATCTTTGGGACCCTGTTACTTATGATCGCCTTATTGATCGAGTCACTAACGCCATGGAACATGAGAGCAAGCGTTTCCCTCCCGGCTTGCTCCCCACCTTGATAACCATCCGCTCCTGCCTTCAAGGCTCCCTCCCCCCTGATAGAGGCCCCGTTAAATCCAAAGAGGCCCTATCAACCCAGCCAACAGACTCGGATAGCGATACTAATTCAAATCATGACTCGGACACGGAGTCCTTAGTCGAGCAGATTAACAACGCGCTCGAGGTGACTCCCAAAAAGCAAAATAACACTGCGCCACGCCAAGATGGCGAACTTCCTCCTTCTTCTTCCATCGAGGGGAGGAAATGCTCCGGCGATGACGTCAGCCCTAAGCTGGGCCGGAAACCACATACGCTTTACCCCGCCCTTCCACAGGGCGGAGCTAGTCCACCATCTTATGCCTTGGACCCCACCCTTTCACAGGGTGGGACTGATCCACCATCTTGTGTCTTAGCCACGCCCACCGCGCCGCCATCTTGCGACGCTTGGGGCCTCCCACTCCCGCCTCTCCCTCCGGCGAGCTCCCCTTCGGAGCCGCTACCGGCAGCTGCCGCCGTTCCTCCCACCCTGCCGACTAACAACCCCTGGCTGCCTTCTGCACCTCAAGGCAACCCTTGGGGCAACGCTCCCCCTACCCCCACTCCCGCGCCAAGCCCTCTGCAAGCGCGTCCTCCTTTCTCTCGTGCCTTTCACTGCTTTCCTCTTAACCTTGCCCCCACCCCACAGAGGCCGCATGACTGGTATCCCATTGACTTAGATACTATCAAGCAGCTTCGCAAGGCCGTCAAGGAGGACGGGTTAGGTAGCCCATATGCTTCCCAAATACTGCAGGATCTCGGCATGGACTTTTGCCTCCCCCAAGACTGGGCCTCGCTTGCCCGTTCAATTTTTAACCCCGGTCAGTTTGTTGACTGGCGTGCTCACTTCCAGGCAGAAGCAGCTAAGCAAAGTGAGCAAGATGCAGCCATTGGAGTCTATCATCCCCCCGAAGCCTATTTGGGCACTGGAGCGTTTCTAAATGCGTCTGCTTATATTAATGCCCCTGCTGCCTTCTGGACTATCCTCAGAGGCATCGCCTTACGCGCGTTTGCCAATTGCTCTGCCTGTCGGCCTAATAAATTCACCAAGCTCTTCCAGGAGCCAAGTAAACCTTTCGCCACCTTTGTCTCCAGAGTCGAAGAAACCTGTGCTCAAAAGCCCTCCAGCCGCACTTCAAGTACAAGCAGCGCATCCGGAGGCCGCACCTCAGCTACAAACAACGCATCGCCAACCCCACCACCCCAGCTTCCTCTGCCCCCTTCTCGTTATTCCTCTCCCCTCCTCAGCCTCATCCAAGCCGCCTTTGCCTCAGTAAACTCCTCCAACCCCAATTTTACCTCCTCCTGCTGGCTCTGCCTCTCCACCTCTTCCTCACTGTACGAGCCCGTTGCCTCCAACCTCTCCTTTTCAGAAAGCACAGAAGACAGCCCCTCGGAATGCAGTTGGAATACCTCTGCCGTCCCCCTAACCTTTCATTCAGTCTCCTATACGGGAAAGTGCGTCCGTCCTCGCTCCAGTAACTCTCCCGACCTCACTGCCTGTGCCAGCTACTCATCTCCCAGCAGCTCGGCAAAATTTCTCATTCCTCATAACTCCTCCCAATGGCTCTGCTCCTCTACAGGACTTACCCCCTGTCTCAGCACGAATATCATCAGTGAATATAAAGAAACTTGCCTCCTAATTGTCCTTATCCCTAGGGTCTTATACCACAGCGAAGAAAAAACTGCAGCTCCTGCCCTTCTGCAAAAGCGAGAGCCCATCACCGTCCTTACAATTGCCTCCCTCCTAGGTCTTGCCGGCGCTGGCACCGGAATCGCTGCGTTAGCCAGTCAAGGCTCCGCCCTAACTCACCTCAGGGCGGCTGTTGACGAGGACATTCGCCACCTACAAAACGCTATTTACCATCTAAAAAATTCTGTCAATTCCCTCTCTGAAGTCGTGCTCCAAAACCGCCGAGGTCTTGACCTTCTCCTCCTCAAAGAAGGAGGCCTCTGCGCCGCCCTAGGAGAAGAGTGCTGTGTATATGCCAATTCCACAGGTCTCGTCGAGGACAGCCTGAAAAGGGTCCGAGAGGGACTGGAAAAGCGTAAAAGAGATCGTGAAGCCACCAATTATTGGTCCAGTTTTTTCACTCCCATCCTCCCATACATCCTTCCTTTTCTTGGCCCCCTATTAATAATTATTCTAGCTCTCATCTTAGGACCCTGCATCATCCGCAAAATTGTCCAGCTTGTAAGAAAACAAACAGATGCCATTTTTTCCTCGTTCGTGCAAATCCAGTATCAGCGACTCGCCACCTCTGACGCCCCCCACTCCAAGATGACAACCAACCCTCCGCGACCTCAACGCCACCGGTCAACCCGCCGACCGCGAGGCCCTTCTCAATCACCTGAACATCGCTCTCGCCTCGAGTTCCAGCTTCTCTGAACCCCTGAACTTTAAACCCCTGAACTTTAAACCCCTGAACTTTAAACCCCTCACCTTCGCCCAGCCCGCTGCAGCGGAGCCATTGTCAAGCGCCCGGGCACCACATCAACACTAAGCTCCAGCCTCGCTGAACCACCGTCAACCCCTTTTTCCCTTCCCTGACCTCCCCCTTCCCTCACCCTTAGCGGACCTCTCCGGTAAAGCCTCTTCCTCTAATTAGAAAAGAAAGGGGAATTGCGGGGACTGAGCTTGTACCTCGGCTTGCCAGGCCTGGGCCAGGGGACCTGATCACCCCCTGGGGAGGGTAGTAGGTACGGGCGTGAGTGCCCTCTGCAGCCCCCCCGAGCCTGAGGAGCGAGGTCAAGGCAGCTCCCTTTTCCTCACCCAAAATGCCACTGGCAGGGGAGGCTTGCCGGAGGAAACCGCCTTTCTCCCAACTGCCCTTTCCCCACTTCCTTATCTTGCCCACTCACTCCCTGGTGCCAAGGCCACTCCTGCCACCGCCAGCGCGCATGCACCGTGGCCAGAACAACCCCCGCCCGCTGCAACGGCTCCTGCGTCCTCTCAGAACCAATCCTAGCCCCTCTTCCTTCAGTATTGCCATTTAAGGCTACTTCACCCCGTTTCCAGCCCTGCCCTTCTTACCAACCTATATAACCTGTAATCACCCCTGAATAAATCTCTTTGGCGCATACCCCTACTGGATGAAGAGTGTCTTGTCCCTATCGCCGCCCTCCTTGCACGCCTCTCGCCGAGGACTCTGGCCACGTCCTCCGCCTCGCCCTCGCCTCCGGGAAAGAGCCCCCGCCGCCGGTAACCTTTAAGCAGCCCCGAGAGCTGAGGGCTCGGCTACCGGCCGCCACTCCCCCTAGAAGCAGTAACCCCGACCGCAAGAGAACAAATGACTAGTGGCAATATGACTTCTGTTGTTGGAGCACACAAAGATGATAGAAGTGTGGAAGAAGTGAGGTTCTGAACTTCCAGTTATTGATCAGCTGCTTTCTTTGTAAAAATAGAGAGGATTCATATGGCAACAGGATGAGGACTATATAATCAACAAGTCCTATTGGGTATCATTTCTTTTTGGAACAGTGTATTCACAAATAGGATTTCTGTCTCTGGGAACTTGCACATCTGTAGAAAACAAATGAAAAATTGGTAAGAAACCATAAAATAAAATAAATACCCTTAATGCTAATTATATCATTCAGATATAATCTATAATTGCATTAAGTATGAGTTTGCACTGGTTCTCTATATATGGTAAAGTAATATACATTACAATATATTTATAAACCCAAATTGTTATCTGGTACATAATTGTGTTTAGATTAGAAATTTCAGGTGTTATAAAAAATACTCATTAAAATACCTTGAGAATGAACTGTAATATTTAATTCAACATACTCCTGGTCCTAGATTGTAAACATGAAATATATTCTTTGAAGAAGTAGATTTTACTTTTTTTGTACTTTGAGGACAGAAAGCATTTTAGTTATGATATAGTTCTTCTATATATGTTACTTTGCTTGTTTGAATTAATAAAGTATCTGAATTTCTTTGCTTACTTCTAAAAAAAAAAAAAAAAAATTTTGCTAGTATGAATTGATGCCTAAGGTCTGGCCACTCTTGGTTGTATTGATAAACTCAAGCTTCTGACCAACCTGCCACCAAGCCTTACCATTTCTTCCTTTAAAATATCATACAATAAAAATGTAGCTTATGAGTGGTGACAATGTGATTGCAAAAGCCATATGGACCACACTCCCCTTTGTCTAGTTTATGGATGGATGAGTAGAAAAATGGGGGAAGGAAACAAACAAACAAAAAAACAAAGGCACCCAGTGTTCTTTTTACTTTAATTGCTCTTTTTCACTTTAATTATTAGTCTTGTTATTTTTGTGTGTGTGGTAATGAAGGTGTCAGGGATTGATTTTGGTGATGAATGCACAACTATGTAATGGTACTATGAACACTCAAATGTACGCTTTGTTTTGTATGACTGCATGGTATGTGAATATATCTCAATAAAATGAATTTAAAAAAATATATCATACAAGTGCTGAGGAAACTGGATCTCTATACAGAAAAGAAAGAATGGGGACCCCCTACCTCACATCATATACAAAAATCAATTCAAAATGGATCAAAGATCTAAATATAAGAACTAGAACTATAAAATTCCTAGAAGAAAACATAGGAAGGAATCTTCAGGACCTTGCCTTCTTAGGCAATGGTTTCTTAGACTTTACATTCAAGGCACAAGCAAAAAAAGAAAAAAAAATAGATAAATGGGATCTCATCAAATTAAAAACTTTTGTGTTTCAAAGGACTTTACCATGAAAGTAAAATGACAACCAAACAACACGAGAAACTATTTGGAAACCACATATCTGAAAAGGGTTTAATATCCAGAATATACGAAGAAAACCTATAACTTAACAAGAAAAAGACAAACAACCCAACTTAAAAAATGGGCAAAAGAGTTGAATAGACATTTCTCCAAAGAAGATATACAGATGGCCAGAAAGCACATGAAAAGATGCTCAACATCTTTAGCCATGAGGGAAAAGCAAATCAAAACCACCAGGAGATACGGCTTCCCACCCACTAGAATAGCTACTATTTTCAAAAAATCAGAAAATTACAAGTGTTGTAAATGATGTGGAGAAATGGAAACACTCATCCATTACTGATGGGAATGTAAAATGGCATGGCCACTGTGGAAGGCAGACTGACACTCCTCAGAAAGTTAAGGATATAATTACCATATGGCCCAGTGATCCCACTTCTAGGTAAATACCCAAAAGAATTGAAAGTAGGGACTCAAACAGATATTAGTACACTGATGTTCATAGAGGCATTATTCACAATTGCCAAAAGATGGAAGCAACCTAAGTGTCCAACCAATGAGTGGATAAACAAAATGCAGTATATAAACACAATGGAATATTATCAACAGTAAAAAGGAATGATGTTCTGATACATGCGACAACATGAATGAACCTTGAAGACATGATGTTGAGTGAAATAAGCCAGACACAAAATGACAAATATTGCCAATATGAAATAATTAAAATAGGCAAACTCACAGAGTCATAATCTAGAATATAAGCTACCAGGGGATGGGGTGGGAGTAGGGAATAGGGTGTTAACTCTTAAATTTTACAGAGTTTCTGTTTGGGATAATGGTATAGTCTTGGTAATAGATGGTGGTGTTGGTAGCACAACATTTTGAACATAACAGCTCTGAATTATATACATGAATTTAATTAAAAGGGAAATTATAGGTAGTATAGCTATTACTAGAATAAATTTTTTTTAATCCATAGGACTAAAAAAAATTTTTTAATTAAAAAAAAATTTTTTTAAGCCCTGGAACTAAAAGCAGAAGATGGCAGCATAGAGAGGAGTGGAAGCTAGTTAGTCCCCCTGGAACAGGTAATAAACAACCAGGAACAACTAGTAAATAATCTGGAATAACTGCTGGGGGACAAATGTGACTGTCCACACATCACACACCAGCTTGGATTGGGAGGAATGCCCGAGATCACAGCATAAAATCTGTAAGTAAAAACTGTGGACCCGAGCCGGGAGCTCCTCAAACTGCAAAGCCTTGTGGTGCTAGAGAGCAGCACTCTCTCAACAAGCGAATATACCTCAGCCCAGCACCAACTGAGGTTTTAATTAACAAATGTTGACTGCTCAATAAAAGCTATGAGTCCCCAACAAGCAGAGGCTTTTGGTGACAACTGACCTTGGAGAGCTGGAGGAATTCTCTGCGAGGGAGGGGGAGCCCAGAGGACTGGATGCTGTCTCTGGCCGACGGGTGAAACTGAGGGTGGCCATGGACTAGCCCTGAAGGGGGGCTTTCTGTCCCTTTTTCAGCTCAGTGGAGAAAGTCTCAACCATTGTCAGTTCCCAGCACTCTGACCTAGATAAGGTGGAGATACCAGAGGCAGAGAGAATATTTGAATGCAAATGATATCTCCCCAGGGGGAGTATTTTCCCTAAGAGGAAAGAGGTGGTGCCTGTCTTCCGTTCAGAACCAGACCCTAAGCCTGGGGGAAAACAGCCATGGGCCACACCTCCTTACACTAGTCTGGAGTGACAGGCTGACAGGTGCCACCTGCTGGGCAGAAAGGCACCATGGCTTGAGGCCTCACAGGGTGTATAAATCTTCTAAGACCTGATACTATTGCCTTCTTCTGGGACCTGAGCCTGTTCTCATCTGGGAAAACCTGATTGGGGTCACCAGGGAAACCAGATTCCTAGACAACAGAAAACTACAACCTACACTAAGAAAAATGAAGTTATGGCTCAAAGGAACAAACTTACACTTCAACTGAGATACAGAAATTGAAACAACTAATGCTAAATCAATTCAAAAATATTAGGGACGATATGGCAAAAGAGATGAACCATATAATGAAAACAGTGGGCGTACATAAGGTAGAAATTGAAAGTTCAAAAAAACAACTGACAGAATCTATGGAAATGAAAGGCACAACACAAGAGATGAAAGACACAATGGAGACATACAACAGCAGATCTCAAGAGGCAGAAGAAAACACTCAGGAACTGCAGCACAAGAAACCTGAAAGCCTACACACAAAAGAACAGATAGAGAAAAGAATGGAAAAATATGAGCAACGTCTCGGGGAATTGAATGACAACAAAAAATGCAGGAATGTACACGTCATGGGTGTCCCAGAAGGAGAAGAGAAGGGAAAAGGGGCAGAAGCAATAATAGAGGAAATAATCAATGAAAATTTCCCATCTCTTATGAAAGACATAAAATTATGGATCCAAGAAGTGCAGCATACCCCAAACAGAATACAGCTGAATAGGCCTACGCCAAGACACTTAATAATCAGATTATCAAACATCAAAGATAAAGAGAGAATCCTGAAAGCAGCAAGAGAGAAGTGATCCATCACATACAAAGGAAGCTTGATAAGACTATGTGCGGATTTCTCAATAGAAACCATGGAGGCAAGAAGGAAGTGGTGTGATATAGTTAAGATACTGAAAGAGAAAACCACCAACCAAGAATCCTATATCCGGCAAAACTGTCCTTCAAATATGAGGGAGAACTTCAAATATTCTCTGACAAACAGACAATGACAAAATTTGTGAATAAGATACCTGCTCTAAAGGAAACACCAAAGGGAGCACTACAGACAGAAAGGAAAAGACAGGAGTGAGAGGTTTGGAACACAATTTTGGGAGATAGAAGCACAGCAATGTAAGTACACAGAACAAAGATGATTGTAAGTTTGGTTGAAAGAGGATGGTTAGGAGCATGTGGGACACCAGGAGGAAAGAGGAAAGATAAAGACTGGGACTTTATAACTCAGTGAAACTGAGGCTGCTCAATGATTGTGGTAAAAAGTACAAATGTTTTTACATGAGGGAGAACAAATGAATGTCAACATTGCAAGGTGTTAAATATAGGGTGGTATTGGGGGGAAAATACAATCAATGCAAACTAGAGACTATAATTAACAGAAACATTGTATTATGCTTCCTTTAATGTAACAAAGGCAATATACCAAAGCCAAATGCATATGGGGGGCATGGGGGAGGGATATGGGAGTCTTGGCATTGGTGATGCCGACTCTTTATTCTTCTTTGGTTTAATGCTATCTTTACTTTTGTTGCTTCCTAGCTGTCACATTTTTTTTCTCTTTCTTTTTTTTAATTTTGTCTCTCTAACTTCTTTGACTCTTCCTCCTTCTTTGTGGAAGAAATGGAGATGTCCTTATATAAATAGTGGTGATGGTGGTTATATCTTTCATAAGAGATGGGAAACTTTCATTGATTATTTCCTCTATTATTGCTTCTGCCCCTTTTCCCTTCTCTTCTCCTTCTGGGACACCCATGAAGCATTCATTCCTGTGTTTTGTTCACCACTGTCACCACTATCTACATAAGGGCATACAGGGAATCATCTCTTGATACAGGGAATCATCGACTGTTTACTTAGGATGGAATGTATGGTGTGTGAACAAAACCATCTTAAAAAAAGGGGGGTTGATGAAGAAGCCTTGAGGGCACTATATTGAGTGAAATAAGACAGACACATAAGAACAAACATTTCAGGGTCTCACTGATATGAACTAGTTATAATATGTAAGAAAATAGAAATGAAATATAAGTTACCAGGATATAGAATGGGACTAAAAAATGAGGAGCAGTTGGTTATTATGAGCAGAATGTTCAACTAGGGTGAACTTAAACATTTGGACGTGGACAGAGGTGATGGTAGCATGTTGTGAGAATGACTAACAGTGCTCAATGGTCTGTGAATGTGGTGGAAAGGGGAAGCTCAGAGCCATGTATGCCACCAGAAGGAAAGCTGGAGGTGAAAAAATGGGAATATATAAAACAGTGAGTCTTGTGGTGGACAATGTCCGTGATTAACTGTACAAATGTTAGAAATCTCTCTCATGAACTAGAACAAATGTATGACACTATAACTAGAAGTTAATAATAAAGGGGCATATAGGAAAAATATATATACCTATTGCAAACTATATACTACAGTTAGTAGTATTGTAACATTCTTTCATCAACAGTAACAAATGGAGGACAGGTGGTTAGGGCTATGTGAGGATTTACATTTCCTTTTTTTGTCTTTATTTCTTTTCTGGAGTAATGAAAATGTTCCAAAAATTGAAAAAAAAATTAATTGTGGTGATGGATGCACAGCTGTATGATGGTACCATGGGCAACTGATTGTACGCTTTGGATCTTTGGATTATTGTATGGTTTGTGGACAATCTTAATTAAAAAAAAGTGAAAAAAAAATCCATACAAACAGTGAACACTAAGTTAAACCATGGACTATAGTTAAAAGTACAATTATAAAAATGTGCTTTCATCCATTGTAACAAATGTACCACACTAATGCAAGGTATTAATAATAGGGTGGTATAAGGAAAAATATATATCACACAAATCTAGAAAAGTCCTATAACAAGCATGCAGAGATATATGAATGTCGGGTAGAGGGGAAGGGTAAGCCATTTACTGTTGTTCTATAACCAAAAATAAAAATCCTGGAAGTGACCTAAATGTTCATCAATGGGAGAATGATTAAATATAGTATAGTAAACTTAAACCATGTAAAATATAGATACTATTAAAAAGAAAAGATAGATATATAATAATACGGAAATATTTCCAAAGTGTATTATTCAATAAATAATGTACATTTCAGAACTGTATAAATAATATGACTCAATTTAGATGAAACTAAATATATACACTTATATCCGTGTATATATAATAAATATATAAGATATTTGTTTATGATTGAAATTTTCTGGAACAATGTCAGTATTAGCTACTTCTTTAGGTTAGTATTGGGGAAAGATTGAGGAAACTGGGGATTTGTAATTTATATACTTATGTAACTACTAACAATTTTACAATGATCATGTAGTCCTTTTATAATACATATAAAGAATACACTATATATTTATGTGTAATCATTAATTTATATATATTAATATATATTATACACATATACAACATATGGAATGAGTGGAAGAATAAACACTAAAACATGAAAAGGGAAACATGCCAAACAATTACACTGTTAAGTAGTGGGATACTAGGTAATTTTTATTTTCTCCTTCAAAATATATTCTTCTAAATTTTTATAATGGTCCTGGATAGTTTTTCTTATTGTAAATAACACACTTTATTCTTTTAAGTTACAAAAATAATTCATTTTCAAAAAATAAAACTTAGAAAATACATACAAGAATAAAGGAATAGTATCAAAATTCACTTATAACCTCAATATCCAAGGAAATTCATTCTAGTTTGCTAATGCTGTCGGAATGCAAAACAACAGAAATGGATTGGCTTTTATAAAAGGGAGTTTATTTGGTTACACAGTTACAGTCTTAAGGCCATAAAGTGTCCAAGGTAATGCATCAACAGTCAGGTACCTTCACTGGAGGATGGCCAATGGCATCTGGAAAACCTCTGTTAGCTGGGAACCACCTAGCTGGCGTCTGCTCCAGAGTTCTGGTTTTAAAATGGCTTTCTCCCAGGACGTTCCTCTCTAGGCTTCAGCTTCTCTCCAAAATGTCACTCTCAGTTGCTCTTGGGGCATTTGTCCTCTCTTAGCTTCTCTGGAGCAAAAGTTGGCTTTCAAAGGCCATCTCCAAAATGCCTCCATAAGCTGAAGCTCCTTTCTCAGTTCCAATGCGTTCTTCA
The DNA here is from genome assembly GCF_015220235.1 of Choloepus didactylus. Classification (NCBI taxonomy): domain Eukaryota; kingdom Metazoa; phylum Chordata; class Mammalia; order Pilosa; family Megalonychidae; genus Choloepus; species Choloepus didactylus. The sequence goes on from NC_051319.1 coordinate 84,048,514, forward strand.
AAGTGTCCCTCTTGGCTGTAGCTTCTCTTCAAAATGTCACTCGCAGCTGCACTGAGCTCCTTCTGTTTGTCAGCTCATTTATATGGCTCCAATGATTTAATTTAGACCCACCCTGAATGGGCAGGCCAACACCTCCATGGAAATTATCTAATCAGAGTTATCACCCACAGTTGGGTGGGGCACATCTCCATGGAAACACTCAAAGAATTACAATCTAATTAACACTGATAGGTCTGCCCACACAAGATTACATCAAAGATAATGGGGTTTGGGGGGACATAATACATTAAAACAGGCACATTAGCATTTTGGTGTATGTCCTTCTGGTCCTTTTGCAATGGATATATCATTTTTCTTGTTTAAAAAAAAAGGTCATTATATACTATTTTGTGGCCTGTATTTTTGTTTGACATATTATCTACAACATTTCCCCATGTCCATAAATTATTCCCCAATATTATTTTTTATCTGCAGATTTTATTGATATAGTCACATACCATATATTCCATCCAAAGTATACAATCACTGCCTCACAGTATCATCATTTAGTTGTGCAATCATCATCACACTCAATTTTAGACCATTTTCATTGCTCCAAAAAGAAAAATATCAGATGGACACAGAAAAATGAAAACCCCAAACACCCCATATCCCTTATCCCCTTCCCTCATTATTGTTCCCTATTATTGGTGTGACACACCTGTTACTGTTGATGAAAGAATATTAAGGTATTACTGTTAACTTTACTCCGTAGCTTGCAATAAGTAATTTCCCCATATACCACTCTATTATTAACTCTTTGTATAAGTATCATACATTTGTAGGAGTTCATGCAAGAACTTATTTATATTTGTATGGTTAATTGGTGACATACGTGATTCTAAATAACCCCTTTCAACCAAATTCACCTACAATACAGCACTATTAGCATCTCAATAACGAGCTACTCTCAACCTCTATCCATTCCTAAACCTTTAAGGTTTATGTTAGGTAACCACTCCCCCTCTAGCTTCTGTCTGTCTCTATGTACCTTATATTCTAAGTTTTAAGACTCTGAGTTTACATATTCTGGTAAGCTCATATTAGTGAAATCATACAATATCTGTCATTTTGTGTCTGACTTAATTCATTCAGTATTATGCCCTCAAAGTTCATCCATCCAACATTACTTTTGAGGATTGCATAGCATTCCATAATATGGAGATATCATAACTTACTAAACCAACCCTTCCCTACTACTGGACATTCCCAAATTTTACCATTCTAAATAATCAATAAGCATCCTTTAACACATATGTTTACATACATCTCATTATTTCCTCTGAAATTTCTGGGTCAAAGGGTAATGTATTACTTTTTTAAATCAGAAAATAAAATCAAAGTAATAAAATAATAACAAATATATAGAGAATGTGGTCCCTCTTTTCTATTACTTCAATTACCTTTGAGCAGGTTCCTTTGCCCTCATACTAAGATTACAACAACAGCCTTCTAACTATCTCTCTCATCACTGATAGAGTAATATCTTCACTACTATGATGGTATTTCCTGGCTCAAGAATAGGCCAGGTTGCTACCATCTAAAGTATTTAATGGTGACTAGACCTCAGAGCATACTGACCCCACTAAGCTACAATATTGTGCCTCTTAGCCTAAAATAATCATCCTGCCTGACTCACTGCTTTGCTATAGATTGGATTAGAAGGAAAGCTGAGTAAAAATCTTCAAGATTGAAAGAGTAAGGAGATACATCCTTTTTAAGATGGGGTAAAAATAACATTTTGATCTCAAAATTGACTTTTATTCTTTCCACAAATACCTACTATGTACCAGAAATATAAGAATGAATAAGACTCAGACTCTGCACTCTAGTTGTTCATAGTTTACAGGAGGAGAGAGTTAAGTAAAAAAATTAAAATTCAACATTGTAAATGCAATAATAAAGGTGTGAATAAAATACTGTGGGAACACCAATGCAGAGCAAGTTTCATAATAGAAAGATTCCTTTTTACCTTAATAGAGGTGTTATATTGTCACTAAAATTATCTAGAACTATCTTTTTTATAGTATTTCTCCATCACTAGTTTAACTTTTAATCCATTCATTTCCAAATATTTATTAATTGCCTATTTAATTCAAAGGAACAAAGAAATTTCTAATATTATTGGGACTGAACCATGACTAAAAATTAATACAGTAAGAGTCAACAGCACAAGAGCTCTGACCCAAGGAAAGAACCCATAGTCTAAATCAGCAGTTCTCAACCATGGGGTCTCAGTACAGTAGTGTATCATTTTAAGTTGTAAATCATGTTGCAGTAATATGTACCCATAACAGTTAAGGTATCAGAATTTGCATATTATTTCCTTTATATGTATATGTACATATATATGGTGAATACATACATATAAATTTTAGGGGATTCAATATTATTCTTATAAAAACAACATTCTCATTTATTTGCACCCTGATAGGCTTAGATTAGTGGTTTAGCTAATGAATTCCCAAGAGGGAAAGGTATGAATCCAAAGACCTCCAGGAAGAACTCACAAAAAGATTTATATGTGAGCCAATAAATTTCCATATTTACTTGAGCCATTTTAAGTTAGATTTTTTGTCACACGCAACAGAAAGAATTCTAATTGATTTGGGTCTTTTGGGGCAGGTTATTGAAGATCCTATGTGACAAGGTTAGAAATTTAGGACTTTATCCTATGAGGAGCAACTAGTTTTTAAAGCAGATGTTGAACACAATAAAAGTTATTTGGTGAATATCATTTTTCCAATGTTCAAGGGAGCAAAGCACCACCAAGATTAATTTGTTTTGCCAGGATAGCATACAGAAGTCAATAGGAGAAATGATATTACATCTCAGACTTCCTGGGCTCTGGACCTAGACCATTTGTCCTTCAGTTAGTCTGTTCTAGCAAGAACTTGGTACTTCTCAAATGTGTGTCCCTACCTTTTACTTAGTCCAGGTTTGACATAGAAATTATTAGGCTTTGAGCAACTGAACTTGCAGTATGATCCATCCTTGTAACATGTTCAAGATAATATGGGTTTTAAGTAACCATTAAAGTAATAATGTTGCCTATTTTAACAGCCAATGAAATGTAGAAGAAAATACAATGCCATGTATACAGGGCATCTAAAACCTATGGATATGATATCAAGATATCATGTGATATCAATTAACTGATTTGTAAAAAAAGTTCAAAAGGGGAAACAAAGAGAACTGGGTCTTATTCAGGGTTCCTTAACTGTTTTGTATGAGTGAATAAATCACTTTTGTTTTCTATAACTCAATTTTCCTAATAGAAAAATGATAATATTGAACTTATACTCATGATACAAAAAGATTAAAATATGACTTTGACCATCCTCATCTATGTTCACCATGTATTTGAAAAACATCATGGAAAGCTACTATAGGAATAAAGTAATAATGATTAAAGTTAAAATTTATTGTTCAAAGCACCATTATAATTGTATTAATATGTATTAACTCATTTGTGCATCACATCAACTTTATGAGGTAAATCATTATCTCCATTTTGGTGAAACTCAGAAAAGTTATAATTCTTGCCCAAAAGCCCAGAGTTAGTCATGATTTAAACCCCAGCAACTATATACTGCCTCTTTACTTACTTATCTATGATAAGTAATCTAGAATGGAATAATAAAAACGAAGGGAACAAAAATAAAAAAAGACACTGTGAACAACCACAAGAATTGTCAAAAGTTTTTAATGTTTTTCACTTTGCCATAAGGAATTTCCTCAGGCTCAAGGCTTATTTTTTTGTTATTTTAGATATAATTTAAATGTGTGTTGATATTTTTCAAACCCATGGAAAAATATAAGTAACAAACTAAAATGCTGGTTTCTAAGAGAAAGATTAAGAATGGGGGACAGAAAATTACAAAGCTGACAAAATAACTCAAAATGTACAGCAAGTCTGGGTCTCTTTAAAGTAATGGCAAGCATGCTTACCTACTGCAATAGCCAACGAGGATATCACTATGTTTCAGAACAATATAACCAATGTTCTTAGTAATTGCCCTGAGTTATCAATTATCAGTTAAATGATAGTCAATGCTGTCTAAGAGAGGGTCAAGGTCCAGACCAGAGGCCCCTCTCCCAAGATCTTATCCCAGAGAAATATTCCAATAAAGGGAAACCTGAATATCCTAGAAAGACTGTTTCTAACCAAGCAGATGCAAAGATCAAAATCCCCCTAGCGAGAGAAACATTTTCTCAGAGAATATTTCACTACCTTTGATGGACACCATCAGCAAAGGGGATATGAGTTGAAAAGAACGCCAACGTCAGACACTAGAGAATATAAGGGCTAAAATAATTCTGATTCTTTAAGTTAGAGCAAACTCTTCTCTCTTCTGCTAGCAAGATAAATCTGTGTTGCCTTGAAGGAAAAAAAAAAAGACGTTCCTTTGTTTCAGTCTAAAACAGATTTAGGAACAAAATTTGATCAAGGTAACATAACAAAAAAAAAAGCTGCTCAGGAATCTTACTTAAGAATTATGATGCACCCACAGCTAACAACATATTTGATGGTGAAAGACTGAAAGTTTTCCTTCTAAGATCAGGAACAGGACAGGATGCCCACTTTCACCATAGCTATTCAACATTATAATAGAAGTTCTAGCCAGAGCAGTTAGAAAAAAAAGCATCTAGATTGAAAAGGAAGAAATAAAACTATCTCTATTCAAAGATGGCATGATCCTATATATAAAAATTTCCAAAGAATTTCCAAGAAAACTACTAGAACTAATAAATTCAGCAAAGTTGCAGGGTACAAAAATAACACTCAAAAATCAGTTGTGTTTCTATATACCAGCAATGAACAACCCAAAATGGAAATTAAGAAAGCAATTCCGTTTTTAAAAGCAACTAAAGGAACTAAATATCTAAGAATAAATTTAACCAAGGAGGTGAAAGCGTTTATATTGAGAACTACAAAATACTGCTGAAGGAAATTAAGAAGACCTAAAAAAATGGAAAGACATCCCATATTCATGCATTGGAAGACTTAACATTGTCAATACTGCCCAAAATGATCCACAGATTCAATGTAATTCCTATCAAAATCCCAATAGCCATTTTTAGTGGAAATGGAAAAACTGATTCTCAAATTTGTATGGAATTCCAAGGGGCCCTGAATAGCCAAAGAAAGCTTAAAAAAGAACAAAGTTGAAAAGCTCACAAGTCCCAATTTTAAAACTTACTACAAAGCTACAGCAATCAAAACAGTGTGGTACTGACAGAAGGATAGACATACAAACCAATGGAATAGAATTGAGACTTCAGAAATAAACCCACATGTCTGTGGCTAATTGATTTTCAACAATGGTGCCAAGTACATTCAATGGGGAAAGAAAAGTCTCTTCAAAAATATGATGCTGGGAAAGCTGAATTTCCACATGCAAAAGTATGAAGTTGGACTCTTACCTTATACCATGTATATGGTACTGGCACAAGGACAGACATTTAGACAATGAAATTGATATGAGAGCTCAGAAATCAGCCCTTACATTTATAGCCAAGTAATTTTTGACAAGAGGGCAAAGACCACTCAATTGGGAAAGAATAGTCTCTTCAACAAATGGTACTAGGAAAACTGGATCTCCATTTGCAAAAAAAGAAAAGAAAAAAAAAAAAAGAAGAAGGTGGACCCCTATCTCACAACATATATACAAATATCAACTCAAAATGGATCAAAGACCTAAATAGAGAGACAGAATGATAAAACTCCTAGAAGAAAACATAGGGAAGCATCTTCAGGACCTTGCCCTGGGTTCTGGATTGGCAATGATGCCATTTTGCAAAACACCAGAAATGAATTGGCATTTACAAAGGGGGTTTATTTGGTTACAAAATTACAGACTTAAGGCCATTAACTGTCCAAGGTAAGGCATCAACAATAGGGTACATTCACTGGAGAGAGGCCATTGGCGTCCAGAAAACCTCTGTTAGCTGGGAAGGCATGTGGCTGGTATCCGCTTGCTCCTAAGTTGCATTTCAAAATGTCATCCTCCACGATTGTATAAAAATGTAGCTTACAAGGGGTGACAGTGTGATTGTGGGGACCTTGTGGATCGCACTCGTTTTAGCCATTGTATGGTTGGATGAGTAAAAGAATGGGGCCAAGACTGAACGAAAAATAGAGTGAGATGGGGGGGATGACTTGGGTGTTCTTTTTTACTTTTATTTTTTGTTCTTATTTTGATTCTTTCTGGTGTAAGGAAAGTGGTCAAAAATTGATTGGGGTGAAGAATGCATAACTGTATGATGGTACTGTGAACAGATGGTTGTATACCATAGATGATTGTATGGTATGTGAATATTTCTCAATAAAACTGAATTTAATTAAAAAAAGTAAATTAACAATGGGGAGAGGTGGGGAATGGAATGTTTGGGATGTTCTTTTTTTATTTTAATTTTTGTTTTATCTTTTGAAGTAATGAAAATGTTCAAAGATTGTGGATGAATGCACAACTATATTATGTTAATGTGAACAACTGATTGTACACTTTGAAGGATTGTATGTTATGTGAATATATCTCAATAAAATTGCATTTTAAAAAACAGGCTGAAAGAGAAAGGTTGGAAAAAGATATTTCACGCAAACAACAACCAGCAAAAAGTGGGAGTAGCTATATTAATATCAGACAAATTAGACTTCAAAAATATTGTTGGGTATGTTGAAAGCAGTGCAGTTATTTTAGGTTATTTGTTTTTCTCATTCCTTTGTTTTGATTTATTTGAATTGATTTTTTTTAATTTTTTGATAAAAAGGTATTTCATTTTTAAAAATTAGCTTCAATGTAGATATTTTAGGTCACTTGTTTTTTCTTTTGCCTTTGATTATGTTTTGTTGATTTTCTTGGGCTATGGTAGGAACATGTTGGAAGCAATGTAGTTATTTTAGGTTATTTGTTTTTCTTATTCCTTTGTTTCCTTATGGTTTGTTAATTCTCTTGGGGTATGGTAGGAACATGTTGGAAGCACAGTAGTTTTCGGTTATTTGTTTTTCTTAATCCTTTGTTTTGTTTGAAATGTGTTGTTTCTGTTGTTTGTTTGTTTTTAAATTTTTTGATAAATAAAGTTAAGAAAAATAAGACCAAAATAATGGGTAAAAGACTTGAATAGACATATCACCAAAGAAGATATGTAAATGGCCAAAAAGCACATGAAAAGATGCTCAACATCATTAGTTATCAGGGACATGCAAATCAACACCATAATGAGATATTATTTCATACCAATTAGAATGGCTGCTATTTAAAAAATGGAAAATAACAAATGCTGAAGAGGATGCAGAGATATAGGAACACTCATTCATTGCTGGTGGTAATGTAAAATGGTGCAGCCACTATAGAAGACAATTTGGCAGTTCCTCAGAAAGTTAAGTATAGAATTACCATATGACCCAGCAATCTCTCTACTAGGTATATACCCAAAAAAATTGAAAGCAGGGACTCGAACAGATATTTGCATACCAATGTTCATAGTGGCAACATTCACAATTGCCAAAAGGTGGAAGCAACCCTAGTGTCCATCAACCAATGAATGTATAAACCAGAAGTGTTATATGCATACAATGCAATATTATTCAGCCATAAAAATGAATAAAGTCCTGATGCATGTGACAACATGGATGAACCCTGAAGACATGATGTTGAGTGAAATAAGCCAGACACAAAATGACTACTATATTATCTCACTGATTTGAAACAATTAAAATGACAAGCTCATAGAGTCATAATCTAGAATATAGGTTACCAGGGGATGGGGTGGGGATAGGGAATGGGAAGTTAAGGCTTAAAATGTACAGGGTTCCTATTTGTAATAATGGAAATATTTTGGTAATGGATGGTGGTGATGGTAGCACAACACTGTGAATGCAATTAACAGCACTGTTTTGGATTGTATATTTGGCAACTGAATAAAAATTAAAAAAAATCAATGGAATTACACTACACAAACAATGAAGCACAAGTTAAACAATGGACTTTAATTAATAATACAATTATAAAACATGCTATCATCAACTATAACAAATGTTCCACACCAATGCAAGGTGTTGGTGATGGGGTGGTATATGGGAATCTTGTATTTTATGCATGACTGTTTTGTAAACCCACAAATAATAAACGAATAAATAAATAATAAAGGAATGAAGTTCCCATATATGCTACAACATGTATGAGCACTGAAAACTTATGCTGAGTGAAATAAGCCAGACAAAAAAAGGATAAATATTGTATGATTCTACTTATGCGAAATATCTAGAATATGCAAATTCATAAGGACAGAAAGTAGATTACAGGTAGGTTACCAGGGGCAGGGAGAGAGAAGAATTGGGAGTTGTTCCTTAATGAGTACAGAGTTTCTGCTTGGGGTGATGAAAAAGTTTTGTTAATGAATGGTGGTGATGGTAGCAAAACATTGTGAATATAATTAATGCTACTGAATTGTACACCTAAAAACAGTTAATATGAATAAGAAAAAAGAATAATGATGCAAAAATCTTAATTAAATTACTGGTAAATAAAATCCAGTAGCACTTTAAAAGAATTAAATACCAGACCAAGTGGGATCACATCAGGAATGCAAGGACAGTTCAATATTAGGAAATGTATTGTAATGATTAAACACATTAACAAATAAAAAGAGAAAAAGTATATCATCCCTTTTGATTGGTTTATTGACTCATTCAGTTAGTCAACAAATACTTATTAAGCACCTACTCTGTGCCAGGTGCTCTACTAGGTGCTGGGTATATGTCAGTGAGCAAAAATGGAAACAGTTTCCGCCCTTAAGAGCTTACATTTTAGTCAACGGATATATACAATGAATAGTTAAGCAAATAAATATCTAATATCTGGTAGTGATAAACAATATGAAGAATATGAAGCAGGTCACAAGTGTACATGAGAGAAAGAGAGAGAGAAACAGAGAGAGAGAGAGAGAGACAGAGAGAGAGAGAGAGACACAGAGAGAGAGGATGCTATTTAATATAGGGTGCCCAGGAAGGCCTCTCAGTTAAAATTACATGTGAGTAAGAGCTGAAGAAGTTGAGGAGACTATCCAAGGGGATATCCGGAGAAGATGGTTCCAAGCAGAGAGAACAAAAATGCAAAGGACCAGAAGTAGGAGAGGATCTAGCATTTTCAAGGACACCAATAAGGCTGGAGTAGAGTGAGCAAAATACAGACTAGAAGAACACAAGTTCAGGAGGTACAGATGGAGGTGGGTGAGTAGGGCAGAGGGGGACAGATCAGGTAGAGCCTTGTAGGCTGTGCCAATTTGAATGTACTATGTCCCCCCAAATGCCATTATCTTTGATGCAATCTTGTGTGGATGGACTTATCAGTGTTGAATAGATTATAATTCTTTGAGTGTGTCTTTGGAATGCACCCTACCCAGCTGTGGGTGATGACTCTGATTGGATAACTTCCATGGAGGTGTTGCTCCGCCCATTTGGGGTGGGTCTAAGTTGACCAGTGGAGCCATACAAATGAGCTGACATAACATAAGGAACTCAGTGCAGCTGAGAGTGACCTTTTGAAGAGGAGCTACAGCCAAGAGGGACACTTTGAAGAAAGCACAGGAGCTGCAGATGAGAGACAGTTTGAAGACGGCCATTGAAAGCAGACTCTTCTCTGGAGAAGCTGAGAGAGGACAAACATCCCAAGTGCAACTAAGAGTGACATTTTTGAGGAACTGCAGCCTAGAGAGGAACATCCTGGGAGAAAGCCATTTTGAAACCAGAACTTCGAAGCAGACGCCAGCCACATGCCTTCCCAGCTAACAGAGGTTTTCTGGACGCCATTGGCCATCCTCCAGTGAAGGTACCCGAATGTTGATGCATTACCTTGGACACTTTATGGCCTCAAGACTGTAACTGTGTAACCAAATAAACCCCCTTTATAAAAGCCAATCCATTTCTTGGCATTTTGCATTATGGCAGCATTAGCAAACTAGGACATAGGCCATAGTAAGAACTTTGGCTTTTATTCTGCTTGAGATCTAGAATCACTAGAAGGTTTCAAATAGAGGATTGACATGATCTGACCTCCATTATGAAAAGACTCCTCTGATTGCTAGTTTGACAATAGACTTTAGAGATAAAGATAGAAACAGATGACCAGATAGAAAAATACTGCAATAGTTCAAGCAAGAAATTATGGTGGCTAGTACCAGGATAGAAACAGTGAAGGTTACGAGAGGTGGTTATATTCTAGATACACTATGAATCTTATTATACCATGAAGCTGGCTCTTTTTAAAATTATGAAACTTCAAATGTCAGTAAATGCAAAACTTTCTCTGGGTCAGTTCAATTTCTCCAGAGAAAGATCCCCCCATCTCCTGCCTGGAGACAGCAAATTTCTGGCTACCAGATTTCTGAAAGTAGGCAGAGGAAGAAGCAGTGGGTTCTATTTAGAATGCAGACTTTCATGTAATCCCCTTGTTTTTAGATCAGTTCCGTAGAGTCTAACATGCTCAAGTCCAGAACTGCTCTAGTTCAATTTCTCCAGAAAAGATACCTCCCATCTCCTGCATAGAGAGTAGGTGAGCTTCTGATTACTTGGAGTGAGAGTATGGGGTAAGGATCAGGGTTCTATCTGCTCCTTATGCAGATTTTTAATTCATTCAATTGATTACAATCCACCTCCCTTTAGCCCCTTCCCTCCTTGCACATATCCTTCATCCCCTCCAAGGTCTGAGGCTTTCTGAGGTTCCAGTGAACAAGTTAGTGTGCTTCTTGCTGATGTCCTCCTGCCTTACAGTACCTAGGTTTGAACTTCCTCTGCCTCACTTAGTAATTTGTCATTTTTCCATCCACTTTTAACCTTCATATAGTGTGCATTTGGGTTAAAGATGTCTCCTAATGTCATTGAATATGGAGGTTATGTTTTTATTTCTTGTTCTTCTCCTATAAATGCCTTGATACATATTAAAATATGCTTAATATCATGCTTAATAGGAAATTAGAAATCAAACTTCAGTAAGATACCATTTCCACCTATCAGATTAGCAAAGATTTTTTTTTAAATTGAAAATACAAAGTATTGGCAAAGATTTGAGGAAACATACTCTCACACATTATTGGTACAGTGTAAAACTGGCTCAACCTCTTTGGGGAGAATTTTGCCAATATATGTTAAAATTTTAAGGGAACATACTCTTTGATCCAACAATCCATTGTTAGATGCACACAAAAATATATGTATAAAGATATTTGCAGCATTGCATGTAATGGCAAAATATCAGAAACAACTCAAAGATTCACTGATTTGAAGACTATTCAATAAATTTAGGTACTAGCATACAGAAAAATACTATATAGTCATTAAACACAGTGGGAAAATCTGTTCAATAACAATCACTAAGTTTATATAGCACTTATTGTTTCAAGTCATTTAATTCTTACAATCATCCTATGAGGTAGAATGAGAAAAGATAAGGAAGCTTGGATATTGAGATTAAGGAACTTGACAAGGATCAGCAACTAGGTAAGTGGTAGAGCCAGAATTTAAACCCATGTGGTTTAACTTTGGACCTTATACTCTTTTTAAAAAATCATATTTATTAAGGAATAAATGACTTACAATAAAATACACTCATTTCCATGAGTTTTAACAAGAGTAGCCACCACCACAAGCAAGATACAGAATATTTATATAACCCCAAAAATGTTCCCTTGGTCCTTTCCCAGACAATCCCCAGCCCCCTAATCACTGTCCCCAGGCAACTACTGATTTGCGTTCTGTCACTAAAGTCTTTTCTAGATTTTCATATAAATGGAACTACCTGGTATGTACCCTTTTGTACCTTGTTTATTTATTTCACTCAACATAATGTTTTTGAGGTTTATCCATGCTGTTGCATCTGTCAGTAGTACCTCTTTCTTGCTGAGTGGTATTCCACTTTATGAATATATCACAATTTGTTTATCCATTCACCTATTGATGCACAGTTGGATGGTTCCAGTTTGGTGCTATTATAAATAAAGCTGCTATGAATAATGATATACAAGTCTTTGCATGGACATGCATTTTCATTTCTCTTGGATAAACACCTAGAAGTAGGATTGCTGGGCCTATAGTAATCTGCCCCTTTTAATTCCACTGTGGAATGACTAGCACTGGACCAAAATACAAATAAATAATTGATTACATTTTTTTAAAATTATGAGTGAATCTGGACTTCTGGGAAGATGGTGAAGTGTGTGAGGCAGAGTGGGCTTCTCCTCCATCAAGGAAACTAGAGAAGGGCTGGAAGATGCCCAGGACTGAAGTTTTGGGGTGTGAGTAGCCATAGAGGGACTCCTATAATACGTGGTGGGGACATGATGGAAAGGCTAAGAGACTGTGTCTTGAGGGACAGACTGAGTTTGTGCAGCCGGACAGCCTCCTGGGGCCAGCAGCAGGGAGATGGCCACCAGGCAAGGGAGTGAGCAGTGGCTGTCCAGTCCCAGGCACCCACCTTAAAAATTAACTGTTGAGATAACTCTCCACAGCCACATGGATGGAAGGCTCATTAAGGAACCCAGGGGGCAGCAAACAAGTATTGATCGCATTTACTCTTCCCCCACAGAAGTCCAGGGGGTGCAAGGGCAAGAAGCAGGGAAAGGAGAGAGAACCACACGGAAGCACCAGGAGCGCCTCCTGCACCCCAAAGGTTCACAGGTGCATGGCAGGCAGGGAGCAGGACATGTTTCAAATGGAGGTTGCCCTTGAGTGGATTCCTTGCCAAACTGCACAGGGCCCACATTAAACTCCAGGCAGGCAGTCTCCAGTACACACAAACTGGTGCAGTCATTTCATTCCCACCCAGTTTGGATGCCACCAAGCACACAGGAGAAGTTGGGGAAAAGCTAGCTTGAGAATAAGAGGTGGACAGGGAATCTGTATGCCAGCAAGCTGTAGCTCTGCCATATTATATGTAAATGCTCAAATAATCCTGCATTTCCCAAAATAATCTTACCAAGATAAGCAAATGCTCCAAAGCTAACAGAAAATCACAAAGTACCTTAAAAAAACAAGTAGATATGGATAAGCCAAATGAACAAATTAAAAAGCTGTAAGAGACACAAATTTTTGGAGCAATTAATTAAAGAAGTACATATAAATCTCCAAAACAACTTCCATGAGATGGCTAAAGAAATAAATGACAGCAAGAAGATTCTAGAAGAGCATAAAAAAGAATTTGAAAGAGTAAATTAAAAAGTAGCAGATCTTATAGAAATAAAAGATACAGCTGATCAAATTAATATTCTAGAGACAGGCAACAGCAAATTTGAAGAGGCAGAAGAAAGGATAAGTGAGCTACAGGACAGACCAATGGAATGTGAACACACAAAAGAAAAAATGGTGGAAAAAAACTGAAAAATTTGAAATGGATCTCAGGTAAATGAAGGACAACATGAAGTGCACAAATATAAGAATCATTGGTGATGCAGAAGGAGAAGGAAAAAGGGGTAGGAAGAGTGTTTCAAGACATAGTTGCAGAAATCTTCCCATCCCTTCTAAATGACATAAATATCCAAAAAAAAGATGCCTAACAAACTCCAAATAGAATAAATCTAAACAAACCCACTCTGAGACATATATTGATCAGATTGTCAAATAATGAAGAGAAGGAGAAAGTTCTGAAAGCAGCAAGAGAAACAACTCAACAAATACAAGGGAAACAACATAAGACTAAGTATTGACTACTCAACAGGCACCATGGAGGTGAGAAGGCAGTGGTATAACATATTTAAGATTCTGAAAGGGAAAAATTGCCAGCCAAGAATTCTTTATACAGCAAAGCTCTCCTCCAAGATTGAGGGAGAGTTTAAAATTTTCACAAACAAACAAATGCTGAGAGAATTTGTTAACAAGAGACCTGCTCTTCAAGAAATACTAAGGAAGTTCTACTGGCTGGAAAAAAAAAAGAAAGAAAGAAAGGAGAGAGAGAGATCAGGAGAAGGGCACAGAACTAGAGTATTAGTAAGCATAAATTAAGGAAAAAAAAGAGAGAGAGGGAAAAAAATCAATCTGACAACTAAAAACCAAAGGATAAGATGGCAAGTTCAAGATCTCCCTTCACAGTAATAACTTCGAATGTGAATGGATTAAACTCTCCAATTAAAAGATACAGATGGTAGAATGGATTAAAAAGTATGACCCATTGATATGCTATTTACAAGAGACTCATCTTAGACCCTGTGACACAAAAAGACTGAAAGTGAAAGGATGGAAAAAAATATTCTACACAAGCTACAACCAAAAGAAAGCAGGGGTAGCTGTACTAATATCAGACAAAATAGACTTTAAATGCAAAGATGTCACAAGACAAAGAAAGATACAATATATTAATAAAAGACAATTCACCAAGAAGAAATAACAATCATAAATGTTTATGCATCCAATCAAGGAGCTCCAAAGTACATGAGAAAAACTTTGGCTAAACTGAAGGGAGCAATAGACATTTTTTACAGGGATAGTGGGAGACTTTAATGCACTATTCTCTTCTATAGACAGGACAACTAGACAGAGGGCCAACAAGGAAACTGAGAACCTAAACAATATGATAAATGAATTAGACTTAACAGACATATATAGATGGTTATATCCTAAAGTACTAGGGTACACATTCTTCTCTAATGCTCATGGAATGTTCTCCAGGATAGATCATATGCTGGGGCACAAAATAAGTCTTAATAAATTTAAAAAGAATGAAATTATTCAAAGCACATTCTCTGACCACAATGGAATGCAACTAGAAATCAAAAACCACCAAAGAACCAGATTGTTCACAATATATGGAGGTTAAAAAACACACTCCTAAACAACTAGTGGGTCAAAGAGGAAATTGCAAGAGAAATAGGTAAATATCTAGAGATGAATGAAAATGAGAACACAACATATCAAAATCTATGGGATGCAGTGAAGGCAGTGTTGAGAGGGAAATTTATAGCTCTAAATGCACACATCAAAAAACAAGAAATAGCTAAAACCAAAGACCTAACTGGACAACTAAAGAGGATAGAGAATGATCAGCAAACAACACTAAAGCAAGCAGAAGAAAAGAAATAACAAAGATTAAAGCAGAAATAAACAAGATAGAGACAAAAAAAAAACAACAAAACCAAAAGTTGATGTTTTTAGAAGATCAACAAGATTGACAGACACTTAGCTAGACTGACAAAGACAAAAAGACAGAAAACCCAAATAAACAGAATCAGAAATGAAAGTGGGGTAATTACTATGGATCCAGAAGAAATTAAAAAAAAAAATAAAAGGATACTATGAACAACTGTATGCCAACAAGCTAGACAATTTAGAGTAAATGGACAATTTCCTGGAAACACATGAACAACCAAGACTGACCAGAGAAGAAGTAGAAGACCTCAACAAACCAATCACAAGCAAAGAGATCCAACCAGTCATCAAAACTCTACCTACAAATAAAAGCCCAGGGCCAGATGGCTTCACAGAGGAATTCTACCAAACTTTCCAAAAAGAATTCACACCATTCCTGCTCAAACTCTTTCAAAAAATTGAAGAAAAAGGAATACTACCTAACTCATTTTATGAAGCCAACATCACTCTGATACCAAAACCAGATAAAGATACTGCAAAAAAGGAAAACTATAGGCCTATCTCCCTAACGAATACAGATGCAAAAATCTTAAACAAAATACTTGCAAATTGAATCCAAAGGCACATTCAAAGAATTATACACCATGACCAAGTGTGGTTCATTCCTGGCATGCAAGGGTGTTTCAACATAAGGAAATCAATCAGTGTACCACAACACATTAATAAATTGAAAGGGAAAAATCAAAGGATCACCTCAATAGATGCTGAAAAAGCATTTGACAAAATTCAGCATCTCTTTTTGATAAAAACACTTCAAAATGTAGGAATCGAAGGAAACTTCCTCAGTATGATAAAGGGCATATATAAAAAACCCACAGCCAACAAAGTACTCAATGAAAGCCTTCCCCCTAAGATTGGGAACACGACAAGGATGCCCACTGTCACCACTATTCAACATTGTGCTAGAAGTTCTAGCCAGAGCAGAGAAATAAAAGATATCCAAATGGGAAAGGAAGAAGTAAGACTGTCATTATTTGCAGATGATGTGATCTCACATTTGTCACATTTGGAAAATCCTGAGAAATCAACAACAAAGCTACTTGAGTTAATAAACAAATTCACCAGTGTGGCCGAATACAAGATTAATGTACATAAGTCTGTAATGTTCCTATACACTAGGAATGACCTAACTAAAGAGGCTATCAAAAAAAAATTCTATTCACAATGGCAACTAAAAAAATCAAGTACCTACAAATAAATTTAACAGAGAATGATCTCTACACAGAAAATTACAAATTGTTAATAAAAGAAATCAAAGGGGTGAAACTAAGATGGCGGCTAGGTGACACAGGGCAAAAAAACACCTCCATGAAAAACACTAGATAAAAACCAGAAAGTGACCCAGAATACCGGCTACAGCAATGCGCCAGCTGGACGAGGTCTCCTAGTTCCACAGGGGCCATATAGTTGGTGAAACCAGGAGTCTGCATTCTGACAACGAGTGAGTAAGCTGGCTGGAAGACCCGCAGCCACGCAGCGGTCTGGGGAAGCCCGGGTTTGGCATTTGGAGACTGACTGGCTCTTTAAAAAAAAAAAAAAAAGGGAAAAACCCAGGAGCGGCTGCAGCTGCGATAGTGGGAACCACGCAGTAAAACACAGCAAGAGGGGGCTAGGCTGGCCTCTTGGTGTCTGGCCTGGAAGATAGCCCACTGCAGATACCCTTGGGGCTGGGGGAATGGAGGGGGGAGCTGGAAGCAGAAGGAAACCCCACGGCTAGCAGCTGGCTCCCCAGAGGGCTGGATAAACTCCTGCCCGGGGCCGTGCCCACAGCCCAGAGCCCCACCAGTTGTCCCGGAGCTGGGAAGGAGGAACTGTGCGAGGATGGGGGTGTGGAGACGCCCCGTTCGGCCATCTTTGCATCAGACTGAAAGCGCCCTGGCACAGCCCAGCAGCCCAGGGCTTCCCTTGACGGACGGTGCACACTGGTGACGCAGCACAGCATTCCCTCAGCAGAGATTCTGGAGGATCGTGGCTGGGCAGGGGGACCCGCTCGGAGAACCCAGGGACTCTACGCCAAATCCGGTGGTTTGTGGGACAGTGAAAGAGAGGGTCTGGGGCTGAAATGAAATGAAGGCTTAGACTCTTGCGGCAGCCTTGAATCTCCGGGAACCTAGGGGATTTGAATATTAAAGCTGTCCTTCCTCCCTGGCCACCCGTACACACGCCCCACATTCAGGGCAGACAGCTCCAGCAACACACCCAAACTGAGTTCTCCAACTGAACCCCACAAGAATCATTTCCCCACACATAACAGGGACAAGGTGGAGAACTGACTTCAGGGGTATAGGTGACTCACAGATGCCATTTGCTGGTTAGTTAGAGAAAGTGTACGCCACCAAACTGTGTTTCTGAAAAATTAGATAGGTATTTTTGTTTTACAACTTGAAAGAACCCTATTAAGCAAAGCAAATGCCAAGAGGCCAAAAACAACAGAAAATCTTAATGCATATGATAAAACCAGATGATATGGAGAATCCAACTCCAAACACACAAATCAAGATATCGGAAGAGACACAGTACCTCGCACAATCAAAGAACTACAATCGAGGAATGAAAACATGGCAAAAGATTTAAAGGATATCAAGAAGACCGTGGCCCAGGATATAAGCAACATAAAGAAGACCCTAGAAGAGCATAAAGAAGACATTGCAAGAGTAAATAAAAAAATAGAAGATCTTATGGAAATAAAAGAAACTGTTGGCCAAATTAAAAAGACTCTGGATATTCACAATACAAGGCTAGAGGAAGCTGAACAACATCTCAATATCCTAGAAGTCCACAGAGCAGAAAATGAGAGAACAAAAGAAATAATGGAGAAAAAATCGAAAAAATCAAAATGGATCTCAGGGATACGATAGATAAAATAAAACATCCAAACTTACGACTCATCAGTGCCCCAGAAGGGGAAGAGAAGGGTAAAGGTCTAGAAAGAGTATTCAAAGAAATTGTTGGGGAAAACTTCCACAACCTTCTACACAATGTAAATACACAAAGCATAAATGCCCGGCAAACTCCAAATAGAATAAATCCAAATAAACCCACTCTGAGACATATTCTGATCAGACTCTCAAATACTGAAGAGAAGGAGCAAGTTCTGAAAGCAGCAAGAGAAAAGAAATTCACCACATACAAAGGAAACAACATAAGACTAAGTTGTGACTACTCAGAGGCCACCATGGAGGCGAGAAGGCAGTGGCATGACATATTTAAAATTCTGAGAGAGAAAAATTTCCAACTAAGAATACTTTATCCAGCAAAACTCTCCTTCAAATTTGAGGGAGAGCTTAAAATTTTCACAGACAAACAAATTCTGAGAGGCTTTGCCAATAAAAGACCTGCCCTACTTCAGATTCTAAAGGGAGCCCTACCAACAGAAAAACAAAGAAAGGAGAAAGAGATATAGAGAATTTTAACAGACATATAAAGTACCTTACATCCCAAATCACCAGGACACTCATTTTTCTCTAGTGATCACAGATCTTTCTCCAGAAGGGACCATAAGCTGGGACATAAAACAAGCCTCAATAAATTAAAAAAAAAATGAATATACTCAAAGCACATTCTCCAACCACAATGGAATACAAATAGAAGTCAATAATTTTTGAACTGTAACTCCACTATTTACTTCCTACATGATATAAAATACACCAACTCCAATGACAAATCAGTGGTTTTGAACTCAATGTAAAATACGTAATTTTAGACAACTATATAAAGGTGGGGGAATGAAGGAGTACAGGAACATAGTTTATGTGTCCTATTGAAGTGAAGGTGGTATCAAAGAAAAACAAGATTGTTATGGATTTAAGAGGTTATTTTTTTTTCTTTTTTTTAAATTAAATTCAGTTTTATTGAAATACATTCACACACCATACAATCATCCATGGTATACAATCCACTGTCCACAGTATGATAACAGTTATACATTCATCACCACAATCTATCTCTGAACATTTTCCTTACATCAGAAAGAACCAGAACAAGAATAAAAAATAAAAGTGAAAAAAGAACACCCAAATCATCCCCCCATCCCACCCCATTTGTCCTTTAGTTTTTATCCCCATTTTTTCTACTCATCCATACACTAGATAAAGGGGGTGTGATCCACAAGGTCTTCACAATCACACTGTCACCCCTTGTAATCTACATTATTATATAATTGTCTTCAGGAGTCCAGACTGCTGGGTTGGAGTTTGGTAGTTTCAGGTATTTACTTCTAGCTATTCCAATACATTAAAACCTAAGACGTGTTTTCTATATAGTGCATAAGAATGTCCACCAGAGTGACCTCTCGACTCCATTTGAAATCTCTCAGCCACTGAAACTATTTTGTCTCATTTTGCATCCCCCTTTTGGTCAAGAAGATACTCTCAGTCCCACGATGCCGGGTCCACATTCATCCCCAGGAGTCATATTCTGCATTGCCAGGGAGATTTACAACCCTGGGAGTCGGATCCCACATAGGGGGGAGGGCAGCGAGTTCACCTGTCGAAATGGCTCAGATAGAGAGAGAGGGCCACATCTAAGCAACAAAGAGGTACTCAGGGGGAGACTCTTAGGCACAATTACATGCAAGTTTAGACTCTCCTTTGTGGTAACAAGCTTCATAAGGGCAAGTCCCATGATTGAGGGCTCAGCACATCAAACTGCCAGTCCCAATGCTTGTGACAACATCAACACCAGTCCAGGTGAGGATGTCCAACACATCCGCACCTTCCCCCAGATCCTAAGAGGTTAATTTTAAGCCCCACAGTAAACACAAAGAAATTATCAGAGAATATAACTATAGAGATGAAAAGCAGCATTTGGGTTAAGAGAAATGGGGTAAGGGGCAATGGGGAGTTAAGAAATGAATGTAGGGTTGCTGTCTGAGTTGAAGGGAAATTTCTAGTAATGGATGGTGGGAAAGAGCATTACAACATTCTAAATGTGATTAATCCCACTAATGGAAGGCTAGGGAGGGGGTGGAATGGGAAGATTTAGGCTGTATATATGTTTCCACAGCTGAAAAAAAAAAAGACAGCCTAAATAGATGCCAATTGAATGCCAAAGATGAACTTGGATGGGATTGGAGGATAGAGGACAGGTGGCTCAAAGGGACACGTTGAGACATAAGGAAAAGGAAATATAGAATGTAAGCCTTGTATCATTGTTGAATCTCTTGTACTTCTTAGCTGCGCTTAATGGGATTGCATAAAAGAATGTTCTTGTTCATGGGAAGTGTATACGTGAATTATAGTGTATGTTGTGTATGTTCCAGGATGTGTGCAGCTAGCTCTCATATGTTCAGAAGACAGAGCAATAGATGATGGATGATAGATAGGGAGGCGAAGAAATAGCGATGTGACAGCATGTTAAAGTTGGTGAATTGAGCTATTGGGGGAGGGGGATCAGGGTATGATGGAATTCTGTGTATGGGGTTAGTATTGTTTTTGCAACTGTTCCTATAACTTTGAATTTATTTCAAAATTAAAAAAAAAGAAATCAAAGGATGTTCATAGCAGCATTGTTCACAACTGCCAAGAGATGGAAACAATCCAAGTGTCCTTCAATAGATGAGTGGATAAACAAAATCATATATACATACGATGGAATACTATGCAGCAGTAAGAAGGAACAAGGTCCTGAAACATATGGCAACATGGATCAACCTTGAAGATATAATGCTGAGTGAAATAAGACACAAAAGGAGAGATATTGTATGTTACCACTACTATGAACTCTTTGAACAATGTAAAAGAAATGTCTTATGATATAGAATATTGAGGACCTAGTGATAGACAGTAGCTAGTGAGGGGGAATGATAAGCTAATATGTTCAGATATGTTAATAATGGTGAATTCAAAGGTGTGGTAATGGATAGGGATGACGATTGTTTGTTAATGGGATTATAAGTATCAGAGCTGTACTGAAGGCGAATAGGTGTCATTTAAAGGTATGTTTCCCACAGATCAGCACCACGATTATAGACAGGGGCTTGGATGATGTACTTCCAAGGTATGATACTAGCACAGAGAGTTGACAATAGAAGAGTATATGGGAAAAATCTACATATTGCATATGCGGAACTATAATTAATTGGAATACCATACTAGTTCCACACAAATAATAGGGACAAATAATTAAGGGCTGAAAAGAGCTACAAGATGTTTTGGTTCACGAGAATTGTTTAAAATGGACAGTGGTGAGGATTGTACAACTAAGTGATGATAATGTGAGATATGGATGGATTATCATGGACATAACATATGCTATTGAACTTAGGAACCCTCTATTTTATAAGTCAAGCTCTCAATCTTGAGGCTTGGTTGGGTGAAACTTATGGTTGTAAAGGGGAGGCTAAGCCTACCTATAATTATGCCTAGGAGTCACCTCTAGAGAACAACTTTTGTTGATCAAATGTGGACTTTCTCTCTCTAAGCCTAACTCTGCAAACAAATTCATCAACCTCACCTTAAAGTGGGACAGGATGCCCCAGATGAACGAGTCTTCCTGGTAATGTGGGACATGGATTCTGCAAATTAGCCTGACCCTGGAATTGAGGAATTAAGAATGCCTTTTTGACCAAAAGGGGGGAAAGAAAGGGAACAAAATAAGGTTTCAGGGGCTGAGAGAATTCAAATAGAGTCAAGAGGCTGTCCTGGAGGTAATTCCTATGCTAGCTTCACCTAGATATGCCATATGACCACAGTATGATAATCCCTAGTCAACATTAATCCTAAAAACCTAAAAGAATACCTGTATTCCTGAGACTCTGTAAATGTTTCACTCATTAAGTTTATTCTTCAGAAATTTAAATCCTTCAGAAAAAAATAAATCAAAGGGGACCTAAAGAGGTAGAAAGATATTCTGTGTTCATGGATAGGAAGGCTAAAAGTCATTTAAGATGTCAATCCTACTCAAACTGATCTACAGATTCAATGCAATTCCAATCAAAATTCCAAAAACCTACCTTGCAGACTTCAAAAAGGTAGTTATCAAATTTATTTGGAAGGGAAAGGGGCCTCAAAATACCAAAGACATTTGTAAAAGAGAAGAACGAAGTGGGAGGACTTACACTTTCAGACTTTGAAGCCTACTATAAAGCCACAGTGGTCAAACAACATGGTACTGGCACAAAGATAAGACATATTGATCAATGGAATCAAATTTAGAGTTCAGAAATAGACCCCCAGATCTATGGTCGACTGGTTATTGATAGGACCCCAAATCCACTGAACAGGGATAGAACAGTGTCTTCAACAACTGGGGCTGGGACAACTGGATATCCATAACCAAAAGAATGAAAGTGGACCCCTACCTCACACCCTATAGAAAAATTAACGCAAAGTGGATCAAAGACCTCAATATAAGAGACAACAAAATAAAACTCTTAGAAGATAATATAGGGAAACATCTTCAAGACCTGGTAATAGGATGTAGTTTCTTAGACCTTACCCAAAGCACAAGCAACAAAAGAAAAAATAGATAAACGGGAACTCCTCAAAATTAAAAACTTCTGTGCCTCAAAAGACTTTGTCAAAAAGTTGAAGAGGCAACCAACTCAATGGGAGAAAATATTTGGAAACCATGTACCTGATAAGAAACTGATATCCTGCATATATAAAGAAATCCTACAACTCAACAATAGTACAAACAGCCCAATTATAAAATGGGCAAAAGATATGAGAAGGCATTTTTCTAAAGAGGAACTACAAATGGCTAAAAAACATGAAAAAATGTTCATCTTCACTAGCTATTACGGAAATGCAAATCAAAACCACAATGACACACCATCTCACACTGATAAGAATGGCTGCCATTAAACAAACAGGAAACAGTAAACGCTGGAGAGGATGTGGAAAAATTGGAACTCTTATCCACTGCCGGTGGGAATGTATAATGGTACAGCCACTGTGGAAGACAGTTTGGCGGTTTCTCAGAAAACTAGATATCGAATTTCCCTATAATCTGGCAATTCCACTTCTCGGTATATACCCAGAAGATCTGAAAGCAGTGACATGAACAGACATTTGTACACCAATGTTCAGAGTGGCATTGTTCACAATTGCCAAGAGATGGAAACAATCCAAGTGTGCTTAAACAGACAACTGGATAAACAAAATATGGTATATACATACGATGGAATACTATGCAGCAGTAAGAAGGAACAAGGTCCTGAAACATACGGCAACATGGATGAACCTTGAAGATATAATGCTGAGTGAAATAAGTCAGAAACAAAAGGAAAGATATTGTATGTTACCACTACTATGAACTCTCTGAACAATGTAAAATCAATATCTTATAATGTATAATATAGGGGATCTATAGATAGACAGAAACTAGTGAACGGAGAATGATAAGCTGATATGTTCAGATATTTTAATAAGGGTGGATTTAAAGGTATGGGACTGGATAGGGGTGATGACTGTTTGTTAATGGGATTATAAATATCAGAGCTGCATTGAAGGTGAACAGGATTGAAATGTGTTGTTTAAAGGCATATATCCCACAGATCAGCACTACAAATATAGATAGGTGCTTTCATGATATACTTCTAAGGTATGACACTGATACAGAGAGTTGACTACAGAGTGGTATATAGGAAAAATCTACTTATTGCATACTAGGGACTATAATTAATAGGAATACTTTACTAGCACCACACAAATACTAGGGACAAATAATTAAGGGCTGTTTTAGTTTGCTAATGCTGCAGAATGCAAAACACCAGAGATGGATAGGCTTTTATAAAATGGGGGTTTATTTCACTACACAGTTACAGTCTTAAGGCCACAAAACGTCCAAGGTAACACATCAGTAATCGGGTACCTTCACTGGAGATGGCCAATGGCGTCCGGAAAACCTCTGTTAGCTGGGAAGGCACATGGCTGGCGTCTGCTCCAAAGTTCTGGTTTCAAAATGGCTTTCTCCTGGGATGTTCCTCTCTAGCAAGCTTGCTCCTCTTAAAAACGTCACTCATAGCTGCACTCCGTCCGGAAAACCTCTTTGAGTCACCACGTTTATATGGCTCCCTAGATCAAGGCCCACCCTGAATGGGTGGGGCCATGCCTCCATGGGAGTATCCCACCAGAGTCACCACCTACAGCTGGGTGGGGCACATTCCAAGCAAATCTAACCAGCACCAAAACGTCTGTCCCAGAAGACCACAAAGATAATGGCATTTGGGGGACACAATACATTCAAACCGGCACATTCCACCCCCTGGACCCCAAAATGACATTATCTTTCCAAATACAAAATACATTCATCCCACAATACCACAGAAACTTAAATCATTTCAGTAACAATAGTTAAGTACAAAATCCCATCAAACTCAAATATAGGCGTGGTCAGTCCTAAGGCAAACTTTTCCTTTAGCTTTGGATCTGTGGACTTAGAACAAGTTATATGCTTCCAATATACAAAGGAGGGACATTCATAGGATAAACATTTCCATTGCCATAAGGAGAAACAGTAAGGAAAACAGGGTTAACAGGAGCAAAACAGTTCCTAAAACCCGCAAGACAAACTCCATTAGATTTCAAAGTCCGAGAGTCATTTACAGAACAATGTTGCATCCTTGGGGCTTGAGAGAGCGGGAGTCTAACCCTTCCCAAGGGCCTTTTCGGCAGCCCTTTCCTCTCCAAACGCTTGGGTGAGTGCTCCAACACTTCCACACATTGGGGAGACCACCTTCTCGGCCCCACCCTCTTCAAACCTCGGGGCAGCTCCCGGATTCCCTTCCATCTCCGGGGCACACGCTCAACCCCTTCAGAACAGTGTGGTGGCAGCCAGGCTCTCCTCAATTCCCTGGAAATGTGCTCCACCCTCTTTGGGACCTGAGGTGGCAAAACTCTTCCCGAGCATCGAGGCGGAAAGCCCGCCCTCGACCTCCAGGGCAAACTCACCCTTTCCATGCATGTGGGCTGCTCCGCTCTCCCAGCCCTAAACCTCTTGACTCCAGACCTCAACCTCCATGGCTCTGTCTTTAAAGAGATTTTTCCTTTAATTTTTTCCTTGTCTGTCTCCTCCAGTGCAGACCGGCAATGGCTCCGTCTATAAAGATCTCGCAAAAATTCTGTTGGCTTTGCATGAAGCATGCAGGGGTCAAAGCCATCAGACAATAGGAGTTTCCACAAATCCTTTCTGCTTAACTCCTTATCCAATCTTGGCTTGTCCTCAGGTTGGGCTGTAGCTTCTGGGATTCCACCCCCTGGAAGCCTGTAATTTTCCAAGCTATCAGTTTCTGATTTCTTGGAACCCAAGAGTTCAGTTCTAAGTTTATCTCTCTCTGCTCGCATTTTACTATAAGCTGCAAGGAGAAGCCAGGATATATCCTCCACAGGTAGTCTGGAGATCTCCTCAGCTAAGTATTCCAGTTTGTCACTTTTAAATTCTTCCTTCCATCTGATACCAGGACTCAATTTTGCCAAATTCTCTGCCACTTTAAAACAAGGTTCGCCTTTCTTCCAGTTCACAACACATTGATCATCTCTGTTCAAGGCCTCATCAGAAGTATCTTTAGAGTCCATATTTCCACAAACAGTCTCTTTAAAGCAGTTTAGGCCTTTTCTATCAAGCTCCTCACAATTCTTCCACAGTCTTCCCCTTATCCATTTAAAAAGCCATTCCAGCATGTTTGGTATTTGCAAACTCAGCAGCAAAAGCACCCCACTTCTCTGGTACCAAAATCTGTTTTCCAAGCTAATGCTGCAGAATGCAAAACACCAGAGATGGATAGGCTTTTATAAAATGGGGGTTTATTTCACTACACAGTTACAGTCTTAAGGCCACAAAACGTCCAAGGTAACACATCAGTAATCGGGTACCTTCACTGGAGATGGCCAATGGCGTCCGGAAAACCTCTGTTAGCTGGGAAGGCACATGGCTGGCGTCTGCTCCAAAGTTCTGGTTTCAAAATGGCTTTCTCCTGGGATGTTCCTCTCTAGCAAGCTTGCTCCTCTTAAAAACGTCACTCATAGCTGCACTCCGTCCGGAAAACCTCTTTGAGTCACCACGTTTATATGGCTCCCTAGATCAAGGCCCACCCTGAATGGGTGGGGCCATGCCTCCATGGGAGTATCCCACCAGAGTCACCACCTACAGCTGGGTGGGGCACATTCCAAGCAAATCTAACCAGCACCAAAACGTCTGTCCCAGAAGACCACAAAGATAATGGCATTTGGGGGACACAATACATTCAAACCGGCACAAGGGCTGAAAAGAGCTATGGAGTGTTTGGGTCATGAGAATTGTTTAAAGTGGATAGTAATGAGGATTGTACAACTAAGTGATGATAATGTGAGATACTGATTGATTACTACAGACAGAACATATGCTATGTGAAATTAAGACCCCCTACTTTATAAGTGAAGCCCTTGGTCTTGAGGCTTGTTCTTGTGAAACTTACAGATGTAAGAGGAGGTGTGCCAATTTGAATGTATTATGTCCCCCCAAACACCATTATCTTTGATGTAATCTTGTGTGGGCAGACCTATCAGTGTTAATTAGATTGTAATTCTTTGAGTGTTTCCATGGAGATGCACCCTACCCAACTGTGGGTGATGGCTCTGATTGGATAATTTCCATGGAGGTGTTGGCCCACCCATTCAGGGTGGGTCTGAATTAAATTACTGGAGCACTATATAAGATCAGACAGAAGGAGCAAGCTGCTACAGCCAAGAGGGACACTTTGAAGGACACACAGGAACTGAGAGAGGAGCTGCAGATGATGGGACAGTTTGAAGACAGCCGTTGAAAGCAGACTTTTGCTCCGGAGAAGCTGAGAGAGGAAAAATGCCCCAAGAGCAACTAAGAGTGACATTTTTGAGGAACTGCAGCCTAGAGAGGAACAGCCTGAGAGAAAGCCATTTTGAAACCAGAACTTTGGAGCAGACACCAGCCACATGCCTTCCCAGCTAACAGAGGTTTTCTGGACACCATTGGCCATCCTCCAGTGAAGGTACCTGATTGCTGATGTGTTACCTTGGACACTTTATGGCCTTAAGACTGTAACTGTATAACCAAATAAACCCCCTTTATAAAAGCCTATCCATTTCTGGTGTTTTGTATTCCGGCAGCATTAGCAAACTAGAATAGGAGGCTAAGCCCACCTATAATTACTCCTAGGAGTTACTTCCAGAGAACTTCTTTTGTTGCTCAAACATGGACTTTCTCTTTCTAAGCCCAACTCTGCAAATAAATTCATCACCCGCCCCCAGACACGGGACAGAACCCCCCAGGTGAGTGAGCTCCTTGGCGATGTGGGAAACAGATTCCAGAAATGAGCCTGACCCTGGCAACAAGGGGTTGAGAATGCCTTTTTGACCAGAAAGGGGAAAATAAAGGCAACAAAATAAGGTTTCAGTGGCTAAGAGATTTCATATAGAGTTGAGAGGCTGTCCTGGAGGTTACTACGATGCAAGCTTCAGCTAGATATCCCAAATGGCCACAGTATGATAAGTCCAAGTCAACAGTAGTCCCCAAAACCATAAAGAATACCTGGGTCCCTATCTGAGACTCTATAAAAGTTTCACTCACTAAGTTTGTTCTTCAGAAACTGAAATCCTCCAGAGAGCTCCTATGCCAGCTAAGTCACAAAACCCAGAGGCAACAGCCTCTTCAAGAACATCAAACTGTTGCATCTCCTTTTCCCATCATGTTGAAACTCCTTTTCAACATGAACAAGTAGGACAGTCACTCTGTAGACATCCCTGAAGATCGAAAGTGATTAAACTAGAGGAAGGCATAGCAAGAGACAAGATAGAATTTAACAAAGGATTATGAATACTGAATCTCTATATAATTTTCTTTTCCTTAGTTGTTAGGATATTAGAACAGCTAGAAGGAAAGAACTGAAATGGTGGAACTATAATCCATAACATTCTTTGAAATTTGCTATATAGCTACTTGTTAAATTGTTATTTGAAAGTTATCACCTTTCTGCATATATATTTCACACTAAGGAAATAACTGAAACTATGATACTGTAACCAATAACATTCTTGGAAATTGCATATATAACTACTTGTTAAATAGTACTTTGAAAGTTATCACCTTTCTGCATATATATTTCACAATAAGGAAATAACTGAAACTTTGGAATTGTAACCCATAACATTCTTTGAAATTTGTTAACTAATTGTAAAACTACACTTTGAAAGTTATCACCTCTAGGTAAATATATTATATTCCACAATAAAAATAAATAAATAAATAAAAGGGTTCCAGCTCACAGGAAGTTCTGAAAAAAAAATATGAGTGAATTCTCATTTTCATCTAATGGTCAATTATTTTATATGGATTATGATCCTACATGAAACTAGACCATACTTATAAGTACATGTTTTCTGGAGCTTAAGTTAGAATCTCAGACATGACAAAAAAAGCCTGGTTGGGAAAGGGTCGGGGTGAGGACTATGGGAAGTGATCAGGGAATGAAGAAAGCCAAACATATGTGCTATGGAATTAACAGCAAGCATGCTCATTTGCATACAAACCAAATCAGTATTTGGCTTAGGCAACAGTATAAATCAGCTCTTTAACCATCCGGAAATGTACCTAAAATTCTTTTAACCAATGTGAATGTATTAGTTATCT
Source organism: Choloepus didactylus (assembly GCF_015220235.1). Lineage (NCBI taxonomy): Eukaryota > Metazoa > Chordata > Mammalia > Pilosa > Megalonychidae > Choloepus > Choloepus didactylus. The sequence goes on from NC_051319.1 coordinate 84,077,273, forward strand.
ATTGATGCATAACAAATTACCCCGAAATTTAGCAGCTTGAAACAAAAATTTTTATTATCAGTTTCTATGGGTCACGAATCTGAGAGCAGCTTAGCTGGCTGGTCTGACTCACAGTCTTTCATAAGGCTGCATTTAAGATACTAGCCAAGGCTGCAGTCATCTGAAAGCTTGACAGTGGTAGATTCTACTTCCAAGCTCATTCACAAGGTTATTGGCAGGCTTCAGTTCCTCACTGGCTTTTGGCTGGAAACCTCAGTTCCTTGCCGCATAAACCTTTTCATAGGTAGGTTGCCTGAGGGTCCTCATGTCATGGCAGCTGGCATCAACCAGAGCAAGTGATCAAGAAAGAGAGAGCCCAAGACAGAAGTCACAGTTTTTTACAACCTAATCTTGCAAGTGATATACCTTTATGTCTTCCATATTCTACTGGTCACACAGACCAAAAACAGTACAATGTAGGAGAAGACTACATAAGAGTGAGAATACAAGACCTAACTTCTAGCTTTGCCCCATCTTTTAGATTACAATTTATAAAATAATAAGAATAAACAAACAAAAAGCTCACTTATACTGTGTGACATGAAGGGGAAGCTTTCACTTAGAGGAAACTTTGGCGGGAGTAGGTCTTGCTTCAGCAACATCTGATGTCCCTAGATCAGTAGAGAAGTAAATATCTGGCATTATGGGAATGAGGAAATGAGGCTTAATGCTTGCCCTTAAAAGAGAACTTTGAAAGAAACCAATGGATGATAGCAACTTGACCAAACACAGTGTTAATTGTATAAATACAGTGAAAACTTTCACTGGCATAAACATATTTACCTTGGTGAATGATTATTTCCAAGAATAGCTATGGTACCAGTAGAGAAGAAAGTAACTTCTTTATTCTGGCTTGGTCATGAATATTCACTCAGTCATTTTGTCAGTCTACAAATATTAACGGTACAGAGGGGACTTTTGTACTCAATTAATATTCTCTTGCCCTTATGGGATATGACACTATACTTATCAATAATAAAGTAACATAAAACAAATACACATTCCCTTCCTTCAAAATCTTTCATCCAAGGCAGGAAATAATAGATACATGACAAACAAGTATTTGCTTGTTTTTAGAGACAATAAAAAGTAGCTACAATAGTTCTTCTAAAATATATATACATTCGTTTCCAAGTGTCTTTCATTCCCTTTTTCTATCTCCATGTGTTTGTTAGTTATTCATGAAAACTGTTTATATACAGAATGGCTTTTCAATCAAAATATACACATACACATCTTAGGGCACAATGTAGCAGCATGACCTGTTTGGACTTATTTTCCTGATTAATGGGGAAGATAAATTGAGTGGATAGCAGTTGTATGAGGAGAATGTGGAGTTTTGAAATTATAATGAGCGAGTAATTTGTATTACATCATGTAACCATGTTAAGAAAGGGTAAGTTGAACCTCTCTGCAAAATTAAAACACAGAGAAATGCACAAAGACATCTTTAATAAACTTGGCTCTGTGGAAATATTTTATATCAACAGATTGAAGAAGACTCGTATTTAAAATAGTTTTGCAGATAGGTATAAACTCAAGACCAGATTAATTTGTGAGGGGCCAATAGTAAACAACGTAATTTTACATATTTCCATTTCTGTAGAGCATTAACAATTTAGAGTGAGCATAATTTGGTATTTATTGGCAGGCTCATTTAAAAAGCAACATATAAACAACCCAGTCAGCATCCTCCACTCCATCTCAGTTTTTATGCCCTTAGCAGAAAAATAAATTACTGTCTCTCAAAGGAACTCTCAGGCACAGTAATGTCAAATGAGGCCGCAAGCTCTTAATTTAGAAAAGAAGAGGAAATTTTAAAAGCTTTAGGTAAAGATGTATACCATTTTACCTCTACTAGACTGGCAAAAATTAAGAAGTGTAACAATACCAAGCATTGAAGAATATATAGAATTCTTATAAACTGTGGGAGAGTGAAAAACTATTTGGCATTAATCATCTCATGAAGGTGAATATTTGCATACTCCACAACCCGGCAACCCTACTCCTAGATATATAAGCAAGAGAAACACTTGCATGTGTGACTAGGAGACACACCTAAGAATGTTCGTAGCAGCAATGTAAGTAGTTTTTAAAAAGTTGAAAATGACCCAACTATGTATCAACAGGACAAAGACAAATAAATTGTGGTATATTCACCCAACAGAATATTAAATGCAAGATGAACAAACTATCATTATACGCAACAGCATGATCAATCTTGGAAACAAAATGGTGAGTGAAAAGGGCAAACCCTAGAAAACTATATGTTGGCTATAGCTTTTTCATAAAGCTCAAAAACATGCAAATTAAACAACATATTGTTTTACCAAATATACATTTGCTAAAGAAACAAGAAATGAAATGACAAGCACAAAATTTAGGATACTGATTACCCCTGAGGGCAGGGGGAAGAGATACAGGAGAAACAAAAAGATAGCTCCTAAGTTACTGGGAAATATTCTAGTTCTTGGGTTTGATGGACACATATGAGTGTTTATTACATTATTAAGCTTTACAACTAATATATATTTTATACATATCTTTGGTACATATTAAATACAGGCATACCTTGAAGATAATGCAGGTTTGGTTCCAGACCACAACAATAAAGCAAATACTGCAATAACGTGAGTCACACTAAAAGTTATGTGTAACTATAGACTTTTAAGTGTGCAATAGTATTATGTCTAAAAAACAATGTACACAGAAATGTGACTCAGAAATGCAAAGGGAGCACATGCTGTTCAAAAAATGATGCAGATAGACCTGCCCAACACAGGGTTGCCACAAACCTTTAATTTGTAAAAAACATAATAACTACAAAATACAATAAAGCAAAGCACAATAAAACAAGGTATGCCTTACTTTATTTTGAAAAATATAAAGAAAATATAAATGGAAAATAAACAACTGAAGTGAGGAGGGCGAGAGGATGTAAACAAGTAATGTGGAGTCTAATTCCTTAAACAGTTGGTTATGAATAGCTTGATAGAGGAGATGCATTGGCTTCTGCCCCTTACTGACTTTACATTCTAATGAAGGAAGTAGACAATTAAATAAGCAAATTGCAAAACAAATATGACAAGTATCAAAATAGGAGTTGTGGTGTTTTGGAACAAAAAAACATGTTCTTAAACTCAAATCCATTCTTGTGAGTGTGAACCCATTGTAAGACCTGTTGACAAGGTTACTTCATTTAAGATGTGGCCCAGAATGGGTCTTAATTACTGCAGTCCTTTATAAGCAGAATGAAACTCAGACAGAGAGACAGCCACAGGAAGCATGAAGTTGAAATTCAGTGGAATCCAGAAGAGAACAGAAAGGCAAGGAGAGGCTACCATGTGCATTGCCATGTGACAGAGGGGCCAAGGACCGAGGCCCAAGGATCGCTAGGTAGCCAGCCCCAGAATGCCAGTCTTCAAGAAGAACACATCACTTTGATGATCCCTTGATTTGGACTTTTTCCTAACCTCAAAACGATGAGCTAATAAATTCCCATTGTTTAAGCCGATCCATTGCATGGTACTTGCTTAAGCAGCCAAGAAAACTAAAACAGGGGTCAAATAGAATGCTACAGGTGTGTATAGCAGAAGCAACTAACCTGGTCTGGTTGTCAAGTAATGCTTCCTAGAGGGAAGAATATTTAAAATGAGACCTAAAGGATAAGTAGGAGTTGGATAGGTGAAGTAGGTTTGGGGAAGAATGTTCTAAGTAGAAAACAGTGCATGTGTAAAGTCTCTGAGGCAAGAAGAGGCATGAGAGAAAGTCAAAGAAAAATGAGGCTGGAGAGATAGGCAGATAACACTTTATGAAGGTCCCTGGAAGCCAAGTAAGAAGTTTACAGATTATTCTGAAATGAATGAAAGTCACTGGAGGGTTTTAAACAGAGGACTGACCTGCCTATTTATGAATTTTTAAAAGATACTCTGGCTGCTCAGGTAGACTTCATCAAACTGATCTCTAGTTACCTTAGAACTTATTGCATCCTTATCCTAAAAGTAAAGAGTATTTCCTGTGTCTTAGGTTTCTAAGCCATGGGACTTTCTAAGCCAAAGATATTCTGCATTCCCTCAAGTTTTAGACATCAGTTTACATAGAAAACAAGCAAAAAGCAAACTAATAGTTGTTTATCTCATACACTCTTTTGCTTTCAACTTATCTTTTTATGTTTTAGCTAAATATCGTTGAACACTTTTGTAGTTGTGGGAAAGGAATGCTATATAATTAGCTACATTTCAAAAGTTTTCATGTAATTAAAAACTAGATTAACTTGAATTCTATTTAATTCAACAATTATTTATCCAAATGATTTTGTTAACATTTATTGTGCCTTGTTAACTATTCACTGGTTTTGAGGAGAGATAAGAATGGTGAATATAAAAATGGCCAAAGCAACTTACTTAATGACATCCCCCTTATGAAGACAGAATCTCACCCCATTGTACAGTATTATATACCCTACAATGCTGACATGCTTACATGTGGATAATGATTTCCTTCAGTTAAAAACTCCTTTTATCTTCACTGGCAGTTATCATGTCAGTATTTGCACTAAGAAACTGAGTTACAAGGACCCTTTCTCAGAAATTATGCAAAGAACACCTTCTTGTAGGGGCTGGTGGTGTTTTAGTGGCTAATTGTTATAGTCGATATAAAGATTGTGCAGCAACAAAGAGTGGTTGCCTCCGGAGTCAAGACTTCGGAGAAAGTAGAGGAAGAACCTACAAAGGTAGAAAGGTAGAGTATTTGAGAGATTAGAAAGATGGTTTCAAAAATATGTTGATCCTTTCCAAGAATTATTGTAAACTGCCTGTTTCCCAAAGGATTCTCAGACCGTCGTTTAGATAAGCAAGCCAATTTGGTCTAAAAGAAGACTGATCTACTTGGCCACTTCTCCCTCTGTGTTAAGATGGACTTTTTGTCTATGTCCTAACTACTCAAGAGCTTCTTAAGCTCTTTTAGCCCTGTGATGTGGGGGTTCTCTTTGTGCTATAATATGGTATCACTAAGAAAGCAAAGAGAAACACTGACTAAAATGGCTGGGACCAATGAAAAGAAATGAGCATTTAACATTTTTGATTGGCCCTAAATTAGCAAGAAAAAAAAGCAAAATTTTAAGAAATCAATCTAATTTACCCTCATCTCCTCAAAGTAAGAAATGAGAGAGTGACTCTTACTCTGCATGTAAAGAAACTGAGGGCATCATGGCCCTTTCCTCAAATCAGGAATGGGACAAAGAGTTCTGCAAAACAGAAACCTTCTCAAAGGTACTGAGAGATTTCAAAGGGAGTAATCAGTCTAGTTGGAGCCAACCTAATGTAAATGAAACTAAATCCAGGTGAATTAAATGGGATTTTTTTTCTAACATGCTAATGGAAAGTGTGGTAAACTAAACCCCTTACCTACCAGTCAGAATTGCAATGATGCAGGATGGGATCTTAGGGTCACCAGATGAAGCTACAATTTCTAGTGATAAAAGGAGTAGGAGAATTGTCAGGAAAACTGGAGGTTCAGAATAGAATACTCAGGAAAAAATAAGCAAAAATATGAAGGCTAAATAAATTACTTTATTCGACAACCCTTCCTTGAGCATGGACTGTGGAACAGGGAGGGGAATATGCATTTGTTCTCCCTCATGCAAAAACATATTTGTACATTTTATCACAATCATTGAGCACCCTAGGTTTTACTGAGTTATACAGTCCCAGTCCTTATCTTTCCTCTTTCCTTCTGGTGTCCCACATGCTCCTAACTTTCCTCTTTCAACCATACTCACAGTCATCTTTGTTCAGTGTATTTACATTGCTGTGCTACCATCACCAAAACTGTGTTCCAAACCTCTCACTCCTGTCATTTCCTATCTGTCTGTAGTGCTCCCTTTAGTATCTCCTCTACCACAAGTATCTTGTTCACAAACTCTCTCATTGTCTGTTTGTCAGAGAATATTTTAAACTCTCCCTCACATTTGAAGGACAATTTTCTCAGATATAGGATTCTTGGTTGGCAGTTTTTCTCTTTCAGTATCTTAAATATATCACCCCACTTCCTTCTTGCCTCCGTGGTTTCTATTGAGAAATCTGCACATAGTCTTATCAAGCTTCCTTTGTATGTGATGGATCGCTTTTCTCTTACTGCTTTCAGGATTCTCTTTGTCTTTGTTTGATAATCTGATTATTAAGTGTCTTGGCGTAGGCCTATTTAGATCTATTCTGTTTGGGGTATGCTATGCTTCCTGGATCTGTAATTTTATGTCTTTCATAAGAGATGGGAAATTTTCATTGATTATTTCCTCTATTATTGCTTCTGCCCCTTTTCCCTTCTCTTCTCCTTCTGGGACACCCATGACATGTACATTCATGCATTTCATGTTATCCTTCAATTCCCTGAGACGTTGCTCATATTTTTCCATTCTTTTCCCGATCTGTTCTTTTGTGTGTAGGATTTCAGGTGTCTTGTTCTTCAGTTCTTGAGTGTTTTCATCTGCCATTTGATATCTGCTGTTGTGTGTCTCCACTGTGTTTTTCATCTCTTGTGTTGTGCCTTTCATATCCATAGATTCTGCCAGTTGTTTTTTCAAGCTTTTGATTTCTACCCTATGTTCACCCAGTGTTTTCTTTATAGCCTTCATCTCTTTTGTTATATCTTCCCTGAACTCACTGATTTGGTTTTTTATTTCATTTAGCATATTTCTTTGAAAATCTCTAATAGATTGTTTCATTAAAGTGAAACAATATCTCAACTGTATCTTGATTGAGGTGTTCCTTTGACTGGGCCATATCTTCATTTTTCCTAGTACAGATTGTAGTTTTCTGTTGTCTAAGCATCTGGTTTCCTTGGTTACCCGAGCCAGATTTTCCCAGACCGGAACAGGTTCAGGTCTCAGAATGGGGCTATATTCAGGGTGTATCTTAGAAGAATGACAGGCTTTCCTGTGGGGTCTCCAGTCACTGTGCTTTTCCTAACCTGCTCAGTGGGTGGTACCTGTCAGCCTGTCGCTCCCGATTGGTGTAAGGAGATGGGCCACTTCAGTTTCTGTTTTGGTTGTCTTCCCCCAGGCTCTGGGGTCTGGTTCTGAAGGGAAAGCTGGGCCCCACCTCCTTACTCTTAGAGAAGATAAACCCCCTCAGGAGTTTTCATCTGCATTTGAATTGTTGTCTCTCTGACTCTTTTATCTCCACCCTGTCTGGGTCAGAGTGCTGGGAAGTGAAAATGGCTGTGGCTCTCTCTCTTCTGAGCTCCTCAGGTTGAGAGAGAGAAAAACAGACAGAAAGCCCCCTTTTGGAGCCAGTACATGCCCCCCCCCCAGATTCACTTATCAGCCAGAGGTAACACCTGGTCTTCTGGGCTCCCCCTCCCAGGTCAGAGGAGTCCTCCAGTTTTCTAAGGTCAGTCATCATTAAAAGCCTCTGCTTGCTTGTTGAGGGTTTGTAGCTTGTATTCAGCAGTCCACATTTGTTAACTAAAACCCCAAGTGGAGCTCAGCTGAGCTATATTCACTCGCTCCACTTGGAGAGTGACGCTAGTTTCTACCACAGAGAGGTTTTGCAGCTCAGACTGCCATCTCGGCGTGGTTCCACAGCTTTTACTTACAGATTCTATGCTGTGATCTCAGGCATTCCTCTCAATCCAGGTCAGTGTATGATGTGTGGACAGTCACAGCTGTCTTCCAGCAGTTATTCCAAATTATTTACTAGTTGTCCCTGGTTGTTTATTCATTGTTCCAGGGGACTAACTAAATTTCACTCCTCTCTATGCTGTCATCTTGCCCCTCTATAAGAGAACACTTTTAAACTTAGACCGAAAGATAATAATTTGGGAACCCAGACAACAAAGTACCTTATCTCCTGAGATCCTGGAATCTGGAGGAAAAAAAAAAGAGAGAGAGAGAAAGAAAGAACTTGGCTTGGGCCTGGAAAGGACAGGAAAGGGTAGTGCCACAGGAAATGGGAGTTCATACTTATTAGTACTTAATATGTGCTAGATACTCTTCTAAATGCTTTTCAAGAATTGACTAATTTAATTCTCATAATATACCTATGTGGTAGTTGCTATTATCCTCATTTTGTAAAGAGGAAACAAAGGCCTGAGAGATTAAGTAATTTGCCCACAGTCACATAGTTAGGAAGTTGAAAGCAGAGTTTTGAAACTACGATATCAGACCACACAGCCCACATTCTTGACCACCATACTGAATAGAAGACAAAACTTCCTAACTAAAAGTTAGGGAAAACAGAAGAGTTAAATATGTTGTTCATCACATGAATTCATTAATGTGTGCTTATATACAGTTGAGGTAAATTGTAAACATTAAATTTCTACCCCCAAGATATTGTTACACCTTGGTAAATATTACTGATGTGCCTGAAAAATGTTGTACTAGACACAATGAAGGTAGAGTATCAGAGAGGAACTAGAGGAGAAAAGCTGGGTCTTTGAGGCACAGTTATAGAAGGGGAAAATCTTATCTTTGTGATCCCTCAGGAGATGGAGGCAGAAAGTTCTCCAAAGTAAGCCTTGGCAATGCCCTCAATTTGTCATATAATAAACTGATGTACTTTACAGCCAATCTCAATGCATATACATATTTATTCAGTCTCTCTTTTTTCCTTCTCAGCAGTTTAATAACTGGCTTATTAGCTCATTTGGTGCAGCATTGTGCTAATGAAGCAAAACTGATGGGTTTAATTCTTTTTTAGCTCTGGTAGCCATGAACTGCACCCCTGAACTTAGCATACATGAGCTGTTGAGTGAACCCAGAGAAATTGTGTTTGGCTCAGAAAGAGTCCATCAGCATCACACAAAAGATAATGTTTTACTGAGAGTGTGAAAAAACCTTCATCTTTGTATTCAAGGACAATACGTTAATTTTCACAAAGAACAACTAAAGTGATTTGTTTAATGTCTTACAATGGATCCCTGAGACAATCAAGAATAGATATTTGGAATGTTCAATATACTATACTTACTCAAATCGACCCTACTTACGATATACAGTAATAATAGAGTCTTTGTCCAACCTCATGATCCAGTATATACTCAATCCATCTTGTTTTTCAGTAGCAAAAAAAAAAAAATCTTTAAAAATAACAGCAGAAACTATCACAGTTGTTGATTGCTTATGGAAGAACTCCTACCTGAGGACAAACTAATGAAAGCAAAATCATTTCCAAATTTAATATATCTATACTAAATGATCAGAAGCAAGTAATGCAATTCATTGAGTGACAGAAACCTACAAAGCAGTAACAGAGCTTTATTTAAATTAAAAAATACTTTAATTTTTCATGTGATCTAACATCTGACAAGTCCGCAACATTAAGGGAGGCACCTCATAACTATCCAAAGATATTCAGAGGAAAGGAAGAGGATAGCAAAAGATAAGATTAACAGGAAAATTTATCAGAGTGAGAATGAGGATAAGTAAATCTCCAATCTCAGTTGAAACCAAAAATGACTGAAATTATAGCAGAAGCAAATAAAATGAAAACAAAATTCCTTAAGAATATTTATCTGTAAAGAATATGTAAAGTTTTGAAGTCAAATATTTCAGAGAAGGAGAAAACCATGCTCTTGAAAAGGGCTGTTATTCAAAACCTCTCTAAAGTCTATTAAATAACAAATACACACACACACACACACACACACACACACACACACACCCCACATACAGAGTTTAGTGGCAAAGAGTGCAAACTATAGAGCAAGACTGTTTGAGTTCAATTCTGCCACTTAGTAGTTGTGTGATTTCGGCAAGCTTCTTAATCTCTCTGTGCTTCAGTTCCCTCATCTGTAAAGGGGGATAACAGAAATTACACACAAAAGGTTGCTGTGAGCATTTTATGCATGTATATATACACTTAAATAGTGCCAGGCAAATAATGAGAGCACTATATAAGTATTATTATATTATACTTTTGAATAAAAAGATATTTAAAGATTAACATCAATGGTGATATTAAATCAGGGAAACAAGAGGAAATATGGCACAGGTCTGCAATCCTTTAAAAACCTTGGGGACGTGAAATAATACAGAAACAAAAGGACAAATAATGTATGGTCTCACTAATATAAACAACCTATAATGAGCAAACTCTGAGAATTGAATTCGAGTGCACAGGTTATCAGGGGATAGGAAGTGGGCAGAGAATGGGCAATCAATGACTAAGAGGTGCAGAATGTTCAAAAAAGGACCATTGTAGAGGTTCCAAGATTGTAAGCTCTTACAGCAGTCACATCTATTTCTGAGTTTTAACTGTTATTTCTAAATTCTGAGATGCTGTACTCTTTGTGTATAACCTGGTAGTTCCCTGGAACACTGGGTATCTGTATGACACCTGAGACTCAGAGTTAGAATTCTGCAGCTCTGAAACTCAGCATTACTCCATACAGCATCTGTTAAAGAAGCTGAATAAGAGAGCAGACCCCTATTAGAGATATGAATGAAACAGACCTGGTTAGGACTAAGGTAAATCAGAATACAGGGTAAAGGAAGATATTGTCTGTATTTTAAAACCTCAATTTCTGTGTGAGACCAAAGGAAGAGATGTTTATTTGGCCCAAAATTTAAATTTTCTGTAGCACAGTATATAATTTAACCTGTCTGGTCAGTTTATTGAAACAACCCAAATACATGGAACCTAGAATAGGTAATGAGATCCTATTATTCTGTACAATTTAATGTATTACCTGGATACATTCCAGGGTATTTGGGGCAGAAACTAAAAAAGTATTTGCAAAGTCTTCTTGAGGGACTGGGGAAAAATGTGGAACTATTAAACTTCCCCACCTGGGGAATTCCTGATATTCTCTCAGGCACTACGGACTCACAATTGATTAAGCCAAGCCCTCAATCTTGAGGTTCACCTTTATGAAACTTATTTCTGCAATGGCTAAGGTAGGCCTGCATGTAATTATACCTAAGAGTCATCCCCAGAGAGCCTCTTTTGTTGCTCAGATGTGGTCTCTCTCTTTAAGCCAACTCTGCAAATAAATTCACTACACTCCCCACTATGTGAGACATGACTCCTAGGGGTGTAAGTCTCCTTGGAAACATGAAACATGACTCCGAGGGTGAGCCTGGCCCTGGCATCATGGGATTGAAAATGCCTTCTGGACCAAAAGGGGGAAAAGAAATGGAACAAAATAAAGTTTCAGTGGCTAGGAGATTTTAAATAGAATCTAGAGGTCATTTTGAAGGTTACTCTTTAGCAAGCTTTAGCCAGATATTGCAAACTACCACAGTATGCCAAGCCCCAACCAACAGTATTCCCTAGGGAACCTTAGGGAGTGCACTGCACTCTAAGACTCTATAAAAGCTTTTCTTAATAAGTTTATTTTTTCAGAAACTTAAGTCCTCCAGACTGATCCTGAAACCAAGAGGTACCAGTTTCTCCAAGAATATCAATGAGTTTCATGCCTCTACCCTATAAGGTCAACACCCACTTCCAGCATGAAGAAGTTAAAATGGTCATTGCCCAGATACCCCTGAAGATTGAGAGAAAGATCAAATGAGAGGGAGGAGGTGTAACTGAGAAACTTGGATTTAACAAATGACTGCCAATACTGACTCATTATATAGATATTTCTTTTTAGTCTCTAGTATTTTAGAATAGTTAGAAGGAAATACCTGAAATTGTTGAACTGTAATCCAGTAGCCTTGGTATTTGATAATGATTGTATAACTACATAGCAAAAAAAAAGTCAGTCACCCATGTTTGTATGGATCTACTTCTGGATGTTTTGTTCTGTTCCACTGATCTATATATCTATCTCTGACAACACAACAGTGTCTTAGTTAACCCACCTCTTTTGTGAGTCTTAAAATTGGGTAGAGTGCAACAGCAGTGATCAATCAAAGGGCAGGGTCTTCCCTCTCTCTTGATGTTTGGGGGTCTTCTTTTATCTTTTATTTCTTTTTCTGGAATAATGCAAATGTTCTAAAAATTGTTATGGTGATGAATACACAAATATGTGATGATACTTTGAAACACTGATTGTATACTTTGAATGGATTGTATGGTGTGTGAATATATCTCAATAAAATCACGTTAATAAAAACAAAAAACCTTGGGGCCAAATGTATTTCTGAATTTAAATTTTTTCAGATTTTAGGAATATAAGACTGCATATTATCTATATTTTACTTAACATGTGGTGTCCTGGGCAACAGTCCTTAATCAAATACATTAATATTTCCACATTGAAATGTATCAATCCTTGCACCAAATGGAATAGATGAAGACTTTAAATAGCCTCATGTCAGTTCAGAACAGATTTTGCCTGAAACAAGAAAAACTTTCTGTATTTTAGAATTGCAGATAATAAACTGTGAACTTGTTTCTTTAGAGCCATAAATGTTACACTATTTGGAAATGGAAGAATAAGCACAAGAAATACAGAGCAATGGTGATATTAGGTACTCATTTGTAAATGAAAAGCTTCTCTAGAAACCTAATGAGTACCCAGAATAACAGTTCCTTTTCTCTTAAGTAAAAAAAAAAAGTATACATAGTTATCACATGGAATGTTACCTGGATTACACCTAGATGACTTTATGTGGCATAAATTGTTCACAACACCTGGCACATTTTCCCAGCTATTTCCATGACTGACCTACTTCAGGTCTCTGCTAAAATGTTACTTCTTCAGAGAGTACTTCTTTAATCATCCCATTTAAAATAACAAGGTGAAGCATGCACACTCACATTCACAATCAATCACACAAAAATCTCTTTCCCCTTCCCTTTTTCTTTTCCTTTTTAGCACTTATCAATTCCTAGCATTATATTACATATTCATTTATTCTCTGTCCTACTAAACTGAAAACTCTATGGGAGCAGGGACTTTTTTTTTTTTGAGCACCTCAAACAATATTTGGCAAAAAGTAATTTGACAGTTATTGTTCAATAAATGATTCACTCAAAGAAAATAGGGCTCCTGAAATACCTAGATTTCTATCTGAGACTCTACAAAAGTTTCACTCACTAAGTTTATTTTTCAGAAATTTAAATTCTCCAGAATGTTCCTATGCCAGCTAAGTCCCAAAACCCAGAGGCAACAACCTCTTCAAGAACATCAACCAGATGTAGCCCCCTTCACCATAATGTCGACACCTCTTTTCAATATAAAGAAGTTAGGGTGGTCATTGCCTTAACATGCCTGAAGATCGAGAAAGTGATTAAATGTGAGGAAGGGGTAGCAACAGACAAGATAGGATTTAACAAAGGATTACAAATACTGAATCTTTACATAAATTTTTTTTTAGATGCTAGGGTATTCGAATAGCTAGAAGGAAATAACTGAAATGATGGAACTGTAACCCATAACATTCTTTGAAATTTGCTCTCTAACTACTTGTTAAATTACTTTGAAAGTTCTTTTTCTGTATATGTGTTATATATTTCACAATAAAAAATGTTTAAAAAAGAAAGAAAATAGGGCTGACTGATAACAGCAATGGGTTTCAAGAACCAGTCCTGATATAGTAGCTCATACCTATTTTTCAGAAGGAAGTTCAAGGCAAAAAAAAAAGCCATCTCAACATCAGCTGTAACATGAAAATTTCTATGTGTCTATTAGTAGGATTCCAAAAAAGTAATATAAGAAACATTTCATCATACACATACTTATCAAGTGAATATTGATTTAACTACCTAAGAAGTGAAAAGTAATCATTAAAGTTATATTTAATAATTAATTTTGTTAGACTATTTAAGTAGACAGTTAAGAAGAAAAAGTATACTTGAAAGACAAAAATAATTACTATAATGCACAAAATATTAAAGAAGGAAATTACTTTGAATTTTTCTCCTAACATATTTTATGTACCATAGAAAGAAATCCAACTGATCTTCACCTGATTGCAGGATGCTACTGCATTAAGGTTGTAAAAAGCAACCTGTATTAGCCTCAGAGGGTAATGGCATCTTATTGTATGTATGTATATATGCCTTTAGTTTTGCTCCAGGTAGTAAAATGGCAACACGCTGATATTCTAGAATAATCAAGTGAATGAGTTTTGGGGTCACCATAAAATGTGCAACAAAGTGCTTTCCAGTCCAGACAGATCCGCACATTGGAAAGGCACAGCTTTCCTATCCATCTCTAACCTCATCCACATTAGTTTCGATTTCTGAATTAATTTTAAAAAGAAGGAAAGAAAAGGAAATGGTGCAAGTAAGAATTTAGACCACATTCTTGGCAAAAGTTATCAAGAATAAGTACCAATTTCAAATTACCAGACTTTTATCTACAAGTTGACATTCCATTGATCATGCTTAGTAAGCATCAGATAATAGTATCATTTCTGTATCTATTACTTTTACTTTTGTACTTTTGTCTTCCCATTCCTTTTAAACCATGGTGGGGGGGTGGGAATGCTCCAACCGCAGTTAACGGCTTTCAAACTGTTGCCCCAAGTTCTGCAAAGATTTTCTATTAAAATTAGTTGGGAAAGATAATAGAAATTGAGATTATTTGTTTATGTTTCCTACAGAAAGACAAATTAACCCTGGGTTAAGACAAATTAGCAAACACATTTGGGCCAGGTGCTGTTAACCAATGACTCCAGGATGCGAGGAGGTAGGCCAAAAAGATGAAGGCAGACAACTGATGACAAAAAGATCAGAGGCTCTGTTACATATAATTTGACAAATGAAATCAAGTTGAAATAATTACTGGCCCTTTGGCTCTCAAGTTGCATATTATTATTTGGTGAGTTTCACCTGGATAAACACATTTTGGTGGTGGTGTATGTAGGGGGATGAAGAGCAGCAGAGTGGGTTCAATATCATGTTAGAATGTAAGGGGTCACAGAATAAACAGTTCACTAAAGGGTCCATTCCAATAATTCCTACACTAACAAAGAATAAGGTATATGTGTTTAAATTAAAGTTCAAGATTACTAGTATAGTCTGTTTCAGTGAACACATGAAATCTACAAGTCTCATGCTTCTGACCCCTGTCTGCAAGTCCCTATACTGGAATAAAACCAGATAAATGCCCGAGGAACCACTTCACATCCTAAACACGTGCAAACTTCGTTCAACAGAATGCTTCACTGCCAAATGGAGTTGGCAGAAGTTTGGAGCAATGGGCCCCCAGGCTGCATGATTTGCTGGCACCAGAGAGCTTCAAAATCGTAACATAATATCGCTGAGTTTGAGTACCATCAATTTGTTTGAGACTCCTCCCCCAAGCTTGACTTAAGATGGAAACTGCCACCAAAAAAAAAATTTAACACTTCATTCTCTACCCAGAAAAAAGTGATTTCCTACTCCTGATTGTCGTTTCTCTGTATTCCTTGATGGTTGTGTTTACACTGTAAATTTAATGCAGTCTCTATTTTGCAATGGATGTAAATGCAATTTTATTGGGTTGATTGGAGAAGGAGTATAGGGATAACTACTGTAAAAGTAAAAACTTAATGGTAACAAAGTTCTGTTTAGAAAACACTTGATTCAAATAACCCCCGAATACCATGATTTATTACTCTTACAAGATGTGGAGGAATTAAAATATAAAATTACCTGTATATTGCTACCATTTTACATCTGGTTCAGCTTGTCTTCTTACTTTGAGTTTGAGTGATGGTGATTTACTTTGTATATGAACAGTTTAGGGAAGCCAAGAAAGAAGCCAAGACGAGTTCTCTTCCACAAAGTTCAACAATTAGGTCCTATGGAGCTCTTCATAAGCTTGATGCTGTTTAATGAGGAAAAACTGCATTTGAATTTTAAAATTGCAGTCAAAGAACTGGAAACTATGCAACTATCAACTATATACTTCTAAATACTTTAAACTTCTAAATGCTTGATAAATATGCATTATTGAGAAACCATGGTTTGCCTTAAATAGAGTAGCTTTTTCTGACGCTCTCTAATATATTCCCTTAATAGTGTCATGTATTTTATTAATTTCTCTGAAAACATTTCTATTTGTCCTCCTCAGGAACCTCTTAAGAATTCTAGTTCTCAGCCATGATCTCAAATTTTCACCAGCTTCTAATTTCCACAGTACAGTTGGAAGCATTTAGGACAAAATACTCATTAGGATCTCAAGTTGCAGAATACTGTAGTTTTAAGGATATTTATATAATAGTGCTGCCACCTAAAGATGAGGTGAGTAAAGAAGCAATTCAAAGGAAATAACCCATCACTTTTAAGCCTGTCACAAAATTTTTCTCACCTCTAACTAGATTAATGGATTAAGCATTTGTTGTTGGTTGTTAGTAAGAAAGCTGAATTATTTCACAATAATTTATTACTGAGCTGTAATTTGCTACGGCAGAAAATTTCAAACTCGAAACTTTTAGAGTCCTCTATGATTTGAGATTCTCCAAGAACACCCCTCAATTTTGTTTCTTCTCGGCCATTAGGCACTGCCTTTAAAACTAAGATGGGACACCAAAAGATACCTGGATAAAAACAAGGCATTTCTCTTTCTTGGTGACACTCCTTGCAACTCTAAACTAACTTACATTTTTGTAACTCAATTTTCTCATCTATGAAATGGGGCTAATTACATCTTCCTCCTACTTGCTCGAAAGCTTAACTAAGCAAGCCTCTTGGAAAAAGTTTCTATAAGTAAGTTTAAACGTCAACTTTTAAACTACTGTCTAATAAAGTAGGGTAAGTTGTGGTGTACTGCAAAGTCACTTCAAAATAAAATATACTCAATATAATACGTTACGGCAGTAACTTGGATTTTTACTAAATCACAAGTTGACTTCTCTAAGAGCTATTTAAATAATAAATGAAAAAGATGGTGCAGTCAGTTTCATATTTATTCTACAGCAGATAATCAACTGAGCCACCCTTCTTCTGTGTATGCAGTGTTGCAGGACCGAGATCTCACAGCATACAAGGCGAGGAAATAGTCCCGTGCACCAAAAATCTCGTCAAACTTGGTAAGACTTAAAAAAACAAAAACAAAAAAAGTCTTAAAGGACATTTGATAGTCCTGCATTTCGCCCTTGCTCCTTGCTTAACACTTTAGGAAAATTAACGCGTACCTTTTACTCTCTCTCTCAGCCCAAGGATGCATAAATAATATTTATCAGGTTTTTGTCCTTAGTCACAGTTCCTCAACGGGGCCAGCTTCACCTATACTGCGTGGGAGGCTGGGCAGCAACCCCACTTTTCCTGTCAAGAATCCCTGGGGCTTAGGGCCGGAAAGCTGTCTACCCTCTTTCTTTTTCATGCTAATTCTGCCCTTCCAGCCCCTCTCAGCGGGCGTCTGAAGGCCAAGGTGAGACCCTCCCGGGAGATGAAAGGCCTCCTGAAAGATGGAGGGGGAGGAAGGGTGACCGGGTAGTAGCGGCGGCGGCGGCAATGACGCCGAGGGCCCTAAGTTGGAGCTGGCGCAGGCCCTACAGTGTTCTATCTCCGCCTGAGTCTGGCCTCAGCCTTCAGATGCCGAACGAGGAATAAGTTATCTTTGGGGCGCTCCCGGCGGGAGGTGGAGGAAGTGTAGGCCGAGAAGCCACTAGCAGCCCCCTCCTCAGATGCGCCTCAAGGCCTCGGCCACCGGCAGTTAACGCTCCAACCGCGGAGAGCGCGCGCGCACGCGCAGAAAGCGGTCGAAGGGCGCGCGCTCCGCGGACACTGCCGCCGCCGCCGCCGCCGCGGCAACTGAAACGGAGGGACGCGAAGGCGGAGGGTGCAAGCCACGGCGCGGAGAGATGAGACGGGGGGGCTGGTGGATGGCGCGGAGCGCGCGCTGACGTCGCCCGGAGTCACGCACGGAGCGCCGGGTTACGCGTCGACGTCTGGCTGCCACGACTTGCCGTCTACGGCGGCGGCGGCGGCGAGCGGATCCCGCAGGGGTAGGAGGAGGAGGAGGAAGAGCTTAGGGGGCTGTGAGTGAGCGGGAGCAGCGGGGTGTGAGCTGGACCTGCCCGCGGGAGGGAGAACGAGCGAGACCCGAGCCAGCCATCCGAGCCGCCTCCTCCTCCTCCCCTCGGCGTCCCGCCCCCGCCTGCCAGCCCGCCCTCCTCCCTCCTCAGCAGGCAGAGCCGGAGTGAGGCGCAGTTGGGTTCGCGCCGCCTTCCAGGACAGGTGTGCGCGCGCGCGCCCTCCTCCCTTCCCCCCTGCCTCGCGCCTGCCTAGCGGCTTCCTCGTGCGCACCCTCCCTCCCTCCAGCCCGCGCCCTACCTCACCTGCGGCAGGACAGCGCCCGCCCGCCCGGGTAAGCCCCTCGCGACCTTTTCTGCCGCCAGTGCTCGAAGTGCCACCCACCCTGTCCTCTCTAATTGCCCTCTCAGTCTCCAGGAATAATTACTGTATCATTGCAGACATGCCCACACCCTCCCTCCCGGGGACTCAAGCAGTGCAGCAACGCCCCCCCACCCCGCGCAGTGCACGCATGAATGGGCCCCTTCTCACCTCCAAAAAGAACAAAATAACCCCCCTTAAAAAACAAAAAAACAAAAAACAAAAAAAAAGACCTACCTTCGCTAACGCTGGAGACCACCAATGGTGCCGTTTGCTTACCAATCCTTGAGCCCTATTTCCCCCGGCCACCTTCGCCCCGGGGCCTGGGACAGTGCGCCAGACTTGGCAGATACTCCTTGCCCAGCAACCCTGGCGGGAGGAGGGCAGAAGAAGGATTTTATAATGTATCCTGCACCACCAACCCTGCCTTTCCTCTGTTCAACCCCCTCCACCCCAAATGCAAACACCAGCTCAGAATGCGTTGTAAAAATAAAAAAAATACTACATTGTGCTGACATCGCGGATGAAGCCAGGCCCCAGGATGGGTGGCCCGAACAGGCCATTTTTGCTGTCCCACGGCGTTCGACAGCTCAACAGCTTTCTCTGCCTTTTTCTGGGGGCAAAAGGAACGGATGTGAGGCTGGAGGGTCTTCCCTTTGAGCGGCAGTGGACCTTTTAGGCGGGCTGAGATGTCTGTAGGTGAAGGGACCCCAAAAATTTATCTGCTACGAGCCTGAACTTGGGCAGAGAGACCCAAAAGATCGCCTGGGGCAACTTTCTAACGGAGCTGTCTACCTTTGAATAAATGCCATCTTCATTTCCGGTGCCTCTGCGGGAACCTCTTTGTGGGTTCTAATTCGTTCTTATCTGGGCCCTTTACGTTTTCTGTGGGGCCCGGTGCTTTTGGACAGCTTTTTTGCTGCGGTGGCTATGCTTGTATCCCGTGTCCTTGGAAGGGAAGTTCCAATGCTTTAAAATAGTTTGGTTTGGTTTGGTTTGACATCTTTTGGTAAACTATCAAAGAGGGAAAGGAATCTTTGAATTACTTCAGGACCCCTACTGCTCCCTGCCCAAACTGACGTTTGCGAATTGCGGCTTTGGAAATTGGAGTGTTGACTAGAATGTAGGGGAAGTTGCGGATTTCATTCCTTTGGGTACTAGTAAAACCATTTACGTATCAGTCGGAAGAGAGAAGTATTGACATTTGCATCGGTTCTGTTTGGATTTGGGGGCACATGAAATGTCCGGTTCTCTGAATCTTCTTTTCGAATTTAGAATTTGTTCTACATATATTTAACTCTTCTGCAAATGCTTAAAATGAAAACGTTTTGTGAAATGCGAGGATTCTAGTACGTGGATTATTCTCTTCAGGTTTTAAATGTTAATTCATGTCTTTAACCCTGAACATTAAAATAGCATTGCAGAGACATAATTTTAAAGAATAGGTTAACTATAGAAAGGGAACATGCTTTTTAAAAATGATCGGCGAAATGCCATTGCTGTTAGTCTTTGTTGTTGTTAAATGTTAATTATTTGAGAGTTTCCCTTAATTTTTCTGGTAGATAGCTACAAAAAGAAATGGGTAGTTCCTCCACTTTGAATACTTGGAGTATAACATTCCTGTTCGTTTTAATGATTTGGGTATTGAAGATAATTGTTTGGTTTAAGACAGGCATTTAACCTAAGTAGCATTTGAAAACACAAGTTCTAATGGTCTTGCTTCTCTTTTATTTTGGAAATTTGTGATTTTGTGAAATGGTAATTAGCATATTGTTTCTGTTGGGAACTGTATAATCAAAGGGGTTTACTACCCAAAGGTAGGTACCTTCTCTTTCCAAGTTTACTTTAGAAATGTGTGTGTTAATTTTTACTTTTAAAAACCAAAGCTGAATTATATTGTTTCAGAATCACCTGTAGTTCAGGCTGAGGAAAAGTGAGGCTTTTTACCCTTCTTGTTCTGCCTTTCTTGCGCACAATTTTTTGTTGATAAGTTTGTTAAAAACATGAAGATAGTAGGATTAAAGTAGTCTCTCTCTGCTTCAAAATGTGTGTGTAGTGTTAATAAAAGAACACTAGAAATCCAAAGATGTTTAAAAGATTTTTTTAATATAAGCAAACTTTAAGAAAAAAGGGAACATTTATTTTTTGAAGTTTTCCATTAACGTGGATATTTTACTGCATATTAATGTATTTCGTTATCCCTTTGCCTTTTCTGTGTTTTAATGAAATTATAAATTCAATCTTACAACTTTTTGTTTTAAAATGACAAATTAAAACAGCCGGACCCTAAAACGATTTTTTTAAGTAATTAACATACGGCTAGAAGTCTTTTTAAATTCACATATTTTCTAATAGATTTTCAAAGTTTGGATGCAAATCTAACTTTGAAATTCTATTTAAAATTCTAAACTTTTAATTTCAAGACTTTTTCTGCGTATCAGTATTAACTCTTGCCAGACTGCCTTTTAAGGCTACTATATACAATAGCCTAAGAAAGCTACTTTTCGCCCCTTAGTATGAGAAAAAGCCCACACTTAGGGGCTTATCCTGTTATTAACTCTCATTTTAGCAGTGAATATATTTTAAATGTCCAGTTTATCATTGAATTATTTTAGAAAGGCATTATTAGTCTTGCTTGCCTTTTAAATATATTTATAAAGTAGGTGAGAAGCTGGTATATAATGGCAGAAATTTTATACATATATAATCAGTAGCATAAAATAAATACATATTTATATGAAGAGATTCGGGTTTCAGTCGTTTTCTGATTTGAGCTTGAAATTCCCGGTTTAAGCATTCAAATGATATTTAACTTGTGTTCCGCCTAAAAACTTCATCAGTTGCCTCTGTGCTGGGGAACTAAGATCTCAGTTCCGGGTGGCATTCACTTTTCCAGGAAATCAGGGCACTCCCAAACTCAACCCCTGGACATAAATGTTTAGGATGGAGGGCAAGAAATTTAAACTCCAAAGTTGGGCCAGGAAGGAGGGCAGTTTCGAGCCCTAGGCTTCTGTCCGAGGAGGCGATCGTTACGGGGACCTGTCGAGCGGGCCCCTCGTAGCAATCTCATTGGCCTTGTTGCTGCCTTGAGCTCTCATAAGGGGGCAAGGGCTTGGTTTAGCGCAAGGTAAACCCGTGAGGAAGAGCAACAGCCCTTCTAGATCAGACCTCTCCATATCTGAGCCTCAGCGCTCACGTAGGAGCATAACCGCCCCGCCCCGTTCTGTGCAGAGACAGAGCATCTCAGCCTTTGCGTCTCTGGAGTGGCCGGGGTCTATCCAGGGTCCTGATTGCTACTGTGCGAAACCAGAGAAGCTGCTGCATATTCATACATGTATTTTTGTGCGGTGGGAAATGCACCAACAGTTCCTACTCCCCTTTCCCACAGACTTGGGGCAGAGGAGGGAGTTCTGAAAAATCAGCACTGAAAGGGCCCTACGCAGTACCCAAGGTTGCCCCCAAACTAATAGGGATGTTCTTTATGGGGCCCACAGCCTGGGTTTCTGCCTCTCAGAGTGGCCTTCCGTTTCAGGGAGCCACTTCAGGGACCACTGGATATGGGTTGGTGCTCAGGGATTGGTTCACAGGATTACCTCATTTGCTTTGTCTTGCCCAGGTCTGAAGTAGCTAATACTGGAAATAGGGACTTTGCTAACAGAAAAGGAACTCATGAATACACAGCAGGCAGGTTTGCCCAGGAGTGCAGTAATTAATATATTAGGTGGCTTTGAGGGCTCAGGCATTGACAACGCGATGCCCTGGACTGCCCTGAGTTACCTGGTCGTTAGTCCTCTCCTTTCCTCTCTCTTTTCCAAGAAGCTGGGCAACCATGCATGTGGGTTCTTTACTTAACTGTCTCTGGAGCTAAGAGTAGGGGAAGCAGGTTTACTTATTTTGGGGGTGGGGATTGTTCAGTGGGAAAGGAACCCACAAATGGGATAGGCATAGCTTTCTCGGGATGGAAGCAGCAATACCCCAGGGATAAGGCTGCGAGGTCTGTATCTTCTGAACACCTGCAGAAGGTGGTGGGGATAGTGTAGGGGCATTGGTAGGGGGTCCCCTGGAGATAGGCCTTAGCTTTCCACAGCTGCCAGGGCTGCATACTGCATTGAGGAAGTATGAGAATTTGTTCTCTATCTGGGAGAAGGATAATAGGCCTAAAACGTATCAGAAACAATTATTTCTGAGTCGCCTCTTTACTCCTGAGCCCAGAGAAGTCCCCTTTCACTGTCACTGTCCAAAAACTCATTGGTTAATTAATGGTCGATAACCTAGCTGTCTACCTTAAAACCAGCTATTATTTAATATTTTACTTTTGGGGGGAGTGGGGGCTCTCTTTGAAACATCTAAATTTCTGAGAGGAAGGGCAAAAGGGGCGAGCGAACCTGCTTTAATGAGTCCCGTAAGGAACTGCGTTTCCCAGGAAATTCCTGACATTTTTAGCTCGTGAATTTCCTAAAGCCTACTTGGTTTTCTCTTCCATTCTGGGTCTTCCCAGAGAGGAAGAAGAGTGGGCTAGGGGGCTGAAGATTCGGCAGGGCCTGGTTCATCTGCAGAGCTGGCCGGCAACCCAGGCTGAGCTCGGCCCTGAGAACAGTGTCCCCCTTCCCCAAATCTCCAACGGAGGAGGGGAACGCAGGCGGGCAGTCGTGGTCCCAAAGGGGGCTGATTTCAGGTTTTGGGGTGAGTGTGGGATTTCTTTTTGATTGTTGTCTGGGGGAAGGGCAGAGCCGACGGGGAGAGGCATTGCGGGCACCCGGGCCGGCCCCGGTGCGGTTGCCGTCCTCCCCTTGGCTCCCCCCGCCGATGAGTGCGTCCGCTCGCCTGCCCGGCTGTGCGGGGCTGCGGTTGGGGGGAGGGGGAGCGGGATCATCTGAGGCCAGAGCCGCTGCTGTGCGCGGGGAGGGGGAGCGGCGGGAGTGAGGGGAGAGACGGGCTAGGTGTCTGCTGCTCCGCACCGCTGCCGCCGGCGCCCGGTCCTCATCCCCGGCAACCCCCTCTGCAACTGAGGGTTACCGCCGCACCGCCTCTCCTTTTTCTCGTCTGCCTCTGCGGCCAGGGCTCTGCGGTAGGAGACAGCCCAGCCGGCGGGCGGGCCTGTCTGGGTCTGGTTGGGGCTCGCAGGAGAGAGGGTAGCGGTGACTTGGTGTCCCCTCTCTGCAGCGGGTTCTTGCGCTGCGCAGGCTCCTCCCCCCACATCCTCTCTTTGGGGTCAGTGGAAAACAGAGCTCGGACCCCCTCCCCGTGGTAGTATGGCAGTCCCCTCCTCACCCCTAGTCCCTCAGCTCCCCGGGCCAAGGCCGCCCGGGGTCTGGCCAACAGCGACAGCTATAGTGGTGGCGGCAACGGCAGCAGCTGCGACGCGGCGCGTCCCACTGTCCCCCCACCCCCTAAGCCAGGGGTGTGGGGTGAGGGCCGGCGGTGGGTGCCACTGGGCAGGCGGACAGGGGGCTGGCAGCGGCGAGGGGGCGCAGGTCACGTGCGGGCAGGCGGGTGGGCGCGTACAGTAGGGCGCCCTGCTACTGTACTGGGGAGTCAGTGCCCTGTTACCGGGTCTCGTCTGTCTCGTCTCTCCCGCAGATCTCGCGAGAGTGGCTGACTGGCTGTGGGGGTTGCGGCGGCAGCAGGCGGAGCCGGGGAGGGAAAGCAGCGGCGGCTGAGGCGACTGAGGCGGCGGCGGGCGGAGCGGCAGGCGGCGGCGCGGCGGCGGAGCGCAGCATCATGGCGGACCGAGACAGCGGCAGCGAGCAGGGTGGTGCGGCGCTGGGCTCGGGCGGCTCCCTGGGGCACCCGGGCTCGGGCTCGGGCTCCGGCGGGGGCGGTGGCGGCGGCGGGGGCGGCGGCGGCAGTGGCGGCGGCGGGGCCCCGGGGGGGCTGCAGCACGAGACGCAGGAGCTGGCCTCCAAGCGGGTGGACATCCAGAACAAGCGCTTTTACCTGGACGTGAAGCAGAACGCCAAGGGCCGCTTCCTGAAGATCGCTGAAGTGGGCGCGGGCGGCAACAAGAGCCGCCTCACTCTCTCCATGTCAGTGGCTGTGGAGTTCCGCGACTACCTGGGCGACTTCATCGAACACTACGCGCAGCTGGGCCCCAGCCAGCCGCCCGACCTGGCCCAGGCGCAGGACGAGCCGCGCCGGGCGCTCAAGAGTGAGTTCCTGGTGCGCGAAAACCGCAAGTACTACATGGATCTCAAGGAGAACCAGCGAGGCCGCTTCCTGCGCATCCGCCAGACGGTCAACCGGGGGCCCGGCCTGGGCTCCACGCAGGGCCAGACCATTGCGTTGCCAGCGCAGGGGCTCATCGAGTTCCGCGATGCTCTGGCCAAGCTCATCGACGACTATGGAGTGGAGGAGGAGCCGGCCGAGCTGCCCGAGGGCACCTCCTTGACTGTGGACAACAAGCGCTTCTTCTTCGATGTGGGCTCCAACAAGTACGGCGTGTTCATGCGAGTGAGCGAGGTGAAGCCCACCTACCGCAACTCCATCACCGTGCCCTACAAGGTGTGGGCCAAGTTCGGACACACCTTCTGCAAGTACTCAGAGGAGATGAAGAAGATTCAAGAGAAGCAGAGGGAGAAGCGGGCTGCCTGTGAGCAGCTCCACCAGCAGCAGCAGCAGCAGCAGGAGGAGACCACCTCTGCCACCCTGCTACTGCAGGGTGAGGAAGAAGGGGAAGAAGATTGATCGAACTGAATGGAAAACACACACACACACACACACACATGCATCTACACGCACACACAACCACAAACAGAAAATATACTGTAAAGAAAGAAAATAAGTAAAAAAAAAAAAAAGTAAAAAAAAAAGAAATAACTGTTAACTCCAAGGGAGCACCACCCACAGAACCTCCACCAACTGACAGTTTCTCTTCTTGACTTGCCACCCATCGCTGGATGTTGTCCACTTTATCCACCATATAAAACAGTAAGCAGCTGCTAAAAACAAAAAACAAAAAAAAAATACAAAAAGTAATAACATTATATGAACTGTGTTTCCTACTTGATTAAAAAATATAAAGAACTGAGTGTTTATTTCCCTAATTAACCAAGAACTTTTGTACACGTTTAAGCTATTATTATTAAAAGTGTTTGCAAAATGGTCAAGATTATAATATTGCTGAATTATATAAAAGTCCTTTTCATGTTGAGCTAACATTTGACTTTAGCACAAAAAAAGAGATATTTTAGAACACGTAAAATAATATTTTTAGTTTTTCTCATTTTGTTACCAAATTTCAAACCTTACATGGAGGTTATTATAGTATATTTGACACCCTATATACCTGTGATTAGAGATGTGTATATATATGAGGGCTAGGCATGCTGTGTGTCTGAGCTTTGTCTAAATGTTATGCAGAAGTTTGTAGAGTTAAAGGTACGTAGGTTTAATTCATGCAAGGTAAACAATAAGTGCTCTCTTTTATACAATATGCATTGCATCTGGACCTTAAACATATAAAAATGGTCAGTGAAACTTCTGTGAACATGAAGAAATTATTAAAAAAGGCATTTAAATGAAATTTGCTAAGTTGTGATTTTTACGGTTTGAACCAAAGTTATTCAAATAGTAAAAGGAAAAAAAGAAAGAAAGAAAAAGGAAATCTCCCATAATATTTTTCTGCATCTGTTTGCTTTGAGTACATGTTTTGTCATTATTATGTATATGAGATGTACTTGTATCGTTCATAATATATTTTTTTTATTCTGTGTAGAAAGATTTTAAAAACTTAACTAACGTGCAGCAATTTCCAGTGAACTTGTACTTGGACATCAGGTAGTGAGTCCATTTGTGGTCACTAGCACTGTCTCCTAAACTCATAAGAGGTCTGAAGCTATCCTTTGATTTTTGCCAGTGCTATTAACTTATGTAGACCTGTTAAGAAGCAGAGCAACACAATTATAGAGTTATCCTACTGAGCCATGGATTCTGAGTTTCATTTAAGAGTGAAAGCCAAGTTGGTATATGTTAAGGATTTCCGTGTAGCTGTGGTGCTAGTTATTACTGGCTACATTATATGCTAAATGTATTTGTGTTCCCCAAGTGTACAAGCCTTCTATTAAAAGTATGTCCTTTAACTCTTACATTCAAGGTATAGGGTATGAAAATGCAAAGCTTAGGGGGAGCACTTTACTAAGCTGGTGTCCTCCAAACTGAAATTGTTTGTAACGATAGTCTTTTACAAGTTTTCATTTAAGGATGTTTGTGTGCTTTTTAATTGACAACTAACTTCTTGCTGCTGTATAGTAAAATATTAATATATTTTTATCATTAAACTGCTGCATGACTATCATCTTTGAGTGAAGAGAAAATGTTATAACAAAAAAGATGCCTTAAACAGTACATTTTGGTTTGGAATTCTGTAGAAAGTATTTTGGTAAAAAACAAAGGATCTTGTCTGACAAAGAGTTCTGGGAGTGGAGTTATATCTTGGCATATCCTGCAATGTAGATCTAACTGCTGTATGTAGAAGATATCATCTGTAGGAGCTGGAAAATATCCGTGCTTCTCACATTGTAAAGCATTGGCCTAGGAAGGTGAAACAGTTGTCTTTTTTTAAGGAGTTGTTTTTGTTTTTTTGTGTGTTTTTTTTGTTTTTTTTCTCTGCTGGTTCTTTGAATTTTGATTTGATGTTTTTAAGCTCCTGGTTGAGTGTGTTGTCTTTGTTTTTGAGATCTACTGTACATGTTGAATAACAAGCTATTTCCATTGTACTGTGCATTTTCCCGTTAAATTGTTTGCTTTTAATAATTCATACTATGTTAAATATGAGGTGACCATACAATAGTTAGGAGTTTCTTTACTTACAAAATCACTGGAAATGGTTAAATTGCTTTTCCCTTTCCCCCAAGGTGCATTTTCTTATTTCCATATAGTAAAGTTGAGCTTTTACAGTGCATAATGTGACATTTGGAATGCTTATCAATTGCATGTAAACATTAATAACCTGCACTTTTTTGTCTTAAGGTTTGTTGAGCTGTTTTGTTCACTGTACTTTTAACTGTGATATGGAAAAGACTGCAATCTCTGTGCTGTTACTAGTTAGGAAAGCGAATTGCTTTGATTTTGTCTCTTGTTTACTATAGCTTCTTAAAGTTAAGCCTTGTACTACAGGTTGTTGGAGTACTCTTAGATCAGTGTTTCATAGTAGCCAGCAATAAGTAGTGCAAGTCAACAAAAACGGAGCAAACTTAGGCAAAGTGTCCTTTCTTTTGAGATTCAAGTTCCTTCATGAGGTTTTTCTTTAGGGACAGTTACCTAAAGTGAAGCCTTTCTTACCTATAGACTTCAGATTCTGCTTGGAACCTACCAGATCAAGAAGCACATGTATTGTGCAAATGTATTTACACTATAACAGTTGAACACAATCTTACTAAGATTTTAAAACCAGTGTCTGATTTGTGGCAGTGGCTTTAAAAAGAAATCCACATGCAGATCTTTTAAGATGCAAGAGGCGATCATAGAAAAGAGGAAATGACTGTAACGATGCTCTTTTTTGCATCTCACTTTACCTCCCCAAGCACCTCCCAACCTTCCCTTCTCCCCTCTCTTGTTTCATCTTTTCCCTACGTTTCTCCCCAGGTGCTCGGTACTTTACCAAGATTCTATATCTCAGTGTTTTATGTTGGAGTTTTTCCTTGTTTTAATTTTACTAATTGGTAAACACTGTTTGTGCTGAAAGAAAAAAGGAAATGGTATATTTGACCATCTGTGTTATTCATAGAAGACAGTATGATCAAATGTGCCAAAAACAAGCAAACAAAACTTAATTCTGGACACGTATGCCTTATTTTTATTGATCTGCTTTGTCTTACAGTTAAGGTCCAAGAGCTTGGTTAAACTATATTACTTGCCTAAGTATTAAAAAACTTGAAATGCATTGCAATATTGACATTCATTAAAATGAGAGACACTGTCAAGTAATTTAATCCAGAGATCAGCCACCAGATTTGAAATGCTCATGCGTGTTTGCTGTTGTTTGTTTTTTTTCTTTTAAATCACCAAATCTTTTTTTAAGCTACTTTTTATTTGTGCCTCCTATTTATCATGCTGATGTTAGAAGCAGCAGTCATCCAGCCACAGAGGGAGCTAAGGTTAACTAACCAGAACTGTAGAAATCATTATACATGCCTTTGACAACAAAGGAAGTCCCTAAGAAAATCCATGTCGGCTTTTCCTCCACTATATACAGATTGGAGGTAGATGAATATTTGCCAAATGGAAAAAAAAGACAATGCTAGTCACGAAAGACAAACTGTTTTCCAGCTTCTCAAAAGCCATGGAGAGTAGAACCCAAAACCAACAGGGAAACAAAAAACCTTGAAAGTGTCACTTTTTAGTTGTCCCATGCAGGGGTTGAAATTTGACTCAAAGTGAAAAGTGTGTATGTTTTTTAAGTCTTCATAACTTAGAGATGGATAACTATTCCAGTTTGATTTTTCAGATAATTGAGAAAGCTGCTAGTAATTTTAGCCCCTGCCTAAAGAAGTCTAATATCATTGGGGAGCAAATACTTATTGCCTTGAAAAATAGCACTGTAATAGTCTATGATGATTAGTCATAGAATAAACTTTATCCCTTTCAAACTATGCAAATTATTAAGTAAGTGTAAATTAGGATTCAATTAAAGATAGTTGGTTATATTGCAATCAGATGGCATTCACAAACTTAACTGGAGCTTATACAAATAAAATATATTAATCTAAGAGTTTTGTATGCTAACAGAAAATATAATTTAGCTACCTATTCTAAAAATGGTGAATATTGCTAATACTGTATAATAGGACTTGGAAGACTGCTTCCTTTTTTGAAGAGAGAGAGAGATTAAGGATTTTTATAATTGTTTTTCATCAAATTTTAATATTTTTGTCAAATTTTTAGGTATTTAATTTGTAAAACAGTTTGCTTTGTACTGGCATACAGAAAATAGGGTATTGATTTTAAACTTTTTGAAGCCAAGTGATCAAGTACATTTGTAATAAAAGTCAATGGATCTATATCAGTTGTACTCACTGTTTTCATTTCTTATTGTTATTAATATGGGGATACTGTACTTTTTTCTGCAGGAAAACTGAACTAAATTTGTGTGGAAGGGAGGGGAAAAGATAAGTATTTTGATAATGAGAATCCAGGTGGGTGCCTTGGCCAAGCACTTTATGTCATCTTTAAGTCAATTAAGATTTGGTAGATTAAAAAAGATGCATCTGTCAGTTTTTTTCTTCTTGTTTTCTTATGGAACTTGATGTTTGTGACAGTTATCTCATTCATTTTTGTTTCTGTGCATTAACATTTTGTGTTTCTGCGTTGTTGAAACTTTCCAAGCTAACACATTTTCTTTTGTGACATTTTGGATTTTCTGCCAGCCATGGTGACCCCACCATGGGCATGACTATTTTTATCTTCCACATGTGGTTCACCCTTTCTTCTACAACATTCCCTCACATTTTTTCATGCTGCTTACACACACACACACAAACACACACACACTTCCAGACAATTTTAGAATGAGGCTATCTGAAATTGTTGCTTTAGTACCTCTCATAGTGTCACAATTCATTTTATTTTATATGTGGACACGCTTTTAAGAATTTTTCTCCGTAAAAAGTGAGATATCAAATCTAGTTGCTTTTTTCCTTTTTCAAAGTCTTCAATATCAGAATGAACTCCTGCTTTCTATGTAAAAGAATGCTAAAACAAGGGAACTTTAGCAAGTTAGATTTGGGACAGTTGGTTGTAACTCTTGAGTATAACATTTGTAGTTGATTATCCCTAAATTTAAATATCTTAATAATTTGTAAATATATACACTTCTCCATGAGAGTGGAATAAATAAAATTTGCTGAAATTGCTTAAGCAGATAAATTCAACAAAGTTATTTCTACAAAACTGCCTGTTAAAGTTTATCAAGTTTTAAATCATATGGTAAAATATAGTGTTTGTTTTCTTAGTTGCATGTTAGCTGAATTAAGCCATTCATAATGAACTGCATTGTAAAACTACAATGATAACTGCTATTAAAAGTACTCTTTTCACCCAGCAGCATTAATTTCTATACAGTTCTTTGCAGAATTTGCAATGTATTTTTGAGATTATCTGATTTTGGTAGTTGAGGATTTGTGTGATCCTAAAACAAGACCTAAGAATTTAAGGCCTGGGCCACTTGACAGGTTCTTTTTGAACAGAAATTTCATTATTATGGGTTAAGTGAAGATCATCTATACTAGCATTAGCATGAGTGAGGTAGAATTTCATGATGCAAGAACAACCAGGTGAAAAATGAAAAATATGATTGGTTCCAGGCCAACAGTTTGTCATCTTTTGTCTACTAAACTACTTAGTTTTGATGTTGAATAGTTTAGCCAAGTTATGTCTTTAGGAAAGTTGAATATGGCAAAGGTCACTTGTTAAAACATTTTTCTTAACAAGAATTTCATACCTACTCATTGTTTTTATTTTGTCCCCACATTTTCTGTTTGGTATTTATTCTTTTACTTTTTTTCCTGATTTGCTTTGCTTTTGTGGAAAGTTGTGTTGTTGATAGATAGAAACATGGTGGTGATCCTCTAAGTAAAATAAAGTTGCTTATTAAAGACAGAAATATTTTACTCATTTTGGAAATGCAAGGTTTTTGCAGTGGTTTCTGAAAACATACTTTTTTGGGTGATTATTAGTAATTTGCTTATTAATTAAATTTTTGTAGCGTTCCATGGGAAAAATTTAAGCTAAAGCATTCAATCTAATTTTCTTGATTTAGGGTCCACTTTAATAATTCAAAAGACCCCCAAGTTCAAGGACCAAGCCATTATATTCTAGAACTGTGGAAAGTATGGAAATACTCTTGTTAACATGTGTTTCAGTCTTAGCTGAATTAGCATAGAAAGATCCTTGGAGGATTTAAGAAAAGATGTCCTTATTATGAAGCGGCAGTTAGAGCTATAGGATGGTTGCCTTACCCACCCAGCTTGACTAGCTCAAACAGTGATGGCCATCAGCTAATGAATTATTAGACCCATTTTGGGATTGGGTCAAACTCTCATTCAGCTGAAGTAGACTGGCAATTTCCAGTGCAGGCCATTGTTGGTGGCACTTGACCTACTTCCCTCCCATATACATCTGGCATTTTCTCTCTTACTCTCCTTTTTCCTTGTTTCTCCTTTTCTTCTTTATTCCTCTCCTTGCTATAGGCCTGATATAGCACTTAAGCTTACCCCCTTCAGAGGGAAGTAAAGAAATTGTGGACTCCTGCCTTAAAACATAGCTAACTGATGATCCAGAAAGATTTCTGTATTATGAGGTTATTGGGTAGTTTTTTTTCTGACTGCTGTTTTCCCAGTAGACTAAAATTGACAATTTGCAGGGCATTGAAAATAATGTTTGTTAAGAAATTTGTGAATTGAAGAGAGTTAGAAGTATGTGTATTTTAGAAAAGTTACTGGGAGCTGAGACTTATGGTTTGGAAATTGAGAGCAAGGAAGGGAAAGCTGTTTAATGTGTTTGCTAATGGGAATGTGAGAGGTATATAAGAGCATGGTTTGGAGGTAAAGTGGGAGTAATTTTTATTGGAGGTAGGAAAGGTACTAAGGTGGAGTTTGAATGAGAGTTGTTTGCTAAGAATTATGAAGTTGATTTTCACTAAGGAAATTTCAGTAATGTCAGAAAATGGGTTCTTCCTTGGTTATGAAAGAGCTGTTGGTCTCTAGCTAGATGTTACGATGATAATGCATTATACAAATCTGTTTTCATGTGTAGGATGTTTGCTTTTCTGGGACAAATTAGCACAATTGTGGAATGGCAACTTTTCTGGTCAAGGCATGTTGGCGCTGGGACTTATTTTGAGGAAAAGAAGACAAGAACATTTCAAACTTTTTCACAGTTATCAATTTTAAACTATAACAATATCTGTAGTACAGAAGATCTTCTTGTGCTCATGTTTCAATGTAGTTTACCTTTACTTTTCAAATGATTCTTAGATTGAATTACTTGATTTTGCAGTCCACAAAGATCCTTATGCCTTGCTTTTATAGACTCTTGAGCCTTTGGTCCACATAAATTTCTTAGAGCAAGATGATAAATCAGGTAAAAATACTAAATTGCAATTTTAGATATCTTTTCAATATCTTTTGCAATCCTAGCTGCCATTTAACATTGAACCATATGGGGCCCTCAATAATTCTGTATTTCTGAAATTAGACAGCATACCCCCCATGGTTCTGTTTGTTTTCCTGCTTTGTCTGTTACTTTAAAAGCACAGAATTCCCAAGAGTTCAGTGGTAGCAGATGTTAATAATATAATATGATTTAGTACATTTTGGAGGTTCTTAGTCCCTTTATAGGGTGAACTGATATTGTTTAGTTTTCTGCTCCCATTATCTCAGTAATATTTTAAATTCTTCAAAATAAAGAATTTCTATAGTATTTGTTTTTAAAGCTATATGATTCAAGTATATTTGGATTAACTTTGTTTTTCAGTTTAGTATAGATTTAGTCCCACTGACTTTTGACCAATTACTTTCAAGTTTCATTTACCAAAACTCTATACTTCAATAATAAAATCTCTTTAAAGACAGCCAAAAGAGAGGTTCTGATTTTGTACTAGGAGGGTAATTTTTTAAAAACAAATATAAAGATAGTTCATTAACAGAATTTTTGTTACAGCTTATTTTGTAGACTTGGCAGTTAGTATGATTTTCAAATTTTACTGTGTATTAGATTTTAAATTATAATATATTGCATATTATATATTGTTTAAGACAGTGCAGAGCCTTCTTAAATAACGCCTCCCTTAGGAATCCTTTAAAAAGAAGTGAATTCCCAAAACTTTATCATGAACCAGTGATTTAAATGACTGTAAGAGTAGTCTTTGAAAGGCTTCCTTGAGTCTAGTCAATGGAGATAAATGATAGCCCATTTCCATGCTGCATACAGTTGTTAGGGTTTATAAAGTTGTCAATGTGTCAAAGTGCAAAAAAGCAGGAAAGACTATGTAAAGTTGCCTATAAATTTTCTAGTTTTAATTATTTGCACTATTTATCTTTGCACTTGATTTTTTGAAAGTTGACTAGTCACTTTCACTTTTGTTTCTAGTCTTCTAATATATTACAGAATTATGTTTTCAATATCCCACCCAAAGCAAAACTTATATGCAATTAAACATACTTTATAAGGCCAAGAAAATATATCTTAGTGTTAGATATGTAAAGCAAAAATGTGTTTTGATAAAATTTTTAATGCGGGCCTTTATTTGCCAACAAAATCCTTTGTAAATGTGAGTTTTATTAAACTGTTTGACTATACAAAGTGAAAGTTTAGGATAGGAAGAAAATATGTATGAAATGCTGTCTTTTTTGCTATCCAAATTCCAGCCTGAGGTGGCCTGGTTTTGGAGTGTTGAATTTTTTTTTTCAGTGAAGTGAATGAGATCTGAGTCTAGCTGGGTGCTTAAAAAGCTGAAAGTGAAGTCGGTGGCATGTGGCAGCTCCCTCTTTAATGTAGTTTTCTGTAATGGTTATATGGTTTTCTCACAGTCTGTGATATAACTGGTATTAAATATTTATATTAGATTCCTTTTTTGGAATTCAGGGTTGACATAATTTTTGAGGGGGGAGGGTGGCAAGGGGTAAAAAGACTTTATTTTAACCAGAGACATTCTTATAACCTCAAAGAAATGCTATAGAAAGAAAAGGAGAACAAAAAGTAAAGTATACCTGTAAACATATTTTTAGTCTTGGTGAGATTGTGCAACACAGTTTGTGTTGAAAATTGCAAAAAAAAAAAAAAAAAAAAAAAAACAAAAAAAAACAAAAAAACCTGACAGTTTGTCAATAAAGCAGATGATTTTGGCTGAATTATTTTTTGTAAGTTATTTAATTATTTCATTTT
This sequence comes from Choloepus didactylus, assembly GCF_015220235.1. Taxonomy (NCBI): domain Eukaryota; kingdom Metazoa; phylum Chordata; class Mammalia; order Pilosa; family Megalonychidae; genus Choloepus; species Choloepus didactylus. The sequence continues at coordinate 84,111,406 of NC_051319.1, forward strand.
ATATTCCCTTTCCCATAGCTTTTTAGGCATCTCACACTTAAAACCAACAATTGAGAGGCCTCTCTTCAGATCTGGTTTATTTTTGGAATGCCTGAGTGTGTTTCTGAATGGGGGTGGGGGTGGAGGGTTGTTAATTCTTGACATGTTCTTCCCAGCATGTTTTGCTAGTCATTCTGGATGTTTTCAAATTCTGTTGAAAATTCAGTGACGTATTTGAAATGAGAAAGTCATCTATGATATATAGTGTATATGTTTGTGGCTGGACTCTATTGCAGAACCTTGTGGCTCTGTTTTTAATTTGGGTAGAAAAGTTAAACTTCCATTGTTCAGATTTTAGGTTTATCTAGTGGAAATGTGTCAGGTAGTTGTCTAAATATGGCCCAGTTTTGAGAAATGAAGGTTAACAAATGTGTATTTGATTCCAGATAATCCTTTATTCAAAATCATAAATTAAAGCTCAAGTCATTAGAGTTGTGTCTAAGTTTTATATTGTTAAATCTTTAAATGTTGATCATCGTTTTATCTATGAATTTCCTTTAGGAAAACAGAAAAATTCAGTCTCCAAACCTTGTCTTGGGACTAAATTTACCCCATATGGAAAATGAAAAAATTTTAGAAAGGAAACTTTGATTATTTTTTAATGAAGTTTAATCAGTTTAATTATTTTTCCTAGATTGAAGCGCTTATTTCCTGAATGTGAATAAAGGGAAAAGATAGCAATTTGGACCTTTTTTTGAGGCTATTTTTTGGTTTTTGTCCCCATTTCCCAATCCTGGTATTAAATGAATTACGGGTATCCTAAGTCCCCAAAACCCTTTTTATGGGTTACAGATCCATTTGAGAATCTTGATGAAACTGTTGAACCCCCCAACCCCCCCCCCCCCAGAATACACATACACAAATAATTTTGCATACAACTGCAGGGGCATAACACATCTTCCGAAACCCAAGTTAAGGATTTCTGCTCTAAGAAAACTTTTTAGAGAAAATTTTAACACAAATGATGGATAAAATTAGAACTAATTGTTGGTTTAAACATTTTAGATTGGAATTATTGAGAGATGGTGGCCCCTACTAACAAAATGTGACATTGCAATCAGCTTTGTTAGACACTATACCATCCAGACAGAAGGAAAAAAGCAAAGTTCTGAGAGCTATTTATGAGTCAGGGCATCTCTAGACATGGAGCCATTCCTATGGTTCAAGGCAGGGGTCAGGGTGCCTGACAGCTTCTAGCAGGGTAGAGTTTGATAAACCACAATGCTCAGGATGCCAAGGGGTGAGCCATTGTCTTAACCCCTTCCTCACCAAAAGATTTTAATTTTGTCTATTGGGAAACAAGATGTCACTAGGAAAAAAAAGATTTGCCTTACAGCTTTGCTGGAACACGTCAGTTTGGTGATGTATGGGACACCAGTATTATTTTTGAGAAGGTGCATAAAACCAAAGTAAATTATTCTCTATGTAGAATATTATTTACTAGTAACATTTGTTTAGGACTCTTAGCTTTGACAGTTTTTACCAGTAAATATTGGTTTTATTTAAAACTGGGAATCCAGTTTATAAATAGGATAGTTGATATATTTGTTCTTTCCCCCATGTAAAGAATAGTTTAAAGATTTATGCATACATTTTTACTTTTCTTTCTTGATGCCATAGGGTGGGGTGGGTAGGGCGGGAGAGGGGATCTTTGAGTCAACAACCGACAAAATGTCTTCTCCAAATTTAAAAATTGAGAAGCAGCACTTTAAGTTTAACTCTACACCATTTTAGTGCATGTATTAGTTTTAAAAATGATTTTTGGTGCATGCCTTTGGGCTTACTCAAAAATGCACAATAGGAAAGTATATTTCCTTTCCTAGAAAGGAGATGTTTTTCTACTTTGCAACATGTGATTACAAAAATCTTCCTCTGTGGGAAGATTAACCATGTATTGAACTACTGAAAAGTATATATTTTTAGATATACGGAAGGAATTTACGTGGAGCAGCATTCAGACCTATATAGAAGTCATAGCATTCTGTATAGGATGACAAAGGAAGTAACAATAAATACAAACACTTAAACAGACTTTGTTGGGTAGAAATACCTTTAGATCTTGCATTGACTTCCAAAAAGAAAATGCCACAGAAGTTTGCTGAAAACTTTTGTTTGAATTTTCTCTGTCAGTGTATTTAGCCCAAATACAATAGCTTTGGGTTAACACATACGTAAGAATCAAAGACAAAACAAAACAAAAAACAAAACTAACTAAATGGATCAGTCCGATTTGCCAATCCATCTTGACTGAAATAAGTAAATAATCATTTGCAACATGAAAAACTGTCCATCTCCTCTAAGGTTTTGACAAAATTACCTTGGCTGATGTGGGAAAACCTCCCACTTTGATTTCTGATCTGACAGTGAAGATTCATGCTTGACATGATTTCAAACCTGACAGTGTCTGTTTAAGGAGCTATGGTACAGTTTGCTAATTCAATCCTTGTACCTATTGATTACCTGTGAGATCTAGAGTCCAAAGTAGCCAGCAGCTCTATCCCTGAATGCTCTGTGCCCATCAGATCTGTTAAAGTAAGCAGGGTGGGGTCAGGTCACAGCTCAGATGAGTGACCCCAGATGCTGTAGACAGCCCTAGATTCAAAAATTGTATCTGCTTTCTTGGGAGTCTTCACTGAACTAATGTCCCATATGGTGTTCCTTACTATAGATGCTCTGTCTTAGAGGAGGCCTAGAGTGCACATCCTAATCTTTGAGGCACTCAGAGCAGGGGTGCTAACTCTGATGCCCTGGCCAAATTCCAGATTAGGGATGTGGGTCTTCTTGAAATTCTAATTGGAAATGTTCATCATTTTCCATTTGCCCTGTTGATCTCGGTGCAAACTGCACTAGTTTCTTTGCCCAAGTTCAATGTCTCGAAGATGCTGGTGTGTACTATATGGGCCAAGTTCATGCCTTATCCTAATGCACAAGAGTTGAGGAATGAGTGAGCTTGGTGTCACAGTGCTCTGTGGTTGGAAGGTGGACTCTTGCGGCTGCTTTGGGGATGAAATTGGCCCGCTTTTAACATAAGTTGGGGGATGTGCACTGGCTGGAGGCTTCCAGCCAAGAAGTGTGAGCTGAAACCTATTTTCCCTCTTTTCTTATAGCATGTTGAGAAAATCTGTTGGGTTTTCAGCAGTCAGGGAAGGCCGGAGTTCTGCAGCTTTAATCTGTGTAACTGAGGCTGGTTTGAGCAAGATTCTCGTTAATTAACTGGGTTCTCAGATGCCACAGACTCCGTGAGAAGTCACCATTATTTTCAATGGTTGTGATAGAATTTCCCCTAGTAGCCATTATTTTAAGATTATATTGCAGAGTTACTTTATTTTGAGCTTTTCATGTATACACAATCCCAAACTGGAAGAAAAATAAAAAAGGAATCCTGCTGTGAAAGGTATATATTACTCTAGATTTTTCTTACTGTAAATATTGTAAGATTGTAATACTGTCAATATTTTATTAACCAACAAATGTTAATCTATGTGAATTCAGACTTATTTTACATGTGCTTCTTATTTACTGTGTGTGGTCCCTGTTGCTGACAGTATTAAGTTATATTCTGATGTAAGATTAACTTTATTAAAGAATGTAAACATTAATGTTTCCTTTTGGGAAAACAAATAAAGTATAAAGAAGACAATTCTTTTCATTGAAATATACCGTGTATTTACACTTGCTAGACCCAGCACCACTTATAAATTTAGTACACTGTTCAGAATTTTAGTTAACACAGCTGACATGGTTGTGCCGTTTGAAAGTCTAAGAGTAGGTATTACTGAAATATGAAGTTTGTATTTGTCTGCTGTGAATCATCTTGAAATTTCTAAACGAGTTTGTAAAATTTTTATAGTAAAACATTTTAATGACAATTTAAAACTTTATCATCTCTAAAGAATGGTCAAAACACTATCCTTTCAGGAATAGAGTTGTTATTTAATATCTTTCCAAACTGACTTTGGTTACAAATGGACCAGATGTATATTAGTTAAAATTTAGGACAAAGTTGTTGATATTTGTTGAGTTTACAAGTTAGTCCTTATTGGAGATGTGCCAATATACAGTTGAATATCATTAATTTGCACTGTTTGGGGACCCCATTATGAATGCTTAATTCTGCCAATTAAGAAGTAAGCAAATGCAATTTAAAAAGTAAATTTGAGAATTCTGTATTAAATAAGTGCAGTTATTATCACATGAAGAAGCACAGTGTGTCGGGCTGTAATATAACCATACTTGCTGTCATGTTCTCCCATCTCAGTGCTGGGAACTCACCATGTGAAAACCAAGCAAATGTGTTGTGCATCAGCCGGCTTGAGTTTGTTCACTATCAAAGCTGAAACTAGCAAGGTCTGCTGTACTGCTTATTGAAGTATTGTGATTCTTTTAGGCATTGATTCTTACAAAATATATACTGTAACAGTATACTTTGTACAGATTTAAATTTTATTTGAAAAAAAATGAAATAAAGTAGGCAAAAAAATAAAGATGTTTATTTTTCATGTGACTATGTAAACAGATCAGTCTTTTGTTTCAATGCCTTTGGGGGTGTCTGGTTGCTCTTGGATTTTTTTTCTTTTTTTAATAGATGGAAACCATTTTTAGGACTCAGCAAATATACTAACCTGTTAGCTATGATCAGAGATCAACTGCAAGCATTAAGTGTGTTCTCTCACACTGAAAAGTTCTATTTTCTGTTTTATCTTAAAACAAGTTTGTTTTTTGTTTTGTTGTTGTTTGTTTGTTTGTTTTTAAAATTTTATGTGAATAGCTTCCCTATCTGGCTTCTTGGGTCAGTTTTTAAAATTCTCTAATGGTGTGATGGTTTACCTAACCATCATGTTGTAGAGAAGGAAAAAAATTTCCTGTTGATCTTGGTCCTTTCCCATGGAAGGTTTGTTGTTTTCTGTTGTTTTAAATTTGAAGTTGCTTCAAGTAGTGGAAGGGTTACAAAAAAAGTCCATGATAAAAAACGAAGGGAATTCCTGCAGATAATAGAGGTAGTGCTTTAAAATAAGATCCTTTTCAAAGCTGCTTTTCTAGTGAGTGGAACAGCAGACAGTGAATGAAGTTACCAATAAAAATGGACACAGCAGTGGTCCTTCAGGATAGTTTTAATGGGACCTTCTCATAGATTAGATTATTTAATCTGACCAAAAGACCAGAGAACCATCCTGGTTTTGGCCTCTAGCTCAAAAAACAGGATGGGCATCCAAGACCTTAGGTGTTTGATATTTTCCTCAGCCTTTGGAAGTCAAGTTTGGAGCTCTATTTATGGCTTTCTCCTTTCATTTTATCTTTTTTTGATGCTTTCACTTACCTTCAGACTGGATCTGAGGAAGACTTGGAACATAGTTCTCTAGGATTTCTGGCAAAAATCACACTATGGGAAAATTTTCAATGTTAGTTATATGTAAAAGAGAATGCTTATATTCTAAAAACTGATGCATATCATAGAAATATCTCAAGTTCACAGTATCACAGTTCCAGACTTCCCTAGGTAAATCCCAAGAAGATTTTTATGGTGGTGGTGGTTATTTTGTTTGTTTTTTTCTTGCTAAAATGGCCCTCCTTTGTAGAGAACAGCACACTTGGATTCAACTAGCTTCCACATCTGACAACCACCCAACTCCAGTAAAAATGATACGGAAAATTTGCTTTATGAGAACTTAAAGTTGAAGGTGCCACTTTTTGGGGAATGCGAGTGGGATGCCTAAAAAACTCCAGTTTTCACCTTGATTCTGCAGTGCCTCTGATTTGGGGGGGGGGGTGACACACAGAGGACAGGTGTATACTTCCTGAAAAGGAGACCATAACCCCCTCTCTCCTCAAGGTGGAGTCAAATAAACCCCTAGGTCCCTATCCAAGAGGAGGGCTCTCAAGTACAGAAGCTTGTAGTGGAAACTCAAACCATGATTTACTCCTGGTGATTATAAGGGAACAGAAGCCTGGAGCCAGTCCCCTTCCCAACCATCCTCTGGCCTTAATCTTTTAAAGACTCAGCACCACACCCCAAATGGAACCATGATTAAATATGCCCAATGGTCAGTTTGGAGAGCAAGGGGCTCTGAGGAGGTCCTACTGCAGGGCTGTAGGAGGAACATCCCAGGCTTGGGATAGATCTGAGCTACGGGGCCAGGCTGGTAGAACCATAGGAACCACTCAAGAAAGGGGCCCAGTATGCTCAAACAGAACTATTTGTTGTTTTTATTTAGCTCTTTCTTTTCTGAAGTGATGTAATTGGCAATCTTTTCTCATTTCCACTTCCAATAGATGTGAACTTGTATTTAACCATGTGGTATGTAATTTACTTTGGCTGTATTGCATGGTTTTTAGAAATCTCTTTGTTCCTAGTTCCAGTAACAGATTCCTTCTAAGCAGACAGGACTTTTTGATTTGGAGAACTGAGTTTTGGAAGAGGTTCTGCTCATTCAGGATCAGTAAAGAGGAATCTCCCTTTTTCAGTGTTGGACTGCTAGACTCTCCTCAGAGCCAGCACTACCTCCATTCCACTGCTCTCACTTCAGCATCTTCCCACCCCACCCGCTCAATCTGGAACTTCCTGAGGAGGATCCACATTTTTCCCCCTGAAAATGGGGATTCCACCTTAATATTGCAGATCCCCAGAGTGTCTCCAATATCATTCCAGTTTTCCTACCAACTTTAATTTTCATTCCCTTTGATTTGTTCACATCAAGCCCTTTGGCAATTAGGTTGGGGGTGAGCACATTTCACCATACAGTCACTTGGTGTTGCAGGATATCCCCACCTTACAGCCAGCAGGGTTGCCCAGTTAACCCCACCATTGCCAGGCATCCTGGCTCTGCCCACATGCTCAGCCACACCTCAGACCTTCCCCAGAGAGCAGGAGTTTCTCTGTTAGCCTTGTGCAGAAATCGGCAGCACTTCCAACCTAGCTCTGCCCTCTCTGTTTCTGGCGGTGTACTATGGGTGGGCCTGTATTGTCCACTACTTTTTATTTTAACACTGACTACTTAAAGTATGCAAGGGACCAATCTAAGTGTTTTAGCTAGGTTATGTCATTTTATTCTTACTACAACCCTATGAGGTAGGCACTGTTATTACTCCCATTTTACAGAGGAAAATGAGGCACAGAATGATTGAGATGCCTGGGGTCACTATTCACAGCCCTTACAGGCTGATGCCAAAGCATATCTATGGTCTCAATCACTCTAGTATATTGCCTGCCCTGTGAGGTTCTGTCTGTCCTTCCCCAGCTTGTAGGGTCTCCTTGACTTTGGTGTTGCCTCATCTCAGGAATAGGTGTGTAGCTGGATGGCAAAGCCAGTCTTCCCTGTAGCAAAGGAGGATTCCTTTGCATAGCTCAAAAGCCACACTTCCTGGTCTGGAGGTTGATTCATGAATGAATCCGCATTTTCATTTCCCCCTCTTTCATGGGGGAATGACTTAGAGCAGCAGGTCTGAAGTAAGGTGGCAAATGGCTCTTCCAGGCCTCTCTCTACTGCTCTTGCTTAAAGTAAGCACAGCCTTGAGTACTATCCCTGCCTCTTCCTGCCCTCACCACAATAACCTGATCAAAGAATTCTGTGAGTGAGGCTCTTGGGTTCTGTCTGCTTAAGTTGTCAGTTTAGTTGAGTTGTCAGTTTCCTCCTTTTCCCAGATCCTCTGCCCAGCAGACAAAATACCCTTTCTTCTTTATAGCAGACCTCCTATCTGGGCCCAGGTGGCTTCAGGTCGAGGCTCAGCAAGAAGGAGGTCTCGAGGAGAGGGTCTGGGTCTGCTCAGATTCCCCACACCTCACTACTCACCAATAATTGGCCCAGTAATTGGATCAGCCAGGGCCAGCCCTGCAATTTCCAGCTCAGAGTTTTGCTTGGACTTCCACGTTTCTGAAGGCATTTTCCTGTGCCCTCTATAAAATGCTACTTCCCAGATGCTTCTTGACCTCCAAGGGAAGTCTGGAGTCTCACTCTCCAGGGGCTTCTTCCAAAAATAAATTCTCAGATTCCTTGGGATTTGGGGGTGGTTTATATGGCTATGGCATCTGTTAGAACTCGTTTCTGAAAAGGGCTTCATGGTTTTTGTATCTTCTAGAGCAGGGATTCTCAAAGTATGGTCCCTGGATCAACAGCACTAGCATCCCCTTGGAACTTGTTAGAAATACAAAATTCAGTAGGCCTACCCAGGCCTACTGAATCAGAACCTCGAGGAGTGGAGTCCAGCAATCCCTGTTTTAAGGCCTCCAGATGATTGACACACACTGAAGTTTGAGAACCACTGCTCTGTAAAGTGAGGATTCTTTATCTCCTTTGGAGTCTTAGGTTTGAGAATCCAGTGAAAGCAGGTGAAACCCTCTCACCTGCCTCACACACTCGTTAGGGTCCAAGTTAAAAATGCCTACTCTGCAACTTAGAGCTTGTCCAACCCTCTTTGGGCAAAACCTGCTCCCTGCACCACTAGAATATGTACCATGTACTCCCTATTTGTTTTCTCATCTCTGTTCTGTCAGTTGTCACTGAGGGCGTGCATGCCCAGCTCCAGGCAGCACAGGGATGAGAATTTACTGCTCCCTGTCTGTGCTATGACTGTAGCCCATGGACTCTAAATGAAAAACAAATGCTCAGGCATGGGGCATCAGGCGAGGAGTCTGGGACCAATTCCCCCCAAATAGAAAAGTGATTCTTTCTCCTAGAGCTGGGAACTCTGTGTCAGAGCAGAAGTGCTAAAAACTGCTGAACTTCCTATGACAGTCCTGGCTGGGGCATGTTGACTGCAGCTAGAGCTTTGTCAATGGCAAGTCTTGATCTTCCAATAAAGAAACTAGTATAACAAGGTCCAGGCCCTGTTCCCCAGCTAAAAGCGTCAGAACTTGTACTTTCATGAGCTATTTTCCCCTGAGCAGCCAGTGATTTGGAAACTTCCTCAGCCTTTCCTCCACAGTTGTTCTTGGGCCACGACTCAGAGCAACCTTGGGAAAACTCCCTTTCTAAATTCGGAACCTCCTAAGAAGTGGGCTGACTCTGAGAACACAATGTCAGTTGCTGCAGAGCTTGGGATGCCTTGTGAATCTCGCACTCTGGCTGGTAGAGCTGCTGCTTCGCACAGAGAGGTGGCTAAGGGAAAAGAAGTCTGTTTCTGTACTCTGACTTCACACCATCTGAAACAGAAACTTAATTTCCCCCACAGACCCCATTTCTCTGCCCCATCTCAGTTCTCCCCATCTCAGTAAAGGGCACCACCTCAAGTTGCTCAAGGCAAAAACAGAGCTTTCTCCAGATTCTAATTTCCTTCATCCCCCACATCCAAAAATATATCCTATAGCTGGCCATGCCTCACCAGTTTCATGAGCTCTCAAACTTTAGTCTGCATCAGAATAACCAGAGGGACTTGATAAAACACAGACTGCAGGGCCTACCACCAAAATTTCTGATTCAGAAGGACCCAAGAGTGTGCATTTCTAACAAGTTCCCAGGTGATACTGATGCTGTTGGTCCAGGGACTACACTTTGAGAACCACTGCTCTCATCTACCATGTCCAGAGTGTCTGTGTGTCCCACATAGTCTGAGTCAGTCCTGGTTGTGACTCTGGTCCCTGCTTGTTTGTAGAACCCCATTCACTTTCACTGGTATCCCGGTTTGGATGACAAATTATATGGTCACCCATTTTCTCACCTCTTCACTGGTCTTCCTGCTGCCACTTTTGCCTCCCTGCAATCCATTCTCCACCCAGCAGCGAGAGTGATCTTTTTAAGAATGCTAATTGGATGGTATCAACCCCCTGCTTCCCATCGCACTTGAAATAAAATGGTAACTCTTTACTCTGGTTACAAGGCCAGCAGGATCTGGCCCTGGCCTAACTCTCCAGCTTTCTCTCCTTCCTCTCACCCCCTTGTTCATTTCTCCCCAGCCACACTCATTGGCTTTCTTTTTCTCAGACACACTGAGCCAATTTAGGAGGCCTTTCACCTTGATCTTCCCTCTGCCTAGAATGCACTCCCCCCACCCCATCCCCCAGATGCTTGGGTGGCTGTGTCAGCTCTCAGGTTCTTTCTTCAAAGAGGCCTCCCCTGACACCCAAACTGAAGTGGTTCCCTCCAGTCTTCTCACTGCTCTCTCTCAGTTTTTTTCCTAATGTGTATCACTATCCAAAGTTGTCCTGCTCATTTTTTTTCCCCCTGTTGACAGTCTGACACTGAGATCAGGGCTCACCATGTGATCCCTGGGCCCAACCCATTCTGGCACACAGCAGACAGTCATTATATATCTGTGGACTAAATAACTGAACTCCATTGAGTCTGGACCATTTCTGGGAGTCAACATTGGGCTGCCTTCCTCGTCCACTTAGAATGGGGGTACTGTCATTCTGTTTTATATCACCTCTTGCATATAGGAGACACGGCGAGAGTGACCCATAGGACAGTAACCCTGAACATGAGATGGTTTTCTCTGCCTACCATCAACCCTCCTTACCTTCCTATACCTCCCACTTCTGAGAGGGCCCTACTGTCTCCTCTCCCTAGCTATTTCATCCTCAGATGAAGCCCTGAGAAAAGGTAGTAACCCCGACTCAGCAGATACCTTGATGTCCACTCTGTGCCCAACTGCCCTCCACAGCACCACTGGTTGTGGCATCAAGCCATTTGGTGGTCATTTGAGAGCACCTTGGCCATTAAGCCTATGATGGGCAGCATCTTCTGGATTTTTCTCTTGGTGAGCTAGGCACTCACTTTCTCTGGAATCCACTAGCTCAGGGGATGGAAGAGGGATGTCCCCTATTTCCAAATGATGAGGGGTAGGAGGTGTCTAGAGAAACAAGGCCTCCATAGAGCACCAACATCAAGGGTGACATCTCACCAAATCCTGGCTCCTCCACTTTCTTTTCCTCAGTACCTCCTAATCTTTTTTTTTTATTTTAAATTCAGTTTAATTGAGTTATATTTACATACCATACAGTCATCCACAGCATACAATCAACTGTTCACACTACCATCATATAGTTGTGCATTCATCACCCCGATCAATTTTTGAACATTTTCCTTACTCCAAAAAGAATAAAAATAAGAAGAAAAATAAAAGTAAAAAAGAACACCCAAAGCATTCCACTCCCCCGCCCCCCACCCTATTTTTCATTTAGTTTTTGTCCCCATTTTACTACTCATCTGTCCATAAACTGGATAAAGGGAATGTGAGCCACAAGGTTTTCACAATCACACAGTCACACTGTGTAAGCTACATAGTTATGCATTCGTCTTCAAGAATCAAGTCTACTGGGTTGCAGTTCTACAGTTTCAGGTATTTCCTTCTAGCTATTCCAATACACTTAAAAACTAAAAAGGGATATCTGTATAGCACGTAAGAATGCCCTCCAGAGTGACGTCTCAACTCCATTTGAAATCTCTCAGTCACTGAAACTTTGTTTCATTTCGCTTCCCCCTTTTAGTCAAGAAGACTTTCTCAATCCCATGATACCGGGTCCATGCTCATCCCCTTGAGTTGTGTCCCACATTGCCAGGGAGATTTTTACCCCTGGGAGTTATGTCACACGTAGGGGGGAGGGAAGTGAGTTCATCTGCTGCGTGGGCTTAGAGAGAGAGGCCACATCTGAAAAACAAAGAGGTTCTCTGGAGGAGACTCGTAGGCACAATTCTAAGTAGCCTTAGCCTCTCCTTTGCAGTAACAAGCTTCATAAAAGCAAGCCCCAAGATCTTGGGCTCAGCCTACTGAATTGTTAGTCCTCAGTGTTTGTGAGAATATCAATAATAACCCAGGTGAGTACCCCCTAATCTTTAAAATGGAAATGGTGACAACTAACTCCCCATTGTCCCCAACACACATACGTAAATATCCAGGGATGCAGTGGAAAAGAGAGCCGTCTTCTTTGATTCCAAACCTGAGGAGCAAATATGATAAATTTAGGGCTATGGAATATGGACTCAGAGCAAAACCATACAGAGATAGAGTTTGAGGATTTCCAACCAATCTTTATAAAATGAGTCCTGTCTAGCAGGGGATTGTGAAGGGGAGGCAAGGACTTGGGAACTGGATCATCACTGGAGGATTTCCAAGGCCTTTGTCTGAGTCCAGGTCTCCTGGAAAGGAGCGGGGGATGGAGGTTTAAAATATTATGTTTGAAATCAGGCTTCCACGCAAATCCAGTCTCTGCCACTTACTAGCTTTGTGACATTAAGCAACACTACTTAACCTTTCCGAATCTCAATTTCCTCATCTATAAAAGGGATAACAAGAGTGCCTACCTTGTTTGATTGTTGAAAAGACTAAGTGAAATAAGTCATGCCAAGAGCTTATAGCCCAGTACTTGTCACAGAGTAATGTTCAATAAATACTATCATCATCATTATCTGCATGGTTATTATTGGAAAAAAAAAAAAGAGAGGTAAATGTGGGGCTTGAGTGATTGGTAGAGACTGCCTCCAGTAGCCTCTGCATTCCATATATTTGGGTCATGAAAAGAGCAGGTACCTCTCTAGAATGATCAGCTAGTCTGCATTTAGCTGAATGGTGAGGAACCCCTTCTGACCCCCTCCCATCTCAGTTTTGGGCCTTCCCTCATGCCTTTCTTCTTCACCAAATCCAGTGTGGAGCTCTCTCTTCACAGGTCTAGTTGAATACTGAACCAGATTTATTTTTGGTTTATCACTTGTTGTCTGAGTTCTGGGCCTCAGGTATCTGAGGTTTTCTGGTAGGGATAGAGGAGAGTGCTCCTTTGCAAAACAAAATGTGGTCTCAGTCTAGGGGCCCTGCTTCCTTCTGACTATAGGCAGCAGCAGAGATCCTGCCATCTGCCAAGCGTGTGGGATGACTAGAGGTCAATGCTGAATATTAATTCATCTGTTGGACATCTAAGATAGCAGTTAATCAGCCCCGGAAACAGTTCTAACGTAAGAAAAGCAATGATTTGCCTTTGGCAGGAATTCTTGAGCTGGGGCTTTGGGAGGTCTATAAAGCTCCTGAAATTTTATGCAGGATTATATCTGTAAGTGCACATTTTTCTAAGAAGAGGATCCATGTATTTTGTCAAAATTCTCAAGGGAGAACATGGCCCAAATAGATTCAGAATCACTGGTCTTGATCTCCTTTTCCATGGGCTTTCTAAGAGGCTGCATCTTTCAGGCTGACTGATCATCAGGACTGTTAGTGAAAAGGACCTGGAGGCAGGATTGCTTAGGCATCAAGAGAGGAGAGCTACTCTCCTTATTGGACCTGTGTTGGCTGATTGGAGCCTGCTGTATCCATTTGGGAAGTTGGGGGGTTTCGGCTAGCTAAATATCCCCCATTTTTCCCTGAAATTCGGTCACAGTATTAGAAGTCACTATATCTTGTGCCAGAAGGGTGGGCCGCACTGTGTTATCTTGGGGGAGGGGGCTTTCATTTGAATGGTTGGTACTCAGCCATTGTTTATGCACTGATATAGAGAAGTCGTTTCCATTCCTTTTGGAGACATCAAATCTAAGCTCCATAGTCCACTCTTTAGTTTCCCAGAGGCCAGGGACTTCTCCTTTTCTCTTGGGTTCCTTTCATGAGGAGCCAGATGCCTTGACCCTGGCTATGCTTATTTACTCCTTACTCCTTACCCTCCAAATTTTAACCTTATTTCTGGAAGCTGAATTGGGACCTACAAGATTGGTGCTTCTTGGAATATGAATCCAGCATTGATGCTATGCCACAGTTGAGGGAAGTCCTGGTACTGTCTCCTGCTTTTCTGAATTTCCATCATTCTCTGCTGTGGCCCATTGTTCATGTTAGAAAATGGCATCCAACTGCCTTACTGAGAATTTGCCGCATGCTCTCAAACCTCAGGCTCATGTGTTCAACTCGGCTTACTGGATGGCTTCAGAATGCCACAGAGGTTTCCAAAGACTTGGATATGGCTGTCATACTACCTGAAGCGGCAAACGCCCTCTGAGCAACTGGGTACAGTGGTCTCTTGGGCTCCCCCAGGAGCAGAGCCTGATCCCCACAGGATAAGTTGGCTGAAGAAGACTCCATGAAGCAAAAGTTTCACTTCATTTTGAGGACCTTGAGTTGGAGTGTTCTCCAGAAATGAAAGAGTCCAGTCATGGGACATAGGCCTCTGACTTGAAGCCATCAGACCACACAGGCCACCCAAGAACATGGCCAGGTCTCTCGTTGCTACCATTAGGGTCTGTGTGGGGACATCATCCCAGGCTGCCCTGATCCCCTCAGAGCTGAGGGGTCTTCTGGGGGTGACTAAAGCCGACACAGGGCTAAACTTTCTCTGCCTGCTCCACCAAAAGTCTCTGTCTGTAGGCAAAACGAGGTCTTGGGTGGAACTGCCTGAGCCACACCCACCCTGTGAAAGATGAGCTAAGGACTGAAGACCATGATGTCTGAGGGAGGCAGCCCTTCTTCCCTCTCCTCACCTGGGACCCAGCAGAATTGTTTGCAATCCTTCCGTCTTACCTCAGCATCTCTTCTTCTGTGCCCTGCTCCCCCTAACCACTCATTTTGAGCTGGTTCTTAATAACCACAACTTGAGTCAGCTCTTGATTGTAGGGCTCTCGTGATAACAAACAATGAGGAGAAGCCACCCCCTGGTATTTATTTGCTGTCTCATGAACTCTGACTCCTGAGAGGGAATCGTGAGGGAGCAGACAGGCTTCCAAGGCCATCTACTCTCACCATTTGCTCCCTGGCAGAATGAGCCGTCCCTCAGTCCAGGCAGATGGGTTCCTTTAACCTTACAAATTCTGCCTTGGGTTATACAGAAGCTTTTTATTTTGATGTAGTCAAATTTATCAGTCCTCTCATTTATGGCTTTGTATTTTATGATTTGTTTAAGAAGGCCTCCCTATCCCCAGATATTAAACATGTTCTCGTGTATTTTCTTGTATTTTGTGTATAGTTGTGTTTCTGTTAGCTCTTTGATCCATCTGGCATTTATTTTCATAAATGGTGTGAGTTAGGGATCTAACCTTTTTTTTTTTTTTTTTTTTTTTTTTTGGCAGAAGGTCATAGGCTGCCCAGCATTATTTTTTATGTAGGCCATCCTTTCCCCAATAATTTGAAATACTACTCTTTAATATATTCAAAACACATGTGTCATAAATACATGTGGTGTTTCTGGATTCTTTATTGAACTGTTCTCATGTTCCTCTATCACCACTATACCATTTTAATTATTGTACCTTTGGGGTATGTTTTTTTTGGAGGGGTGGGGGATATGTTTTGATACAGTATATTATTATACTTTTTTTGCCCAAAATTGTCTCACTATTCTTGCATATTTTTTCCTTCCAGATGTAGTTTCCAATCAACTTGTCAAGTATCATTTAAAAAAGAAAAAAGAGTCCTTTCAGGGTTTTGGTTGGTTGAGATTTTACTGACTTTATAAATTAAGTTGGAGGAGAGTTGATATCTTTAAAATACTGAGTTTTCTCATCCAGAAAGAGAATATCTTAGCTGTATTCCTAAAGGCCTCCAGTGGAGATAGTCTCTTTTTCTCATGACTTCTGCCATCCCTCAGCTTCCTTAGGCTCGTGCCCGAGTCATCAGATCCTTGTATATTGACATGTCCCATGATCCAAGCTCACTCATTCCCTCTTCCCATCCAGAGATGGATTAAACAGTTGAGCATTTACTTTTGCTCCAGAATTCTGATTTTATCTTTCTAGGACCCAGTAGAACCCAGGGGGATTTTCCTGTCTCTTTTCTCCCCTGCCTTCACATCACAGTCTGTCTTCTCATATTGTTCCCTCAAAAGTGCCAAAATTTCTCATCTAGCGTAGGGCTAGACTTTAGTTCTGGACTTCTCTGAGGATCTGGTTGATTTGAAATGCAGCCTCTCATTCTGACTTCCTCTGTCTTCCCATTGTTCTGTCATTTCTAAGTTTTGTCCAGACAAGATATCATCTTGGAAGGAGAGGAGAGCTCACAAGATATTCAATGTTTGTAATTCTATGCTGCCCACACTAAGGGCAAGAATTTATTACCCCAGATTTGCTAACAAGTACCAGCCTATCACTCTGCTCACCAGCCTGAACTCCAGAGAGCATCTAGGAATCTTGTAGCCTTTTATGATCTTTATCATGCACACGAGCCTCAAGAGGCAGACTCCTAGGTCAGGCTGACTGCCAGTGGTCTAGGGGTGAAGTAAGATGGTACCAGCCTTCTGCTCAGGTCTCTTTCAGGGACAGCAGTATCCAGCTGTTTTGTTGCCTGTGTGAAAGCCCAAAGGGCCAGAACTAAAGTTATGTGGGCTCTCAGGCCAGGCATGGTGGCCAGGGAGTAGGAAAGAGGAGCCTGACATAAGTCCGTGTCCCCACTTCTCCCCCAGAAGAGCAAATATGCTTTAAGTCCAGGTAAATAGCAAAGCAAAGACACAGGCAGTTTGCCTAAAGCCTTTGCATGTACACCTCAGCACCCAGAAAGACCACAGAGTCCCAACACCCAGACATGCTTTGTCCAGCCACACTCCTCTCATGTTTCTACATCCACTGGGCTCTCTGTATCATCTCCTCCTGTTTCCAGGCTACTCTGGGGCCAGATCAGCATAAGTTACCACTAAAATAGCCCATGTGGATTTAATGAATCTTCACCTGCTGCTTATCCAGAGGATAGCATTTCAGGGTAAGAAGTTACAGTGATTGGAAAGTACTCTAACATAAGACTATTACAGGAAATGATTCCTAGACATTTGCGTTTCAAAGGACAGAATGAGCCACTCAGCAAAGTGAACAGATTTCAGGGACAGGAAATCTGCGACAGTGGCTGAAAAGTTATAGTAACACAAACATAGCTGCCGAGTCTGATTCCTCGAGATCCCACTTCCAAACACAACATGCTGCAAAGAATTCTCCTTGGCCAGCCACCACCCCAGCCCCCAAGTTGCTCAAGGCCCAGCCAGCCAGTCAGTTTTACATGTTTAAGTCTGAAATCAAAGTCCCAGGCAGGGAGAAGGATTGTCACAAGTAATTGCAACATCCCACAAGAATTTTTTGAGGAGTTAAAAGGAGTCAAACCTGGGCCTTCTCCAAAGTTTGCAAGTCTGAGCTTTTTGAGAACCACATTTGATCTGTTCTATTGTGTTGAATTTAAATGTTTTTCTTGTGTCTGTTGGCAGCTCTGGGGTACTCTGCAAGGCTCCTGTCAGCTCCCTGTAGTGACAGGTGCATCTTCTCCTAGGAAAAGACAGGGTGGGGAGCTACCTGCTATGATCCACAGGCCCCCAGAGTTGGCCTTTACCTTCTGAGCCATGCTCCGAACACTGGCCCTGGGAAGGAGGAGGGTTGAGGGCTCTGAAGGGGTGAGGAGTCCCAGGTGGCTGCAGTGAGGGACTCGGAGGGGAGGAGAAGGGGCACAGGAATCCTGCCACACCATCACATCCCTTCTCACATGCATCTCTATTCTTGCCCTGTCCTCACCTTATCTCATTTTATTCTTACATGTTTTGAGATATTGTTCTCCCTTTTTACATATAGGAAAATAGCCACCTACAAAGTGACAGTTCAGGATTTAATCACAGTAGCTACTCAGACCATGTCTCAATACTGCCTACCATTATGGGGAGGGGTGGGGAGACAATTGGTTATTGTGAACCAGATACGATCTTCATGATGATGATTATGATGATGATGGTGGTGATGTAGTTACAACTTCCTGGGCCCTTATTTTGTGCATTTTACATTCTTTTTGATTCCTCACAACCACCTTGTGAGATTGACATTGCTATTTCCCCATGTTAGAGAAAAGGGACCAGGCCTGATGAAGTTATATGACTTGCCCCAGGTCTCCCTGTTTTTCAGAGGAGGAGCTGGGCCTCCAGCAGGTCTGGGACATTGCCGCGGCTCACTTACTTTAGGAAGGAGCTGAAAGGAAGCAGAGCCCAACGAGGTACCTGCCAGCCCCAATAGTCCTCGACTGGCAGGGGCTTTCATGCCACATCTTTCCTGTGAGCCCCAGGCCTCCCACAGCTGACCCAGGACCACAGAGACATGAAGCCTCAGGGATGAGATGGAGTTGGGGAAAGGGGAGGCCAGTAGTGCTCCCTTGGTTCCTTAGAAAATCCTCATTCCATTGTGGGCACTTGACACCCAATGGGCATCTGAACCCTGCCTCCTTCCAGTTCTCCAAGGGCTTCAGGCATCAGGCTTTCTCTGAGAAGTGGGGTTATTTCTCATACCCATCACCCTGGTCCAACCTTCTAAGAACTTGAAGAGAGCCAGAACAGGCCAGGGTAGATTTTCTACTTAAGGCCAACCCTTTCCCTCAGCCTTATTTCTTTTTGGCACAGCCTAACTTCTCTATGTCCCCTCTGCTGATTTATTTACATGGCAGGTTTATTTAATTACCCAGAGTTGAGTCAAAGTGCAGCTTGTCCTCAGAATTAATTAACATTTACGGAGCCACCACACATTGAGTGATGCGAAGACTAGAGTGTGTCCTCTCTATCAGCTTAGGGAACAAACTCCAATCCCTGGTGCCTGGGTGGATCTGGGAACCGGTACCGGTCAAGGAGTCAAAATGATGGGCCTCTGAGCTCCTGTGAAGAGTGAATGAGGCCATGCACCTAACATCTTACCACGATGCCTGGCACATAGTAGGGACTTACAGATTGGTAGCTGTGTTAATTTTAAAAAGGGGTGTCAGGGAAAGGTGGCTGAGAGATCCATGTGTCCCTCTGGGGCATGTTCCAAGGAACAGAAGGGTAATAATGGTGGCAGATGCCTTGGGGTCACAAACCTCAAGTACACTCACATAAGCATTCATACATGAAGAAATGAGGCATGCTTCTTCCTGTTGTTACCCAGCCCTCTTGTAGAAAAGGGAGAAGGTGGAAATGGCTAACCCTGGAGAAATTCAAGCAAAGCACAAGTAAACTGAGGCTTTCCTTTAGCTGTGATTTGATTGTAAAGCGAAGGAAACCTGTTCCAGGTAAAGGGACCCTTTCCCTCCTACCCTTGCCCCGGTCACTGTACACAGTAGAACCCCACCCCACTCTTATCCCAGAAGACTGTTTTGACCCTGGCTCTTCTTCTGATGGTGCTTCCTTTGCTCCTGAATCTGTGCTGCTCTCTCCTGTGGAGTGCCCTGATAAAGCCATCACCATGACAGGATTTGGTGACAGTGATCACCCTCCATCATCCACTGGGACTGCCACACCTGACAAGAACTCAAAGCCTACCCCATGTGACTGTTGGATCATAAGGGAGTCTAAATTCTTCTTTGTGGTTGCTGGCTCTGGGCAGCTGGCCCCTGATTCTCCTGGCTCATCTTCTGTGCCACCTCAGTCCTCCCCATAGAAATGCCATCATAGCCAGGGCGTGGGTGTCTGGCTGCCTGAGATTCAGAATGGGAGATTATCATGAAGCAGCTCAGACCCAGGCATGGACAGGCCTCTCTGGAAGCCAAGGCCAAGTTTGGAGACATACCACTGAGACAGGATATGATGGTCGGTCTGTCTCCAGCTTCTCTAAGTTCAAGACTGGGACAAGATGCCAGTGGCCCTAAGACTTTCCCTGGACAGATTTGGGCAGAAGGGGCAAAGAGGCCTGGAAATTTCCTTCTGGGTTTGCTGCATCTTCTGTACAAAGCCAGGAGCTAAGTGGGAAAGGGTCTCCACAGTTACCTGAGATGACTTTGGAAGGGAAAATGAAATGAGAAGTGGGGCAAAACCTGAACGGGCTTTCAGCTCCAGCCAGCTCTGGAGGGCCCGAGGTTCTAAGGCCCCTGCGCCCCCTGCTGGTCCCTCAGACAGGCTCCTCCTTAGGGCTTCCTCCTCCCCAGGAGGCTTCCTGGTCCTTCCTTCATATCCCAGCGCCATGCGCAGCTTCCCCCAGCCTCACTCTTCTTAATCTTTTTGTCTTTGGACCTAGCCTGGAACTGCTCCCTGTCCCCTGCCATGACCTGGACTTTTTCCTTCCTGACAAAAACCTGAGCCTGATCCAACTTTTTGGGTTTGTTTTTTGTTGGTTTTTTTTTTTTTTTTTTTTTTTTTTTTTTCATTAGTATATGACTCAACCTCTTGAAGAAGCCCCAGGTCACTGCTTCCCCACTTGCACACATGCCCCTCAGGACTGTGCCAGTGGCAGCCTCCCTCTTAGGCAGGACCTCAGAGCAGGGTGCTGCTGCTGTTTCCCAAAGGGGCTTCCAGCCTCTAGCTCTCCCTCCTCCTGTCTCTCTCTCCTACTGCAGAAGCAGCCCTTTCCTGGGCCTCCGGGGCTACCCTCACCCAGTTCTCCCATACCAGCCTTACACTTCATTCTAGACTGGACTAGGAATACTCTTTCCAAATCCTGTCCACTTGGCAAGTCCTAATGGTGTCAATGTTCACATGCAAGCCCTCCTCACCATCCCTTCCCTGAGGCTCCTGCTGCTTGCCACTTGCTGTGCCTGAATGTGTTTGTCTTCTGAGATTGGAAGCACCCAAAAGGCAAGGATTTATATGTCCCACAAGGCCTAGGCCAGTGCCAGTCTCCCACAAGGCCCTCGGGATTGAATGTCCATCCTCTCCTAATAGCCTCCTGGCACTGCCTCAAGAGCTCACTGCTTGCTGTAAGGTCTGGGGTGTGGTAGGGCCGGATATGACCACCGCCAAGTCAGGTCACCCTAGGAGAGGAGATAATGGGGACACTTCCCAGAAAGGGTAAGAATGAGAGGGAGACTTATTTTCAGTGACACTAGGGGGTGGGGCAGGGAGGACCAGCCAGAGATGAGGTCCCTGGGTGCCCATCACCACGCTGGTGGAGAGGCCCACGAGGGATTTGGTGCCATGGATTCAGGGGAACCTCACATCAGCTTCATTCCATCGTCCTCCCAATCCTCCCGTGGACGGCCTGCCTCCCGGGTTCCCAGCCCCCGGCCAGATTCTTGTTTGATCACAGGTAGCGGCCACTGCTGCTGTGGACAGTTCATTCCGTCGCGGCGCCCGTGGTGTTCCTGGCACCGCCAGGGAGCGAATGGGGCGCCCGTCCGTTCCACGAACGCTCAGCGCCCGGGCGCTGCGCTGCGGAGAGGTCCGGCCAGGGAAGAAGCGGCGGCCAGAACCGCCTCGGCTTCCCTCAGCCATAGCCCTACCGGGTCACGACTTCCAGCCCCGCCCTCAGGCCGGTTGCGACGCGCTGTGCGCCCCAGGCCTGGGCGGTGGCGCATCCGCTGCGCGCCCGCACAGGTGGCCAGACCTCCAGCGCGCCTCCGCTCAGCGCGCGCAGAGCGCTGTCGGGCGGACTCACCGCGCTTCCTTCCAGCCCCTCCACAGCCCTCTTGGCAGCGCTGGCTGTGCTCTAGCGACTCCCCTATTTCTGAGCCGGTGATTGAGTAGGGCCGCACTTGGGGCGCAGAGAATGGAGGACGCTTGAATTTAAAAAGAGGCGAGGGAAGACGCAGCTCGGTTCCCCGCCTTCCTCCTCCCATCCCTCCGAAATGGTCGCAAGCTGCGCGCAGGCCTGTCCCGGCTCCTTCCAGCTCCCGATCGGGCCCGGTGCTGGGGGAGAGGTCCCGCGCCAGCCGCTGGGGGCTATGCGGCACAAGGCCCGCCGACCACCCCGGCTCGGCACCTGTCTGAGCGGTCCTTCGCCTGCTGGCATCCGACCCCAGGCTCCGCGACACACGCCACCTGGGCGGCGGTCACCCACTGAAGAGAACACATTTGACTTGAGAGTTTAAAAGAAAACAAAACGAAAAAAGAGGGTTTACAGTTGCATGCGTCGGCTCCTCTCTGGATCAGCTCGTGGTGAGAATCGTATTTTGGTAAGACTCCCCCTGCCGCAGCCTGTGTGCGAGTCCGACGATTCAGGAGGGAGGCTTGCCCCGAATCCTCCGCACTACTGGGGATCTCTCCATTTGATGAGACGCTGTTAACATAAAAAAGAGTCGATTCCTTGGAAGCCATGTCAGCTTTTATCAAAATAGGTTGAGTCTGCCAGGGTCGCAAATAAACCTTTTGTGTTTAAAAAAAAAAATCCTATGTCCACACCCTAGCTTGCATTCATACTAGGTAAATATTTCTATCATTGAGTAAAAGGAAGTCAAGTTTATGTTTCCTTTCAAAGAGAATCTTTGAAACTGTATCCCTCCACTTGCCTGCTAGACATTCACCCGCATTTTGGTTTGGTGGGGGGGGGGGGGGGCGAGGCGCGGTTCCAAAGCCACAAAGCAAGAGTTAGAGGTTAAATTATTTCTCAAGTTGCACATAAGCTCTGGTTTCAAATCCTAACATTTAGGGCAGGTTTTAACCCTGGGAGTGCGAGGTCTAACGACATCTGTCTCAGTGCTTATTCTGATTCAGGGCTGGTCAGGCAGATGCTCAGACAAACACTTAGGTCCTGAATGAGGGTGCTCTGCTGCCCACCAGTGTGTCCACAAAGCCCATTTCCCTGGCTAAGACAGGTCGTTTGACAGCCTAAACTGCTTTAAAGCTCTGAGATGCGGGCTTGAGCTGCAAACCTCAGACATCAAATGTGTTTAGCCCTGGGTCCTGGGTTCCAGGAGACTTTCTACCTCTTCCTCAGTTTATCCTGGCATCCCAGACAGTCCCGGTAAGCAGTTGCATGATCAGAGGGCCTGAATGACTCTGCAGCCCCCGAGGGAGCCTCACCACCCAGGACACAGCGCTAACACTCTGCTCACAGAGGGAATCTACTCCAGGCGGGCACAAGACTCCATCGCTGGTCCAATGGCCCTTCAGTGCTCCCTGAACTCTGTATGTGTGTGTGAGAGATACACCCATTCCCCCCGACTGGTCCTCTGTATGTGTGTGTGAGACTTTCTGGTTCTGTGAAGGCAGGGAGGAGCCTAAGGTCCAGAGCATCATATGACCACAAAACCTTCGTGTCTAAATAGTGGCACTTGTGGGAGTAAATCTGATCAGAGTCCCCACCCTCAGGGGGCTTTGGGGGACAGGTGGACAGCCCATGTGACCATGGCCCCCAGCCCTGGCCTAGACTCCTAGTCTGCTGTCCCCTGGAGTTTTCCCAGAGGTGAGAGCCTAGGGCTGGGGTGGGGGTGGGGGTGGGGGTGGGGTCCCACAGATCTTCCCCATTCCCCAAGCACAGCAGCCTGCCTGGAGGAAGGTCCCCAGTTCAGCATGAATCTCATTAATCATCCCCTTTGCCCATCTTTAATCCCAATTTTCTATCCTACACAATTTAGTGGGCACCTGCTTTGTACTAGGCATCCTGCTGAGGATTGGGGATACAAAAAATAAGCAAAAAGCAGCCCCTGCCCTCCACGAGTTCTTGGTGTCTGATGAGGGAATTTATTCTTTAATTAATTAACTCATCAAATGTGTATTGAGCACCTTTTTGTGCCGGGTCCTGTGCCAAGTGCTGGGGAGACAGCCATGAGGACAAGCAGAGCCCTGCCATCCTAACAATACCACCCCATCAACTCACAGTCCACAGGGAGACAGACATTAATCAAACCATCTAGAAAATAAAGAATTATAAGCCATGATAAGGAGAATCACAGGATACTTTGAGCAAATTTAAGTTGAGGGAAAAGGTAAAGAGGGAAAGGGGACCAGTCTGAGTGGGAGGGGTGGGGATGGGGGCGGGACAAGGACATATACAGGCTGAACCTAGTACGGCCCTGGCTCACCACCTATCGCTTACCCCCAACGCCCAGGAAATCCACCAGCCTCTCCAAAAGGCCCCCCTCTATCTGAGGACGCCAGGCGCCTCTCCTTGCCGCCTGTTGGTTGGTGGCAGGAAGCTGCAGTGCCCCGTGTGGTCACTGACTGAAGTTTCCTGGCCGGCAGCGGGGTGGAGTTACAGGCTATGGGGCCACTGTGTCCCCAGCCTCCTGTGCTCCATGGGCCACAGAGGAGGAGCTGGGATTGGAGTGTTTGATAAAAGAACTCCTAGGAGAGGAGCCCTGAGGTTTGGTGCATTGACATTTGTCCCAACCTCCTTACCCACCCACCCCCATCCCTCCCCTGCTCCATTCCACTCTGCCTCTGGCTTTCTCATTATCAGACATTCAAGGCCTGTCCAGCGAAAGTCCCCCAACCTCATCCCTCAGGAGAGTGGCAGAGCTTGGGCAACAGAGCCCTGGGCCTGGGATCCATCCAGAAAAACAGCCATTCCAGATGCCTGGGCCTGCCTGGCTTTGGCCTCCTCCCTACTGTCCACCACCCCATCCCCATCACCACTGTGGCCTTGCTCTGTGTGGGACAGGCTGCCCCACTTCCGGGTAAGGAATGTCCCACCAGGACAACCAGAAGGCCTCCCCTGGGAGCGTTAGCATCCAGGGCAAAAGGCAGCCCACCATGGCCCGGCCCGTCCACCACCCGGGCTAAGAGAAGGCTGAGGAACCCTCTGCTGCCCCTGGTCAGGGGTGCAGGGCACCTAAGCAGAGCCAGCTCCTCCCCAGGCTGGTGGCTGGGAGGCCAGGAGACCTCTGTGCACCGTGGGGAGCTTGACTGAGGCCTCAGCCTTAAGGAGCAACAGTGAGACCAGGGCATAGTCTCTGTCTTATGCCTCTTGTTCTCTCTAGGAGAGATCTCCAGGGTGGCCTGTGTAGGAAGGCCATGGACCTTCAGCTGGCACATGAATGCGCCTGCAGTGCCATGGGTTACCCAGCAGCAGCCCACAGTGACAGAACCTTAGGTACCTGCAGTCTCTGTGTTTTTCTTCCTTTGCTCATTACAAACATGGATGAGACTGACTGGGGGCCGGGGATTAACTTGAGTTACTACATCTCTCCACATCATGAAGCCAGAGCCTGGCCCTTGGGAGAGTGTTCTACACCCCTTCCTGACCTCCTGAGGCCCAGGCCTTTGGGGATTTGTCTCTTCCATCCTCCCCATTCCCCCTGTGTCATTCAGGGTAGCTACAAAGTTGGGTTTGGTTGCCCTTGAGGATCCTGGCACAGAGAAAGGGGGCCCCTCCTGCTACTGGTGTCATTGCCCAGGGGCCATCTCTATGGGGAAAAAGTTTTGGGAATCCTCTTTGGAGAGCTAGAAGCATGGCACAGAGCAATGATATAATCCTTGTTACCACTTTTCCCTCCAGGCATCCATCCCACCCACCCCTCATCTCTTAAATTTTGAGGTGCTGGAGGCCACCTTGGTCTCCAGGCCAGGACACTTGGCCCTGGGGTGGCAGAGCTGCCTGCCTGCCTGAAATCCCCATATGGGGTGGATGCAGCAAGACTTCCCTGAACTTTTGGACATGGAAGAGCTGAGAACAACAGCAGGATCATCTGGAGCCACAGGCAGGGGGCAGAAAGGGAGCACAGCCCCTGCCTCCGAGCCTGGCAGGCACTCTTCTCCTATCATTGGAGCTCATCGAGCTCCTCTTTAAGGTGTTATAAATGTTAATGAAATTCAGACTCTGTTAGGTTGGTCAGCATTAAAATATCCTAGGTAGATGCTAGAAACACATCAGGGGACAGATAATAATAGTAATAGCTACCATTTATTGTTCACTTATTATGGGCACTCTGAACTAAATCCATTACATGCATTTTATTATTTAACCCTTACAACTCCCTGAGATACGTGCTGCTGTTATCCCCATTTTATAGCTTAGGTAACTGAGGCTCAGAAGAAGTGAAGTCACTTGACTAAGGGCACATACAACTGGTAAGTGGCAGGGCTGGGATTAAAACCAAGGGCTGTCTGCCTCCAGGGTTCCTGTCTTCCATTCCCTCCTGCATGCTACCTCCCAGGGCCTCCCTTGAGTCAGGGGCATCTGAGGGAAGGGAGGTTGCCAGCAGCTGGCCAGGCCATGCTGGCCTCCAAGTTCATTGCACACAGATTGTCTTCCTAGCTTTGGGTATGGTGAGGGGGACAGTGAGGCCTCCAGATGTGGACAGGGAGGTGTCAGCTCACCTGCTCTCAGATTCCATGCTCCTGATGGCTGAGCAACCCAGGCTCCTGGTTTGTCTGCCTCTGCTCCCCACCTGGGGCCTCAGTAGTAATCTCCCACACGCCTGGCACTGGGAGGGCAGTTGGTCATAAGACTGAGAACATACATACAAGGCCAGAGGCACCCACTGAGCTTGAAGCCAAAGACAACCATGTGGGCAGAGAACTGCCACTAAAGCCACTCCTGTTCCCTGTGCCCAGGAGCTTCCCCTGCACTCCCCAGCCACATGTCCCAGAGTGCCCCTGCCTTCTGCTTTGTGGAAAGACATGGCTCTAGGGAGGACATGGGGTAAGGGCAAAGGGCAAGAGTTGCTGCAAGTAGAAAGCCCAAGCCAGACCCTAGAGCTGCCCTCCCCTCTCCAGAGATCACAGACCTCTGGGAAAGAGCAAAGCCCCCTTGTTCAGTCTAGTCAGGGGGAGGGAAGGGGCTTGTTATGGGGATTATCACATTCAGTCCTTATAACCACCCTAAGAAGATGCTATTGTCAGTTTCACAGAAGGCAAAACTTGGGTCAAGTTCCCTCAGCTGACGGTGACCTCCCGCTTAACACCTCCCATGGCCCTTATCAGGTTGTGACAGGGACATAGGGGAAAGCATTCAAGGGCACTAAGAACTCTCAGAGCTACGAGGCATGGCCCCTGCTCATTGAGTGGTTCTGATGCACCTACGACAGGCAGGTCTTGTGCTGGGCACCAGAGCCCAGAGAGGACACCATACTTGATCTCAGGCAGTCACCATGGTGAGAGAGACAGACACCTTATGGAGCAAGTACTCTGGAATACTCTGCATAGGGAATACTCTGCATAGGAAGTAAGCAAAGGGCATTCAGAGAATGCAGTGGCCGGGCGGCCAACCCAGCCTGAGCAGGGAGGGCCTGGAGGGCTTCCTGGAGGGGAGTCATTGAGGAAGAGTCAAAGGCTTTCCAGCACAGGGACCCTATGGGCAAGGCTAACTAAGTCCTTCGCAGGCTGCTGAGAGCTGGTGGGCGAGGGAGGCAGAGGCAAGAGGAGAGGCCTATGGATGGTGGGCCGGAAATCACAGACACTGGTGGGCTTCCAAGCCTGAGGCAGCCAGACATCTGACACCCTTTCACAATCTCCCTGCGGACATCTGACATCGCAGTGAACTAGACCAGGACATTCCAGCCTAATCAAAGCTCCAATCAGTGAGCCCCAGGGGTCCCACACACTTGGGCCAACCACATCCCAGGGAGTTCGCTGTGGGGTGAGGGGACAGTGACCCTGCCTGCTCTCTCACTGGGGCGGATTGGAGGTGGGGGGGCGGGGCTTCCAGGTCCCCAAGGAGTCATCCAAAAGGACCCTTGGAAGACTGGAGGCCTGGAGTTTTCCCCTGTGCAGAGATTCTGGGAGAGCTGGGTGGAGGTTGGAGGGGATGGGGGATGGAGATGGAGCCAGGGGCCCCAGGAGCCAAAAGGTCCTGTCTCAGAAACAGGACTTAGGAGTGATCCCGGCTCTCAAGGAGACTATTTTTGGAAAGGGCTGAAGGGCTGGGTTGGAGCCCTAGCCTGAACCCCAGCCTGCACCCCTGCCCTCCACGAGGTCCTGCCCCCGCCTGCTCTCAGCCGAAGGGGAGAATATAGGCCAGCACAGGGGAGCATCAAACCCACAGCCCCAGAAAAGAAGTGGGGGGTGGCCAAATGGACTTCGGACTTTGTTGTCATTGAATAATTTTTATTTATTTGTTAAAGCTCCCATTCTTTTCTTAGGCAAATGGCCTTGTGCCTTTGAGTGCAGATCTTTTCCTAAGGGGGACAGGGGTCTTAAATATATCACCAAGTGTCACAAATTTCAGTCTGAGATTAAAGACACAGAGATGGCCCCTTCCCTCTTCATATATTGGGGAGCCACCTCCATCTCCTCACAACCCACACCCCCTTCCCCAGCTCCCACTCTCTCCCCCTCTCTCTCCCTGCACAGGAAAGAGGGTCTCTGGCACTGGCATAAGTTAAAGGCACAGCAGCAGTGAGAAGAAAGAAGGAGAAAGAGAACTCAGGCTGCCTCAGGTGAAAGGGTCCTATCCTACCACCCAGGCCAGCCAGGGCACCTTGCATGCTGGAGAGGTGGGCGTGGGGTGCTGGGGGTGAGGAGGGGCAGTGTGACTCTCCCTTCCAGGACCTCTGAGCCTCCTCCATCAGGCCCAAGACCTGGTGTCATTATCAGCAGGACCAGGCAGGGAGGAAGCCTCCCCCAGCTGACCTGGTGGATTCCCCCTGGAAGCTGACCCCTAGGGTCTCAAAACTGCACCCAGCACCCTAACTCTGGGCGTGGCCTCATCTCAGAGTGTTCATCAATAACAGTAAGGACTGCAGCAGCAAGGGAGAGCATTTACAGAGGGCTTAATGCATGGCCAGCTCTGTGCTCAGCATTTTTCCTTTGTTATCTTTTTTAATCCCCACAAACTGCATGAGAATTTAGTTAAGCCCATTTTACAGCTGAGGCAACTGAGGCTCAGAGAAACCAAGTGACTTTCCAACGTCACACAGCTTCTAAGTGGCAGAGCCAGGATTCAAACTTGGTCTGACTGACTCAGGAGCCCTGTGCCTGCAGAAGACAGCTGGAGCTTGACAACATCAGCCTTCCCCCAGTGCTCACCCCAAACCCAGAGCCTTCTGGGATGACATCTCCTGCCCACTGCAGCCCATTTGGCCTCTTCCTCCTCAAGCTCAGTTCTGCCCCTGCCCCTGCCAGGGAAGAAGTGGCTCAGGAAGGCTGTACCACTGTTTAAAGCCAGTATTTCAACAATGAAGACCACTTGAGAGTTTCACGGGAGGGCGGGGGAGCAGCGCACCCTGGCACATGGGAAGGGGGCCTGGGGGTTCTTGGCACACTGACTTGCATAGCCTGGCCAGAATCAGCGTCACACACACATCAGAATGGCCCTGGTTGTTTCTGTCACTCAGAGTCACTACTTTCAGGACGGAAGAGGAGGGAAGGAGAGGGTCTCTGTTGGACTGAGGTGGATGAGGGAGGGAGAACCGTAAACTCCTGGGGATGGGGGTGAGCAGAAATGTGCAGATCAGGCTGGTAAGGAAGGGATGCCAGGGCTCTGTGGGTAGCCTCTGGGACTCAGTGCCACCTGTTCTGGTGGTTCTCCCCCCACCTCACCCCCAACTCCTGCCTACTCTGACTTCCCAGGCCCACGACCCTGCCTGACTCTAGCTTTTGGAAAAAGAGGCATATGCCCCACCCTCAAACCCAGAAAGATTTACACCCATCTGTTGAATCCATGAAAACATTTCTTCTCAGACAGCCACCGACTCCAAAGCCTGTAGCTCAGGCTTTGGAGTCAAAGGAACCTGGGTTGTAAACTTGGCTCCTCTGCTCTCTAGCTGTGGGACCCTAAGCAAGTTACTTAACCTCTCTGGACCTCATCTTCCTTACCTCTGAACTGGCAAAGCCCTGTAACAAAGGAGCTAATGAAAGAATGCCTGGTAATGGCACTAACTAATATTTATGAAGTGTCTACTGTATGCCAGTGTGTTTCATGGATTATCTTCACTTTTAATCCTTAAAACCACCGTACAAAGTTGGTACTATCATTGCCCCCATCTTATAAGCAAGGAAAGTGAGGTTTAGCTTAAGTAATTTGCCAAGGCTGATGAGTGCAGAGCTGGGATATATCCCCAGGCAACCTGACTCCAGAGTCAATGCCCTCATCTACCGATGTGCTGGAAGCCAGTGTGTATGGGCATCAGGAACCAGTGGCTCTGCAGAGTGGCTGCGGGATGCCCTGTGGGATCCAGGAATTCTGACCTCGGGGGCTGGCACCCTGCTCAGGGTCCCACCTCCCTGGCTTTTTTGAACCTGCAGCCACCTCCCTGAAAGGCTCTTCCTCCTTCCTCAGGGCTGGGGCAGGGGACTTGACATCATGTGGGCACATCCCCAGGTGACACAGGCAAGGGCACCAGATCCCAGGAGGAGCCTGTGTACTGGGGTGGGTTCATTTTCATTCTTCTTCCATCTGACCACTTGCCTGGCCCAGGAAGAGCCTGAGGTTCCCTAGGTGTGGCTGTTTTAAGGAAGAGGTTTTCTTGGCCAGCAACTCTTCTGTATCCTTCAACTCCCAGGTTGTAATTCACTTCCCCTGGGACTGCCTCTGGCCAGCCTCCATCCTGTGTCCCACCGACCTCTCACAGTTAAAATTCTGCACTTCTTTCTGTGTTGTCCTGATCACCATGCCTCCACCCCCACCCCATCCCCGACTGTGCTGGTTGAAAACAGGGACAAAATGATTTTGCTCATCACTGTCCCCAGGGCCTGGCACAGCACCTACCGTGTGGTTGTTGAGTAAGTGAATGGACTGACCCACAGTGTCCCAAGGAGGCTGAGAGGCCACAGGAGGGTGTCCCCAGAGCAGCAGAAGCAGATCTGACCTTTGCTTGCAGGTTAAGACCTGCCCCATGAGGGAGAAGGACAGTCCACCAGCCTCAGCTTCCCAGACCAAAGCAAGGAAGAAACCAAAGCAGGAGACCTGCCAAGGGGCAGGTACCAACAGGACTGCGCCCTCAGTCCCAGACCCTCCCCTCCGCTGGTCCCTGCCTGAGGGCTCAGGCTGCGGGAGGCCTCCGTGAAAGTTCCTTTTCCTATAAGGGCAGCAGCAGCAGCAACAATAATGGCCAATAGTCATGAGTGCTTATGAGGTCCCAGGCCCTGTGCCCAGCGCCTTCCAGGAATTAACTCTCAGGACCCTCTCAGTGCCCTAGGAGGTAGGTATTATTTGTATCCCCATTTCACAGATGAGGAGACTGATGCTCAGGAAGTGATGTGTGCAAAGCTACCCAGAACATAAGGGGGAAGTGGGGAGGTGAGATTGTGAAGTCAGGTGGCCAGATGTCCCAATTCAAGGCTCTTTTACCCCCGGGGGCCGACATCTCTAACTTGATGGTTTGGGACACATCCAGCCTGCCAAGTGGGCGCAGGCACTCCCTGTATTCACACAGCTGAAAGCTGAGGAACCTGAAGCCAACCCCCCCCCCCACACACACACCTCACACCCCCCCCCACTCCTCAAAAGGCACTCATTCATTGTGTTGGCAAATATTTATTGAACACCTACTATGTGCCAGATACTGTACTAGGCACTAAGGATGCACTGGTGAACAAAAACAGACCCAGTCCCTGCTCTCCTGGAGCCTATGTTTTGGTGGAAAACAACCAACTAAATGTGTGGCTAATTATAAATCATGATACACACGAAGGAATTAAAACACAGCCAGCTCTGAGGGAGAAAAGGGAGGACATAATTTAGATTGGGTGGATCGTGGGGGGTCAGGAGAGGCAGTATGGAGATGACATTTATACACTAACATAACCGATCAACCAGACAATTGATTAATCCAGACCAGAGAGGTTCCACCTGCTGTGATAGTTACAGAATAAAGAGGTTTTTCCCCTTCCCCTCCGTTAACCTCTCCATCAAAGTGCTGCAATCCATGACCATCTGCTGAGTGAAGAGCCCCTGAGATACCAGACGTCGGGGATCTCAAAATAAAGGGTAAAAGAAAGTGTAATCTTACTTGTTTTGTTTGTTTGTTTCTTTTGGATAAAACAGGAATGGCAGGGTCAATGATGGAACAGCCGGCCGCTTGCCGCCCTCCCCGCGCTCGGAAATGCGGTGCTCTGTCGCCACCTGGTGGACAGAATAGACGATGCACGGGGTGGCCCAGCTTCCCCTGCTTCTGGGGCGGGATCCAGAATGCCGCTTCCTTCAGGCAGAGAGTAATAAGGAGGCAGTAGGTTTGGGTGTCTTCCTGGCAAGGGGCGGGGTGGAGAGAAGGAGCGAAGGTGGATGGGGAACTGCTATTTCAACGTCAAGTGACCGGAGACCAACAATGGCCCCATTGTGTCCGGGGCCTTGACCTTAATTTCCTACCATTCTCATCTCCGGGTGTGGCATCACCCGGGTCTGATTGGCCGGGAATCCGCTCGGTGACAGTGGGCGGCCCGCGCTGGGCACCGAGCAATGGTCTCCCCGAAAGCCGAGACGACTGGCCAAGTCATCCAGGAAACCAGAGGAAGGGGAAGGGGTAAGTGCCCGATCCTCTCGGAAGTCATTTCCTCCTTCCTCTCTAGCCTCAAGAGTATGGGGACTGGTAGAGGGCCGCAATCTGGAAGATCCAGGTCCAAATTAGTTATGGGATCCTTTAGCTCCCAATTTTTATTTTTATTTTTTTGAATTTACACACGTGGATTCACATTTCCATTGGGGGAAAAATTAAATAATATAATAAAAAGCTAAAGGCTCTCGGGCAAGATGGTGGCATAGAGAAGACTAGAAGCTAAGTAGTCCCCCTGGAACAACTACAAAAAACCAGAAACAACTAGTAAATAATCCAGAATAACTGCGGGGGGACAAATGAGACCTTCCATTCATCATACACCAACCTGAATTGGGAGGAATGCCCGAGAACACAGCATAAAATCTGTAAGTAAAACCTGTGGAACCAGGTCGGGAGACCCCCTCCCCCATAGCCCCAGCTGCGGAGCCCCGTGGTGTCAGAGAGAAGCTCTCTCCCAGCAAGCAAATACAGCTCAGCTGAGCTCCAACTGGGGTTTTAAGTAGCGAGTGTGAACTGCTCACTACAGGTACGCAGCCCCAAAAAACAGACAGAGGCTTTCGGTGATGACTGACCTGGGAGAGCCAGAGGGTTGCCTTGGACTGGGTCTGAAGGGGACTATCTGTTTCTTTTTTGGCTCAGTGGAGAAAGCCCCAGCCATTTTCAGTTTCCAGTGCTGTGACTCAGGGAAGGGCGGAGACAGCACATGCAGAGAGGGAGACCATTGAAATGCTAATGACCTCCACCTGAGGGGTCTGTCTTCTCTAGGAGGAAAGGGGTGGGGCCCTTTCCATTCAGAACCAGACCCCAGAGCCTGGGGGAACACGGCAGTACCTCCTCACACCAGTCAAGAATTATAGGCTAACAGGTGCCACCTGCTGGGCAGAAAAGCACAGTGACCTGAGGCATCAAAGGGTGGAGCAATTTTCTAAGACACACCCGCAGGGAAACCAGATACTGAATATTTCTTCCCTCTGGGACCTGAGCCTGTTCTGGTCTGGGAAAACCTGATTTGGATAACCAAGGAAACCATGCCTAGACAACAGAAAATTATAACCTACACTAAGAAAAACAAAGTTATGGCCCAGTCAAAGGAACAAACGTACACTTCAACTGAGATACAGGAATTTAAACAACTAATGCTAAATCAATTCAAAAAGTTTAGAGAAGATATTGCAAAAGAGATAGAGGCTGTAAAGGAAGCACTGGACATGTATACGGCAGAAATCAAAAGTTCAAAAAACCTACTAGTAGAATCTGTGGAAATGAAAGGCACAACACAAGAGATGAAAGACACAATGGAAACATACAACAGCAGATCTCAAGAGGCAGAAGAAAACACTCAGGAACTGGAGAACAAAACACCTGAAAGCCTACATGCAAAGGAGCAGATGGAGAAAAGAATGAAAAAATATGAGCAACGTCTCCGGGAACTCAAGGATGAAACAAAATACAATAATGTACGTATCATTGGTGTCCCAGAAGGAGAAGAGAAGGGAAAGGGGGCAGAAGCAATAATAGAGGAAATAATTAATGAAAATTTCCCATCTCTTATGAAAGACATAAAATTACAGATCCAAGAAGCGCAGCGTACTCCAAACACAAGAGATATGAAGAGGCCTACGCCAAGACACTTAATAATCAGATTATCAAATGTCAAAGACAAAGAGAGAATCCTGAAAGCAGCAAGAGAAAAGCAATCCATCACATACAAAGGAAGCTTAATAAGACTATGTGCGGATCTCTCAGCAGAAACCATGGAGGCAAGAAGGAAGTGGTGTGATATATTTAAGATACTGAAAGAGAAAAACCACCAACCAAGAATCCTGTATCCAGCAAAGCTGTCCTTCAAGTATGAGGGAGAGCTCAGAATATTTTCTGACAAACAGACAATGAGAAACTTTGTGAACAAGACACCTGCCCTACAGGAAATACTAAAGGGAGCACTACAGGGTGATAGAAGACAGGAGTGTGTGGTTTGGAACACAATTTTGGGTGATGGTAGCACAACAATGTAAGTACACTGAAGAAAGGTAACTATGAATACGGTTGAGAGAGAAAGATGGGGAGCATGTGAGACACCACAAGAAAGGAGGAAAGATAATGACTGGGACTGTGTAACTTGGTGAAATCTAGAGTATTCAACAATTGTGATAAAATGTACAAATACGTTCTTTTACGAGGGAGAGCAAGCAAATGTCAACCTTGCAAGGTGTTAAAAATTGGGAGGCATTGGGGGAGGGATGCAATCAGCATAAACTAGAGACTGTAACTAATAGAATCACTGTATTATGCTTCCTTTAATGTAACAAAGGTGATATACCAAGGTGAATGCAGATAAGAGGGGGGGATAGGGGAGGCATGTTAGACACTTGACATTGGTGGTATTGTCTGATTCTTTATTCTACTTTGATTTAAGGTTATTTTTCCTTTTGCTGCTTCCTAGCTGTCATTTTTTTTGTTTCCTCTTTCTTTTGCCTCTCTACCTTCTTTGACTCTCCCTCCTGCCTTGTGGAAGAAATGTAGATGCTCTTGCTTAGTATCAGCAGAATGTTCAATTAGGATGAACTTAAATGTTTGGAAATGAACAGGGGTGTTGGTAGCAAGATGTGAGAATAACTAACAGTGCCGAATGATGTGTGAATGAGGTGGAAAGGGGAAGCTCAGAGTCATATATGTCACCAGAAGGAAAGTTGGAGGTCAAAAGATGGAAATGTATAAAACTGAATCCTATGGTGGGCAATGTCCATGATCAACTGTACAAATACTAGAAATCACTTCATGAACCAGAACAAATGTATGACAATACAATTAGAAGTTAATAATAGAGGGGCATATAGGGAAGAACTATATACCTATTGCAAAATATATACTACAGTTAGTAGTATTTCAACATTTTTTCATAAACAGTAACAAACGTACTATATCAATACTAGGAGTCAGCAATTGAGGGGGGTTGGTTAGGGATAGGGGAGGTTTAGAGTTTCCTTTTCTGTTTTTCTTTTTTCATCTTTCACTTTATTTCTTGTCTGGAGTAATGAAAAGTTTCTAAAAATTGAACAAAAATTAAGTGTGATGGATGCACAGCTGTATGAGGGTACCCAGGGGCAAGTGATTGTACACTTTGGATCTTTGGATAATTGTATGGTATCTGAACAATCTCAATAAAAATGAAAAAAAAAAAAAAAAAAAAGCTAAAGCTCCCCAACTTTGCCACATTCACCTCTCCCCCATCCCAAGTAATTTTACTTTATAAGTAAATAACAAGTATTGTTACTTTAACATGTGTCCTCCTGACCTCATTCGATGCATTTAGATATGAGTCTCTACATATGAAAATATATGATCTCATGTACTTAACCTCTCTGCTCAGTTTCCTCATCTGAAAAATGGACATGAGGATAATAGTAGTTAAGTCATGGAGTTACTGAGCAGGTAACCTGAGATCATTCATACGGAGTGTTTCACACAGCATCTGGCACACAGTGTCTGCTATTATTGTTGTCATTGTTGCCATCTTTTTGTCATCATCATTGGGCCCCAGACTCAATTCTGGGTGGAGGTCTAGTAGAGGCCCCCTCCTCCCCCCACAGCCTCTCCCCCTTCTCCCTCCTGACAAAGTGACTGTGATAAAAATCTGTGTTCCCTAATGCCTGTGTTTTTTTAAAAGCTAGAGCGAGCCCCTGGTGTTTTCTGCATGTCATCCTCTCCCTTCAGCTCCCCCCCCTCCCTTCCGCCCTCCCTACCCCTACTCTGCCCTTCCCTCCCACATTTGACCCAGGTGCGACCACTCATCCCACTGCTGAGACAACACTGCCAGTCCATGCTGGAGGAAGAGCCTTCCACAGCCCGGGTGAGATGACCCACCCTAGCTCTACACAAAGCATGTCCCCCAGGGCTGAAGTGGGGGAGACTCTGTGGGAGGCCACTTAACAGAGCAAGTAAGTGCCGGGTCTGTTGTCGGAACACCCCAGGGTGCAGCCAAGGGCTAGTCACTTCACCTCTTTGCCTCCTCACCTGTACAATGGAGCTAACAATAGCTCCTGCATTCAAGCGCTCTGAGGGTGACACTGTAAACCCCTTTGCAGAGGACTGGCACTGAGAAAAACCCTGATAAATAGTAGTTATTATGATGTTGTAAAACAAAGTGTTATGTTTATTCGGCGTTTTAAGTTTGCAAAGGAAATCACCTTTTTTTTTTTTTTTTTTTAAAGGAGCTAGCCTTTGCAGCATGGACGAGGAAGTTTGGTTTTGATTTACAAGCCTCAGCAGAAGGGTAAATGATTTTTTTGAAGCTGTTGCAGGTCCCTAAGGTCATCCATAGAGCTCACTCCACCTGGAAAGGATGTAGGACGTGGAGGGGCCTCACTGATCCAGAGGATGCATCAGGAAGTAGTCAAACCCCAGGTGAGTGAGACCAGGCCCAAACACCTGCCCAACAGATACCTACTGAGCCTGCACCACCCACACAGCCAGGGGTTCCCTGGAATACAGGAGTTTCATGTGGGAACAGCTTACTAAGAATACTAGCTGATATTTATTCAGTGCTTATTAGATGCCACGTGTGCTATAAGCATGGTGAACAAGACTGATTGCCCTCATGGTTTTTGTTTGTTTGTTTAGTGGCTCCTCTGTGAGTGGTACTTTCCTCTGCTTTTTTCTTTCTTTTTTTGTTTAGGTAAAATTTTTTTCAGGACCAGATCAAGTTCGTGCAGAGCACTGGCTGTTGCGGCTGTGAGACCAAAAAACATGCCAGGCACAGAAGCTGACATAGATTAATTGGGACTTATGAACAGGAGAAGTTCTCCAGTGGTGGCTGTCAGGGCGTTTAGTGCTCTACATGGGACAGGGGGAGTACAAGGAGCAATATATAGTTTCAGAACAAAGACATTCCATATAGTATGAGGACATCGGGTCTCTAGAATAATCATTAAAGGGGCCTAAAACCTGATGTTACTGAGATTAGTATTTAAGATACAATCAATGCCATTTTTTACATCCGTGGTTACAGTCTTCTCCCTCCGGGGAAATTGTTAACTTTCTTGAACTTTGTCCTTGGCTAAGGTAAGTTTGTTATGGGCCATTTAGGAGGGGTCCTGGGCCCTGGGCCGCCACAACTTTACACACGTTAAAATTCACCTTTTTTGGTGTACATATGTTGTGTAACTACCATCACAATCAAAATATAGAACATTTGTATCACCCCCAAAATTTAGTAATCAACTCCTTCACCCTATCCCCAGCCACTGGCAACATCTGATTTTTTTTTTTTTTACAATCTTTATAGCTTTGCCTTTTTCTGAATGTCATATAATTGGAATCCTACAGTATGTAGTCATTCATCTTTCTGTACATATGAGCAATGCATTCTTTTTATTTTCCCTTTCAACTTTTTATCATGAAAAAATTTCAAACATACAGAAAGTTAAAAGAATAATACAATAAATACCTACAAACCTACCATCTAGATTTAATCATTGTTTACATTTTTTCATATTTCTAAATGATATCTATTCATAGGCATATATTTGCTGAACCATTTGAAAGTAATTTGTAGACACTGACACATCACCTCTAAAATCTCAGCATACAAGCTAAAAACGACATATAACCATCCCATTATCAAGTGATAATGGAAATTGACAGTGATTCCCAAATATCATCTAAAACCCCATCCATTTGTAAATTTCCCCAGTTTTCCTAAGAAGTCTTTATAGCTTTTCACACACCTATTAGACAATTTATTTTTAAACGTTTCATTTTGCAGTAATTGTAGTCTCACAGGAAGTTGCAAAACTAATAACAGAGTCCCACGTACCCCAAACATGACATCTTCTATATAGTTGTGGTATATTACCAAAAGCAGGAAATTGACATTGACATATTAACTGCAAACTAAACTAGAGACCTTATTCAGTTTTCACCATTTTTTAACCGGCATTCGTATGTATGTGTGTATTTTTCTATTCACTTTTATCCCGTATATAGATTGGTGTAAGCACCAGACAATCAACCTATATAACTATTACATCCCCACAACAGAACTCTCTCATTCTGCCTCTTTGTGTCTGCAGCCACCCCCCTTCGTACCTTTTCCCTCCCCCTGGCAACCACTCATCTCTTCTCCATCTCTATAATTTTGTCATTTTGAGAGTGTTATGTAAATGGAATGACACAGTATATGTAACCTTCTGACGTGGACTTTTTTTACTAAGCCTAATGCCCTTGAGGTCTTTCCAGTTTGTTGCATATAGCAACAGTTCATTCCTTTTGATTGTTGAGTAGTGCTCTTACATAGATACACCAGTTTAGCCATTTACCAGTTGAAGGACATTTGAGTTGTTTCCAGTTTTTGGTGATTATGAAAAGGCTACTATAAACATTTGCATACAGGTGTTTTTGTGTGAACTTGAGTTTCATTTCACTTGAGTAAATACCTAGGCATGGGATTGCTGGGTTGTATGGTTGTGCATGTTTACCTTTATAAGAAACTGCCAAATTCTTTTCCAAGGTGGCCGTACCAGCTTGCGTTGCCACCAGCAATGTGTGAGAGTTCCAGCTGCTCTGTGTCCCTGCCTGCATAAGTACTACCTTTTTTTTTAAATTTAATTTTATCCATTTTAGTACATGTGTAACGGTACCCCGTGCAACCTTGAGGACATAAATAAGACCATGCCACAGCCCTGCTCAAAACTCCCCAGTAGCTTCCCATCACACTCAGAAGAAAATCCAAGCTCCTTTCTGAGGCGTGCCAGGCCGTCTGTCCCGTGATGCTCTGCTCCAGCCACACAGACCTCTTGGTTATTTCTCTAACGCGCTAAGCCTACCCCTCCATCAAGGCTTTTCACCTGCCGTTCCCTCCACCTGGAATGTTCTTGCCTTAGGTGTCCACATGAGTCGTTTCTCTACTTCATGCAGTCTGTATCAGATGTCACCTTCCCTGATGGCTTAACTGAGCCCCCTTCCCTCCACCCATCCGTGCAGTTCCCTTACCCGGTTATCTCTGCCTGATATTATAGTATATTAATTATTAACTTGTTTATTGTCTGTCTTTCCTGTGAGGACAGAGATTGGCTTTTTTCGTGACTGTATCTCTAGTGCTTAAAGGAGTGCTTGGCACACGGGAAGCACGCGATAAATATTTGTCGAATGAAAGTGTATCAGAAACTCTTGTGCCCTTTCCCTTACCTTTCGGCTCCCCTTTTACACAGCTGTCTCTGTGGCAACCAGCCTGGAGCGAGTGGAAGCCCCTTGGCTTGGCTGCGCCAGGCACCTCCTGCCTTCTGCCCACACCTTCTGCCTGGACTCCAAGTCTGAGGAAGTTGACCAGCGGAGGCTGGAGTGGGTGGGTGTCTGCTCCGCTCTCTGACCCTCAGGCGACAGTTCTGAGGCGCACCCCACCCTGCTCCTCAGCAGGTCCCAGCCAGATCAGGTCCCGGTGGGGAACAGTTGTACTGGCTGCCGTCCATTCTGTTTCACGGTCCCCAGTCCTTACTCCTGCTCCCTGAGATCGTGTCTCAGAATAAACGACTAGCAGCAAGCCCTCGCTGTTTTCTCTGCTTGCAAGGAGGAGCCAGGGATGGGGAAGAACCCGGGTCAAATTAGAACTGATATATAAAGCTTGAAGTCTAGTGGGAGAGACAAATACCAATTCAGTAAAAAGAAACTAAATTTAAATAACACAGGCAAAGGGATAGTCTTTTCAACAAAGGGTGCTGTAACAACTGAATATCCATGTGGAAAACAATGAGTCTCAATCCCCACTTCACACTATATTTGAAATGGATCAAAGAAATAATAAAAAAGCAGAAGCTATGAAACTTCTAGAAGAAAGCATGGGAGGGAATCTTCATTACCTTAAGAAGTAGGCAAAGATTTCCTAGCTCATGGAAAGAACTAATCATAAAAGGAAAAAGCTGGTAAATTGGACTTCATCAAAATTAAAAACTTGAGAGACATCATTTTAAAAAATGAGAAGGTAAGTCAAAGTCTAGGAGAAAGTTTTGCCATATATATTTTTGACAAATTATATCTCACAAGGAAATCTTATAAATGATTAATGAGAACACACACACAGAAAAAAAATTTAATGGACAAAAGATTTTAACAAACACTTCAGAAAGAAGATAGAAATATCCAGAAAGCACATAAAAAGTTGTTCAACATCATTAGCCACTATGGAATTGCAAATTAAAACCACAGTGAGATATCATTATGCACCTATTAGAATGGCTAAAACTTAAAAGACTGTTAATACCATGTGTTGATGAGGATATGAAACAACTGGAACTTTCCTTCATTGCTAGTGGGGAGTGTAAAATGGAACAACCATTGTGAAAAACAGTTTAGTGGTTTCTAACAAAATTAAACATGCACTTACCATATGCCCAGCAGTCTCAAAGTGTATGTCCACACAGAGACTTGTACGTGAATTATCAAAGCAGATTTATCCAAAATTGTCAAAAAGTGGAAGTAGCCCAGGTGCCTATCAACAGGTGAATAAATAGATCATTGGATATTTATATAAAAGCTTCCTACTCAATAATAAAAGGAACCAACAAAACAAAAATGGATGAACCTCGAAAGCATTATGCTGAGTGAAAGAAGCCAAGCTGAAGAGTACATACTATATGATTTCATTTAAATGATGTTCTAGAACAAGCAAATCTAAGCTATAGTGACAGAAAGCAGAGCAGTGATGGGCTTGTTGTGGGGAGGGGGAACATTAACTGGAAAGGGAAATCAAGAAAACTGTATGGGTTTGGAAATACTCTATATCTTGAGTGGAATGGTAGAGGCAGGGGTAAATTTATTTTTCAAAACACATAGAATTGTACACCTTAAATGGTGCATTTTATTGTATGCAAATTATACCTCAATGAGGTTGATTTTAAAGTGAATTAACTAAAAAAAATTAAAATAAAGTGAATTAACTACAGCTTGTGATAAGTGCTACAAAGAAGAAAATATGGTGTTATGAAAGAATAATGGGGATAGGGGACAACTTTTGATTGGCTGGCCAGGAAAGGTCTCTTGAAGAGGTAATATTTGAGCAGAGAGATCTCTGAATGTCAAGAAGGAGCCAGCCATGGAATGATCTAGGGGAAGGCGTTCCAGGCCAAGGGCACAAAGACCCAGAATTCAGAAGGTGCTTGGTGATCCTGGGAACCATCAGAAATCCAGTGTGACTGGGTGAATCGGGCAGGCCTGAGAATGGTAAGAGTTGAGGGTGGAGAGGTGGGTGGGAGCCAGATCACACAGGACCTTATCAGCTCTGCAAAGATGTAGAATTTGAAATGAATAGAGTGCAAATCCTTCAGAGTATAGTGGGGCAGAAAAGCACTTCAGGGTCATGGGTGATATAACTGGAAAGTGTACAGGGATAGAAAAGGGTGTAGTCAGGGCTACCAGGGGACATCTGGGATGGCTTCCTAGAGGAGGTGACATTTTAGCTGCGTCTGAAACATAGTAGAGGGGAAAGACATTCAAGTGGAGGGCATTGTGTCTCTAGAAGCCCAAAGACATGCAGGCTCATGGAGCATTCAGATTTGAGCACAGTGTAACTCGAATTGGAGGTTTCCCTGTGAGAGGAGGAGTGTCAGGAGATCTGAGGCTGGAAAGAGAGGCCTTGAATGCCTTGTCAGATTTGATCCTGCAGGGATTTTAAGTCAGGGAGTATTAGGGCCAGGTGTATATTTCAAATCAAGAATTCCAAATTGGGCAGGTGGAGAGCAGGTCCACTGGTTCTGAGAGATAATGGGGAAATTAACAGGGGCAAGCAGGGCAGAGAGAAGGGCCAAACTCAGCAGGTCCTTGTGAGAGATGGGCTAAACGGTGATTGGAGCTATCTAGAACCCGGGGAACTCCCAGGCTTCTGGATTGGGGACCTGGCTCCCCCGGAGAACGATGGTCCACTTAACCAGGACACACAAGGAGGAGCAGGTTGGGGAAAAGATCTGCAGAATTCAAGGCACTGGGGGGCCATAACTGCTAACTTTCCTCCATATCTGATCCCCTGGAGGGCTTGTTACATCTGGAAGTGCCTGAGACCCTTCCCAGTGACTCTGAAGCAGAGGGTACGGGGTAGAGCCCAGCAACCTGCAAACGTAAAAAGTGCCCACTCCCCCGATTCTGACACAGGTGGATTTCACACCTTCCAGGCAGCCAGTCTGGCCTTTCCAGAGACCTAGGGCAGGCATACTCTTATCTGGACTGCAGCTGAGGCAGCCCAGAAATTCAGGCAAAGGTGGAGTTTAAAATGAGGCCCTGGGTGTGGTGGGTGTAAAGGTGTCTCTGTCTTGACTGCTGAGGCTGAAGAACGGCGAGGGAGTGGCCCTAGCCATCACGTGTAACGATGGCTCCAGCTCACCTGTTCAAGGAGCCACTGGAAGCAAGTGGTGGGGCCATGACTGAACCCCCTATCTTTTTGCCTTTCACCTTGTGCCCTCTTCTAGAGTGTGGCTATGGGGACTTGATGGGGGGTTGGGGGTGGGACTGCAGTGGAGAACAAGCTCCGTGCAAAGGGGGCAGCTCCTACATGCAGTATCTCACTGAACTAGCACTCAGAATGGCCCTATGCAGCTAGTCTTCCTATTATTCCCATTTTACAGATGAGGAAATTGAGGCTCAAAAAGGTTCAGTAAATTGTGCTGGGCCTCAATGCAAGGAGGAAAGAAACCAGGGCTGGAACACACCTCTCTGGACGCTCTTA
Organism: Choloepus didactylus; assembly: GCF_015220235.1. NCBI lineage: Eukaryota > Metazoa > Chordata > Mammalia > Pilosa > Megalonychidae > Choloepus > Choloepus didactylus. The sequence continues at coordinate 84,154,058 of NC_051319.1, forward strand.
AACAAGCGTTGCCATGCCTCCCCCTAAATGGGAGAAGTAACTGCATATCTTAATCTTAAATGAACGTCCAAGCAAGGGGAAATAAAATACAAGTTTCCTTGTTCTATCCCTTTCAGAATGTATTTCAGTCATTACTGTGTTTTCCAAACAGAAGACTCCCAGGGCCCAGAGGAACTGGGATTTAGAGCTTCATGGTGCAAACTAAATTGTCGAGTCCTAGCCTGGAACATCCACCTGATCTTCTAAGACTCTGATAGCACTGCCACATGCCTCAGTTTTATCCCAGCAACAGAAGGAACTGGTGCAGGCGGTGGCACCAGCAGCAGCAGTGGCGGCAGCAAATCTGTCCCCAGTGCACAAACAGCACGGTTTTGCTGTGATGGAATACACATGGCATATGGCTGCAAAGTTACTATCTTGAGAGTGGGTAGAAATGGGAATTTTCATGTGCCAGATTTCACTTCCCTTTCAGAAACAATTCTCATAGTAAACAGAGGTTTTCTGATCTTGTTAAGCTCTGGAGGATGGGAATTCCTTTACACTTTTTAAAGTAAAGCTGTTTTCTTGCCGTGTTTCAGTCTGTCGTTGGTGCAAATGTTTTTTAAGCATGGAAGCTATTTGGTGCTCCCTCCCTCCCTCCGCCCAAAGCCCAGGACAGGTAGAGGAGCTGCCACCACTAGGGGTCAACTCCATTCCCGTTACAGACCATGTGCTGGTTTGGATGTATTATGTCCCCCAAAACACCATTATCTTTGATGCAGTCTTGTGTGGGCAGGAAACTTATTGGTGTTGGTTGGGTTGGAGACTTTTCCGTGGAGATGTGATCACTCAACTGTGGGCGAGATCTTTTATTGGATAATTTCCATGGAGGTGTGGCCCTGCCCATTCAGCATGGGCCTTGATTAGTTTACTGGAGCACTATATAAGCTCAGACAGAAGGAGGGAGCTTGCTTCAGCCAAGAGGGACACTTTGAAGAATGCACAGAAGTCGAGAGAGGAGCTGCAGATGACAGACAGTTTGAAGACGGCCATTGAAAACAGACTCTTGCTCCAGAGAAGCTAAGAGAGGACAAACACCAAGAGCAACTGAGAGTGACATTTTGAAGAGGAGCTGCGGCCTAGAGAGGAACGTCCTGGGAGAAAGCCATTTTGAAACCAGAACTTGGAGCAGACGCCATCCACGTGCCTTCCCAGCTAACAGAAGTTTTCTGGACGCCAATGGCCATCCTCCAGTGAAGGTACCTGATTGTTAATGACTTACCTTGGACACTTTATGGCCTTAAGACTGTAACTTTGTAACCAAATAAACCCCTTTTATAAAACCAATCCATTTCAGGTGTTTTGCATTCCAGCAGCATTAGGAAACTAGAACAGACCACCCTGGTGATGAACACTCCATAGGTCCCATAGCCATCTTGGCAAATGGGGTGGGGAAGAGGAAAGCCTTGCTAAATGTGGGAGGCCAGCAGGCGGAGGCAGCAAGAAAAGGCCAGGAAGCGGGTAGAATATGACTTTTAGGAGGAAAATTATTTTGAACCATGTCTTGTGCACTGACAGCATAATGATCATTATTAGGGCCTCAGATCTAATGCAGAGCCTGCCCTGAAGTTAAATTTTCCCTTTCAGATACGTGTGGCCTGTCAGCCCAGCAAAAGATAATTCTTTGCCAACCTCCTCGGCGATATGTGGGGTTGGGATGCTCCAGCTGCTCCCTCTCTGTTACCTTTCATTAAGGATTTGCTTTTTTGGTAAACAAGGGCCCCACTTTTCAATGTGTGCTTTTTAAAACCAACCTGAGAAACACTTTGTGTAAGGAGCATGGCTGTATTTGCAGTTTCTATCCACAATGAGTTTTGAGGTTGCTATCTGGATCCCACCTCCACAAGGACCCTTCTGGACATGGTGTTACCTCTAACAGGGGGTGTGGCCTGAAATATCCCCAGTCGGATTTTGTTTGGCTTTCACAGTGTTTTAAAAAATGGACATCTTCACATCTAAATCTTGTTTGCTGACTTCTCTTGAAAAATCAGAAAACCTGGCCACACAGGGCCATACTCCCCTGGAAACATGGCTGGAGCTGAACAATAGTTGCTTGTGTAGAACACAGAGCTTGTTCTACAGTTGCCACAGTTCCCACCACTCCCCACTACCCTCCATCTACACCCTAGAAAAGGGTACAAAATAAAAGGCAGATATGGAGAAATGGATTCCGGTCTTAGGCCCACCACTTACTTCCTGTGGCTCCTTGCATGGCTGCCTGCACCTCTCTGAGGCTTGTTTTTTTATTTTATTTTTTTAAATTAAATTTGGTTTTACTGAGATATATTCATACCATACAATCATCCAAAGCATACAATCAGCTGTTCATAGTACTATCATATAGTTATGCATCCATCACCCCAATCTATTTTTGAACTTTTTTCTTATACCAGAAAGAATCAGAAAAAGAATAAGAAATAAAAGTAAAAAAGAACACCCAAATCATCCCCCCCACCCTAGTTTTCATTTAGTTTTTGTCCCCATTTTTCTGCTCATCCATCCACAGATTGTATAGAGAAAGTGTGTTTCACAAGATTTTCACAATCACACTGTCACCCCTTATAAGCTACATTGTTATACAATCGTCTTCAAGAGTCAAGGCTACTGGGTTGGAGTTTGATAGTTTCAGGTATTTACTTCTAGCTATTCCAATACATTAAAACCTAAAAAGTGTTATCTATATAGTGTAAGAATGTCCACCAGAGTGACCTCTCGACTCCATTTGAAATCTCTCAGCCACTGAAACTTTATTTTGTTTCATTTCACAACCCCCTTTTGGTCAAGAAGATGTTCTCAATCCCACAATGCTGGGTCCAGATTCATCCCCGGGAGTCATATCTTGCATTGCCAGGGAGATTTACACTCCTGGGAGTCAGGTCCTACATAGGGAGGAGGGCAGTGCATTCACCTGCCGAGTTGGCTTAGTTAGTTAGAGAGAGAGAGAGAGAGAGAGAGAGAGAGAGAGAGAGAGAGAGGGCCACACCTGAGCAACAAACAGGCACTCAGGGGGAGACTCTTAGGCACAATTATGAGCAGGTTTAGCCTCTTCTTTGCAGTAACAAGCTTCATAAGGTCAAGCACCAAGACAGAGAGCTCGGCATACAAAGCCATCAGTTCTGAGGCTTGTTTTTAATCCCTACGAAGAAGAGAATGATGAGATAATATATGCAGACCACTGAAAGCATAGCATGGAGGACGCACTCACTGAAGATTTGCCATGTATGCTTGTTGGTGTATGACTGTTTCTTGTCAATGACAAAGGACACAACTACTAAAATATAAGCCTTGCATAGGCAAAAATTTTTTAAAATCTGTTTTGTTTATTCCTGTATACCCAGAGCCTGGTAAAGGCCCTGGTTCATGTGAGGCACTCAGTAAATAGGTTGGATTTAAGGTTTCTCTGAGTTATTACTCTTCATATATCATTTGCTAGATTATTATTGGTCCATTTTATAAATATCAATACAAATACATTTACAGGCCAATTACTTATTTCTAATTTACACATGTTGGTTTTCTTTTCTTAATCTTTTAAAATATCAAAAAGCAGGAAGACTTTTCAGAGCTGATGGGAACTTCATTGCCATACTCAGTTGGGTCACAGCCTGGGAGAAAAATATGTTTTCCTCCATGGCTGGATTTCTAAGATCACTTTCAGAATGCCAGGCCACTTCAGGAATCAGTGCTTCAAAAAGTCACAACTAAAAACACATGCATTTATGTGATGCCTCTTGAAAACTCAAGGTGCTATACAAACACATTGAAAGCATGAAGTGCTCCCAGAAGCAGTACACTTAGCTAGAACCAAAGGCAGGCCCTATGCCATTATCTCACAGCTCAGCCTCTGAGTGCCTGGAGTTTGCTCCTCACTGGATGCAACTTTCCTGGAAATACAAGGGAAGGTGAATTGACTCCCAAGTGAATTCAAGGTTAGCTCATTGGAATGTTACATTGCATAAGCCTAGAGGAGCCTTCCATTGGCTTGTGGTTTCGGTATCGGTGGCCTATAGAGGTCAGCTGTGTTTTTTGTTTGCCCAGAATCCATTCCTCCTAGTTCTGTTAACTAAATCTTGATTTCCTTTGGGAAGCCATTCTTTCTGCACTTTTAACTGTGGGATTTGGGGGAGGTAAATCTCATCCCCCACTCCAGAGGAGATCATGGGACCAACCAGGGTGTCACATACCCTGGCCACAGCTACAAATTCAGAGGAAAGTGAGTTACCCAATCCAATCTGAACTCTAAGATCCTGTTCTGAAGCTTTTCTTACTACTGTTGAGAAGGAGACTTTTTTTCTGCTGTGACTTTTTACTGTAAGAATGCAATTTAGACAGTCTCAGAGAGAATGCCTGAAAATAAAGTCAGGCAGGGGAAAGAGAGCTGAGAGATGGAATAAGAGATGAGATTCCTGATAACAGTGTTCAAGTGCTTGGATCCAGCTCGGCCTGAAGCTCAGACTCACCCCTGCAGTTTTGGCTTCATGAACCAATAAACTTCGTTGAATAAATCTTTCCCTCTCTTTTGAAAACCAATCTGAATAGCATTTCAGATACTTATAATGGAGACAAGACTCTCAAATTGGAATTTGAAAATGTAGGTCAGGAAAAGAGACTTGGGCTCAGACGAAAACCAAAGGTTTGAACCATGGTCAGAAGCAAACTGACTTTGCCTCCTCCTCCTTTGCATGCACCTCAACTTCCATTAGAATTAGGCAGAGCAGTGGGCTAGGAAACTAGGAGAAGCACACATTTTTATAATACCCCTGCATGAAAGAAGAATCTGATCATTCTTTCCTGGTTTTCTTGCATGTGCTGGCCACGTTCACTGGCTTTCCTTTCACATGCGTTCATTTGTCTGCTTCCCAGGGGGGAAGGCACTGAAATATTTCAGAGGCCAGAGTGGGGGATTCTGGGTCTTGGTGGTGCTTTAAAACTGTCTGTATTTGTTATAATTCTGCTAGCATTTGCCACTGGGCCCGTGAGCTCCAAAAAAATCTTGTTCAATTTGTGCAGCATCTAGAGGTGTTCATCTAACAGGGTTACTGAGAGCTTGTTCATGCCAGACTCCACCTTCCACATGCATAAGAGCAAGTGGGGCAGGCTTTCTCGTTTTTAGGAGAGGTTGTTTTCTAGTCCCTGGTCAGCCCTTCTTCACCCTTTGGGGCCATGGCCCTGCTTTTCCTTTTTGATCCAGTCTGAATACCAATGCCAAATGATTCTTCACAAAACACTGCATCCCATTCCCCTGTCCCACTTTCAGGCCCTTCAGTGGTTCCCTATAGTTTTCATACTGAATCCATCCTCTTCTGTTTAGCCCTAATAAAACTAATGCCAGTAATAAAAGCTAACAGTTTGGAGTACTTACTATGTGCCAGGCACTGTGCTTATGTTTTATTTGCATTATCTCAGTTAATCTTCAAAATGACCTTATAAAGCAGATATCAATCTTATCCCTATTTTTCAGATGAGGAACCTAATGCCCAGAGAGGTTAAGTAAATTTCTCAAACTCACACTGCCAATAAGTGATGGAGCCAAAGTTCAACATTTCCGCCATGTTCCTGCTAGAAGATTCTGCTGCATCAAAGCTTTTCCACAGTCTGCTATGTCCCTGTCTTATTTCCCACAACTCTCCAATTTCCACCATTCACTTAGGCTGGTCTTATGGCTGCATCCACTGTCCTCTAACTTGATTGTTGTCTTTGCTTGCTTGTTCATTCATTCATTCATTCATTCATTCATTCAGCAAACCCTGAGGTTACAGCTGTGCCCAATAATTTCATTGTTGTCTTTGCTCCTTCCTTCCTTCCTTTATTCGCTTAGGAAATATTTACTGAGCTCCATGGCCCAGTTACTCATATTGCCATCCCCTAATACCGAATATTCTCTTTTTCCACCACTTCTCCAAATCCTGCCCATCCTTCAAAAGCAGCTCCAGACACTTCCTTTCATGCATCCTACTGTGGGCAGTTCTCAGCCCCCCTTTTCATGAAGGCTGAGGGCACAGAAGGGCACTCAATTTCTCAGGGGCCTTGCAAGGTCTCATACTGTCTCACTTTCCAGATCAGGTATCAGATGCCTGGAGGATTGAGTCAGGACATGTGTTCCTTCTGCATCTATCACAGTGTTGAGTGTACATTAGGCATTCAAGAAATACATTTTCATCCAATTGTTCAGTGAACAAATGGGAGCAATGAAAATACAATGATTATTCAATGACCCTCTTAAAATATTATGAATCTGATTCCTTTTCTTTGCCCTGGAATTTGCCTAATGTTTATGATAGTCTCCTGAGGTAGGTATTATTTTCTCCAATTTACAGATAAGAAAACTGAAACTGAAAGAAGGTAAGTAACTTGCCCAAGTTCACACAATAGGTAAATCTCAGAGCCCAGTCTCCCAGCCACTACACCATTGTCTCCTCAGTCCTGAAAATCCATTGCAGCATCTGTGGCTAATGGCCCTTTGCAGAAAATATGCTTTTCCAGGGCCCTCTACACAAACGTTTTTGTTTCTCTCCAGGAATGGAAACCCACTGCTGTTGTGAAGAAACTTGGTGATACTCTGGCAACTTCCATACCAGGACTACTGCTCAGTCCTGAGACCTGAGGTCAAAATCCTAGAAGAGAGTCATGTGGGATGCACTTCCTGGCCATATCTCTGGTTCTTGGATGCTGTCAGCAATAACATTTCCTGAGGTTTTACCCATGTGGTAGTGATTCTTCCTCAGGGTGGAAGAAGGGTAGGTAATGTTCTGTTTTCCTTGAATGGTTACACTTTCACCCTAGCAACTTCAGTGAAAGAGGAATGGCCAGGGACCTTACAGCAAATGTGTCCTATCATCTCTCCTCCCCCAGTATGGCCTCCACATGTTTCAGCAGTCATATCTAGCTTCCTTCCTTTCCACAGCAGTCACCCTTTACCTTCCACCCCCATCCTTGCCTTGCCCTGCCTGGATTAGAGCCCAGAAGGCATGTGCTTACCCCCAAAGGCCTGGAAAACCCAGCTAAAAAGCCCCTACTGTCTTGAGGGCACTGTCTGATCTGAGTATGGTTATGGTCATGCCTGTTTTTATTCTCTGCATCAATGTCTGCAAAGTGTGGCTCTTGCCTGCCCCTGATGATCCAAGATGGTTTGGGGGCTCCCTCAGAGGCTGACCAGCAATGCCCCTGCTAATCTCTGAGACACCCCTCCTGTCTGAATCCTGAGAAGACATCAGCCAGCACCCAATTCTCTCCAGCTGCTCCTCCTTCCCCTCAACCCCATATTTGTAACCCCTCAGCCTCCCTTCCCTAATGCTTTAGCACCCTTCCTGGGCTTCTCTTCACCTTGCCCTCCCTTTCAGTAAACCCTGCCCAATCTCCTTTCTCTCCCCTCCCCCCTCCCTCCTTTCTGAACCCCAACTCTTTGTCCCTCCGTTCAATCATTCAGACCTCATTCTGGCCATGATTTGTCTCTAAATTTCACAGCTGCCTTTTTTTTTTTCCCCCACATCATATGCTGGTTTTTAATAGTAAATGTATAAAAGTAAAAAAGTGTTACATAAGTTTAAGTAAATAATAAACAGCACAGGTGATAGTTGGATTTGAGACACACTATCCATAAGCTCTTCATCTTCAAGGACCATGTCTCAGTGAGTCTGTTTTTGCCCAGTGCCTGGCATCAAAAGTTGCTCACGGGATGTTGACTATAACTTCCTGGTCTATAATCCCATACTGTGAGAGGGAAAGACAACATTTAGAAAAACTCCGTAGCAGTGCAGGGAGTAGGAGAGTAAATGAAACTCAGTCAACAAGAAGTGAAAGGATGAAATAAGCAGTGATGAACTGGGATCTCTGTGGACGTTAACATTCATTTCCAAGCTGATGGTCTATCTGGGAAGACTGGAGAGTCAGAGGTGATAGCATAGGATTACAGCAGGCAAGGGGAGGAATTTGGAGAGAAAAATCTATTTCTAAAATGAAAATAGAAAAAATCCTTGCAAGTGGGACTTGTAAACTTGTTCTAGGCTTGGCTGGGAGCCGCTTTCACAGATTTCTCTTCCAAGTGGAATAGGAGAAGGAAGGAGACATTCAAGACAGGAGGTAAGGACCTGGGTTCCAGCCCCTCTCCATTCCCCCCCCTGACGCGAAGGAAGTCTTTATTACGTTCTTGGGCATTGGCTGCACTACCTTGCTTTGAGTTTTCTGGGGAAAAGCTACCAGAGAGCAATCCAGTTATCAGCCTCACTCCCGGACCTCTCAGGTACAGCTCAGGGAGCACACTGCCACCCCCGAACCTAGCTGAGTCTATACCGAGAAGACACCACAAGGCAGCAGCCCACAGCGAACGCTGAGTGCCACGCACTGGGCAGGGCACCGCAGGGACACCGGCCCTGCCACCCAGGCACTTGCACTAGGCAAGGGGGTATCGGTTGGAGTCTTGGAGAACTGATCCAATCTGAGGAAGCGTCTAGCCGAGACTAGGGTATCAGGCCCAGCCCAGAGGCCCGCACAAGGAAGCCGAGGTCTGACCTCCGGCCCCCGTGGCGCCGACAGCTTGGGAGAGCTCGCCGCGGCGCTGGTAACTGAGAGGCTGGGGGCGGGTCCCGTGCTGTGACACCGCCTCCCGCCTCGTCCCGCCCCCCCGTTGTCAGGGTGATCAGGTGACTCCAAGCTCGGGGCGCTCCAGGCGACCGTGACGTCAGGCGCGCGGCGGCTCCTCATTCGCTCCAAGGCAGGTGCGACGTGTCAAGTGCTGTCCCTTAGCGTCGGATCCGATCCCGTTCAGACTAGTGTTCAACCCGTTAGTGGAGCTGAGCGGATCGTAGAGGCGCGGAGGAGAGGTGAGGCGAGGCCCGGCGGATCCGAAGCCAGCCAAGCTGGTCCCAAGGAGGGAGTGAGGCGCGGGCAGAGGTTGTGGGTAGCTATGTGCGCGCGCCCGACCTCCCCAGAGGTTGCCCCGAGAGCCGGCGCTCCGGGCTGAAGCGGGGGCGCGCGCAACTTCTGGAGCGCGGGTGGGGGGGTAGCCCTGGGAGCCCAGGAAGGGGCTGCCTCTCGCCGGAAGCTCACCCCGGTTTCCCGAGGCTGCTCCTCCTGCTTCTCGGTGGTCGTGCGGCTGGCGGAGGCCGGTGAGGCTACCGCGTCGCCCGCCAGCTCTCTCGCCGTGGACTAAGCGGCTCCGGGACTAAGCGTTTCCGCTGGTTTCCCCTCGCCGGGAGTCGGTGGCCATTGAGCGGGACTCGCCACACCCTGTCTCGGGGGACGTCTGCGAGAGACTCTGGCTTTCTTCGCCTTAGGTTGCGATTTCTGTGGCGCTGCCGAGGGCCTACTACGTGCTCTGTGAGGGGGCTGCTGGGTGCGTGAACCGGTTGGAGCCCCGTAGGTGAGAGCAGGGGGCGGAGGTGGACTGGAAGTAGGAGGCGGAAAGGCGGGAGCCCAGCAGCCGAGGGCATTCAGAGAAGGTGCTGCGGAGAGAAGGAATCCTGACTGTTGGTTTGGGATCTTAATAGACCCGTTGGAGAGGTGAAATCTGAGCGGGGTCCTGAGGGGTGGGGACTAATCTCCGAGTAATCTTGGGGTTAGAAGGGGAGGGGAGGGAGGGAACGAGGGGATCTCCGGTGAAAGGAATCATGCGCCTTACTGTGGAGGTAGAGGAAAAATGAGTCGGTGCTTTGGGGGAAAACAAAAAAAAGTTTGGAGAATTTGGTTAGGACGGGTTAGGAAAAACTCTTAAGTGACCAGCTCAGGGTTTGTGTGCTATGGGGAGCCAGCCAAGCGTCGGCTGGATTTGGGTGCGGGAAACACGAATGGGGAGACGCGGAGGAGGCTGGTGTAGACAGTCCGGGAAAGACGTGATGACTCCTGCAACTCTCTTCTGATGGGATTCTGGGAACTCTGCTTATGAAATATTTGTAGCAGACAGGAATGGGGCTCAGACAGCCAGGTGCCGTACACCCCTGCCAATGTTGGCAGATTAAAAAGAGCTTCCTTCGTAGGAGAGAAAGGAAGCACCCAGGGGTAGGTCATTCTCTTAATTCTATTTGACCAGATTTAATGACTAGCTGAGAGCTGTGCCCACCTGAGTATACACAGAGATTATAATGTTTCCAGCACTTGCCCTTCAAGGGTTTCAGAATGTCTTACAAACATCTCTTATCCCCAGGGTGAAAATGAAACCCCAAGTGGCTGGTAGGAAATTCAGTGGGGGAGGGAGGTAATTATTAAAGGAAGAATAGGTACATAAAACATGGATATGGGGCACTGGGTAAGCATTTCAGAAAGGGGCCCCATATTTTTTTGTAATTGTGTAAAAAAGGTCTTGGTCCCAGAGTTCCCTTTCTCTATCTGTAATCTCTTAGCTGCTGGGCTTCTCGGTGTAAGGCTGCTTAGGTGTTAATTGGACATTTTGTCTTAATTTCCTGAGAAACTGGAAGAAGAAATTTTGGTTGTATGAAAAGGAATGAAGTTTTTCCAACCCTCAGATTTACTGATGTTACCAAAAAAAAAAAAAAAAAAAAAAAAAGATACAGCTGCCCGTATTATGTCAAAATTTAGCAGCTTCTGTTTTCTGGGAGGAAGTGAAATGGCTGAACCTTCCCACCACTTTGGTGTTTGTTTGGCCCTAGAAAACAGAATTGGTCCTCTAGAGAATCCTGTACAGTAAAAGGCAGTTTAGGGAATTGCAGAGAACTTAAGAAGGTGGCTGCAGCTGGTTTGTGCATAAACATAATAACAGGCGCAGCACTCGAGGGAGGGCAGATTCGGAGTGATGGTACCTGGGAAGAGTGAACTTCAGTCATATCAGTGAAGTCACTCTCTGTAAAACTAAATAGACGGCGGGGACCCGGCTATCCGAGGCCAACCGAGGCTCCGCGGCGCTGCCGTATCGTTCCGCCTGGGCGGGATTCTGACTTAGAGGCGTTCAGTCATAATCCCACAGATGGTAGCTTCGCCCCATTGGCTCCTCAGCCAAGCACATACACCAAATGTCTGAACCTGCGGTTCCTCTCGTACTGAGCAGGATTACCATGGCAACAACACATCATCAGTAGGGTAAAACTAACCTGTCTCACGACGGTCTATTTAAAACTAAATAAATAGGGTGACTTGAACAATGTGTGTGAAAGACCAGCGTAGTTTTCAGTAGTGGGACTTCTTTCTCTAGAGATTTTTTAAAGGGGCTTTGCAGGACCCCCCCCCCCACATTAAGAATTGCTGGCAATAAGATTTCTTGGCCACATTAAAAAATTTGTTAACCATTTCCCAAACCTCTTTGGTAATATTTGAACAGGCCAACTAATCATGTTTCCCTTGGAAGGAAATAGTCTGCCCACCCGCCACTCTCCCCAGCACAATAAGTATGTGCTGTCAGGGCAGTTAAGTAGGCCAAGAGTTTTTGGAAATTTTCCACAGCCCTGCTTTCATTCATCCCTGCCACCCCCACAAGTTTTCCCATTGGTAGAGAACTTAAGACCTCATTGTCAGGAAAAAAATGTTAGTGTGTTTCTCTAAACACAAGCTATGAGAAACATGGTCTGGCCTTCAACAGATAATGCCCTCCCTTAGGAGAGCTGGGCAATGGTGAGGGACAGGGCTGTGGTATGGGCCACAGACCTGCCACCGAGCCATTCTAAACCCTGTGCCTGCCTGTGTCACCCAAGGCCCTGAGAAAGGCCCTCCTTTCTTGGCACAGAAATGTTCTTTGACCTTGAAACAGGATAACAGGAAACCCCTTCACAGAGGTACTAAGAAGAATTAATGAGAGGCTTATATGATATTTGAGCCTCCTCCATGTTATAACATTTTAGTTCTTGGATGAATGGTAAATTTTGAGCTTCAGTGAAATAAAAAAAGAAAAGAACGTTCTAAACTTTTGTAAAAGCCCCATTCAGACTCTCAAAAGGCATTTTGTGGTTTTTGTTTTTGTTTTTGTTTTCTGAAGGGCTTCCTTACCCTTCAGCCTATAATCAAGAGCTTGAGGCCTTGGGGAAATAAATATTTTTTTCATATGTAAATAGACTCAGATTGCTCACCACCCTTTATTTCCCTTTATTTCTTCTAGTCTGGGTTTGGCTCTTTCTGAGTACCTGGAACTGCCAATGGCTGAGCAGGCTGTGGGGCTGACAGTCTTCCCAGCATCCTTTCAACAACTAGAGAATTAAAGGAAGGCGTCTCAGTCCTTAAAGGAGTTAGTTATTAAGCTCAGAGACAGAAGTGGGTAATAATGCTCATTAAATTGAACAATGAGTAAAATAGTCATCTTTTAAAAGTCCACCTGTCCTAAGTCTGCCAGTCTGGCAACTCAGTCAAGTAGAAATTCAAGTGCTTGCTGATGTGCCCAGGGACTTTGCAGAACCATGACACCCATCTCTTAGATTTTTGGCATTTATTGGCCAGGTATAGCTGTCTCACATGGGAAATTCTTATAGGAGAGGCTTCCTGTCTTTCTCAGGTTGAGCTGAGCCCTGTGTTCCAGGCCTGTACACTCCCCACGCTTTGCAAGGCTACTAATTGGCTTGGCTATAAAATGGGAGTCAGCAATTAAAAAGCAGCAGTATAGGAAGGAGGGAATTGGACTTAAGTTGACCCTCCAGCCTCCCGGCCAAAAAGGTTTATGTCACTTTGGGCATTTATTTACGAAGGACTCTTCAAAAGGAAGTGAGTAGGAATGATGCCTTCTGTAGTTTTTAGGTGACATATATGGAATATTAGTACTGATTTAGGCCTCAAAGCCAGATCTAGGAAACTGGATGGGTCCTTAGATCTAAAGCAAGGGAGATAAATGGTTTGAATCCAGTCTCTTGAGGAGCATGCTGTGATATGACTGCCAAAAACAAGGGCTGATTACTATTTTTCTGAACCCTTTCAGTTAAAGGTAATCATGGTGGGAGGAGGATTTGATCTATCTGAATTTACTTACTGGGGAGTAATGCCTTATTCAGAGGTACCTATCATGAGTTCCTTGATGATTGGTGCTAAAGAATCATTAGCCAATCCAAAGAGCACTGGCCCAGAAAAATAATCATAACTGAAAACTATCTGACATGGTCCGTGTTCAAAGAAAGACAGTAGCTGAACAGCAAAGATTTTGGGGGTAAAGACCAGGGAAAGGGTGCTAAACTTCCGGTACGTTAAATTTATAATGCTGCTTGTGGTACTTTACCAGCTAGATTTCAGTATCAGCAATTTGGGCATGGTCAGCTAGGGAGAAAATGTGTGGAGAGAAGGACATTGTAGGAATGTGCCTATTTCATGATTCCTTATCCTTAATACCTGATAGTTAATGCTTTCGAGGGGACCCCAGATTCTGCCCACTTCTCAAGTTTTTCTTCCCCCCCACCCAAACACCCTGATAAAAGAAAAATTTTTCTTACAATTTAAGATCCCACACTTTTATTGAGCAGTTAATGAATGGGCAGCATCTTGTTCAGGAAGGAATTTCCACAGAGGGTGGAAAGGGGAATTCATATAGGGTGAATGCGGAAGCAAGTGAGGAAATTTTCTGATTGGCTGATATTGTTTCCATCTCACTTACAGCGGTCTTACTAAGTGGGGAGTAGGTGATTTATTAGGAATGAGGAAGTTAGCTGTATTTGAATTTGGGATCAGCTGTATTTGAATTTGTTTTGGGGGGCAAGCCGGGTCATTTACCGCAAATAGAAACTAGCTTCATTTTTAGTTTTGCTGATGTGGGGCTTAGCATGGGTGCCCCCATGTTGGGCCTACTAGATTTTATTTATCAATTTTCCTCTTTTGATCTGGCTCTTGGCCAGGTCAAGGACTGAGATAAAAATTTAAGGCATTAGTGCCACTTTCAATTACCATCTGCTGGCTCTAGAGGGCTCTCATTGGTGATTAACTCCAGGTTACAGATGTTGAGGGGTTGGTTTTTGTTCCCACGCTTCTACTCAGACACCATTTGGTGAGATGACTGGGTGTAGAGAGGATTCAGCCCACCAGGGAGACTATCGTGATGATTATGAGTAGTAAAATGTCCAATGTTTGGAGTATGCTCTGAGTCAAGGACCCTGGGACCCAAACCAACTGAAATTTAAGAGATCAAAGAATGATCTTAAGAGGAAGGGCTTTCTTGCTTGAGCCTTGTGGCTTGTTTGACTATTTCATGTAATTGGTTTTTTTTTAATGCAATTTTATTGAGATATATCCACACACCATACAAACCATCCGAAGTATGCAATCAATGGCTCCCAGTATCATTATGTAGCTGCATATGCATCACCATGATCAATTTTAGAACATTTTCATTACTCCAGAAAAAGAAATAAAAATAAAAAAGAAAACGTTAAGCATCCTGTTCCCCTTATTCCCCCTATTATTAACGCATAGTATTGGTGTGGTATATTTGTTATTGTTGATGAAAGACTATTAAGATACTACTGTTAACTATAGTCCATAGTTTGCAATAAGTACATTTTCCCCTATATACCCCTCTATTATTAACTCATTGTAATAGTGTACATTTGTTCAAATGTACACCACAAGATTCACTGTGTTATACATTCCCTTGTTTTAATTTCCATCTTTCCTTCTGGTGACATACATGACTCTAAACTTCCCCTTTCCACCACATTCACCCACAGTTCAGTGCTGTTAATTATTCTCACAATAACATGCTACTGTTGCCTCTGTCCATTTCCAGATGTTTAAGTTTGACCTAGTTAAACATTCTGTGCATATTAAGCAACTGCTCCTGTGTAATTGTGTTTTGAGTTCTCCAGAGGTGTTTATCCCATACAGCAGGTGGTCTTGATAACAGCACAAATTCCTCCTTGCTCAGCCAGCGAGTAGTCAAGCAGTAGTCAAGCGCAACTCTATTATCTAAAACAATTCTAGCTAAAGGATCTAGAGATTTTTGTTGTATAGCAATATCTTTTGCAGTGGATTCAGCAGTTTCTCCTGTTATAGATAAGTTTTTGATCATATTCCCATTTGTGTTAACTCCTATCCAAGACAATAAGAGTCCAGCGAAAGAGGCCCATCCAGCATCAGTGACAACCCAGGCAACTCACGTTTGACTCGGGAGTATAAATTAAGTGAGGTGTTCTGATGTGCAGCTTCAGATTTGTTATATAAATTTTGAAGGGAGCCACTAAGAGGCCCAATCCACATTGTCCTGACATATGTCAACCATTTATATGTATTGAAATCCCCAGGCATTTGGAGAGGGTGGGTCACAGTCTCAGAACCTTCCACAAATGAAAATATAACTCAAAAAGTCACATAGAACACCACTGAAGATCTGATTATCTATTCAGGAAATGTACAAGTTAGCTGTTTCTAAACATGCATTGCTTATGGAATCGTCACACTATCCCATATCTAAAAGGGGCCAAAATGTAATGGTTTTTTTTTTAATTTTTAGTTCCTTTCAAAATGTAATTTTAAATGGAGCATTATACGTGTAGTAGGAGCTGTCCTGTCAGGTCTTTTGGATTGATGATATAAGGACAAGTGGTATTGTAGTGAGAGTAATTGCTGGGCCAGTCATTTGTTAATGCATAATGATTCGGGCTATCAGGGAATAGATCTGATCTGTTACAGTGTTTGTGAGGCTTTAACAAGGCATGTGTGACAAATGCTGTAATAGCCTGACCCTATAAATATGGGTGATTTTCCTAGCTTAATTATAAGACACGGTGGCATTTAGAATTCCTAAAAAATTGGTCACTGGCAGGATGACAGGATTTCCTGTATCATGAACAGATTGGGGTTTATCCTGGCCAATCCAACAATCAGATTCCCTCCTTTTTGCAATGGTCTGGGAAAGTTAATGATAGTTTTGTCTTTCTAGGCATGGCAAAGAGGAAAAGGCAAAGAGGAACAGTTTAAACCTGTCTTTGGTGGTATCATTTTCTAAGCAAGATGGAAAATTCGTGCAAAACGGGTGTGGAAACAATAAAAATGTAACAATAATTGTAAGGAATAATATAATAAGGAATATGACAGGAACATAGGCATTCAGAGGGTCTTGTTCTGTGATCTTGGGCAGAAGCTATCTGCCTGGTGAAGCTGTCTATATCTTGTCCTAGTAAATTTTGGTTGTAGTCCTTGTTTTGGTCATAGGTCCACTGATTAAAATGGGGAGCCTTTATAAGTTAGAGATGTGAATCCAAAATTCAGTCCCTTCAAGTTTGACTCCAGTGTCAGAAGTTAAGAGTACCTGGTAAGGTCTTTTCCAGCGTGGTTCAAAGGCTGTTTTTTACTGATGTTGCTTCCAGTATACCCAATTGCCAGAAGTTAGGGTGTGAGGAGTGTAAGGGAGATTAGGTTCTGGAAATGCATGCCTTACCTGTTGGAGATAATCTTTTGCATAAGTCATTAGAAATTTACAATATTGAGTTATATCCCCAGGGAAGTGGGGGATCAGTGTTAAGATAGAGGCCAACTCAGAAACAAAAGGACAGATTCTGTATGGTCTCACTAATATGAACAGACATTAATGAACAAACTTTGGGAGTTAAAAGCTGACAACACAGGCGACCAGGAGATAGAAAGAGGGCAGAGATCAGCCATTTGATGCTGAAGGACTACAGAATGTTTAGGATTGATTGCATAGATCCAGAAATAGATAGCATAATACTGTGTGATGGTAGCACGGTATTGTAAGTACACTGAACAAAGATGTCTGTGAGTAAAGCTGAAAGAGGTGGGATAGGAGAATGTATGACACCAGAGGTAAAGATAGATGATAAAGACTGGGACTGTATAACTTGGCAAAAACTGGAGTGGCCAATGACTGTTACTAAATATACAAATATAAAAATGTTTTTGCATGTGGGAAAGCAAATGAATGTCAACCATGTAGAAATTTGAAAAGGGGATGGTATTCAGGAAAAAACATAATCAAAGCAAACTGGAGTCTATGGTCAACAGTAACATTGTAATATACCTCCATTAAATATAACAAAGGCAATATGCCAATGCTAAATGTATATGAGAGGGAGATATAGGGGAGGAATATGGGATTCTTGGTAGTGGTGTTATTTGCTGTCCTTACTACTATATTGTATTGTATGACATGTTATTTTTCTTTTTATCATTTTTTTCTTATTGCTAAAAAAAAACAATTTTTCTTGTAGTAATCAGTATGTTCAAGTGCTGATTGTGGTGATAAATGTACAACTTTATGATGATACCATGAACAACTGATTGTACACTGTGGATAAATGTATGGTATGTGAATATAACTCTATAAAATTGTAGGAAAATATATATATAGGAGTAAAAGTGTTGGAGAAAACATGGTGAGAGGGATGATGCCTCACCAATATGGACTAACTACAATGTGTAAACTCAGAATTGAATCTTAGAACATAGCCTAATGTGGACATAATAATTGTAATAGTCCCTAGATTGTAAGCTCTTACAGCAGTTAACTCTATCCCTGAATTGTAATGCCTATCTCTAAACTTTGAGATGCTGATTCCCTAGCGTATAACCTGATTGGTCTTTGGAACAATGCATAGCTCTGGGACACCTGAAACTCAGAGCTAGAGCTTGGCAGATATGAATGTCAGTATTAGTGCATACAGCCACTGTCAAAAAAAAAAAAAAAAAAGCTGAAAAAGAGCCCAGACTTCAATTAGTGATATGAATGAAGCAGGTCTGGTTAAGACCAGGGCAAGCCAGGCCAAAGGGTAAAGGTTGAAACTGATTGTGTTTTAAAACTTCAACTTCCATATGAGACCAAGGGAATAGATATCTATTTGGTACAGGATCTAAATTTTCTAAATGGTACAACTCTACGGTCGATTTGTTCAAACACCACAATTGCGTGGAACTTTGAATAGGAAGTGAGATACGGTAGGTTAGTATAGGCTGGAGTGAAATAGTTGACACATCCCAGAGTAATTTGGGCAAATAATAAAAAATATATTTACAGCCTCCCCCTCCCCAGCCCCAAGGATCTGGGGGAAGGTGCGGATGTGTTGGACATCCTCACCTGGACTGGTGTTGATGTTGTTACAAACATTGGGACTGGTGGTTTGATGTGCTGAGCCCTCGAGCATGGGACTTGCCCTTATGAAGCTCATTACCACAAAGGAGAGTCTAAACTTGCATGTAATGGTGCCTAAGAGTCTCCCCCTTAGTACCTCTTTGTTGCTCAGATGTGGCCCTCTCTCTCTCTAACTGAGCCATCTCGACAGGTGAACTCACTGCCCTCCCCCCTACGTGGGACCCGACTTCAACGGGTGTAAATCTCCCTGGCAACGCAGAGTATGACTCCTGGGGATGAATGTTGACCCAGCATCGTGGGACTGAGAGTATCTTCTTGACCAAAAGGGGGATGCAAAATGAGATGAAATAGTTTCAGTGGCTGAGAGATTTCAGATGGAGTCGAGAGGTCACTCTGGTGGACATTCTTATGCACTATATAGATAACACCTCTTAGGTTTTAATGTATTGGAATAGCTAGAAGTAAATACCTGAAACTACCAAACTCCAACCCAGCAGTCTGGACTCCTGAAGACAATTATATAATAATGTAGATTACAAGGGGTGACAGTGTGATTGTGAAGACCTTGTGGATCACACCCCCTTTATCTAGTGTATGGATGAGTAGAAAAATGGGGATAAAAACTAAAGGACAAATGGGGTGGGATGGGGGGATGATTTGGGTGTTCTTTTTTCACTTTTTTATTCTTGTTCTGGTTCTTTCTGATGTAAGGAAAATGTTCAGAGATAGATTGTGGTGATGAACGCATAACTATGTTATCATACTGTGGACAGTGGATTGTATACCATGGATGATTGTATGGTGTGTGAATGTATTTCAATAAAATTGAATTTAATTAAAAAAAAAAAAAGATAGCGGCCAACTGACATAGATCTTCCAGTGATAATTTTATTGGGAGAAAGTTTGTTTCCCAGCTGGTGTGCTTTGTATGGCCATAAGGGCCAGTGGAAGAACTTTAGACCAAGGTAACCCAGTTTCCTCGTTAATTTAGACAATTTAAGTTTTAATATATTTGTTCTCTCTACCTTTCCAGAGGATTGAAGGGTGGTAGGGACAATGATAATGTCAACTTGTTTGTATTTTCTTAGGGCTTTAATGACCTGCCCAGTAAAATGAGTGACTTGTCACTAAAAATAATGGAAGGCATTCCCCAGGTGGGGAATACATTTTCTAAAAGTTTTTTAGCCACTATTAAAGCACCTACCTTAGGACAAGAAAAGACCTGTATCCACTGAAATGTTTTACCCTAACAAATATCATGAATCAACCTTAACTTGGTCCTTTAAAATATTCAGGTTATTTAACATGGTGCCAGACTTACTAAAATAAATGCAAAATTGTTCATGGTCAGTAGGGCATCTGGAGCCTGTCTGTTTTTGGAAAAACAGTGATGCTAAGCTGTCCACTTGAGCCTGGAGGGCCTGAGGAGCATTTAGGGTGATATTAAAGCTCTGTTTCATAACCTTCAATAGATTTATAGCTGCTTGCTCCGGGTTATGTGTTCCTGGGGAAGGTATGATGATGTGTATAAAAAGAGTGGAACCCTGTATTATGGAGGGTCAAGGGAATGGGGTATTAACCTTCTTTTTGTCAGTTGAGACCTGATACACAAAAGATACTAAGCTTTCTGACTGGCATTTAGGGTAGACAATATATGCAAGATCATAGGATCCAGTCCAATTTACAGATAGGTAACAAAGCCATGCAGTTATCTGCAATTTACAAAGGAGATGCAAATAGCTCAGACAGTGAAGGATGGAAAATCTGATAAGCCACAGGTGTGTGCTATAGTTTTCCATTGAAAAAATTTCTCTGTAGTCATCCTCCTTTTGATCAAAGATAACCTCAAGAAGATTATTGTTAATCATAAAATAAGGCTGGTTTCATTAGATTTGGCTTGATTATTTACAAAGGTGCAGCAAGAATGGCAATTTACCATATGGACGTTTTTTTAAGTTTGGTAGTTTTCATAAGGAACCTCTGATTGGACTTTTTTTTTAATTCTTTTAAAAAATTTTTATGCATTTTTTATTGTGAACTTTAACATATATACATAACAGTGGTAACTTTCAAAGTACAATTCAACAAGTAGCTGGAGAAAAAATTTCAAAGAATGTTAGTTTCATAGCTCCACAACTTCAGCCATTTCATTGTTGTAAAACATAACATACATACAGAAAGGTGTTAACTTTTGCTCTACAGCTCAATAAGCTTATATAGTTAATTTCAAAAATTATTACGGGTTAGAGTTCCACAGTTGCAGTTCTTTCCCCATTATGCAATATAGGGTATATACAGAAAGGTGAAGACTTTCAAAGCACAATTCCACAAGTAGCCATACAGCAAATTTCTAAGGATGCTGTAGGGTACAGTTCCACCATGTCATCTACATCCTCCCAGCTATTCTAACACCCCAGCATCCAAATAAATATATATATATATATATATATATATTTATATAAAGTTTCAATATTCATAGACCTTTGTTAAATCTTATCTTGTTTGTTACAACCCCTTCCTCTCATTTAATCTCCTTCTCCATCTTCAGGGGTGTTTAGGCAGTGAGCACCCTAACTTGTTCATATTGAAAGGGGGTGTCAACAGTGTGGGGAAGGGGGCTGCCTCTGATTGTTGTTCTTAAAGAGGCTCTTGCCTCTGGATTTTAGGACTTCTCTGGCATGGGAACACTTTGGTGGATTTAAGTTTCTAAGAGAAAAAGCTTAGTGAGTGAATCTTTTATAGAGTCTCAGGTAGGGACCTAGGTATTTGGGGACTACTTTTGGTAAGGGCATGGCTCACTGTGGCCATTTGGAATGTCTAGCTGGGAGCAGGTGGTTGCTTAGGAATGAAGAAGTTAGCTGGTGATAATGGAGTGGCTGTCTTTGAATTTGGTTTTCTGGGCAAGCCAGGTATTCACAGAAAATAGAAACTAGCCTAGTTTTTTTTGTTTTGCTGATGTGCATCTTAGCGTGGGCACCCCTGTGTTGGGCATACTAGATTTTATTTATCAACCCTCTTTTAGGACAATCTAATTCTTACATCTCTCATACCCAGTTTCTGCTTCCTTCCTGCCCTGCTAATTTTGCTGGACCAAGGTCTGTAATGTCTGGTGTTGCTGATATGATAAGCTCCTGTTTGAGGTAGTTGAATTCTTAAATCAAAGGGTTCAGAAGTGGATGCTTAGTCCTGGTGTTTCTCACACTTCATTTATGTGCCACCTGCATGCTTTTTATCTTATCTATATTCCATCTGTACTATTATTTAACTCACATTTAGCTTTAAATTAACTCACTTTAAAAAATCCTAAAATTTATTTAAAAGGGAAACTGTGTCATTACCTTAAATTGAAAACCACAATCACCTACGACAAATAGAAGGTAGATACAAAAAGGCATAACTATTTAATTACAGTTGTTTTTCCATTTTCCCCAAATCATGCCACGTACCCCACTTGGGGAAGTAGTGCCTTCCTCCAAAGATATGACTCACTAATAGTGAGTTTTTCAGGTGGCAGTAGACAGGTGATAGGGGTGGTTTGGGGGAATACAGGCTTTTAGACAGGGACTTTTAAATCTCATTTTTCTCCTGAAACTCCCTGGGTGGCTTTATGATTCCATGAGGGCAACAGAGTGAAGAATCTAAGAGCTAAAAAGAAATAAGAGCAGTATGAAACCACTGTGTTTTGATACGAAGTTTGCTGAAAAGGTCTTGCATGGTTGGTAAGCCTTTGTTCTGTATTAAATTCTGTGGCCTTTGCCAAGGGCCTGGCTTCACTGATGCTATGTTACTGTTCTTTCTATGCGAATGTGCTCCTGGAAAACTCAAGATTTTTGTTCGGAGGGGATGTAATTATTTTATTTTATTTATGTATTAAATTAAATTAAATTATTATTATTATTTGTTTTACTCAGTAGTACCCCAAACTACTTTGGGCTCCTGTCTTCCACATATGCAGTAGCTCTTTGTGGATGTTACTAATGACAGAAATGTGAAGTTGTCGCCTAGCATTTGTTTTTTCTAAGCATTGTCCATGAAGCTTATTCCTTTAAAAATCCTGTGAAAATGGAGAGAGAAGAAAGGCAGGAAGGTGAGCTGCCCTGGTTGTATGGTCTCTTAGGGTGCTGCACGTGGTAGGCACCAGTGGTACTTGCTGGTGTGAAGTGACATTCACTGTTGTCCATTAAGAGCCACCCGCAGTGCTAACTGAGCCTGCTGCTCCCCCAGAGGGTCAGGAGAGTGTGCTTTAATGGTGGAGCAAAGCCGCGGCTGGCTTGGCATTCATCAGGGACCAGGAGAGTTTAAATTGCCTTCACATTAAGCTGTGGGGGCCTCTTTCTAAGCCATTAAGATTTCAACTTTCCCACAAAGCCTAATCTAATGCTCCGGGAGGAGGTGGGCAGAGCCAGTCTTTCAAGGGCTGTGCTGGTGGGGGACCCAGCCTGAGAAGTGGCCTTTGTCAGGCCTGTTGGGAGGGATGGACCTGTCCCTTTTTAGTGTGTCCTCTCAATTTAGCAGGGGGTAGAATTCTCCTCTCTCTCCATGCCCTAACCTCTCCTTTCATTTCCCCAACTCACTTTCCGTGTTAATAGCCTTCTTCCCTTTTCCTTTCCCCTCTGTTCACTGCTGCCCTCTCTTTCAATCCTCCCTCTTGCTGGGCCTCATTTTCTCTCCATTCTTACTTTGAGGGCTGGCTGTTTGAAGTTTTGGTGTTAGAATGCTGTCCTGTGTCCCAGTGACTAGATGTAATTCAGAGGTCTCCAGCCTTTTTTTCTGAGGAGGAGCCCACCTTCACTTCCCTGCTGGCTTCAGAGAGCAGGGTTAGTGGGGTACTGGCTAGAGTCCCTGAGCTGAGTGGTCAGGTGGGGCCAGGCATGTCCCTCTCCTAGCAGTCAGGGGAGGAGATTGTGAGCAGGATTTGCTGGCAATGTCAAGCTGTCAGTTAAGAGACTGAGCCGAGGTCCATCCTTGGGGATTCTCCTGGGCATACCCCTTCTAGAAGCTGAAGGCAGAAGGGAGTTCTGCATTGAGGCATTGAGACTGTCCTCTGGTTTCTGCAGAATTTTTTTGTTTTGTTTGAGTAGATTCATGGTGTTTCTTTCAGACTTTATTATCTGCATACATTTTTTTTCTATTAAATTGAAATTATAAAATGTTCTGTTTTGCAAAAGGGCTCATTGTAAATAACCACTTCTGATGGAATGACCAGTATTCAGGCAATATCTGTGGGGCACTTAGAGAAAAAGAGCAGGTAACATTTCCAGTAGAGGGTAAGCCATTTTAATTGTTGACAGATGTTTTCAGGTAGCAATGCTTATTTTAAAAGCTGTTTATAAATGTTAGTGCTTACATCTAATAGAGCGGTATGTCCAGGATCTAGTCAGAGGTTCTTTTGTTTATTAATT
Source organism: Choloepus didactylus (assembly GCF_015220235.1). NCBI lineage: Eukaryota > Metazoa > Chordata > Mammalia > Pilosa > Megalonychidae > Choloepus > Choloepus didactylus. The sequence goes on from NC_051319.1 coordinate 84,177,452, forward strand.
TTCTTTGTGACAAAATATATACAACAAAACATTTCCCAGGATAACTACTTTCAAGTATACAATTCAGTGGAGTTTATTACATTTACAATTTTTTGCTACCATCACCACCCTTCATTACCTAATCTTTCCCATTATCCCAAACAGAAACTCTATACCCATTAACCATTGACTCCCTACTCCCGATCCCCATTATTGCCCCTGTAATCTTCTATAATCTTCTATCTGTTTCTATGGATCTGCATATTCTAGGTATTTCGTATAAGTGAGATCATATAATATCTGTCCTTTTGTGTCTGGTTTATTTCACTCAATATGATGTCATCTAGGTTCATGCACATTTTAGCATGTAGCAGAGCTTCATTCCTTTTTATAGCTGAATAATATTCCTATGTGTGTTTGTGTGTGTGTGGTATGTGTGTATACACACACACCATATACACCACCCCATTTTGTTTATCCATTCATCCGTTGATAGATACTTGAGTTGCTTCCATCTCTTGGCTGTTGTAAAAGTGCTGTTATAGGGACTGTGGGAAGATGGTGGAGTAAGGAGCTCCAAGACAGTCCTTCCACCAGAACAATTTTCAAACAGGCTAAAATTGTCTGAAGCAACTATTTTGAAACTCCAAAGCCCAGAAGAACACTGTATAGCATCCAGGGAGAGTGGGAGGAAGAGGCAGATAAATTACTATAAAGAACAGTAAATTGCTCTCTCTGCACAGCGGCTTCCAGCAACCTTCCTTCACTGTTGCAGCAGGCTGCCATGGGGTCCAGCCCCTGGCTAGCTCACTGGTGACAGAAAGGGCTGTAAAAATCCTCTTCCCCAAGACCAGAGGTGGCGACAGCCTATCACTGATCATGGTTTTTGATTAATGACTTTGGATTGCTGGGGACCGGACTCTGAGGGCAGCTGTTGTTTCAACCTGCCCTGTACAAAGGCAGCAGCAGAGGAAACGTAAAGACACTATACTTTGTCAGGACTCTGGGGTTCAGTTTGTTGAAGGGTGGCATTTTCTGGGCAGGCCAAGAAAGCTCAACTTTGGGGAACCATGAAAGAGGCTCTTGACACCCTTCCTGATCCCCTTCCCAGGGCACTTTGGAGCCAGTCTGCGCCCCCTTTGTGGGTCCCTGGCCCTGTTTTAGTTGGGAAAGTCCTCTCCAGCATGCCTCCTCTCTCAGAATTTGCCCTCCAGGCAAAAGAACTTGTGACAATGAAAGGAGTGTAAGAAACTATAGAGGTGGACAATTCTGGAGCAAAGGCTTGCCAGCTTCAAATACCTGGGAGAGAGGGTGGTCTGTCTCCTGGGAAACTAAACTCCTGTAAACAGTACAACTCCAAAACAACTAACAAGCAAAAGCCCAGGACAAAAACAGATACAGAAAGACAGGGAAAACCCTGCACACTGCATTTGCTTTGGGCAGACCTACCTGATAGGAGGGCTGAAGCTCAAGAAAATCTGTCTTATCACCAGCTGGTTACAAAATCAAGAAACAGACATCTCAGGGAATAAATCTCAGAGCTAACATTTAAAAATATTACAATGTACAGTGTACAACAAGAGTACAAAATAAACAAAGAAACAGGAAATTATGGCCCATCCAAAGGAAGAGGTTAAAAATCCAGAAAACATCAACAAAGAAGACAAGAATGTGGACATATCAAACAAAGCCTTTAAAAAATGATTTTAACAATGATAAAGGAGATTAAGGAAAATGCAGAGAAAGAACTAAAGGATATCAGGAAAGCAATGAATGAGCAATATGAGAATCTTAGTACAGAGATAGAAATTTGAAAAGAGATCAAGCAGAACTACTAGAGTTGAAGACCACAATAACTGAAATGAAAAATTCCCGGGAGATTTCAAGAGCAGATTGGAGCTGGCAGAAGAATCAGTGAACTTGAAGACAAGACATTTGAAATGAGTCAGACTAAGGAGCGGAAAGAAGAGAGAATGATAAAAAGCAAAAATAGTCCAAGATACCACTGTGAAGCCGTCAGGCATACCAATATACGCATTATGGGAGTCCCAGAAAGAGAAGAGAGAGAGAGAAAGGGGCAGAAGGAAAACTCAAAGAAATAATGACAGAGAACTTCCCAAACTTAGCAAAAAATATGAATATGCACTTCCAGGAAGCCCAGAGAACACCAAAGAAGATAAACATGAAGAAAAATATACCCAATCAAATACTGATCAGTCATACACTCATCACACTATTGAATGCAAAGGAGAAGGGGAAAGTTCTGAAAGCTGCAAGAGAAAAGCAACATGTTACATACAAGGAACTCCCAATTAGATTGAGTGCCAATTTCTCACCAGAAACCAGGAAAGTAAGAAGCAGTGATGGGATTGTGTTGGATCTGCATATCACTTTGGGTAGTATTGACATCTTAACCATTTTTAGTCTTTCAATCCATGAACAAAGAATATCTTTCTATTTATTTAGGTCTTTAATTTCTTTCAGCAATGTTTTATAGTTTTCTGTGTACAAGTTCTTTACATTCTTGGTTAAATTTATTTCTAGATAAATTTGATTCTTTTAGTTGCTACTGTAAATGGAATTGTATTCTTAATTTCCTTTTCAGATCGTCATTTTTGGTGTATAGAAATACCACTGACTTTTTTGTGTTGATCTTGTACCCTGTCACTTTGCTGAATTAATTTATTAGCTCTGGTAGCTTTCTTATAGGTTCCTGAGAATTTTCTGTATATAGTATCATGTTTTCTGGAAAATAGGAACGTTTTATTTCTTCCTTTCCAATTTGGAAGCCTTTTTTTCTTTTTCTTGCCTAATTGCTCTGGCTAGCACTTCCAGTACAGTGTTGAATAGCAGTGGTGACAGTGGGCATCCTTGTCTTGTTGCTGATCTTAGGGGGAAAGCTTTCACTCTGTCACCATTCAGTATTATGTTGGCTGTGGATTTTCATAACTGCCCTTTATCATGTTGAGGAAGAGTCCTTTCTATTCCTATTTTCCGGAGTGTTTTTATGAAGAAATGGTGTTAGGTTTTATCAAATGCCTTTTCCACATCAATCAAGATGATTATATGGTTTCATCTTTCATTCTCTTGATGTGGTGTGTTACATTGATTGATTTTCTTATGTTGAACCACCCTTTTATTCCTGGGATAAAACCGCTTGATCATGGTGCATAATTCTTTTAATGTACTGTTGCATGTGATTTGCAAGCATTTTGTTGAGGAGTTTGCATATATGTTCATTAGAGAGATTGGTTTGTAATTTTCCTTTCTTTGTATTGTCTCTATCTGGTTTTGGTATTAAGGTGACACTGGTGTCATAAGATGAGTTAAGTAACGTTCCTTCCTCCTCAATTTTTTGTAAGAGTTTGAGCAGGATTGGTATTAATTCTTGGAATGATTGGTAGAATTCGCCTGTGAAGCCATCTGGTCCTGGGCTTTTCTTTCTTGGGAGGTTTTTGATGACTGTTTCAATCTCTTTACTTGTGATTGGTTTGTTGAGATCTTTTATTTCTTCTAGAGTCAGTGTGAGTTGTTTTTGTGTTTCTAGAATATGATCCATTTCATCTGTCCAGTTTATTGGCATATAATTGTTCATAGTATCCTCTTATGACCTTTTTTATTTCTGTGGGGTTAGTAGTAATGTCCTCCCTTTCATTTCTGATTGTATTTATTTGCATCTTCTCTTTTTTTGTCAGTCTAGCTAAGGGCTTGTCAATTTTGTTGATCTTTTCAAAGAACCAACTTTTGGTTTTCTTGACTCTCTTCATATTTATTTATTGTTGTTGTTCTCAATTTCATTTATTTCTGCTGTTATCTTTGTTATTTCTTCCTTTCTGCTTGCTTTGGGTTTAGTTCACTGTTGTTTTTCTAGTTCCTCCAGGTTGTGTCATTAGGTCTTTCATTTCAGTTCTTTCTTCTTTTTAAATGTAAGTGTTTAGGACTATAAATTTCCCTCTTAGCCCTGCCTTTGCTGCTTGTTTTCATTCATCTCAATATATTTACTGATTTCCCTTGCAGTTTCTTCTTTGGCCCACTGATTGTTTAAGAGCGTGGTGTTTAACCTCCATAAATTTGTGTATCCATAAATTTGTGCATTTTCATCCATTCAGTTTTAACCTATTTATGTCTTTGAATTTAAGGTGAGTCTCTGGTAGACAGCATATAATTGGGTTATGCTTTTTAAAAATCCATTCTATAGTCTCTGTCTTTTGACTGAAGAGTTTAATCCCTTTTACATTTAAAGTAATCACTGATAATCACTGACTTTCATTAATTTTGCCATTTTACTATTTGTTTTTTGTAAATCTTACATCTTTTTTACCCCTTAATTATTCCATTACTGCCTACTCTTGTCTTTAGTTGATCTTTTATAGTGAACCATTTAGAGTCCCTTATTTCCTCCTGTTAATATTCTTCAGATATTTTCTTTGTGGTTACCATGGGGCTTAATTTTAATGTCATAAATCTATAATATTCTCTTTTGATTTGATGCCAATTTAACTTCAGTAGCATACACAGACTATTAACTGTACTCCTCTGTTCTCCCACCTTTGTTGTCGTCATCATAAATTGCATCTTGATCCATTTTGTGTGCAAAACTATAGATGTAACTTGTGTTTCTATGCACTTGCACTTTAAATTCTGTAAGAAGTAAAAAGTAGAGTTACATACCAAAAATACAATAGTACTGGTGTTTATAATTACCCATGTAGTTACCTTTACTAGAGATCTTTATTTCTTTATTCAGCTTCGAACTACTGTCTAGTATCCTTTCCTTTCAATCTGAAGAACTCTCTTTAGCATTGCTTATAGGGCAGGTTTAATGGTGAAGAATTACCTCAGCTTTTGGTTATCCAGTAGTGTTTTAATCTTTATTATTATTTGGCTTAACAACAGTAATTTCTTGACTCATAGTTTCAAAGGCTAAAAGACTTCCTTCCTCTCCAGGATCAGTAGTGTTCTGGCTGGCCAGCAGTCCTTGGATTCCTTGGGTTTCCCATCACATGGTGATGTCCTCTCCTTTCTCTTCTGAGTTCCAGCTGACTTCAGGCTTCCAGCTTTCCCTCCACGGCTTTCTCTCTACAAAGCTTCCAGTAATAGGATTAAGAGCCATCCTGATTCAGTTGGCCACACTGTAACGAAAAAAAAAACTCATGAAAAGGTGCTATTTACAATGGGTTCACACCCACAGGAATGGGATTAAGATTAAGAATGTGGTTTTTTCTAATCTCCCTTATTTTTGAAAGACAGTGTCACTATATATAGAATTCTTGGTTGGTAATTATTTTTGGCACATTGAGCTTATTATTCTACTGGTTTCTGATGCAAAATCAGCACTTAATCTTATTGGGCCACCTTGTATATGACATGTTGCTTCCCTCTTGCAGTACCAGGATTCTCTCTTTGTCTTTGGCATTCATCAGTTTGATTATAACGTGTCTCGGTATAGCTCTCTTTGAGTTTCCCCTTTTTGGAGTTTGTTGAGCTTCTTGGATGTGTATAGTCATGTCTGTCATTAAATTGGGGAAGTTTTCAGCCATTATTTCTCAAGTATTTTTCTGCCCCCTTTTTTTCCTTGTGGAATTCCCATAATACATATATTGCTATCTTTGATGTCCCACAGGTCTCATATGCTTTGTTCACTTTTCTTCATTCTTTTTTCTTTCTGATCCTCAGGCTGAATAATTTCAATTTTCTTATCTTCAGGTTCACTTATTCTTCTCCCAGCTCCTCTGCTGTTGAATCATTCTAGGGGGCTTTTTAGCGCAGGTATTGTGGACTTTGGCTCCAGTATTTCTATTAGGGTTCCTTTTTATAATTTCTTTCTCTTTACTGAAATTCTCGTTTTGTTTATATATCATTTTCCTGATATCCTTTAGTTCTTTACTGTGCTTTCCTTTCACTCTTTGAGCATATTTAAAACCACTTATTTAGAGTCTTTGGTATATCCAATGTCTGGTCTTCATTGATGGTTTCTGGTGTTTTATCTTGTTCCTGGGAATGACCCATCATTTCCTTTTTTTTTTTTTTTTTTTTTTTTTGTATGTCTTGTACTCTTTTGTTGCACACTGCACATTTTACTATTTAAATGTGTTAACTCTGGAATTTAGTCCTTGGTGTGTGTGATGGTTAAGTTTATGTGTCAACTTAGCCAGGTTATGGTGTCCAGTTGATTGATCAAGCAAGCACTGGCCTGATTTTTACTGTGAGGATATATCATGGACTTAAATCATCTGTAAGTTGATTGCATCTATGGTTGAGTACATCTACAATCAAGTGAGGAGATTGCCTTCAACAATAAGAGAAATATCCAGTCAGTTGAAGGCTTGAAAAGGAGAAGTGATGATTTCAGTAGTCAGGAGGGAGAATTTTCATCTGTACTTTTCAGCTGTTCTCCTGGGAAATTCATCAAAAATCTTCATCAGAGTTCCTGGCTTATGGCTTGCCCTATGGAATTTGGACTTGCCCATCCTCACAGTCATATGAGCCAATTCCTATAAAAACATCTCATATTATTTACATTATATATTTATATGTTTTCTATCAGTTGTCCTTCTGGGGAACTGTGACTAATACAGGGTGTCTGTTTCTTAAGTTTTTATCCAGTTAGTATCATGATAAATTTCCTTGAATGCTAGGAACTAACAAAACAAACAAAAATGCCTTTCACAGTCCTTGTGTATTATCTCTCCAAGGCTAGAAGAATGCTAAAATATAAATATCAAGTTTAATATTGGAGGGAAGCAAGAATTATTGGTTATAGCCATATTTTCAAATAATTTTGGACCACTCCCGTGAATAATGGGGTATGACTTTTCAGACTTTGCAGCTCCTAATCTAACATCAGGAGAAGTTGAGAATGCTTACATCCTTTGTGTTATCTTAACTTTGGGGATAGTAGCTGAAAACAGTTACCTGAATAGCTTTAGCAAACCATGGTCTAAATAGTTGTAGATTTCTTACTTCCATGTATAACTCATATATTAAAGCAACGTGTAGTCTTTTTTTTTTTTTTTTGATGCTGTGAAAAAAAAATTTATTAACATGGGGAAATACATATGTCCATATACATACATTAAAAAAACATAAATGTATACCTAGATATATACATACATACTGATGTAAACTTGTATTTGCATGGATTATCTGAAATGATATGTAAGAAACCAAAAATGGTAGTTGCATTGGAAATGGGGAACTGGGGAACTGAGGAACAAGGGAAGAAGTGAGGCTTTTTCCTCTATACCCTTTGTATTGTTTGAATCCTTTACAAAATATAAATTATAATGATGATGATGATGATGATAATGATGAAAATAAATAGAGAAGGAGGGAGAGAGAGAGCGAGGAAGGAAGGAAAGAAGGAAGGAAGGAAGGAAGGAAGGGTGGAAGGGAGAGAGGAGGGAGGGAAGGACTTTGTGATAGTGTTAAGAAATTACCAAACAAAATGTGGCTTTCACCCTATATATAACCCAATAAACCAGCTCATGATCTTGATAGTTCTCAAGCACAAGTTTGATCATTGTTATTAAAATTCTCTATAGCTTTATTTTAAATTTTGTTTACTTCATCTGTCAGTTTCTAAAAGAAGTGTATGTATTCACCTACTATAATGCAAATGTACAGTTTCTTACATTTTTAATGATTTCTGCTTTAGGTATTTCAAAACCATGGTTCTCTCAGAGGCCCATGACAGGTACACTTCTTGTTGCACTGAAACTTTTACCAAATGACATATATTGGTTTTTCCCTTGAAAAACTTTTAGCTTTAAATTCTATTTTGCCTAATATTAATGTTACAGTAGCTTTTGTTATCATCATTATTGTTATAAATAATTGCTTAGAGTCTTTACCTATTCATATATTTTCATCTTTCTTGTGTCAGTTTGTTTTATGTATCTCTCATAAAAAACATCTGTTTTGGTATTCCTTTTTTTTTTTTTCTTCAAAACATGATGCCTGTCTTTCTTGATGGTTGTTTTCCTCTAATGTTTCATGATTTAGGGTTGTGAGATCATCTTTTTATTGGCCGTCTCCTTTTAGCCACAGCTCACCTCCCAGGGGCACATCATTCCTTATGGTTTTCACCCACCACGCAGGGATATTTCCCTGCCTCCCAGATTTACAGCTACAGTCTGGGGGCAGATGTCTTTGCTGTCTAATGCTTGGCAGGAACAGTAGAGGGAAGGAAGAGGCTCACCCCCTGGGATGCACGTCCTCACCCGGCTCCTCCTGTTCCCCGTATTGCTGACTTCTGAGGCCATCCTCCCCTCCTCTGTCACCCTTTCCGGCACCTGCTTTGGGCTATGGATTCCTCCTTCAATCTGATCTCATCTAAATTCCAGCTTTCAGAGATTTCTCAACATTTCTGGTCCAGAAGCCATCCCTTCTTGTTACATAGGCTTAATTTTTTTTTTCTGCCGATTCTAAGGGCTTTCTAAACAAACAGTCAGCACCTCTTCATCAGTCCTGGGGTGTAGGCTAACGAGGATTGATCACAACAGCCAGCGCCTTCATGGCCAGGGCCCCCCTCTCCGTTCAGGCCCTTATCTTTATTTGGTCAGTAGCTACTGGATGCAGAACAACATGGCAATACTGGGTAGGAACTATTAGAAAAGAATAAAATGATATTTCTCTCACGTTGTAGGAAAAAATAGAACCTGTTTATGCTTCCCCGAGGTGGGGGTAGAGGTGAAAAAGAGACAGCAGACTGATGAAACATCCATTTTTCTTCTTTTCCACTAAATGGATTATAAGTTGAGCAAATATTTCCTCAGCCTTCCTTGTACCTTCTCCATTGTTACTTTGGTCTCACTGCATGATTTGAGGATGCATGTGTTTGCATTTCTCATTAATGCAACAGGTCTGTTTACTAAATCCTAGAAATCAGTAGTCTGGTTTGAAGAAGTGGCTCCAGCCTTTCTTTTCTGGAGATGGTCTCCTTAAAGCATGGAAATCCATGATGTGCATGTGTGGCTCTGTCATTTCTTTGAAAGTCAACAAACACAGACACAATCCTCTTCCATCTTTGTTGCCAGATGATTCTTGATGATCCATAAATCAGTCTGTCATATAACTTCATTGGAGAAAGGCCATTGACATCCAGAAAACCTCTGTTAGCTGAGAAAGCATGTGGCTGGCATCCGCTTGCTCCTAGGTTGCTTTTCAAAATGTCGTTCTCCAAAATGTCAGTGTCAGCTTTCAACGGTCATCTTCAAAATGTGTCTCTCAGCTGCAGCCAGCAACGTGTAGTCTTTATATCAAATATTCTTTGTGAGAGAGGAAAAGGAAAATAAGACAGTCTCTGAACCTCTTCATTACTCTAGGCTAGGGCTTCTAGGGGTAGATGATACACTGTTCTTTTTATGCCTTCCATGTGCACTTTGAGCCCTTGTTCAGCAAAGGGTCCCATCTGTGAGCTGTGTGTTACTGTGTTCACAAAGAGTCTATTCTAAAGACACAAGTCAAAAATTTTGGTACAAAAGACATGCTCTAATATTTTTATTTGTTGACTATGTAAGGGCAGCTCAGGGTGTGGTAGGACTAGCTAAGAAACAAAAGTTTGTGAACGAGGTAGGAAATGGCTGATAAGATTTGGGAGGTTGTCATCAGAATCAATATTTGGACAAAGTGGAATAACTCCGCAGGTTGTCTCCTTCCAGCCTGCCCCTTAAAGAAAAGCAACTTAGGAAATGGCAACACACAGAGCAAAATAAATTAGAAAATGTAAGCAAGTCATAAAAACAAAGATCTTGTCCATGTTATAGTATCAGGGGTCTCCTGGTGTTCCTTTGTTACTGGGAGCATCACTCACTGCTGTCTTCAAAGAAGTAAATGCCTGTTGTTGCTCTATCTCTTGGGGTTCCCGTGTAAAGTCAGTTGCGCATGTCAGGGAGTGTTCTTCCTGGGTGAAGGCCTACAGTTCTGGAATGCCTGTACTTTTAACTTGGGCTTTGGGGTTTGGATTTGAGATTTTTATATGTATGTGTGGCATGACTCTCCTGACTGGGGGTCATTTGGACCTCTATTTTTGCATACTAGTTTCAGCAGAATTGCAATAAGTCTTCAAAATAACCACTCTCCACCTCCTACCACCTAAAGTGAATTTTAACTTGTCTGTGTAGCCAAACTCCTGGCACTGTACCCAGCATTTGTCATCTGAAACAATAACAGACAAATGGAAAATATTGTTTTTATTAATAACAGTACTAAAGGAGAAGGACAAATCAGGCTCCTGACATGTAGTAGGTACTTAATAAGTTTATTTGAATAAATGAGTGACCTAGTTTTTTTTAGCCCAGCAAACCCCATCCAAATCACAGCTAAATGATGAGTGTAAGAATCTAGAAAAATTGAAGGATCTGGAATATAATATTGATATTGATCAAAAGCAGTGGGTTCTCTGCCTGATACACTCAAATGACCAATTCTGGAGATACCAGGGTTTCAAAGAGATAAAAAGTTTATTGCTAAGCACGAAGCAGGAGATCAGACGGCCTATTGGCCTAAAAAATCTGTCTCCCGAACTGCAGTAACTCCAATAGTTTTGTAGTATCAAAAGATGGGCAGGTTTTAGGATATGAGTACAGTGGCTCAAGATGACAAGATTAGAGATGACCTAATTATTAAGCATGTGCAGATTGATTACATGCTTAGTCACAGACTGTATGTAAGAAAATGGCGGCCTTAATATGATGATGGGTGTGATTTTTAATGCGCTATAGGTCACTTATAGGTTAAAGTTTAAGCTACTGCATATGTCAGGTGGGCCAATTTTGGTTAGATCCAGTTCTGTCTAGCAAGATAGTTTTGGAATTGGGGTGGGTTAGTTCTGGGCTGACTCAAGGCCCTTCATTAATAAACATTAGGGGCTGCCTTTAGTGATCATAAGACTCTTAAAGTTGAAAAACAGGATAAGGGAGTGCAAGTGGGTCAGTCACAAGGTTTTTACAGTCACAAGATAAAGGCTGTATAGTTATATAACCATTATCAGAAATCAAGGCAGCCTGATTACAATTCAGAAATTTCAGATATTTCCCTCTGTCTATTCTAATATACCAGAAAGTAAAAAGGAATACTTATATAATGATTCAGTAATCATAATCATTCCCTAAATCCTAACTTCTCGGTTACAATCTGACCTATTTGCGAAGGTCATATTATGGTCTGCTAATCAGGGAGTTAAACAAAACAAAACTAAACAATATCTAGTTACGATCTTTAGAGTAAGATCTGCTGTCATATCTGTAACATTAAAGACAATTTTATAAGTTACCAAAAAGGATATTTAGAGATAGAAGTTGTAGTATATTAAAGAACTTGGCTGATCTTTGTCCCTGGCTCCTGGGAGGTAACCTCTTTATGCTTGGAATTTCCAAGGATAGTGATACCGGACACTCTTACAGTCTTAAGTGGTGGGTTCTCTGTCCAATCCGTGTAACAGCCAATCCATGATACCAGGATTACAAAGAGAGAAAGAGTTTAATGCTACCTGTGAAGCAGGAGATCAAATGGCCTATCCACCCAAAAATCTGTCTCCCTGAGTTTAAGGAATTCAGGGTTTTTATGGATTTAAACAAGGAGGGGTGGGGTGGTGGAGTTGTTAGCATTACGTTGTAAGTATACACAGGGCTGAAACTAGGCTAGAATAACCATTAAAATAGTAAGTATAAACAAGACTTAGACCAGTCTAGAATAAACGTTACAATAGAAAGTATAAACAGGGCTGAGACCAGGCCACAATAACCATTACAATAGTAAGTATAAAGAAGGATGAGATGAGTTAAGTTTCAGTAATTTTAGGTATTAACTTCTGCCTATTCTACAATATGGAAAGAAAAGCATTGATATAATGATTCAGTCATTTGTTAATTCTTGCAATTGGAGTGGTTTTTGTTATTCTTGGTGGGCCCCAGACCATATCCGGTAGTTTTCACAGCAAGACCAACCACATGATTAGGGGTGGAGGCTTTGAGCCTTGTCCTAGCATCCTGAGTTCCAGGGAGAGGACGGCGACTGGAGATTTAGTTCAGCTACATGGGCATTGATTCAGTCACATGCTTACGTAACGAAACCCTATAAAATCAATGGAGACTGAAGCTTGGAGAGCTTCCATGATGATAATATGCATTGATATGCCAGCAGGGTGATGTGCTCTGACTCCAAGTGGAGAGGACCTCACCATATGTGTCACTTATTTGCATACTTTTCCCCATATTATATCTAATTGTAAGTATAGCACTTTCCTGAGTCTTTCTAGCAAATTATTGAACCTGAGGGGGTGGGAGGAACCCCTCAATTTGTAGCCACTTGGTTAAAAGTGAGGATGGCCTGGGAACCTCTGAACTTCAGACAACAGAAGTGAGGGTAGAAATGGACCAACCCTCTACAAGAGTGGAGAAATGTGCCCTTAACTTGTAGAGGATGTCCTAATTCTAGATAAAGTCTGAATTGTATTGCTGTCGTTGGAAGTTAATGAAGCAGTGATTTTTTGTAGGTGTTTCTTCCTCCTTCCTTTTACTTTTTCTTTTTTTCTTTTTTTCTTTTTTTTTTTGGTTGGAGGCATTATAAATAATACCAATGATTTTTCTCCTTATAAATATCTGGATGTAGAATTATTGGGCTAAAGGAAATTAACATTTATAAGAGTTCTCTTTACAAAGGTGATTTCAATATACAGTTCCACTTACCATTGATCCCCTTTTATCACACCTTGGCCAACATGGGGTGTGATGGTTAAAAAACAAACAGAAAAAACCTTTGCTACTTTGTAATTTGTTAGCTTGCAAATGGAACATTGGTTTGATTTTCATTTTTCCAGTTAATTTAAGGGAAACACAGCATGTGTAACCAGCCCTGGATCACACCAGACTGTTCAGGCTCTTACAGTCTTAGAGATGAGTGACATTTCAGCTCTGACATTTGTAGATCTGGCTGATTCTGGCCCTTTATGATATCTGGCAATTCCTCCAAACCAACCCAAAGAAAGATGGGGTAGCAGTTAGAGGGAAATTTTAGATAAAATGGCTTCTAGGAAAGTCTGAAACTTAGCTTTGGTGGTCTGCTTCAGGGACCACTTTGATATCCTTTCCCCTCATCATCAACCCCTACCTCATCTTTCCATTCTTGGCCTTAGCTAATGACTCCAGACTGGCTGGCTGTAGCCCCCAGGTTGCACTCAGGAAAGGTCTTTCACATTTTTCTTATGCATTGCTACCTTCTCTGACTCCTTATCACCTCTCAGGAATGTCAACCCTCAGCATATTCATAGCAGGTACCTGTCCCAGCTTTCTCCTGGGGCTGTTTCTAAAGGACTCCCAAGAGCTTCCTCACTGTTTAGAACTGGGAATTTTCTTTTTGCCTCTGTCACACACATCTTTCCTGCATGAAAGAGGTGAGACAGGTTGTTAAAAACATCCATAATGACTTGACCTGAAGAAACTGTGGTGTGGAGAGATAGAGCAGCTTTCTTGTCATACAGCTAAATAACAGAGCTGAGAATTTTTTATGTATTTTTTTTTAACCATGGAAATTTGAAACACACAGTGTTAATGAGAATATTATAGTGAATCTCCCTATACCCATCACCCACAAGAGAATTTAAACTCATGTTTGTTTAACTCCAGAGTATTATAGTCTACTGCTAGGAATCCATTTGTATCTAATATTGTACTACCAAAGCACTGAATAAAAAGTTATGCCCATCACATGATTTGTGGAAATTTTCTTTGTTTTTCAAATTGACACTCCCCTCATTCCATGTTAATCCATGGGTCACTGTATAATTAATGAATAAGCAGAGTAAGTAGTGTGATGCCATATTAAAATTAACTTATTTTTATTTAAGGAATACATGTCTGTAATTTAAAAAGTCAAATGGTGCTTCAAGAAAAACAGTTGTTCCCTGACCCAAACTTCTTTACTCCAGGACAGTTCTCATAGGCAACCACAGTCAGTTTTTCTAGCCATGTCTTAAGCTATTTACCTTCATAATTCCAAATAATATACTGCAGCTGCTGTTTCTTGAGTCATCAGTTTATTAGCTACTGCTTTGAGATGTAGCACTTTTATAGCACCACTTCTTCTTCCAATTCCCCCAATATAGTTTGATCATTTTTTTTGTTTTCAATACTTTTATATCATGACTTAATAAAATTATTTACTGCTGAGCCAAGTTGTGTACTATGATTACATTTCCTTTCTTGTACATGTTTTTGTGTTCACCGGAGTTAATAATTGCCGTTTTTTCCCATTTGCTTAGATTGTTTTATTTGAATTTTATTTTTATTTGAATTCATTGATACAACCTTGACACCTTTTCCTATTCCTATACCCCAGAAGCATTTCCATGCTTTTAGTGGTTTCATTTTTCTCCATATTTCTGAATAATATGATTATATGCCTGCTTCTTAGACATTATTTATTGACTTCTTGCTATGGAAAATGAGGATTTAGCTCCCTTTCAACCTTCTACCTTATATCCCTGTCTTCCCTAATCCTCCTCATATAGTCATATTTTTTGGTTAGACCAACCTAACTTTTGTGATTCACAGCTGAGTCATTTAATAGTATACTGTGATTATAATACCTTTCTTATGTACTCCCTAATTATTTTTTGTTTGTTTGTTTGCATAGTTCTTTGTGTACCTATCACCATTTCCTGCAGACTCTCCCATCAAGTTGTAGAACCTCTCGTAATTCTACTTTCCACCTGTCAGGGGTATCAGGTAATACCCTGCATTATTCTCTTTTAGAGCTCCTGATCTTGTCCAGTCTGGGGTTTTTGTTCTCAGGCTGCTGTGAAGCTGTCAGTCTGGCATTTCCCTTCTTCTTCTCTTCTCCTTCATCTTGGGAATTTTCTTCCCTTATTGTTGGAGCCCTTTCATCTTTTAAGATGTCTTTATTTTATTCTCATACTTGATCAACAGTTGGGCTGATAAAGGTTAAAAATCTTTCCCTCAGAATTTTGAAGATATTGTTCTATGATGTCAGGTTTCAAGTGTTGATGTTGAAGTTTCTGAACATTTCTGTAACCGGTGCTTTTTCCTGTCTGCAAGCTTTTAAGTAATCTTTGCTTTAGTAATCTTTGCTTTGCTTGGTGTTGTGAAATTTCACAAGAGTTTTTTTGTTGTGGGTCGTTTTATTCTTTGGGATGAGCTTTTCAGTTGGGAAGCTAAAACTTTCAGTTATGGGGTATTTCTTTGGATTATTTCTTTCTCACTATTTTCTCTCCTGCCCCTACCCTGAAACTCCTTAAATTGGACATGGATCTCCTGGATGAAGCCTCTGATTTTGGGGGTGGAAGCAGGGGGCAGTCTTTCCTCATTTCATTTTTCTTTTGTGTGTTTGTGTTCTCTATTTTCCGGGAGATTTACTTTATCTCTAACCTTTTTACTAAAATTTTAATTTATTTGTGTATCTGTTTATCTATATATAGATAGGTGGACCAAAAAAATAAAATTTTATCTAAGTTTCTGTTTCTTATTCATGAGATGGCCATAGTAATACTAATTTCCTGGGGTTTTTGAAAGGATTACATGAGAAAATAAAGGAAGAACTCATAGCACATAGTAGTTGCTCAACAGATGTCTTCTTCCTCTGTTAGCCAAATGAGAAGGGTCAGAGAAGTAAAGTACCATCTTTCTTCCTTTACGATACAGATAAGTAGGTGTTAGAGGTCTCAGGATCTCATCACATCTCTTGACATCACTCTCCTAACCAAGAGAGAGAAATCAGCTGGGAAAACATGTATTTCCCACTAGTTGTGTGTCTTTCCTTGTGGAGTGAGTGCCACTATTGTAATACTCCTCACCTCTCTCCAATTTCTCATTTATTTCTCACTTTGGCTGATGGAGTGACATTTGTGGGTAATTTTAGAGTATTTTTACTATCATATTTTTAATTTCCAATAACTACTGATTGTTCTCTTCCTTTTTTTAGCATCTGCTTTTTGTTTCATGGCTCCATTATCTTCTAGGTTTTTGTTTTTAATTTTTCCCACTTGCTTTGCCTTTGTTACTTCTGAGCTGTTTTTTCTTTTCCATGTTTTATATTTTGGCCTGTTTTTTTTGTTCTGGAGGCAGTCCTCAAAAGTCTGACAGTCCTTGTCAGTCCACTCATTTATATATGAGGCAATAAAAAGTCAATTAGAAGTTCTCTGTACATGGAGAGGCCTTGACAACTCTGGGCTTTACTTTGGGTTGACTGAAGTCATTTCTTTGACGCCACTCACGTATTAGTTTGTGTAGTTTTGTTTTTTCTATTGGGATTGTTCCGTCTTTCCAGAGAAAAATTCTCCACTGTACTGCCTACGGGGATTATGTCAGGTGACCAGTTATCCTGTAATTGCAAATAATAGCTTTGAAAATTATTGTTCTTTCCCGCATCTCTAACTGCAATGAGGTCTTCTGTAGTATTTCCATGGACCACTTTCCCAAAGAATAGTTTCTGTTCTTCTCATTGTATGATTGAATCACTGTATGGTTGAATGACTGCTAATCCTGTGACTTTGAGCATGTCTTGGATGGTATCGTAGGCTAGCAGTGTTTGCAGTATAGTCCCTTAATGGATCTTGGCTGCTGCACTGTTTTAGCTGTCCCTTTTGGAGCTTTGATTTGTCTTAGTGTCACATTTTCTGCTCACGTTTTTTTTTTTTTTTTTTTAATATTTTTTAATTGTGGTAAAATATATTTAACATAAAAATCAGTTTGACCATTTTAAGTGGATAATTCTTTGCCATTAAGTATTTTGACAATACTGTGCAACTTTAGCCACTATCTGTTTCCAGGCTATTTTCATAATCTCAAACCAAAACTCATACTCATTTAGCAAAAACTCCACATTCCCTCTCTTCCCCCACCCCTGGTAACCACTATTCTGCTTTCTGTATCTATGAATTTGCTTATTCTAAGTATTTCATATGAGAAATCATAAATATTTGTCTGGCTTATTTCACTTAACATAATGTCTTCAAGGTCCGTCCATGTTGTAGCATGGATTAGCACTTCATTTCTTTTTACGGCTCAATATTCAACCATACAGTGATTTAATCATACAATGAGAAGAGCAGAAACTATTCTTTGGGAAAGTGGTCCATGGAAATACTACAGAAGACCTCATTGCAGTAGATCCATTGTATGGATATACCACATTTTGTCTCTCCATCTGTTGGTAGATGCTTGGATTGTTTCCACCTTTTGGCGAATTTGATGAACCTTGATGTACAAATATCTGTCCAAGTCCCTGCTTTGAGTTCTTTTGGCTGTATATCTTGGGAGTGGAATTGTTGTGTTATATGGTAATTCTGTGTTTAACTTTCTGAGGAACCACCAAACTGTTTTACATAGTCACTGCATCATAAAAATTCCCATCAACAATGTACAAGTTTTCCTATTTTTCCGCATCTTCACCAACACTTGTTATTTTCATTTTTTTTTTTAATAATAGCTATCCCAGTGGGTGTGAAGTGGGATTGTCTTTTTGTTGTTGAGTTATAGGAGTTTAATTTTATACATTTGCCTGTTAAGTCACATAAGAGGTGAAAAAAACAGATACAAACCAAAATAATACAGGATTTTATGTATATACTTACCTTTACCTATGTAGTTACTTTTTTCAGTGTTATTTATTTCTTCTTAGGACTTTGTGTTACTATCTAGTGTCCTTTTATTTCGGCCTGAAGGACTCCATTAGCATTTCTTGTAGGGCAGGTCTTTTAGTAATGAATTCTTTCAGCTTTTGTTTATCTGTAAATGTCTTTTATGTAAATGTAATTTATCTGTAAATGTAATTTCTCCTTTATTTTTGAAAGATAAGTTTTTTTCATTGATGCTTTCATTCATTCATTTACTTATTCACATTCTTGAACTCTTACTATGTAAAAAGGGCTCACGAAGTTCTAAGTAAGTACAATCCATGCCCTCAAGGAATTTACAGTCAAGGAGGAGCATAAGAGAAATACCCAAATAACTTAGATACAGAAGATAATGAGGGATATAAGAGTGGAACAGACAATGAATTCTGGGGATTCTCATGATGGAGAGTCAAGGGAGATTCCAAGAGTCAGAGGTGTGCCATACAGGATGGGTCGGGTTTTACCAGGGGGAAGTGAGAGGTCTTTTAGGAAGCCACATATACCAGTAAATGGAGGGGTGAATTACGCAGCTTGATTGGGAAACAGTGATGAACCTGTTTGGCTGCAGCACAGAGTTGTGGTGGGAGAACTTTAGAAAATAAAGCTGGTTAGAGCCAAACTTTGGAGAGCCCTGAATAGTAAGAAGTCCGGGGATTTTGTTCATTTTGTTTTTGAATAAATGGTAATAGGGAGTCACTGGTAGCATTAAAACGTGCTCACATCTCTTTTGCCTTCTCCTCCAGCTAGGCCCTATCTTTCTCTTCACTTGAAAGATAATTTTGCCAGATATAAGAATTCTTGGTTGACACTTTTTTTCCTTTAAGGACTTTAATTAAATATGACATCCCACTGTCTCTGGCCTCCATAGTTTCTAATAAGAAATATACCATTAGTCTTATCTGGGATCCCTTGTTTGTAACAAGTCGCTTCTTGTTGCTTTCAAAATCCTCTCTGGATTTTGACAATTTTGCTTTAAGGTATCTTGGTGTAGATCTCCAAGAGTCTAGCCTGCTTGGAATTCATTGAGCTTCCTGGATGTATATACATATCTTTCATCAGAGTTGGGAAATTTGGGGCCATTATTTCTTCAAATACTTTTACTGCCCCTTTCTCTCTCTTGTCCTTCTGGGACTCCAGTGGTGTGTATATTGGTATGCTTGATGGTTTTTCACAGGTCATACAGGTTGTATTCATTTTTCTTCATTTTTTTTTTTTTTCTGCTTCTCACACTGGATAGTATCAGTTGACTTCATGTTCACTTATCCATTCTTCCTGTTCATATCTGCTGTTGGATCCATTTAATGAGTTTCTCATTTCAATTACTGTACTTTATAGCACCAGAATTCCAGATTCCTTTTTATAATTTCCATCTCTTTATTTTGTTCAGACGTTTTTATAATTTCCTTTAGTTCTTTGTATATGGATTCCTTTAGCTCATTGAACATAATTAAGACAGTTGATTTAAAGTCTTGACTAATAGTTCCAGTGTATGAGTTTACTTTGGTTTGCTTCTGTACCAACTTGGGAACAACTGATTTCCACTGGGTGAAGTCCTGCTTTTTATTTGCCAGCTCTAGGATCTTTGATCTTAGCACAGATGTTCTTTCTGTGATTTTTGCTGTTCTCTTACTGGGATATCTTTCCTGCTTTGAGAAAACTGAAAGTCAATCCAGATTTTTATCCCTCTAAGATGATTTTCTAGGATACACAGGGAGGAGAGGGTCATGGCAGCTGGAGCATCTGTGTGCTTTATGCTCTTTCTAAGTGCCTCTGTGACTAGAATAATACATGTGATTTTTACCCCCTAGACATTAAGTGATTCCTCAGGCAAGGGAAAAAGGTACACACTAAAAATGAGAAGAAAATGTGATTGAGGGAAAAGGGGGAGGACATACACACACACATACACACACTTGGGAGAGAGTTTTGAGGTTCCTCAGGGAAAGAATTCCTTGGGATAATGAGAAATAGATGCAAACTGATGGATCAAGAAAAGTCATGATACATTGAGGTCTGAAGTTGTAGTGGTTCTACATATTCTTTTTCCCTCCTCAATGTTCTTGGAAGAACAATGTCTGCAGAGAAGTATAGGCTCAGACCCTGCTAGATGGAGAATGGTCACTGCTACAGGGTCTTGTTGGATTGAGGATGTTAAACGACAGTTTTGACACAGTTAGTTCAGTCCAGAGGACACCCCCATCCCCCATCCCTGCCCCTGAATTTCAGGATGGAGTACTTATGAGAGCAGTGTTCTCTTTCAGTGTTATAAAAAAGACAAATAGTGGAATGGCCGTAGAGGGGTTAATGAGACTGATTACTGTGTTAACCAGAGCCCACACATTTTCCACAGCCTTCCTGGTAGAAGGGAGGAAACACAGAAGTGGCAAGCATTTATTTCATGGAAAATCCAAATTCATGTGGTGATTGCAGTGTTAGTCACCATGAGCCTTTGCATTAGGGTAAGGGGAAAGGCTAGTCCCTGGTCAGGATGCAATGCCTTGGCATAGGTCAGAGATCCAAGAAGGAAAAGAATTCTAGTCTTACCCTCTCAGGTCCTGGGAAAATATGAAAGTCTCTAAAATGGGGGACAGAATGCAGATGTGGTCAAAATGGAGGCCCTCAAGCCATCCTGATTCCATATTATAAAGTTTCTATTTATAATTACCTCTATCAAGGGACTCTCTTCCCACCCTTTCCTCCAACTACTGGGTTTAAACCCCTACTCCTACCCAGCAGTTGGTTTACCATCTTTCTAAATATCAGTATCCCTTTGTTCATTTCTTAAACCAGTTTCCTGAGGAAAGGATTTAAACCATTTTCATCCCTATACCCTACAAAGCACCCTGGCAGGTACAAAGTCAGCACTGCATAAATGTATGTTTGGTTGAATGTCACTTATAAGGTAAGGGTTCATTAGCTTACTTTCCCAACATAGAAAGTTTATAGAGGTAATTTGGAGTAGGCTAGTTTTCAGATTTTGACTTCTGGGCTGTTATAAACTCATAGGAATCCCATTTCTTTCCCTCTTTCTTCTCTGTCTTCCTTCAATGCCTGCTTCATTTTTTTTAATTGTTGTAACATATGTACAACAAAACTTCCCATTTTAACCATTTTCAAGTATATGATTCAGTGGGCACTTCATCTTAAAATTGGTTCCCTCTTGGGGCTACAAATTGGCTATCAACAATTCTGTGTTTATGTCCTTCCTAGACTTCGTATGTGTCTGTGTTATGGGGAAGGAAAGGTTAGGTGTATGTTAGGAGACCCCTGAGCTCTGAGTTGACTGAGCCAATTTGGAACCAATCTCAGTGACTAAGGGAGGCCATTTGTGACTGGTGTATTCTTGGACTCCTGAACCAGTCTTGGAGAAAAGGGGGTGAGGGTGACCTGGATTGGCTTAGATCAGACCGGGCTTACCCTGGACCTGGGGTGGGGAGCTTCCCTTGTAGCACATGAACTGCAGGAAGAAAGGATGGATTATTAGGAAGTGGGGATATAGATGTTGTATGAGCAGCCAGCGAAGTTCACTGTTGTTATTTTAATCCAGATTTTCTAGAGAACTCTACTTCATGACTATTCTCTTCTTCATATAGAGTCATTTATGAATTTATTGACTGTGTGTTATGAAAAAGAATTGTCAAGTGATGAAATTCTGAGTATGAGACTTTTCTCTATGAAATTAGTATTTAGGTGGAGATAGAAATTCATATAGGTAAAATGTCAATACAGGAGAAGTGGAATACTACAAAGCAACAACAGTATGACAGATGTCATAATGTTGACTAAATTAATCATCCAAAGAGCATATTCTTTGCATTTCCTAGTAATTGTTTCTTTGCTTTTAATTTGGAAGTCACTGTGCCAGGCACTGTCAGGTTTACAGGGATGATTAGAAACAGGAGCAAAGATGCTAGCCCTTGAGAAGTTTCAAGCCCAGTCCAGAGAATGTTAACAAGCTTGAGGGCAGGGGAGCAATGGCCTCCCTCACAGAAGCAAACCACTGTGGACCGTCACCTGTAGACACAAGTGGTTCCTGGTGAGTCCCCTCCAGAGTGCTGGGAGCCTGGATGATCAGAGGAGATGCTCAGCATCCTCTGTAAAGAGCCCTGCTCTCTGTCCAGTGATGACTGAGCACATTGCTTGTTGTGGGAGCAGCAGGTCTGAGGAGAACAATCAGAGCACCCCAGTGCCCAGGGTGGCAACAGTGGTTATAGGCTTTGGTCAATCACTGCTGGCAGTGCTGCTTATTAGAAGTCCCCACTGTGGCTCAGCCCTGTATATTGGAGGGCTTCTGTTACTGGGACAGCTTCTAGTATTCTGACTCATAGTTAATGCTGTTAGACTTTCTTCCTTCTTGTTGGATCTATCCAGTCACAATTGTGGATATTTCAGAGAATTTAAAAAGCAAAACAATGTCCTGTTATTCAGCACATTTACTGAGGCGTCTGCCTTATTCCAGGCACTATGCTAGGCTCTAGGGACATGGTGGTGATTCAGAACGACACATTTCCTTCTGTCAGAGCCTTTGGTCTAGTAGGAGAGACAGAAATAGATAATTGAGATAATTGCCAAATGTGATGGGGAGATGGGGATAGAAAATGGGAAAAGCTAGGAATTTGCAAGAAGTTTGAGCCATCTTTAAGGTTTTTTGTAAATGATCTCACAGGTTGGAAGATTTTTTTTCTTAATGTTTTCAACAGGTTAAATGCAAATAATTTTTGTTCTATTTGCCTCTTAGGTACAGTCTGCAGCCCCTGATGAACCCAGGAAACCCTCCACCATATTCGGGCCCTGGTCCGACGGCCCCATACCCACCTTACCCACAACCACCAATGGGGCCTGGGTCCTACCCTCCAGGGCCTGCGGGTGAACCCTATCCACCTCCTCAGGGGTACCCTTACCAAGGATACCCACAGTACGGCTGGCAGGGCGGACCTCAGGAGCCTCCTAAAACTACAGGTACTGTGAAGGAGGTGTGTGTGTGTATGTGTATATGTGACTGTGCATATGTGCAGTCTCATGTCACCAAAGAAAATGTTTTCTTTGGTAGAGAAGAAACTCTGTTTGGCTTTTGTGGGTCACAGTTGGCATCCTTAAAGCTCTGTCTACTTTCTTCATGCCTTTTGCCCCTTCTGGGGCTGATGACTTTCTGGCCAACAGGTCTCCTGAGGGCCACCCCTAGAGCACTGGTTGGGGAAAGTACCAGTTGCCAGTTTTGTTTTTCAGGTTTAGCCTGTTGGGTTTATTTTGTCTCTCAGGTTGTTGACCTTCAAGTCATCCTCCTGCCTCTGCTAATAGGGTTGGCTTTCTTTATTAATATGTTTTCATAATTCTATTTAACCTGCTAGTTGAGTTTTAAGTAGTCTTCTGACTCCCTGTTGTGTGCTAGAGCAGTGCTACTCAAAGTTCAGTCTGCAGACAGTCACCAGTTCATGAACTGTTTAACAGACCATGATGATATCAATACAGGAAAAGTAAGAATAAGCATTTAGGAACTTCTAGAGCAATTTGACAATGCTGTGACATCAAAGCATGTAATCTTGCTTTGTACAAAAGTGTCCATCTGTGGAGGATTGGAAATAAAACATTTTGAGAAGCACTGTGCTAGATGTCTTAGTAACTATTTTATAACCCTTTGGTTTGCAGAGAAGCACTCCCTTACAGCACTTTGTTTTGTTTTTTAATTTTTGTTAGAGAAGTTGTGGGTTTACAGAACAATCATGTATAAAATAGTGGATTCCCATACACCTCCCCACCACCAACACTTGAACTGGTGAGGAAAATTTGTTACAATTGATGATAGCACTTTTTTTTGTAATTCTACTGTTTTTTTTTTTTAACAGTAGTTACATTTGTTACAGTTCATGAAAGATTATTAAAGTAGTACTATTAACTATTGTCCATAGTTTATGTAGGGTTAGTTTTTCCCCCATATTCCCAGTCTATTTTTTTTTTTCCATGCATAGCTTTGTCAGTTTAAAAGAGCTAATTCTTACCAAGTGCTTATTTTGTGCCAAGTGATTTCCTAAGAGCTTTATATATTTTAACATTTAATCCTTGCAACAACCCTATGAGGTTATTCCCATTTTGCAGAAAGGTTATTAAGGCACAGGGTGCCCCAGGTCACCCAGCTAGAAATGGTAGATCTTAGATTAGAATCCTGACAGTTTGGCCCAAGAATCTGTATTTATAATTTATTGCTGTACCCTTGTCTCTCTCCCCCTCCACCCCCTTTACCCCCTTTTCTGAGCTGATCCATATTCATCTGAATTTAGGGCCTTAGACCACTTCTAAGAGATTTCCATATGGTTTAATTCCTTATTAATCAAAAGTAATAGCAGAATTGATGGCTTACCTTATTCTAGGATTTGAGTATTCTTTAGAATGGGTAGATACCATTGAAGAAAAATATGTTCTAAGAGGAATTTCACACTCAGTATGGGAAAGATTATACTTTTATAGTCTCAAAACAGAGGCTCTGTTAAGATTGAACAGAGTATTGGAATACCTTTAAAAGGTCTAATTGATCTCAGAGGAAAACTTTCATAATCCAAGGTTCAGTTTTCTTGTCTCAGTTTTTGTGACATATGCTTGGAATAGTGCAGGAAGTATAACTGGTGTAATCAGAATAGTTGAAATTCAGGTCTGTGACATGAGGGGGGATTTCCTAAAAATAAATCTCCACTGCTGGGTTTTCTGTTTCAAAACAGCATAACCCAGTAATAAGTGAAAGGATGCAGAGAGATACAAGACCACAAACTGTATGATTCATTTACATGAAATTTAAGAATATGCAAAGTTAATCTATGGAGATAGAGATCGAAATAGTGGTTCCTTCTAGTTATGGGGGGTGGGGGGTGGCAGGGCATTGGGTGGGATTCATTATTGATTGGGAAGGGCACAAGGGAGCCTCCTGGGAAATATTCTATGTCTTAATCTGGGTATAGACATTCTTCAAGTTGTATACTTATGATTTGTGCATTCTACTGTGTTACATTTGAATAAAGACAAAAAGTCAGCCCAGCATTTGGGTCATCCACTACACTCAGCTAATGCCTGCCTGGTATTTTGTCTTCCAGCCAAATCCTTCATGGTCTTTTTTGTCGATTTCCAGGTTGTCTCATTTATACTGACTCTCCAACTAATACTCAGTGAGTTTGGAACTTTATTGAACTTGTCTGGAATAAGTGCTTCCTAGGCTCAGTAGACTTTGTCCCTCATGCAGAAAATGCCCATGGATTTGGTCCTCTTTCTTGCCTTTGGTGTAATTTAAGTATTGATGTCAGCCTTTGTGAGAAGAAATAATTTCTTAATTCTTAGGATTAAAAGACTTTTTTTTCTTCAATGTTATCAAGTAATCATAATTTCACAAATGCAACTGAAAACTGTTTAACATTCTTTCCTAAGGATATGCCAGGGATTTCTTTCTCTGTTATCAACTTGGGAATTTTTAACCATCAGTTGGTCAAGTTTTTCTCTCACCAGGGATCCAGGTTCTGTGAATGTCACCCTTTGAAGGGTGTAGGCTCACCAAGGGATGAACACTTCGGAGACCCATTTCTTTCATTGTTCTTTGTATTGCTTCTGGAATCCCCATCAGAACCATTCTTGGGGCCTGTGTTCTGCAGACATGTCTCTAAGCTCTCTATAGAAATTGGTCTTAAGCTTTTTCTCCTCTGCTGGATGATTTAGATTTATCTACTACCACAGGTACCATCTCTTGGCTGAAGTTCAAGTGTGTCCATTCTGTTAATGGCTACACTGGCAGAAATTGTTTCTTTTTCAAAGGGATGGTCTTCTTTAACTGTTCTTAACTGGTGTTTGGTAAATAGTAAGGGCTTAATAAAGATGTGATGAATAGGTGGATAGGTGAGTAGATGGCTAATCTAAGGAGAATCCTCTCTGGCCCTCTGTGGTTCAGGGTTCATTTTTCAGAAATTGTAACAAACAAACAAAAAATCCTTTATTTTTTCTCAGGAAACCAGCCTTTTGGAAACCATATGACTGGGAGCATTCTCTTATGGGAAAGAGGCATCCCTGAGAGTGCACCTACAGATTATTTCAGGGATCTTCTGGAGTGGTTGGTTAATAATAACTGTAACAACTAGTGTTTCTTGAGCATAGTGCCTAGCATTAGCCTCATGTAATCTTCATAATGACCCTGCAAGGTGGCTGGCACCAGTCCCATGTTACAGAGGTGAAATCTGAGGTTCAGGGAGGTTGTGTTTGTTATCTATTGTATATATCATATCACCTCAAAACTCAGCTGCTTAAAATAACAATGATGTATTATTTCTCACAATTCTGTGAGTTGGCTGGGAGGTTCTTCTGCTTCATATAATCTCACCTGGGGTCATTCATGTGGCTTATATTCGGCTGCCGGTCTGACTTTGGCTGGAATGTCCAAAATGGCCTCACTCTATGAGTTAGGTTCTTGGTTTGCCTCCGTGTAGCCTCCCTCTACACACTGTCTCTCGTCACTGGATAGCTGAGCCTGAGCTTCTTTACATGGCAGCTGGCTTCCAAGAGGGTAAGAGTGAAAGCTGCCAGGTTTTTAATGGCTAGACCCAGAACTGGCACAATATCACTTCCACATATTCTGTTGTCCAAAGCAAGTCACAAGGCCTGGCCAAATTCAACAAAAGGGGAAATAGACTCCATCTCCCCCAACCCTCTTTTTTTTTTTTCCCCTCCCCTCATAAGGATTTATTTGAGATTTAACATGAAATCATATAAATAAAATTTGTATAAACATAAATCCACACCAAGGCAGAACACAGACAGCAAAGGACAAAGTAAAAACAAAGAAAACTAATTGGCAGCTATATACAGTTGAACAGTTGTATCTTGTACACTAGGAAGTCTTTTACAAAATAATTATCTTAGGTCAACAAAAGACCAGTCTTCAACATTGTCCTGCAAGATGGGTTACTTTGCATTTCCTCCTCTTTTCTCCAAGGTCCTCCTTTAGTATGGCTGGTAATTGTTTTGGTGATTGCCACCCCCTCAGAATGCCTTGTCATATGTGCTCTGTGGTCACTGCACATTCCTATCCATATCCATAGTTCCCATAGTTACCCCCAGTATTATCATATCCGCCATAGCCATTAGGGTTCTAATCACCACCATAGGCACTATTGTAATTTCCGTATCCTTGATCATAATAGTCACTAAATCCTTGGTTCCAGTTTTGGTCCTGACCTCGTCCTCGACCCCTAGTACCACCTCATCCAGCAGCTGCAGCTCCTCTTCTACCTTTCTATTGTTGCTGCCTATATACCTCTTTGGGTTCTGCAACTTTGATTTCGTACTTCCCAGAACAAATTTGATGATAGCTGCTTTCTAATAATTTCTTTACTGGCTCTTCATCTGTATATGTGATAAAACGAAATCCTCTTCTTTCATTTCTGTTCGTATCTTTGGAAAGTTCGATATTTTTGATCTGTCCAAGTGCTCTAAAATATTCTTTTATTTGCTCTTCAGAAGTATCTGGGCTCAAACCACCCACAAAACCTTTTTGGGGGGGAGGTTCTTTTCCTTTTAAAGCCTTTGCCCTTTTGGGTCTATCAATTTGCCATCCGATTTGGGTTCTTTCAGTTCCAAAACCTTATCAACACTAGCGGCATCTTTGAAAAGCACAAATTCAACTCCTCTTGATCTTCCAGTGACTGGATCTGTTTTAATTGTGCAGCCTACAGCCTCTCCAAATTGAGAGAAATAGATCTTTCTTGCTTGTACCCCAGCTCAAGCCTCCAATAAACATTTTACCGTCTTCCTGCTGATTCTTGCTTTGTGTTAGTCCTGGATCCCTGTGCGAATTCCTCTATGTTGCTGTACTCATTTATGTCTTGCACGGTGGCAGAGTTGTCAGCAGGGGGTTGCTGCGTGCAGACCAAGCCCCGTTGTATGGAGTTGGATTTAAAATGGTGGCTGAAGAGGCGCCCTCTTTTTTTAAACAGCTTTATTGAAATATAATTCATGTACTATACAATTCACCCATATAAATTGTACAATTCAGCAATTTTTAGTATATTCACAGTTGTACAACCATTTCCGTAATCAACTTTAGAACTTTTATATCACTCCCAAAAGGAGTTCCCACATACCCCGCCCCCCGAAACACGGTTTTCCTTATTATTAACACTTTGCATTACAGTGGTACCTTTGTTACAATTGATGAAGCCAAAATTATTACGATTATAATATTAAATATAGGGTTCATTATGCTGCACAGGTCTATGTTTAAAAAATTTTTTAATTCAGTGGTGTTAATTACATTCAAAATGTTATGCCACTATCACTGCCATCCATTACCAAAACTTTTCCATCACCCCAGCAGAAATTCTGTACTAATTAAGCATTAACTTCTCATTCCCTACCTCCACTATGGCCCCTGGTAACCTGTATTCTAGTTTCTGACTCTATAAATTTGCTTATTCTAATTATTTCTCATAAATGAAATCATATAATATTTGTCCTTTCGTGTCTATTACAAAAATGTTAGCATAATGTCTTCAAGGTTCACCCATGTTATAGCATGTATGAGAACCTCATTCCTTTTCCTGACCAAATATATTCCATTGTATGAATATACCAGATTTGTTTCATCTCTTCATCTACTGATGGACACTTGAGTTGCTTCCCCTTCTTGTCTATTATGACTAATGCTGCTGTGAGCATTTGTGTACAGTAGACCCCATCTCTCCACGGGTGAAACAGCATGTGAATACAGGGTAAGAGGAATTGTTGGTGACCATCTTTGCAGATAATCCACCACAATTTGCCCTTTGCCCTCAACAATTAATGCCCCTCCCATGTGCAAAAATACACCTACCCCTTCCAAGACCATCAGATATCTCATCCAATAACTGTATCACCTGCAAGTCCGGGCGTCATCATCTAAATAATCCATTTGTAGATAAGCCCCCAATGTGCCATGCTGCTCCATACCTTACCTTTGCTCACGCTGCACCCTGCATTCTGCACTCCTCATTCCCACTTCTGCCCCAACCTACCCATCCCTGGAGAGCAAACAAAACTTCACCTCCTCCACAAAGCTTTTCCTTACCACACCTCGGGTGGAATTTACCACCCCCATGTGCTTAAACTGCACTCTGTACAAACTTCTTTTGTAGCACTTCCTTCTAAATGAGATTAGATTCCCACTTTCTGCCCAGTTTATCTCCTTAATGTCTGAAATCAATCAACCTTACTCCTACCGTCTTAGTTAGGCTTTACTGTTTGTATTAGTCAGTATTTTTTAAGGCGTGCAAGCAAAAGAACCTCAGCTTTAAAAATTGAGAACCAAGGATCATCAGATACCTCAGTAAAGCCTCTAACATGAAAAGTGCTGATCAAAACAAACAGCAAAAAGGGACTCTGAAGGAACAGACAATGCAGGGAGCAGAAACTCTCCTCCAAAAAGAAAAAAAAACAAACAAACCCTAATAGTCTTAAATACGTGGGAAGACAAATCTTATTGAAAAAGAGCAGGATACTATACAAAAAGGAACTCAGGAAACAAAAGCATTTAGTCAAGAAGAATGTTAAACTGACCTCAGTCCAAAAGACCTGTTTGGGTATCCAGTTCTTGCCAAACCAGAATTGAAGGCTTTTTGTCACAAGTGGAAATGTGATGTATGTTTGGCTATCTTTTGTAACCTAACAAACTATCACCCCAAATCACAGGGTTTGTGATTCTGCAGTTTGGGCAGGGCCTGGCAGGAAATACTCATCTGGACTCCACATGGCTTCTGCTGGGACTGGAACATAGATGGTAACCAGTGTGCTTGGTTGGGTATGTGCACTTTCTACCTCAAATGAGATTTAGAAACTTTCCTCTTGGCTGTGTTTCATGTCCATAGATTGGGTTGGCCTGTACCTGCAATTGGGAGAAAGAAGCCATTTGGTTTGGCAGGTGCTTCAGAGGGAGAAAGATGGGAGGGGTCAGGAGGTACCTATGCCAAAATACTGCCATGTCCTTAAGCGTGTTCCAGCCCAATCCTGGACTTCTCCACTCCTACTGGCTTTGTTTGGCCACCTTCTTATTTCCCTTGAAGTTTTAATCTGTTCTTCACAGCACTTAGCAGAACCATATTCTGTCAACTCTCCCAGTTTCGGTGGAATCTTAGCTTTTTTGGTTCATTACAGCAAGAAATCGCTCCCTCAAATCCAAAAAAAAAAAAGAAAAAAGAATTCCATAGGTCTGGCATTTCAACTGGGATGGCTTGAAACAGCTGGGGGCTAGATGGGTCAGTCCTCTGTCTTCCCCTCCACGAGGCCTCTCAGTGTGGCTAGCGTGGGCATCCTCCCACGTGGCAGTCTCAATGTAGTTGGGCGTCTTCCATGTTAGAGGATAAAAATGAACTAAAAAACTCATTACTTAACTTAGTGGTTTTACAAAAACATTGTAAAAATAGTACAAATGATTCCATATACCTTTCACCTAGATTTCTCCAAATCTTATATATAACCACAATACAGTTATCTGCCTGGCTTTCTTTGTCCCTGGACTCAGCGTCTAAGAATGTCGACTCCATCACATTCTGTTGGTCGGAGTAGCCACAGGTTTATCTAGATTCAAAGGGAAGGGAAAGAAACTTCACTCCTTGTTGGGGGTTGGGAGAGAGAGTGGCAAGGTCACATTGCAAAACAGCACGTGAAATGGGAAATATTGTAGGTGTGTCTTTGGAAACACTACCACAAGTTCCAGTGACAACAAGTAAACTGTTTCAGTGAAGCATTCTAAGTTACAAAACTATTTCTAGGTTTTCATGAATATACCATAGTAAGAGAACTATTTAAATGACAAATTAAAAACCACATCTCTAGTCTTAGATCAGAAAATAAGCAATCTTCTTTTTTTTTTTCCTTTTTGTTTCCACAAAGCGTTTATTACATGCGGGGTGGGGGTGGGGGGTGCTTAGTCTTTCTTGGCAGCTGCTTTCCTCATGGCAGCCAGGGCGTTGCTCAGCTCCCCTCTCTTCCTCTTGGCACAGATGTGTGTCCCCACCTTTTTCTTGATGAACTTGAGGGCCCGCTTATCCTTGGAAACCTTGAGCAGCTCCATGGCGCACTGCTCATACGGAGTGAAGCCGCACACCTCCCGGATCATGTCCCGCACGAACTTGGTGTGCTTGGTGTGCTTGGTGAAGCACCCGCGGCGGCGACTGTGCCTCGGCTTGCTTACGTTCTTGGTTACCTTATGGCCCTTGTTGAGGCCCACGGCCATGGGGTAGCTGCCTTGTTGCAATCTTTCTTTTTAAGGAAGGTTTTTGTGAATTGGTTAGAAGTTCATGAAAGGAGGTTTTTTTTGTTTTGTTTTGTTTTAATTCTATCACCAAAATTAAAATGACTTCCACTCAGATGCCTCTAATCGTCGGAAGTGGAAGTGTCCTTAGAGACTCAGGCTAATCACCCTTCCCAGCTCCTGGCAGACATCCCTCATCAATTATGGCTCCTGCTAGGCCTGAATGTGGCTTCAGAATCCTTCTTGCCAAAGCATTCTAGGCAGCCACTATGAATGAACAGGTTTGAATTGTTAGGTAAGATGTTAGGTAAGATGAAACCCACCTACCATTCCTTGCTAGGCCAGCCCCCTGTATTTAAAGATACTCAGACTGAAGCACAGAGAGGTGTAGTGATTTCCCAGGGCCACTGAGTTTTGATTAGCATATAAGTCTCCGATTCCAAGCTAAGTGCTTTTCCTCATTATGCCTTGCTGCACAGACTCCACACAAGTTCACCAAACACTACCAAAGGAAAACTTCTTTTCAGTCCCTCCTTTCCCTCTCCACCCACCAAAACACACACACACACAAACCTGGCATCAGTTTTCTGGCAGACAGGTAAAGTGGAGTGTGATAAAACTGGATTTAAATCCACCCTGATTAACACCATGACCTGGGCAGGTCACTTAGCCTCCTTGATCTTCGACTGTGCCCTTCTCCCCGTGTGAGATTAGTGAAGGCAGAGGTTTTTTTCTCCTTCATATGTGCTTCCACACCACCTAGCACAGTGCTCAGTAAATATGTGTTGGATGAATGGGAGGTATTACATTTCAAAG
Organism: Choloepus didactylus; assembly: GCF_015220235.1. Taxonomy (NCBI): domain Eukaryota; kingdom Metazoa; phylum Chordata; class Mammalia; order Pilosa; family Megalonychidae; genus Choloepus; species Choloepus didactylus. Next base: position 84,209,128 of record NC_051319.1, read on the forward strand.
GGTGGTTGTGAATTCATGTTAGGTGTCCGGTCCTCTCACCCCTTTCTCTTTAAACACTTCCCTTACTATTATTGGGGTATTGGGGTTTTGCACATGTTCTGGGTTAGGAGTGTGATACTAGCAATGTATTGATTTAAAATAAAATAAATTCTACTTCACCAGAGTCCTTGAGATGCCCCCACAGAGTTCAAAAGCCCAAATGGCTTTTTGTTTTTTACAAAAAAAAAAAAAAAAAAAAGGCTTTTGAACAGGGTTTCTAAGTCTATAAATTTGAAGAAGCAAAAGGAGAGTACATGTTCCAGGAGCACCCTCCTGGGCCCTTCAGGTCTTGGCCAACGAGCAAGAAGTTATGAGGCCTGTATTTTATTTATGGGAGGGTGATAGAATGGCTTATTTCTCCTCCTGCACACTGTTCTTGGTATCTGACACTGTTCTCATCAGCCAGAGTGATAGAAGAGGAAGGATATTTAACAGTCTGGCTTCTTTGGCTAATTGGCTTGAGGTATGGAATTATAGAATGGCTTGAGTCTTTTATAAAAAAGCCTTTTTCATCAGAAACTAAGATCAGGCATTTTTATTGCTCTGGGAAGGCTTTCCAGCATAGATGAAATCCAGCTCAGTGCCTTCTTTCTTTGCCAAGTATCAGATGACAAAACATCCCAGCAGGGACATGGCATAGTTTTGATGCCCAAAGCTGCAATGGCTTAGGAATCTACGTAGAGTTTCTTCAGTTCTGTGGGCTTCTGTTTCCTTATCTGTAAAATGGGGATTACAAGACTGTGGTAAAGAATGAATAAGGTAATACACCTTGTACAGTTTATAGGATCTTGATGGGCAATGAGGAAAAGGAAAGCCCACCCAAGTTTTCTGCATCTTTGCTTGTGGATGGATGGGGGTGAGGCAGCTCTCAGGGAAAAGCTCCATGATAAGGCTCCATAATAACAGAAACCTCATCTAATTTGATCACTACATTCCCCATTCTTCCACATTTTTTCTCCCCAGCAAACATATTTCTTGTTCTTTGGCTACTTTTCTAACTCCCTCTGGAATCTAAGCTTCTTGAAGGCAGGGACTTTTGTATGTTATGTTCACTGCTCTACTCCTAATATTTGCTGAATGGTTGAGTGTCCCCTCCCCCAATATCCTCTGGCTGCATGGGATAGCTTGAGACATTTCTTCTTCAGGACTTACCTTGGGTTCCTTTACTTCCTCAGCTCATTTGCTCAGAACTCTGGGATTAACCCTGTGGAGCTGCAACTTACTGAGTTACTGCCATATGTCAGGCCTGGTACTGAGCCCTGTATATCCTTTATCATTTAATTAGCATGATAACCCTATGAGATGGGTCCTATTAAAGAAGAATCTAAGGCTTAGTGAGCATAATAACTCGCCCAAGGTCAGAGACAGAATATGGCAGAGCAAGGATTCTGATGCCACCTGACTCGAGAGCCTGTTCTCTATGGCAATAATTGCCTCAGTGGTTCTACCTCCAGGATAGGTCACCAGCTCCTGTGGGCTCTGCACTGTTGCCACCTTCCTATTTTAAATCTGGCTGAGACAGGAACTTTGAACACTCTTGGTGTACATTGTGGTTCTTTCCTTCTTGGCCTTCTAGTTTATCCCGGTCTTTGTCATCTTGATGGTAAGAACCAACAGTCTTGCAAAATGCTCCTTGATATCTTATACTCAGTTTATCTTTGTTCAATCCTTTCAACCTTCCTGTCACTCTCTTAGCATATATCCTGGAACATTCATTTGAATATTCTAATGTCCAAGTAGTGTTTTCATGGAATCCCTTGGAAAAGTTGCCCTTAGGTTTTGTGTGGTTCTGGACCAGCATCTTTAAAACTTTAGCTGGGCCTGACAGAGGCTTGGGAGGCTCCTGGTTTCTGACTTGGTGAGTGGGTCTGAGCATGTATACTTTAGAGTGGCCATGATATGAGAAGGGAAGAGATAGCGTTCTGGTGGTCACAAGTAAGGAGGTCTCCAGAGGGAGAAGGAAGAAGACAATCAAGGAAGGGGTAAGTATGGGGGCATTAGGGATCCCAGACCTAACACAGTAGCTGGCAGTTAGTAGGGATTCCATAAGATCTTTCAAGAGAATGAATCCCCAGGACTTGTGCAGGTGAAAGCACAGAGCCCAGTGACAAATTGGAGAGTTAGTTGTTGTCTAATCCAGCCTGAACTTGGAGAAGAAGGGCTGTCTGAGGGGTCCTCGTGGGATTTGTGGGTCCTTGTGGGATTTGTGGCTCTTAACGGGCTTTGACATCAGCCATTTCTCTCAGCCATCTTGAGGCCTCGTCTTTCTAGAGAGGGCACAGTCCCACTTAGAACTTGCTGAATCTTGGTTTGGAAGGGAAACCTATCCTTCTTCTTGCAGTGTTCTTTTAGTTTGGAGGCTTTGCCACTACCCTGGAGTTCTGTGTGGTAGGCCAGAGGTTTTGACTTACCTGAGAGTACAATGATCCAGGTGGGAGCAGCTGCCTCACCTAACCCTTGGACACACCGGAGTAAGAACTCTACAGCTTAAAGGTCAAAACATTTCTTCTGCACCTTCTTGATGGTTTCCATCATTCTTAGAATAAAGTCCAGCATTCCAGAAAGCCTTAGGTTCTTCATGGTTTGGTCCTCTACCCAGCTCTGTTCTAACTCCTGAGACTTTATCAGGCTCTCCTTGCACATGGCTTTTGCATTGCTGTTTCCTCTCTACAGCCTGGAAAATTCTTCACTCCTCTCTTGGCTCAGGTAACTCCTGTTAATCCTTCCCATCTCACCCATGCATCACTTCCCTGCCACTGAGTGTGCCTCCTCCCCTCCCTTCCTCCTGTGGACTGGGTCAGGTTTCTGTCCTTCATAGTACTCTCTTGGTTTGTAATTTTACAGTCATGACTCTGGTTATAGAATTAAGGGACTTAGGTCTTCCCTTACTCTCTTAAAGCTCTGTGATAGCAGAAACTTCGTGTAGTTTGATCACTAGATTCTACAGTAACTTGTTGAGTGATTAAAGATGAAGAATTCAGAGATTTGCAGGAGAGAGGACAGGGTAAAACTCTGGAATAAGCTTTTTCAAGTTGTTAAACTCTGAGTTTGACTTTGCAGAAAGGACTGTTTGTATTACTTTTCTTCCCTCAACTTATTCATATTTTGTCTAGGGTCTGAGACAATATTCATTGTGTAGCAGGAGGTTGGAATACTATAATATTGGCAGCCGCAGATATGTGAATAATCAGGATTGAGATAGATATATATATATATAGCTTTTGGGCATTCTTGCCTCTACTCCATGCCAGTCTTCACTCCTTCTCTGGTCCTCAAATTCTCATAGAAATAAAAAAAAAAAAAAATCCACTCATAATCCAGATACCTCCATCACCTCAGATCTTTTTTTGTGTTATTTCCTAGGCTATTCTTCATTACATGTACGTGTCCTTTACCTGGTTTCCATTGTAGAGGAGAGACCATCGTGAATTCTCTTTTTTCTCCCACTTTGTCATCTGTGACTTTCCTTTAGAGCAGGGTTTCTTAACCTCAGCATGACTGACATTTTGGGCCTAATAATTCTTTGTTTGTTTGCTGTCCTGTGCATTGTAGGATATTTATCATCATCCTTGGCCTCAGCCCACTAGATGCCGGTAGTATCTCCTCAGTTATGACAACCAAAAATGTCTCCAGACATTGCCAAATGTTCCCTGGGGGCCAGAGTTGCTCTCTCAGAACCACTGCTCTAGAGTCTTCATATTAAATATTTAAGTTGGCCATTGCTTTTGAGCCCAGGGGTGGAAAAGTCCTTCCTAATCAGCTTCTTCAGCAGCTGAAAAATACATGACTTTTTCTGGTGGCCTGCTCAAAAGAGAAGGCTCCAAGAATTTGGAACTATGAATAATGCCTTCTTTCCTGACTGGACAGACTTTGCTTCTGAGCCTCTCTGGAGAATTGAGGTGTTTAGTACCAATTCCTAGGTTAAAACCATCAGAACGAGTAGAGTTTGAGACATATGGTCCAAGTCTTTTTTTTTTTTTTTTTTAATGCCGTTTTATTTAGATATAGTCACACACCATACCAGCCATCTGAAGCATACAATCCCTGGCTCGCAGCAACATCACATAGTTGTGCATACAACCCCTTGATCAATTTTAGAACATTTTCATGGCTCCAGAAAAGAGAAAAATAAAAAAGAAAACCCAAATCCTCCCATACGTCTTCTCCCCCCCATTATTGACCCATAGTATTGTTGTAATACATTTGTACTGTTGATGAAAGGGTGTTAAAATATTAACTATAGACCATAGTTTGCAATAGATACATTTTTTCCCATATACCCCTGTATCATTAACTCCTTTGCTCCAAGTCTTTTAATATTTAATATTAATTATTAAATAATAATTAGTAATAAATAATGAATACTGGCTCTTAAGTAATAGAGCCATATTTATTGAATGCTTACTATATGCCAGCACTTTTATATATTAATTCATTTAGTCCTCAGAACACCCTCTGAGGCATGTCTTGTTGTTATCCTTATTATACAGATGAAGAAACTGAAGCATAGAAAGGCTAACCAGCCCATGGTCACTCAGCTAGCAAGTGGTAGAGCTGATTCAAGCCCAGCAATCTCACTCTACAGCCTGTGCTCCCCAATAATTACCATTTACTGAGCACCTACTGAGGTACTGGCGCTGGGCTGAGAGCTTGTAGACATGGCTTCTCCTTCTTACAACAGCCCTTCAGGGAAGGTGGTACTATCCCAGATTTTACAGATGTGGAACCAGAGTCTTAGAGAAGCCATCAGGCCTTGCCTGTGGTCTCCCAGGTCTCTGACCCAGAGCCTGACATGCTTCTACTTTATCATGTGCCTCCCGTGTAAAAATTTTTTATAACCTGTCTTCCTTTTTCCTTTGGAACCACCACTCACTTATTCAACAGATACCAGTTAAATGCCTTCTTTAACTTAGTCCCAGGTGCTAAATAAATGTTCTCATTTCTAGTTGTAAGTTTATCCTAAAACTGAGTGTGAGCTTTGAGTTTTCTCTCTGTCTGGGCAAGTGGATGTGACATCTATAAGAGATGTATTTCCTGGTATACAAAGGAACCCAGATTTTCTTTTAGCTACCATTCTTTAGCTGCTTGCCCAAATCCTTTGTGTACATTAGCTCATGTAATCCACACAGCAGTCCTGGTGGTATTATTATCCCATTTCAGAGAGGAGACCAAGAATCAGAGAGATGAAATAACTTGCCTAAGGTTAAAGAGCAACTAGCTGAGCGTTGAATTGAACCCAGGTTTGTCTGATTGCAGAGTGTGTTCTTGACTACTGGGCTCTTGCATCCATGAGAGGATATCCTTAAAATTCTTCAAAATTAGCAAAAACACTCACTGTTCACAGAGGTAAAGGAGGGCTCTCTTTATAATCCTTGGTCTCTATGGTGGCACCCCATTGTTACTCCCTTCCTTTTCTTTTCTCAAAAGCAGATGAGAATGCCTTTTAGTAAGTGTACTAGGAACTTAGTGCCAACTCTGATTCTCATTCCATATGCTTGAGATCTCAGCCTTAACATGACAGGTTTGCTCTGCTAAGCCAAGTGCTTTGGTGACGGTTTCTAATGACTGCACAAGGTGTCATGGACCTTTGCCAGTCATGTGAAGACAGTCTGGCCATGAGGACACTAGGAAGACTGTAGGCTCCTAAAGATGACCTCAGGTTTTGCTGTCTTCTCAGGGATAGAGGGAATGTTATACAAAACATTCTCTCTGCCTTTTCAAAAGCCTTGGCCACTGGGCCTGCCTAGCACTCAGGGGTAATGGAGTATGAAAAAACAAATGCTCTTTGCAGATCCAATTTGCTCTTACTAGGAGGATGTGCCCAATGCCTGCTGGCTGGGAGCAGGCTGAGTTGACTTGACCTAGCTGGCCTGGGGAAACAGAGGTGTTTTCAAGTCTGACACTGCTCCCAGAGAAGTTTGCTTCATTGTTCTTAGCCCCCTTCACTCAGGCACAGCATGGGTTTTCTGCTCTACTGCTTTTACCCAGTCTTGAAAACATGATATATACATTCCCTTTGCCTCTCCCATAGCTCTTTTAGTTTAGATATAAACAGTGAGGAAATTGGTTTAGTGGGCAAGAAAAAGAGGACTGCTTTGGATGAAAGGCAGTAAGGAAGAGTGGTAGGTGTGGTGGGACAGAGCGGTTCTGTCTCAGAAGGACTGGAGCCCAGACAATGGTGTTGGGATCCCCCATGCCCAGTTCCAGTCTGCAGAGCCAGCCTGCTACTGCAGGAGGTGACATCTTGGGTGTTAGGGATGTTTCTTTAGGTAAGATTTACCCTTCAAAGTAGTAGTGAGGGGTTAGCTACACTGGAGGGGTGCAGGCTCCAGGGTCTGTGCAGGCAGCAGCACAGCTCTAACTGGATCAGCTGCTCCCGTGACACACTGCCCCTGGGTACCTGGCTCCATCTTCCCAGTAGTCAGTGTGGTCAGCCACAGAGGAAACTTGGGGAGGAACCTCTTGAAAACTGACAGCTTTTTCATTCTGTGAAGCCTCCCTTGGGTTTTGTGGAAGCCACTCTCAGGAGAAATGGCTACACTGGTAGAATCTGGTGCTTCTTTTTTTTTTTCAAATCTGTATCCTGCTTATGGATACCATGGCTTCCCAGAGTCAAGATACTCTAAAAATCAGGATGCAGAGTGATTTGAACTGAAATGCTAAAAGTGAAGATGGCAAGGATTGGTGTCTGTGTTAGGTGAGGACTTAACCTGACAGACAATAACAGGAATGCCATGATCAAGTCCAGAATCATCAGAGGACCAAGAGCTGGTGTCTTTTAAATCCTTAGTTCAGCCGTGCCCACACCCCAGAGTCTCTGCTCCTGGCTTACACCTGGTCCTCACAGAGAAACATTTTCTTTGTTCTATTTTTTTTTCTTTAATGACTTTAATTACAGAAATATCTCTTCCTTATTAAAAGTAAATACCCATAATTTTACTACCCAGACATAGCAGTTATTAACATTTTGGTATAAATCTTTTGGTCTATGTTTAATTTTTAAAAATGTAGCACTTTTTTAAATTCAGCTAGTATGTTAGTCTGTCCAGGGAATGTATTTGCAGTAATATAATGCTACATGAAAGTTTTGCTGGGTGTTGTTTTGTTTTGTTTTGTTTTTCGTTTTTCATTTTTAATTTAACAAATCCTTACGTCTTCTGCCAAGTCTTAAGGAGCGGTGGTCAGTTTTCATTGAAGTCTCTTTCTCATATATTAGACTCACACTGCTGACTTCAGGAGTTATTGTTTTCCCCTAGTCTAAATTATTCTTGTTTTTAAAAATCTCAGCACAGTATGAAGCTCTACAGTATGGATTGCTTTTCCTTGTATTCCTTTATTTAGTTTACGGAATAACAGCAGCAATAATAGTTATAATTTATTGTCTGTTTACTGTGCTAGGCACTGTGCTAACTGTTTTATGAGGATTACCTCATTTAATGTTGATAACAATCCCCTCATTTAATCTTAATAATCCCAAGAGGTTGGTACTGTTATTGTCTCCATTTTTCAGGTGAGAATACTGTCCACAAAGTGGTTAGAAGACTTGCATTTTACTTAAGTGGACTATATCACGTATATTCAGGTTCCCTGACTCCAGGGAACCTGAATCTGAAAGGGCTGGACCTTGGGGACACCAAAGAAGAGGAGCAGTTCCTACACTGTGAGGCTGAGCCTACAGTCGGGCAGGGACCAGGGGCTGGGGCAGACAGACCAGTAAGTGGGTCACAGCTGAGTATTTGAGTATTTGAGTAGCCTGCTCTGGTCTGCTGCTCCAGCCTTGCCATGGCTCCCTGAGAGAGTGGGTCCCTCCTCCAGGAAGTTTTACTTTTCTATTAACTTTTACGGAAAGTCGTATCAGTTTGCGGCCAAGAAGCATGTTGCTGTGTGCTGTCAGGCCTGTAAGCCTCTAGATTTTGAAAGGCCAGTACTGCTCCCCTCCTCTTATCTTCCTGCTGGGCTGTGTGGCCTTTCCCTCATTTGGTCAAAGGCTGCCTTGCAGGCCCAGGCTGGGATCTTGGTTGGAGAAGGTGGCACATGCTCTGGGGATGCTCTGACCCATCCTTGGCCCCTCAGACTTCAGGGGCTTTCTGAAGCTGGGGAAGGCAATGGGGCTGCCCCCCACCCCCAGCACACACACACTTGTTCTGGGGCTTATACTTAGGTGGGGAGGCGGAGAGTTTTCTTCTTGAGGTCTCAGGCACCAGACTCTTTCCCCAGAGACACATCTATTTAAAGACAATGAATTGGGAACAGGCTAGGAAAGATTTTGATGCCTTTCAATTGTATTTTCCTTACAGAGAAAAGTCTCCATTAGGTTTGTTTTTTTAGTAGTGTCTTGGTTCCCTCTGAACTTTTCCATTTACTCTTTTTTTTTTTTGCCTTCTTTTTATTTTTTATTTTTTATTTTTTTGTTTTTTTTTTTTCATTTTTATTGAGATTGTTCAGATACCATACAATTATCCAAAGATCCAAAGTGTACAATCACTTGCCCCTGGGTACCCTCATACAGCTGTGCATCCATCACACTTAATTTTTGTTCAATTTTTAGAAACTTTTCATTACTCCAGACAAGAAATAAAGTGAAAGATGAAAAAGAAAAAAAGAAAAGGAAACTCTAAACCTCCCCTATCCCTAACCAACCCCCCTCAATTGTTGACTCCTAGTATTGATATAGTACGCTTGTTACTGTTTATGAAAAAATGTTGAAATACTACTAACTGTAGTATATAGTTTGTAATAGGTATATAGTTCTTCCCTATATGCCCCTCTATTATTAACTTCTAATTGTATTGTCATACATTTGTTCTGGTTCATGGAAGTGATTTCTAGTATTTGTACAGTTGATCATGGACATTGCCCACCATAAGATTCAGTTTTATACATTTCCATCTTTTGACCTCCAACTTTCCTTCTGGTGACATATATGACTCTGAGCTTCCCCTTTCCACCTCATTCACACACCATTCGGCGCTGTTAGTTATTCTCACATCTTGCTACCAACACCCCTGTTCATTTCCAAACATTTAAGTTCATCCTAATTGAACATTCTGCTCATACTAAGCAAGAGCATCTACATTTCTTCCACAAGGCAGGAGGGAGAGTCAAAGAAGGTAGAGAGGCAAAAGAAAGAGGAAACAAAAAAATGACAGCTAGGAAGCAGCAAAAGGAAAAATAACCTTAAATCAAAGTAGAATAAAGAATCAGACAATACCACCAATGTCAAGTGTCTAACATGCCTCCCCTATCCCCCCTCTTATCTGCATTCACCTTGGTATATCACCTTTGTTACATTAAAGGAAGCATAATACAATGATTCTATTAGTTACAGTCTCTAGTTTATGCTGATTGCATCCCTCCCCCAATGCCTCCCCATTTTTAACACCTTGCAAGGTTGACATTTGCTTGTTCTCCCTCGTAAAAGAACATATTTGTACATTTTATCACAATTGTTGAATACTCTACATTTCACCAAGTTACCCAGTTCCAGTCGTTATCTTTCCTCCTTTCTTGTGGTGTCTCACATGCTCCCCATCTTCCTCTCTCAATCGTATTCATAGTTACCTTTGTTCAGTGTACTTACATTGTTGTGCTACCATCTCCCAAAATTGTGTTCCAAACCACACACTCCTGTCTTCTATCACCCTGTAGTGCTCCCTTTAGTATTTCCTGTAGGGCAGGTGTCTTGTTCACATAGTCTCTCATTGTCTGTTTGTCAGAGAATATTTTGAGCTCTCCCTCATATTTGAAGGACAGCTTTGCTGCATACAGGATTCTTGGTTGGTGGTTTTTCTCTTTCAGTATCTTAAATATATCACACCACTTCCTTCTTGCCTCCATGGTTTCTGCTGAGAGATCCGCACATAGTCTTATTAAGCTTCCTTTGTATGTAATGGATCGCTTTTCTCTTGCTGCTTTCAGGATTCTCTCTTTGTCTTTGACATTTGATAATCTGATTATTAAGTGTCTTGGCGTAGGCCTATTCATATCTCTTCTGTTTGGAGTACGCTGCGCTTCTTGGATCTGTAATTTTATGTCTTTCATAAGAGATGGGAAATTTTCATAAATTATTTCCTCTATTATTGCTTCTGCCCCCTTTCCCTTCTCTTCTCCTTCTGGGACACCAATAATACGTACATTATTGTACTTTGTTTCATCCTTGAGTTCCCGGAGACGTTGCTCATATTTTTTCATTCTTTTCTCCATCTGCTCCTTTGCGTGTAGGCTTTCAGGTGTTTTGTTCTCCAGTTCCTGAGTGTTTTCTTCTGCCTTTTGAGATCTGCTGTTGTATGTTTCCATTGTGTCTTTCATCTCTTGTGTTGTGCCTTTCATTTCCATAGATTCTACTAGTAGGTTTTTTGAACTTTTGATTTCTGCCGTATACATGTCCAGTGCTTCCTTTACAGCCTCTATCTCTTTTGCAATATCTTCTCTAAACTTTTTGAATTGATTTAGCATTAGTTGTTTAAATTCCTGTATCTCTGTTGAAGTGTACGTTTGTTCCTTTGACTGGGCCATAACTTTGTTTTTCTTAGTGTAGGCTGTAATTTTCTGTTGTCTAGGCATGGTTTCCTTGGTTATCCAAATCAGGTTTTCCCAGACCAGAACAGGCTCAGGTCCCAGAGGGAAGAAATATTCAGTATCTGGTTTCCCTGCGGGTGCGTCTTAGAAAATTGCTCCACCCTTTGATGCCTCGGGTCACTGTGCTTTTCTGCCCAGCAGGTGACGCCTGTCAGCCTATAATCCTTGACTGGTGTGAGGAGGTATGGCCATGTTCCCCCAGGCTCTGGGGTCTGGTTCTGAATGGAAAGGGCCCCACCCCTTTCCTCCTAGAGAAGAAAGACCCCTCAGGTGGAGGTCATTAGCATTTCAATGGTCTCGCTCTGCTTGTGGTGTCTCCACCCTTCCCAGAGTCACAGCCCTGGAAACTGAAAATGACTGGGGCTTTCTCCACTGAGCCAAAAAAGAAACAGATAGTTCCCTTCAGACGGAGTCCAAGGCAACCCTCCGGCTCTCCCAGGTCAGTCATCACCCAAAGCCTCTGTCTGTTTTTTGGGGCTGCGTACCTGTAGTGAGCAGTTCACACTCGCTACTTAAAACCCCAGTTGGAGCTCAGCTGAGCTATATTCACTTGCTGGGAGAGAGCTTCTCTCTGGCACCACGAGGCTTTGCAGCTCGGGCTATGGGGGAGGGGGTCTGCCGACCTGGTTCCGCAGGTTTTACTTACAGATTTTATGCTGTGTTCTCGGGCATTCCTCCCAATTCAGGTTGGTGTATGATGAATGGACGGTCTCGTTTGTCCCCCCGCAGTTATTCTGGGTTATTTACTAGTTGTTTCTGGTTTTTTGTAGTTGTTCCAGGGGGACTACTTAGCTTCCACTCCTCTCTATGCCGCCATCTTGTCCCGAGTCCTCCTCCATTTACTCTTGAAATGAGTCCATCTGGTGGCCTGGGAGACCTTATCAGTTTGGAGGATTTGAGAGAGTGCAAGATGGCATTTGAGTTGTTCTTAATGAGTAAAAATGGATTTTTGCTTTTGGAGGTATGCATGCCCAAGGTATTCTCTCCTCCCTTTGGGCAGCCTGTGGGTAACCATGAGCTCCTCAGGGCTGTGGGTGAGAGCCTGGATCCTTCGGATGCCCTGGGACTGCAGGAAAGACTCCAGAGAGGCCCCTCCGGAGAAGGTGTACTCTGTGGCTACAGGGCCCTCCCTCCACTGGCCTAACAGGGGGGTGAGACCCTGGGCTGCCTTTGCTTGTCTGGCCCTCTCTCCAATATCTCCTCCTAGTCAGATTGATCCCTTAGAGTATAAGATGATAGCTTTGTGATCAGGGCCTGCCCTTACCCCCTTTCTGGAAAGTGCAGAATATGTTGAGATCCCTTTGGAAGGGTTTGAATTGACGAAATGGGAATGACTGCCTTCCTTAAGAACTTGAGGCTGATGGGGTCTTCATGTTTTTTCTTGTTAATGCTTTACATTTTACACTTCAAACAGTAGCCAGCTAAGCCCATATTTGCAGGCTGGAAGCAACTTTTCCAACTGAGATAAGGGGTGCAAAGCATTTGCTTATCCGTTCATTTGTTCGTTCATTCATTCATTCATTCATTGTCCCCTGTGTGCCTGGTCTGCTGAGTGCCCCATGCTAGGCTGTAGGGAATAAGTGGTAGGAGACACATTAGAGTCCTTGGCATTTTTGTCCTAGTAGAATCAGGAGGTGAGGGTCACCCAGGGGTCTTCTTAGTGGCCAAAAGGAATTTCTGAACAGGACCCCTGTATAGACAGGGGAGAAGGGAGGTGAGGGTAAGGGGTTTGGTTTGGTAAAAGGATTCTTGATGATAGCCTGCTCTGGCCTGCTATGGTGGGGTAGGTAATAAGGATGGCTGTTTGGTTGTGCACACCATCAGGAGGCAGTGCCCCCAGCCTTCCTGAATTATCACCCAGCCTGTCATCCACAAGGAGTTGGGCTCGGGCAATACCTCAGGGAAATAGATGCCTCTTTTACCCCATTTCCATGTCTCTTATTCTTCTGAAACCTCTCATTATTGTGTAAAATGAAACTAACTGTAGGATCTTGTACCAGCTTTATGTAATGCCCATGTTGCTTCCAGGTGTCTCAGCAATTGGGGAACCCTGTCTTTTGTCCTTTGTGGGAAAATAGCCTGAGCTGGGAGTGCGTCCTTGACGTGCTCAGGGGTGCGGAACATCAAGTCTTGCCTGGACAGAACACTGTCCAGGGCAGCACCTGCATTGTTGCTACAAGAAGCGTAGCCTGTCCCTGACTTTCCTATCTTACTAACTTCTTTATCCTGCCTTCTCCGGCCTGTTACTAACTCCCCTAATTCTTGTGATAAAATGAAGCTAATAAATATGATGTGAAGCAAGCAGAGGTACTCTTTGCCTACAAGGCTCTGAGTCCCCTGCTCCCAGAACTTTGTATTTTGTGTCTGTGTTTCATTCCTGCGCCGCCCTGTCAGCAATAGTCCTTTAGGTCTCTGCCTTAAGAGCAATAATAAGGGCTGACATGCAGTGTACTAGGCACTGGCCTATGTGGATTAGCTCATTAAGTCCCTGAAGAACCCAAGGAGGAGGGAATAGCTGCTATTATTATCTGCACTGTACAGATGAGGAACCTGAAGCTGGAAGAGGTTGTCCCACCCTCAAGATGCACCGAGGCTGGACCCCAGGGTGTCCAACTCTAGAGCTGGCTCTCCTCAGTTCGACACTGAGTTTCTGGGTGTGCCCTTAGACCCAGGAGATTGGGTCTGCTTGTGCTGCAGTTTGGGGAATAGCTGTAAGCCAGTGCTGACAGAAGTGCTGCAAACAGACTGTCTGAGAGTATGCCTTAGGTTGAGTGTGCTAGATGCTGGGCTTTCAGAGTTCAGTAAGATTCATTCTATTGTTACCATCTGCTGGTTCTCCAAACTGGTGGTGCTGTAAATAAACCCACCACCTTGGGCAGCTGAACCCTGCTCTGTGGATGGGGAGAATGAGGAGATGCCTTCTGGACCTCCTGGCATATTGGAGGCTCCCCACACATCTCCTCCACTTCCAAGGCTAAGCTTGCTTAGTTTTTTGCCTTAGCTTTTTCATGGCAAAGATTAGCCTATCTCTTTCTTGCAGGCAGGCAGAGCCTGGTGTTTCAGTGGAAAGGTGGTTGGTTATGATGTTGGAAACCTTTTTGACCTGGCTTCAGTGACAAGCTGCCCAGAACTGGTGGAGTTAACCATGGAAGGAAGTTGTTTCTCTAAACCCTAGTCCTGTTTCCCAAGTTGGCAGAGTTCTAACCACAGTTCTACAGGCCAGGCCACCCCCTCTGTCTCCCTTACTCCACTCAGGAAGTCTCTTACCTCACATTTGCGAAATTGCGCATCCCACTGGGTAAGATGTGGTTTTCAGGACCCTTTGTCATTGCTTTTTGGGTGGATGTTGGCTTGTAGCAGTGTTATGAAACAGCAGGAATTGCCATGGATAACTTGGTGGAGCCCAGGCACTCCACACAGTCCTTTCCAGATCTACAGGGATAACCTCTGAAATGTTGGGCAGTATCTGCAGGGAATAGGGGGTAGGAATGAGGTCTGCTTAGGGTCCCGGTCTCACCAGGTTCACTGGGAGCAGTCATTGCTGACCTCAAAACCCACCATATGCCAGGGCTCTGAACCAAGGTGCACTCAAGTGAAAACACAACTATTTTTATGGTCACAGAATTCCTCCTGGCAATGGAGGAAGAAAACAACTTGGGATGTTTTGCATAAATATATCTGCTGGAGCTGTTAATCAGTAACACAGAAATCTGGTACATGTAGAAGCCAGTTGTGGGCTGTATACCTAAGATAAAAACATGCTGTGTGTTCAGTAAAAATGATATGGCAGTATTTGCCTTCTTAGAAAACATGGCAAGTATTGTTTGAATGAGACTCCTGGAGCAGGCACTTAATGTGAGTCAGACTAACACCACTGATAACAGAGCCACCTGTGCCTGTCGGTGCCTGGACACAAATGGGTAAAACCCAACAGCTACCTCTTTGGTGATCGCTCCCATTTGGGCAAGTTCCACAGAGCCAGTTCCATTCAAGGTGACCTCTCCATTTTTTTTTCTGTAACCCAGTGGTTGAAAACCAGGAAAATAATTATTTTCCTGATTTCTATCTAGCTTTCTAAAACCATGGCAGTAGTTGTCTTATATTCAGAAACAACAAATTCCCAATGTCAGTGCCCCCTGACATTCTTTTCCATTCTCTACCTTTTCTCTCCTTGCTTTGGTTCTGTGATTCCCTGATTTCAAGCGTATTTCCTGCTGCTCAGCAGGGTATGGAGTAACATTAATCACCATCGCCACCATCCCATTCTTGGGGCGAGGGGGATCAGGCTGCAATGACCCAGCAGTCAGGGCTCCAAGGGCTGGCTGTGGCAGACAAGGCCAGTCCAGGATGACACCCATTTTTGATGAGCCACTCACTAAATATTGTTTCCTTAATTCTCTTGTAGCAGCATAAGGGATGAGGAATGAGGACAGGGCAGTAATAAGATTGACATTCTTCCCACTATAACCCATCAAAAGGATCTGTCCTGATTCTGAATTACAATTATATTTATGTTGGTCCCACCCAGTTTGGCATGTTACCATGTGCTGCCTTAGTTCTTTGTTGCTTCTTTGTCAGTGGTGTATGCTCCAGGGATGGGGTCTTTTATTTCTGGACCCCCCTGCAGTGTTGGCTGTGTCAAGAAGACGAGAAGTGAGCATGTGAGGTGAGAGACTGAGCAGAGTGTTGGCAGTAGCAGCGTCCTTCTGCTTCTTCAGCACGTTTTCTGGATATGAGATACAGTTGGAGCAGTCTGGAGGAGACTTCAGGCGTGAGGGCAGGTGGACACACAGGCAGGCAGAGCGGGCTTTTTTTGGTTACCACGATGTGCCTCCAGCTGGGTGGAGTCCAGGCTGACCCCAGGGGACTGCAGGATTGATTCACACTACCGATCTGAAGAGAACTGGAGCTGCTGCTGGAACAGAATGTCCCTGAGCCACCAGCAGACAGAGTTTTACCTGCTGAGATGCGAAGCTCTAGTGTCTTTCCTCCCTGGAGTGTCGAGGTGCCAGGAATCCTCATGAATAAGCAGAGGATTGAAGAATGTGAGGTTTTAAAGCAGAAAGCAGTAAGAAGTTTCAGAGGATCAATTTCTCATGAATCACCCTTCTCCACTGAGGGTTTGACTTACAGACCAAAAGTCAGCCTTACTCACCATTTAATTTTAGACTCCAACATAACCACCACTGGTCACGCGTAACACTGGACTTCATTTTGATATTTGATAGATTTTCACAACATGTTATAATTCCAGTTTTACATATCATCTTTTGGTGACTGTACTTCAGTTGGCCACTTCCCTTGTGATTGTGGGGGCTCCCTCATCACCCGGGGGTGGGGATTGGCACAAGGCACTCCTCTCCACAGCTGGCTTGTTCTAGGGCTGCAGGGTCTTGCTGACTCTGACTCTCCTCTTTCCTCACCTGAGTTGAGCTTGTTTTTGGCCTTTTCCCCACACCTCGCTCTGTCTGAAACCCTGAGCCTCCTGAGACTGAAGCCATCAAGGCCACTTGTCTTCCACTCACGGCAGTTTGTGCAGGTGTGGCATTATTCCCCCATGTCTTTTGGCTCTTGTAATCTGTTTTTGTTTCATTCAATTCTTGTACAACATTTAGAACTACTAGGATCGTGTGTAGTTTTTTTCCCTAGGAAAGTAAAATATATCATTTCTGAAAAGGCTTGGCATTTGGAGTTGCCAAGACTGTTTTTCTCTGGACCAGCTAAGAACCAGTCCTAGGGTCCTCTGTGATTGGTGAGGCTGACACCTCTGGGTGATAATGGGCTTTTGATGAGTCAGGCTGTCCTATTCTGGGTCTCCCTACCTCTAGCCAAGGCTCTCTTGAACCTGTGTCCCTCTGTATTTGCCAGACCAGTTAGGAAGTGGAGAGAGAGGGCTGGTTGTGAGACTTGTCTTGATGGGTATGTGATGATTCCCTGCATTAATTTCGTATTCAAAATTCCCCAAACTCATACTTCTTCTGCACTTAGGACACTATGAACAATCACCAGTGTCCCAGGAGACTCAGAGAGCCATGACATGGTGAGGACCTAGACCACAGGCCACTCAGCCCTTGTAAATGGGGCAGGGACCCTGCCACTGTCTGCAGTGGCCACCAGTTCCTGGCTGGGATGCCCCGGCCAGAGGCTTGTGTGTGCTGACTGATGCTGTGCATGCTCTTAGTTCCCGTCCACCTCATGCCGTACCCCCTATGTCTCAGGCCTCGTGAGGGCTGCACATGGAGAAGGCCTATTCCCTACGCTTGACAAACTTAGTCTATTCAGGGTGTATAGAAACACTGAAAATAAACCAGCCATTTCTGGGACAGTCCTATCTTTGTTCTATTCTGATGACACAACACTAAAAATAAAAACGTCACTCATATGCAAAATGAAAGTCCCCTGGTCTGTCTGTTCTCCCAGGCATGTTGGGTTCTGCTACCTACCTTTTTAATCCAAATAAACGCTTAGGTTGGGCCTGTCTCCACCTCACTCCTATATTCTTTGTCTTAAGGACTGCTTGACATTTCTAAGGCTGTTTTTGAATGATTGCGATTATAGTGTGGTAGCAGGAATTCAGAGTCCAGACGATCCTTGGTGAGCTAGAATAGGTCAGGAAGGCACCCTAAGAGCCCCCAGATGGTGGGGAGGATTCAGCTTGGCAGTGCAGAGGAGGAGGATGCAGACATTCTCTGCTGCTTTTCTACTCTGCTTTTCTCAGGACTGACTGCTGCCTTCCACTGCTGTCCTGGCTCTGTGGCTCTGTGGCAGGGAGGTGGAAGGGCCAAGTGATATTTCATTGCCAACATATTTTCATCTCTTTGGGCCGTTGCTGAAGACACCATTATCAACCTTGCTGTTTGCAGGTGAAGGCACTGTGGTTCCAGGAGGTGAAGGGACTGCCCATGTCAGGGGCAAAGCTGGACCAGACCCTGAGCCAGGAAGGAGGGAAGGAGCACCAGAAGGGTCTGAGATGGAGAAGAGTTGAGAGATGGAACCAGTACATGCTTAGTACTCTGCTGCTGTTTTAGTCCCTTGTTGGTTGCCTTATTTGGGTTTGTTTTGGATGCTGGAGGATGAAGGGAGGAGTCTGCCAGACAGCAGATCAGATGCTCCTGAGGGAATCAGATCTATGTAGGATGTGGAAGGAGGGCCTCTCTCACAGTAACCCAACCTCAAGCTGGGTTTCTGGCCTCAACCCTGGGAGGAGCCTGCTAATGAATCAGGCAGCTATTTCTGGAGCCATCAGGGAGGGAAAGGGGTACCCTTCTGTCCAGGGGCAGGTTGAAAAGAAGGAGGTTGTTTTAGAGGTATGCCACCAGATCGGTTCCTGGAGGGGGTCAGGTGTGTCTGCCCAAAGTTGCCCATCCAGGATGGGGGACAGGCTGAGGACTTGGCAGGCCATCCGGGCAGGTACAAGTGAAATCCACTGTGGGGTTTCCCTGCTGGAGTGCATGGAGTGGACTGTTACTAGGCATGGGCCTGAGGGTCAGCACACAGATCTGTCTGTGGCCTGTGAGCGGCAGCCCCCGTTCTGCTGCCGTTTGTTCCCATGCTGGGCAGGTCCCTCTTCTGATCCAGGCTCAGTATGTGAGCTTTCTCCCCACCTCCCTGCCCCTCCTTGCCATTCCTAGAAGCTATGCTGCCCTGATCCCTGCCTGAGCTTCCCAGTCATAATTCCCAAAGATGTGACCATGTCCCCTTGACCCTGAACCTGGGCTCTGATGCCATGTGATTGGTTGAGATTAAAGGAAAAGTGATAGGGACTATGTATGTGTGCCTGTGAGGTGGGGTCAGGGGCAGGCAGGAATAGAATAGGCAGGGCCTTGGGTTCCTGGCAGTCCTCTCCTTCAGCAGCTGTTCTTTTTTTTTTTTTTTTTTTTTTTTTTTTTTAAATCTTCATTTTATTGAGATATATTCACATACCACGCAGTCATACAAAACAAATCGTACTTTCGATTGTTTACAGTACCATTACATAGTGGTACATTCATCACCCAAATCAATCCCTGGCACCTTCATTAGCACACACACAAAAATAACAAGAAAAATAATTAGAGTGAAAAAGAGCAATTGGAGTAAAAAAGAATACTGGGTACCTTTGTCTGTTTGTTTCCTTCCCTTATTTTTCTACTCATCCGTCCATAAACTAGACAAAGTGGAGTGTGGTCCTTATGGCTTTCCCAATCCCATTGTCACCCCATAAGCTACATTTTTATACAACTGTCTTCGAGATTCATGGGTTCTGGGTTGTAGTTTGATAGTTTCAGGTATCCACCACCAGCTACCCCAATTCTTTAGAACCTAAAAAGGGTTGTCTAAAGTGTGCATAAGAGTGCCCACCAGAGTGACCTCTCGGCTCCTTTTGGAATCTCTCTGCCACTGAAGCTTATTTCATTTCCTTTCACATCCCCCTTTTGGTCAAGAAGATGTTCTCCGTCCCACAATGCCAGGTCTACATTCCTCCCCGGGAGTCGTATTCCATGTTGCCAGGGAGATTCACTCCCCTGGGTGTCTGATCCCACGTAGGGGGGAGGGCAGTGATTTCACCTTTCAAGTTGGCTTAGCTAGAGAGACAGGGCCACATCTGAGCAACAAAGAGGCATTCGGGAGGAGGCTCTTAGGCACAACCGTAGGGAGGCCTAGCCTCTCCTTTGCAGCAACCGTCTTCCCAAGGGTAAAACCTGTGGTAGAGGGCTCAACCCATCAAACCACCAGTCCCCTATGTCTGTGGTCATGTTAGCAACCATGGAGGTGGGGTAGGCGAATACCCCTGCATTCTCCACAGGCTCCTCAAGGGGGCACTACATCTTTTTTTTTTTTCCCTTGTTTTTCTTTTTTTTTTTTAACTTTCCCTTCTTTTTTAAATCAACTGTATGAAAAAAAAAGTTAAAAAGAAAACAAACATACAATAAAAGAACATTTCAAAGAGACCATAACAAGGGAGTAAGAAAAAGACAACTAACCTAAGATAACTGCTTAACTTCCAACATGTTCCTACTTTACCCCAAGAAAGTTACCTAATATAGCAACATTTCTGTGAACTTGCTCCTACTATATCCATCAGAAATTAACAGACCATAGTCATTCCTGGGCATCCCCAGAACATTAAATAGCTTATCTGTTCTTCTTGGATTATTGTTCCCCCTTCCTTAATTGCTCTCTATTGCTAGTTCCCCTACATTCTACATTATAAACCATTTGTTTTACATTTTTCAAAGTTCACATTAGTGGTAGCATATAATATTTCTCTTTTTGTGCCTGGCTTATTTCGCTCAGCATTATGTCTTCAAGGTTCATCCATGTTGTCATATGTTTCACGAGATCGTTCCTTCTTACTGCCGCGTAGTATTCCATCGTGTGTATATACCACATTTTATTTATCCACTCATCTGTTGAAGGACATCTGGGTTGTTTCCATCTCTTGGCAATTGTGAATAATGCTGCTATGAACATTGGCGTGCAGATATCTGTTCGTGTCACTGCTTTCCGATCTTCCGGGTATATACCGAGAAGTGCAATCGCTGGATCGAATGGTAACTCTATATCTAGTTTTCTAAGGAACTGCCAGACTGACTTCCAGAGTGGCTGAACCATTATACAGTCCCACCAACAATGAATAAGAGTTCCAATTTCTCCACATCCCCTCCAGCATTTGTAGTTTCCTGTTTGTTTAATGGCAGCCATTCTAACCTGTGTTAGATGGTATCTCATTGTGGTCTTAATTTGCATCTCTCTAATAGCTAGTGAAGCTGAACATTTTTTCATGTGTTTCTTGGCCATTTGTATTTCCTCTTCAGAGAACTGTCTTTTCATATCTTTTGCCCATTTTATAATTGGGCTGTCTGTACTATTGTCATTGAGTTGTAGGATTTCTTTATATATGCAAGATATCAGTCTTTTGTCAGATACATGGTTTCCAAAAATTTTTTCCCATTGAATTGGCTGCCTCTTTACCTTTTTGAGAAATTCCTTTGAGGTGCAGAAACTTCTAAGCTTGAGGAGTTCCCATTTATCTATTTTTTCTTTTGTTGCTTGTGCTTTGGGTGTAAAGTCTAGGAAGTGGCCACCTAATACAAGCTCTTGAAGATGTTTTCCTACATTATCTTCTAGGAGTTTTATGGTACTTTCTTTTATATTGAGATCTTTGGTCCATTTTGAGTTAATTTTTGTGTAGGGGGTGAGGTAGGGGTCCTCTTTCATTCTTTTGGATATGGATATCCAACTCTCCCAGCCCCATTTGTTGAAAAGACCATTATGACTCAGTTCAGTGACTTTGGGGGCCTTATCAAAGATCAGTCGGCCATAGATCTGAGGGTCTATCTCCGAATTCTCAATTCAATTCCATTGATCTATATGTCTATCTTTGTGCCAGTACCATGCTGTTTTGGCAACTGTGGCTTTATAATAAGCTTCAAAGTCAGGGAGTGTAAGTCCTCCCACTTCGTTTTTCTTTTTTAGAGTGTCTTTAGCAATTCGAGGCATCTTCCCTTTCCAAATAAATTTGATAACTAGCTTTTCCAAGTCTGCAAAGTAGGTTGTTGGAATTTTGATTGGGATTGCATTGAATCTGTAGATGAGTTTGGGTAGAATTGACATCTTAATGACATTTAGCCTTCCTATCCATGAACATGGAATATTTTTCCATCTTTTAAGGTCCCCTTCTGTTTCTTTTAGTAGAGTTATGTAGTTTTCTTTGTATAGGTCTTTTACATCTTTGGTTAAGTTTATTCCTAGGTGTCCGGCGCCTTCTCACTCGGTCCCGCGCGTCCTGTCCTCGGCCGGCAAGGAGAACAGAGGGAAAGAGGGAGAGACACAGACAAACTGACACTTGAGGCACACAATAGCAGTGAATGCAAGCCTTTTACTGGAGCCAGGAAGAAAACTTTCTCTGTTACATATTCCACACGAGGCCCTATACCCCGCGGGAGAACAACCTCTATGCGGCCGTCAGGCACGGCTCCCTGTGGGCTGTCTCCCCGAGGCTAGCCCGGGTAATTTCTTATATACAACAGTTACAACCAATGTGCTGACACTACGTAAGCGTGTACAATAGGCTAGCAGCAACCGCTGCCTCATGCGTCATATGCGGAAGCAGGATACGGGCGCCATCTTGGCTCAAACGATGGGCGGGGGCTACTCTGGAGCAGGTCGCGGCGTGTCCACTAGGCCTTAACCCGGAAAGCGGCTCCCCACATCTCCCCCTTTTTTATATATTTCAACCCAGTGTCTCCATTGATGAGTGTACTCCCGTGGGCCTGAGTGACCCACTACATGTTTTGGTGCTTTGGGGAGTCTGGACTAGGCCCCTGCCATTTTACGGCGGAACCTCTGGCACCGACCAGAATGCTTACCTCATATAGAGACCGGAGAGCCCGTGAGCTGGAAACAACGTGACTCTCCCTACAGTACTTCGCCTCGTAACTGGGGAAAGACGGTTGGGGCAGGAGAGTGGCAACCAGCGTCAAAGGCGTCACTAGGCGTCTCTGTGCAATGGCCAGAGTCCAGTCTGGCCACAACTGGGACTCCGCCTAAGAGACTCGCCTGAGACAAAAATTAAGACTGCTGGAGTTATATGTTATATCCGGGATACGGCCATGGACTTTGCCGCGAACCTGGCCCCAGAGCGCCCCACCCCGAGTGGCCGGGACGGGGATCGATCAGTATAGAAGCTACTGTCAGAAGTACTACAGGTTGAAGACATAGCCATCATAGTGGTAACGCGCAGTTGCTGCTGTGCTTGAAACAAGCGTTCTAACAGGCATTTGACGATTACTAAACCCACCAACAACCCTATAGCGAGGAGAACCCAAGTGGTCAGATTGGGCCATGAAAACCAGGAGGTAACTCGGTTCCACAGGTCAGTTACCAAACTGACAAGGTTGAACTTAACGGGGGTCAACTTAACGGTCCCAATCTTGTCCAGGCTGACGTCCACCTGCTGGGTAAGATTGGTAAAAGTTGGCAGATAAGTATTTTTAAGCCAGTCAGAGACTTTGTGGGTGTCAGCAGTTACATTGGCCCTGACCGGAGTGACGCAAAGTCTGAAAAGGATCCATCGGGTGTCACACAGTTGCTCGACTGTTTTCCAGAGCCCATCTATCTCCTGTCCAAGTTCCTGTATTTCACTTTGCATTTTCTGGATCGCTTGCGAATTCAACTCTAACATTAGATTGTGGGCGTGCAACGCGTCCCGGGTGGCATTGGCTAAAGTGTTGACTGTTTCCATCGTCAGGGCGATCTGCTCCGTTGTCCAGGCTTGAAGCACCGCATTCCCCACTGCTGGGACGAACACTGAAGCGACGATGCCGCCGAGGTTCCACAGCCAGCTTTTGACACTTCTTGGTTTCCTATTAAGGGAGGGATTAAAAGGCCCAGAAAACGGAAAGTTTTCCGTTGACACAACCTGGGTAATAGGGCCTACCCAATCAGTGGTGTTGACCGGGACCCAAACATAGCTGGGACGGTAGGTTAGGATGGCGTAGGGAGGGAATCCGTTCCAGCATTCAGACAGGGTACAGGGGACTCTGGAGCAGTTGAAGGTAGGCTCTGTAGAGAGTAGAAAGGCGAAGGGAGGGAGCACACAAACCTGCCTGTGCAAAGGGAAGGAACAATTCTTATCAGCATATGTTCCCTCTGCACCCGAAAAAGAACAATTGGCAGTGGTAGAGTTACCCGTCGCGTCGGTTGACGTGTTGGTAAGGGTACCATTCAATAGCATGAAATAGCGCAGGTCCAGACATGCCCCCAGGGGGTTGCAGGCCAAATGCTGAGCGAAGGTTTGGATACGGGAGGCTATGGGGTCGATTAACGGTTCTCGACATTGGTTTACGGTACCCCACGCCGATGCCTCAGTATATTTTCGGATCTTGCTTATTGCTGTGAAATTACGTATGTGAGGGTGCACGGACCAGAGCCACCAGTCCTCACTTAAGAGGAACGGGTGCCTCACGGGCATACAGCTGTGCCAAGAGAAATCCTCCAGAGTGGCTTTCCTGTGTAGATCATGCGCGCAAGGGGGGAGAGAAGGCTGTGGGACATCAGGATCTCGAGAGCAGTTAAGGACTGTTGGTCTAAACCCAGAAAGCTTGAGGCATCTTTTCGTCTCATTTTTGTTAAGCAACCCCTCACAATCCTGTTGATAGCCAGCCGAGGTATTAAGAAATTCTAGCAAGACTCCAAAAGTCACCTGAGTGCAATGGGTATCACAGGCAGTACTTGTGCTGTTTGCGCAGGAACAATTAGCTATAGAGCGATTAGCAAATGAAAGGATCAGCGTGTCATCGGTTAGAGGAAAGGTCTCGTTGAAGGTTATGGAGGAAACATTGGCAGGCAAAGGTAGATGACGGAGGCTAAGAGTTAAATTAGGAGTGAAGAACTGAGGAGAGGCGGGGGACCCCGCAGAAAAGGGAGCTAGCGTCGGGGGATGGTGCCAGAGGCCCCAGAGGAACTGATCTTCTCCCTGAACCACTGCAACACTGCTGAGAAAGAGAAAACAAATCAGGAGGGTATTTATAGGGGAATAGGGGTTGGGATCACCGGTCCTCCCCCTGGACGACGGGGAGGCGGTCAGGATCATTCTCATCATCTTGCTGGTCATCTTGCTGGTCGTCACCAGCGTTGAAGGTTGGGTCTCTTGTGTCATGTTGGGGGTTCCCCAATTGGTCAGGCTGCAGCTTCTCAGCGCTCTCGGGCGTTGATACGGTTCTCACCAATCTCTCCGGAACCCACACCGGTTGACGTCCTGGTTCCTGTGGGAAGACACAAACAGAGCCTCTGGCCCAGCTGAGCACGGGGTCAGGGCCTTGCCACTGTCCTGACAGGACATCCTTCCATCGGACTAGACCTCTATGTGGAGGACTCGGGGAGGTGTGCTGAAGGGCAGGTGTCATGCCCTGTGAATTTTCATTTAAGAAATTGTACGTGAATAAGGCTACAGACAGTTGAGCCTTTGGGGATAGGCCGTGACCTATCCCCTCTTTCTGTTTTTTGAGCAAGTCTTTCAGAGACCTGTGTGCTCTTTCAATGATACCTTGTCCTTGAGGGTTGTAAGGGATTCCATGCTTCAATTGTACTCCCATATTATCACAAAATTTTTGGAAAGTTTTACTGGTATAAGCAGGTCCGTTATCTGTCTTTAACATTTTTGGCTTGCCCCACGCTGCCCAAGCGGCAAGGCAGTGTGCAATGACTTGGTGGACTTTTTCTCCTGTCTCAGCAGAGGCAAATAATATTTGAGAACATGTGTCTACTGACACATGCAGGTATTTGATTTTTCCGTACTCTGAATGATGAGTGACATCCATTTGCCAAATGTCTCCTGGGACGAGACCTCTAGGGTTAACTCCCACAGATGGGATATGCTGTTGAGTAACACAATTTCCACAAGCTCGGACTATGTCTCTAGCGGCCGCTCGCGGTATACTAAACCGCTTAGCCAGGGTACCTGCATTGATATGAAATTTGGCGTGGAACTCTCGGGCTTGCTGATATGGTGTCAGCACGGGGAAGACGTGTGGCTGTCGAGTGGCCACATCTACTATGTGATTTCCTTGGGCCACGGGACCAGGTAGGCCTGAATGGGCCCTAATGTGAGTTGTGTAAAAGGGATGTTGCCTAGTACGAATCGTCTTTTGCAGCTCGAGAAAGAATGTGCTTACAGTGGAGGAGCATTTTATAATGCCCACAGTTTCTAGGATTTGTAGAGAATTTACGACATAAAGGGAATCAGAGACAATATTCAGGGGGCCAGGAAACTCTCTCAGGACTGTAATAGTAACCTGCAATTCAACCCACTGCGGTTTTTGTGGTTGAAAAAACACTGTTTTGGGAGTGTCCCCTTCCACACAATACGCCCCTGTACCGGAGCTGGAGCCATCCGTGTACACGGTGAGGGCGTTCGCTAGTGGCCTAGACGAAGTCACTTTGGGAAAGATTACCGGATGTTGGGTGACAAACTGTAAGAGGGGGTCTTTGGGATATTGGTTATTAATACATCCCGAAAAGGTGCATCGGAGAACAGCCCATTGATCTATGCATCCGGTAAGCACCTCAATTTGTGGGAGAGAGTAGGGTACTCTAAGGTTTTTTGGTGGTTGGCCAAGGTGTTGGATGGCCTTCTTGATGGCCTCCAGGGCCAGATCTGCAACTGCGGTAGGGTAATGCTCTAAGATCTTTTTTGGAGAAACTCCGGGGTGGATCCAGAGTAATGGCCCCTGTTGCCACAGCACCGCCGTGGGCTGTGACACCGTCGGCAGCAGGCAAGCTTCGAAAGGCTTATCAGGGTTTATTCTTTTTAACGTGGCATTACTGAGTGCCTGTTCTACTTGGCATAGTGCTTGTCTCGCTTCAGGGGTGAAGGACCGGGGCGAAGCTAAGTCCGGATCCCCTTTAAGCAAGTCAAACAAGGGTCTTAATTCGGCATTGGGTAACTTCAGATATGGGCGAACCCAATTTATGTCTCCCATGAGTTTTTGTAAGTCATTGAGGGTGTTCAGTTTATCTAACCTGAGAGACACCTTTTGGGGGGAGACTTGAGTAGACGTAAGTTTTGCTCCCAGGAAGGTGACAATCTCGGTCATCTGGATCTTCTCTGGGGCTATTTCAAGATTGACCTCTCTAAGTGTAAGAACCAAATGTGATAGTGCAGCGTTAAGGAGATCTGGGCTTTCATGAGTCAGCAAGATATCATCCATGTAATGAAGGATCCTTACTTTGGGGAATTGCTGCCGGGTATCGGCCAACTGTGCAGCGACATACAACTGACACATGGTAGGGCTATTGGTCATGCCCTGGGGCAGGACCGTCCACTCAAAGCGGTGACAGGGCTCCTCTTGGTTTAGAGAGGGCACAGTAAAAGCAAATTTTTGGGTATCCTCTGTGTGAAGTGGGATAGAAAAGAAACAGTCTTTGATATCTATGATGATAACAGGCCAACGCTCTGGCAGGGCCGAAAGGAGGGGCAACCCCATCTGAACGGGCCCTAAAGGCTCCATGCAATTATTGATGGCTCTTAAATCGTGCAGCAACCTCCATTTGCCTGATTTTTTCTTTATGACAAAAATAGGGGTGTTCCAAGGTGATGTGGAGGGAATGAGGTGGCCCTCTCTTAGCTGATCTGACACCAGAGTGTGTAATGCGGAGAGCTTTTCCCGTGATAAGGGCCACTGAGGCACCCAAACCGGAGATCTGGTTTTCCATTTTAGCTTTATGGGTGTGGGTGGGAACATTCCCTCAGTGGCCCCCAGGAAAAACCCAGGCCCTGCTTGACAATGTTGGAGGTAGCTTGTATGGGCTCTACGCGTCCCTGTAACGAGGCTCCTAAGCCTTTGCCGGGGACATATCCCATTCCTTTTAACAATCGCTTAGAGGTTGGGGAGCAACCACTGGTCAAGGTAACGTCCATCTGGGTAAGAATGTCTCTTCCCCACAGGGAAACAGGCAGGGCTAATACATATGGCTGAAAACTACCTTGGTGTCCTTCTTCGTCTGCCCAATGAAGGGCAGCGGCACTCAGCATGGGTGCCGAAACCTGGCCTATTCCTCTGATGGTATCTTCCGCCTTGCACGTCGGCCAGGTGGAGGGCCAGTCCTGCTGTCTTATAATTGACCGATCGGCCCCGGTATCTAGCAGGCCTAGGAAAGATCTGCCTTGTACCTTGATAGTCAGCATGGGTCGAGACTCCAGAGACATATGGAGGCCCTCAAAAACTTCTCCTGAAGACCCAAATCCCTTATCTCCTCTCTGTCTGGGTCTACTCGGAAAGAGTGTATGTAAGCTGGGTAAGAGCAGGAGCTGTGCCAGCTTGTCACCTTTTGCAATGACCAGCGTACCTTGCTGAGATTGTACCATAATCTGGACGTAACCTGTGAAATCTGAATCCACAACACCTGGTATGACATTTAGTCCTTTCAGGGCTGTGGATGCTCTCCCTATTATGAGCCCAACAGTCTTTGTTGGCAAGGGCCCTTTAAAGGAGGTCCCTACCAACTGGACACCCATGGAGGGGGTCAGTACGAGTCTGGAGGTGGCACAGAGGTCCAGTCCCGCTGACCCAGGGGATGCGCGAATTTGGGCGGGCGTTGTGTCGCCGGATGGCATGCAGGGGGGCCCACCGAAAGGGTGGACCCCCCCGCCCGTTTTTTGGGTCCTGTTCAGGACGGCCAGAAAGGCGCACACCTTGCGCATCGAAGGCTGACCTACAGTCTTCTGCGCGATGAGGTCCCTTGTGGCAACGGCCACATAGCCTGGTTGCTGCATATGGTCTACCAAACTGTGGAGTGGCAGGTGGTTGACCTTTATTGGGACAGTTCCTCTTAATATGTCCCAGCTGGCCACAATGATAACATCCTCTGGGCTTCATTTCTAGTTCTTTAGATTTCTTTGCAGACACTTGTAAGGAGTTGGCTAGCATGGCAGCTAGACCTGCATTAGTTAACGGGCTGCCAGCATCTCTGCAAAGCCGAACCCAGTCCGTCAGCTGTTTTCCTCTGTTTTGTGCTAAAATAACTTTACATTCTTTATTACACTGTTCAAATATCATTTGTTTAACTACAGTCTCTGCCACCCCTGGATCTGAGAAAATTCTCTCGGCTGCAGTTTGCATTTTGGCTACAAAGTCCACAAAAGGTTCTGTGGGGCCCTGATGAATATTACTGAGCGAGGCTTGAGCCTCTCCCTCACCTGTCAGCTTTTTCCAAGCTCCCACGAAACAACGGAAGATTTGGGCATAGACCTCTTGAGGGAACCGCGTTTGATTTTGGGCATGGGCTCCCCTCCCCAACAGCATGTCTGTATTCCACGCGCCATGTCTTCCCGTTGCGTTCTTAGCCGCTTGTTCCTCAGCTAACTCCTCAAACCACGCTTTCCAATCTATAAATCGGCCTGGTGGCAAACAAGCACGGGCTAACTGAACGATATCTGCGGGCGTATGATTTAGGGCGGAGAGGTTTTCAACCATGTTCAGGGTATAAGGGGCATTGGGGCCGTACTGATGGACGGCCTGCCTTAGCTCCTTCAAAAGTTTGTAATCATATGCTTCATATTGGTTGTTGCCTTGGTGGTTAATAATAACCGGGTACATTTCTGGGGATGGTTCTGGCTTAAGTGGTTGGTATCCACCTAGTATACCGAAAGGCCTAAAGGTGAAAGAGGGGACCCATTTCCAGAAATGCCTCCCTCCACATTCTGATGATATGGGGTCTAGGGGGCCTGAGTATTCAGGTGGGGGATACGGCTGTGGATGCCCCTCCCCCGGCCCGCCTGCAAGGGGTTCCGGGTCCCGCAAAGGCGGACCATCGTGATTATCGGATTCGGGCACTAGTGGGAGCTCTCGGTAAGGGCCTTTGGCGGAACCGCTCAACCAGCCCACCGGAAGCCGCGGCGTTTTTTGCGACGCGGCGACAGGCGCCGGCGGGGCGGAAGGCCGCGTGGGTGGGGCGGGAGGCTCCTCCCAATCAATTAATGGAGGCGCTTCCGCTCCCTCACCGTCAACGCTATCCGATTCTGAGGCAGAGGTGTCCGAGCTACCACCACTCAACTCTGGCTGCTTGCCTTTATGGGAGCCGGCCGCAGATGACACCGACTGGGTTTCCTGGAGAGCGTGCCGTACCTCTTGCAAGGCGGAGGACGGACTTAGGCCTGTAGCCGACTCCAGTTCAAGGACCGCGCGGACGGTCTCCCATATAGGGACTAGAACTGGATCCAGACAAACGCCCGTCTGCCGCGCCCGGTCTATATCGTGACCAAGCTTCAGCCAAGAGGGCAGACTGAGGCTGCCGGTGGAGGGAAACCAAGGGGCAAAAGTTTCAACATCATCGAGAAACCTCTGTAGGGAGCTTTTCTTAACTGAGATACCCCTCTGCTTCAGGAGGGTTTTTAAAGGAGCCAACAAAGGTGAACTTCCAGACTGCCCCATGCTTGCAGTCGGCACTGTACTTTAACCACTCGGAGACCTCTTCCGAGTCCCCGGGATTGCCTGAGAACCCACGGGCCCTGACTCTCACGTAAAAGAAACACTCACCTTCTCGCGCTGATCAGGCGCGGGAAGTCCGCTGTGATGAAAAAGGAGCGAGGCGAAAGGTTCCCCGTACGGGCCACCACTTGTCCGGCGCCTTCTCACTCGGTCCCGCGCGTCCTGTCCTCGGCCGGCAAGGAGAACAGAGGGAAAGAGGGAGAGACACAGACAAACTGACACTTGAGGCACACAATAGCAGTGAATGCAAGCCTTTTACTGGAGCCAGGAAGAAAACTTTCTCTGTTACATATTCCACACGAGGCCCTATACCCCGCGGGAGAACAACCTCTATGCGGCCGTCAGGCACGGCTCCCTGTGGGCTGTCTCCCCGAGGCTAGCCCGGGTAATTTCTTATATACAACAGTTACAACCAATGTGCTGACACTACGTAAGCGTGTACAATAGGCTAGCAGCAACCGCTGCCTCATGCGTCATATGCGGAAGCAGGATACGGGCGCCATCTTGGCTCTAACGATGGGCGGGGGCTACTCTGGAGCAGGTCGCGGCGTGTCCACTAGGCCTTAACCCGGAAAGCGGCTCCCCAAACCTAGGTACTTGATTTTTTTAGATGCTAATGAAAATGGTATCTTTTTCTTGAGTGTCTCTTCAGTTTGTTCATTTCTAGCATATAGAAACATTACTGACTTATGTGCATTAATCTCATATCCCCCTACTTTGCTAAATTTGTTTATTAGCTCTAGTAGCTGTATCGTCGATTTCTCAGGGTTTTCCAGATATAAGATCATATCATCTGCAAACAATGACAGTTTTACTTCTTCTTTTCCAATTTGGATGCCTTTTATTTCTTTGTCTTGCCAGATTGCCCTGGCTAGCACTTCCAGCACAATGTTGAATAACAGTGGTGACAGCGGGCATCCTTGTCTTGTTCCTGATCTTAGAGGGAAGGCTTTCAGTCTCTCGCCATTGAGTACTATGCTGGCTGTGGGTTTTTCATATATGCTCTTTATCATATTGAGGAAGTTTCCTTCAATTCCTACCTTTTGAAGTGTTTTTATCAAAAACGGATGTTGGATTTTGTCAAATGCTTTTTCAGCATCTATTGAGATGATCAATTGATTTTTCCCTTTTGACTTGTTAATGTGTTGTAATACATTGATTGATTTTCTTATGTTGAACCATCCTTGCATGCCTGGAATAAACCCCACTTGGTCATGGTGTATGATTTTTTTAATGTGTCTTTGGATTCGATTTGCAAGTATTTTGTTGAGGATTTTTGCATCTATATTCATTAGGGAGATTGGCCGGTAGTTTTCCTTTTTTGTAGCATCTTTGCCTGGTTTTCGTATTAGATTGATGTTAGCTTCATAAAATGAGTTAGGTAGTGTCCCATTTTCCTCGATGTTTTGAAAGAGTTTGAGTAAGATTAGTGTCAGTTCTTTCTGGAAAGTTTGGTGGAGTTCCCCTGTGAAGCCATCTGGCCCTGGGCATTTATTTGTGGGAAGATTTTTGATGACTGATTGGATCTCTTTGCTTGTGATGGGTTGGTTGAGGTCTTCTATTTCTTCTCTGGTCAGTCTAGGTTGTTCATATGTTTCCAGGAAATTGTCCATTTCCTCTACATTATCCAGTTTGTTGCCATACAGTTGTTCATAGTATCCTCTTATAATTTTTTTAATTTCTTCAGGATCTGCAGTTATGTCACCTTTTTCATTCATTATTTTGTTTATATGGGTCTTCTCTCTTTTTGATTTTGTCAGTCTAGCTAGGGGCTTGTCAATCTTGTTGATCTTCTCAAAGAACCAACTTTTGGTGATATTTATCCTCTCTATTGTTTTTTTGTTCTCTATGTCATTTATTTCTGCTTTAATCCTTGTTATTTCTTTTCTTCTACTTGGTTTAGGATTGGTTTGCTGTTCATTTTCTAGCTTCTTCAGTTGATCCATTAGTTCTTTGATTTTGGCTCTTTCTTCCTTTTTAATATATGCATTTAGTGCTATAAATTTCCCCCTCAGCACTGCTTTTGCTGCATCCCATAGGTTTTGGTATGTTGTGTTCTCATTTTCATTCGTCTCTATATATTTAGCAATTTCTCTTGCTATTTCTTCTTTAACCCACTGATTGTTTAGGAGTGTGTTGTTTAACCTCCAGGTATTTGTGAATTTTCTAAGTCTCTGATGGTTATTGACTTCTAATTGTATTCCATTGTGGTCAGAGAATGTGCTTTGAATAATTTCGATCTTTTTAAATTTATTGAGGCTTGTTTTATGTCCCAGCATATGATCTATTCTGGAGAAAGTTCCATGAGCACTAGAAAAGTATGTGTATCCTGGTGATTTGGGATGTAATGTCCCGTATATGTCATATATTATTTTTTTATTATTTATTATTTATTTATAATTTATTTATTAGATAAATAAATCTAATTCATTTATCAGATTGTTTAGGTTTTCAATTTCCTTATTGGTCTTCTGTCTGGTTGATCTATCTATAGGAGAGAGTGACGTGTTGAAGTCTCCCACAATTATTGTGGAAACATCAATTGCTTCCTTTAGTTTTGCCAGTGTTTCTCTCATGTATTTTGTGGCACCTTGATTGGGTGCATAGACATTTACGATTGTTATTTCTTCTTGCTGAATTGCCCCTTTTATTAGTATGCAGTGGCCTTCTTTGTCTCTCAAAACATCCCTGCATTTGAAGTCTATTTTATCTGAGATTAATATTGCTACACCTGCTTTCTTTTGGCTGTAGCTTGCATAAGATATTTTTTTCCATCCTTTCACTTTCAGTTTCTTTGTGTCCCTGTGTCTAAGATGAGTCTCTTGTATGCAACATATTGATGGTTCATTTTTTTTGATCCATTCTGCGAATCTATATCTTTTAATTGGGGAGTTTAATCCATTTACATTCTACGTTATAACCGTGAAGGCATTTCTTGAATCAGCCATCTTATCCTTTGGTTTATGTTTGTCATATTTTCCCCCCCTCTCTCTATTAATATCCTTTATTGTACCCATACCAAATCTCTTTAGTACTGAACCTTTCTCCAAGTCTCTCTGTCCTTTCTTTGTTTCTCTGTCTGTAGGGCTCCCTTGAGTATCTCCAGTAGGGCAGGTCTCTTGTTAGCAAATTCTCTCAGCATTTGTTTGTCTGTGAAAAATTTAAGCTCTCCCTCAAATTTGAAGGAGAGCTTTGCTGGATAAAGTATTCTTGGCTGGAAATTTTTCTCACTCAGAATTTTAAATATATGGTGCCACTGCCTTCTTGCCTCCATGGTGGCTGCTGAGTAGTCACTACTTAGTCTTATGCTGTTTCCTTTGTATGTGGTGAATTGCTTTTCTCTTGCTGCTTTCAGAACTTGCTCCTTCTCTTCTGTGTTTGACAGTGTGATCAGTATATGTCTCGGAGTGGGTTTATTTGGATTTATTCTATTTGGGGTTCGCTGAGCATTTATGATTTGTGTATTTATGTTGTTTAGAAGATTCGGGAAGTTTTCCCCAACAATTTCTTTGAATACTCTTCCTAGACCTTTACCCTTTTCTTCCCCTTCTGGGACACCAATGAGTCTTATATTTGGACGTTTCATATTATCTATCATATCCCTGAGGTCCATTTCGAGTTTTTCAATTTTTTTCCCCATTCTTTCTTTTATGCTTTCATTTTCCATTCTGTCATCTTCGAGGTCACTGATTCGTTGTTCAGCTTCCTCTAGTCTTGTACTGTGAGTGTCCAGAATCTTTTTAATTTGGTCAACAGTTTCTTTAATTTCCATAAGATCATCCATTTTTTTTATTTAGTCTTGCAATGTCTTCTTTATGCTCTTCTAGGGTCTTCTTGATTTCCTTTATCTCCCGTACTATGGTCTCATTGTTCATCTTTAGTTCTTTGAGTAGCTGCTCTAGGTGCTGTGTCTCTTCTGGTCTTTTGATTTGGGAGCTTGGGCTTGGGTTATCCATATCGTCTGGTTTTTTCATATGCTTTATAATTTTCTGTTGTTTTTGGCCTCGTGGCATTTGCTGAACTTGATAGGGTTCTTTTAGGATTTGTAGACCAATTGAAGTCCTTATCTCTAATTTATCAGATCTGCAGCTTCGTGGAGTACACTTTCTCTAACTAACCAGCAGGTGGCGTCCACGAGCCACCTGTTCTCCACAAGCCAGTTCTCCCCTGCTTAGCCTTTTTGGTGAGTGGGGGAGTGAGTCTTGTGGGGCCCAGTTGGGGTACCAAGCTTGCGTGTGTAGTTGGTGTTGCCTGCCCTGTATATGGGGCATGTTTCTGGGCAGTCAGGGATGGGGGGTGGCTCTAACAATCAAATCTCCCTGGTGATCCTAGAGTTTTAAGGCTGCTGCAATAGTCTAATCCTTCAGTTCAGTCCTGCCACAGTTTGTCTCTGCCACTGACCCACAAGTCCTTGGTATTGGCGTATGGCTCCTGAGACTTGAAAATGGGCCCCTCTTCCAGGCCGTGCACCCCCTGGTCCTCTGTTGAGGGATGACTGTGCTATGTCACAGGTGAGTGCCGTCCCCCCAGAGCAGTTCTGGGCTGCTGGGCTGTGTAGGGAGGCTCCCAGTCTGCTGAAATGATGGCTGATTGGGGCTTTGTTAATTCACACTGCTCTCCCTTCCCAACTCTGGGACAATCAGCTGAGGTTGCAGGGAAGGCTAATGTCCACGCCCAGTTTTGTGGTGTGTGCCTGTTATTTGAAGCACTTCTGTCACACTGGGTTGTCTGGGGCAGCTCTGGGCTATGGGGCTGGCGTTGGGCAGGAGTGTTTCCTGTCCACCAGGATGATGGCTGTGAGCGGACACCCCCCTTTTTTTGGGAAGTTGTGGTGTTTAGTGAATTTTCTCAGCCACTGGATTATTGCGTTTTGTCTCAGAGCTCTCCTAGTTCTGCTCTTGACTTGACCTGCCCAAATTGCAGGTCTTTGAAGCTTTCTGTATTGGGCTTCTTAGAGTAATTGTTTTAGAAAAAGAAAAAAGGACTAAAAAAAAAAAGGTCCCTCCTCAGAGATCTAATGGGTTATTGAAATGCTAAGAGACAAAGCAACCAGGGCCATTAAGGAAAGTTCCACAGGGCAGAGAGATCAGCTTTTCTTCAGGATTTGCATATGCGCCTCAGGGCCTGGGCTCCGGCCTGAGCTCTGCCCTTCCCCCTTCTATGTTCACCAGAACTCCAAAAATCCTCCGCTTTTATTTTGGAGTTTTTCGTGTTGTTTTTTTTCTATGCCTGTCTCCTCTCTGCTGGGCTGGCTGCTCTCAGATTCTCTGGTGTCTGGTCTCCGTCTATCTATGGTTGGAGTTTGGATCAGCAGAATGAGTTTCCGATAAGGGCTGCCACTGCAGTTCTCCCTTCTCCTTCCCGGAGCTGACAGCCCCTCCTCCCCCGGGACTGAGCCTGGCAGGGAGGGGCGCGGGTCCCCTGGCCGCAAAAACTTACAGATTTCACTGATCTCAGCAGTTCCACGTTTTCATGAGTGTTGTATGAAGTATGCCCAAAGTCAGATTGCTCTGTGGTGTCCAGTCCACGCAGTTCCTGGCTTTCTACCTACTTTCCTGGAGGAGTAACTAAAACATACAGCTCACCAGTCTGCCATCTTGCCCCGCCTCTAGCAGCTGTTCTTATATTCTCCTGCCATGGTGCTTGGATCTATTGGAGATAGCGAACTGGCACTGTTCATTCTCCCTCCTTCCCTCACAGTGGCTTTGGGCACCTCCCTCCTTTGCTCTGGACCTCTGTTCCCTCCAGCATACAGTGAAGGCTGGTGGATCATGCCGGCCCCTTGGGAGAACAACCTATGACTCTGCCTCCCCACCTTTTGTTTACTTCCAGGCTTCTCCCAGAGCCCGGGTTAGCCCCGCCTTCTGCCTGGTTCTGTCTACAAAAGGCCTCCTCTTTACTCGGACTGGGAAG
This sequence comes from Choloepus didactylus, assembly GCF_015220235.1. Classification (NCBI taxonomy): domain Eukaryota; kingdom Metazoa; phylum Chordata; class Mammalia; order Pilosa; family Megalonychidae; genus Choloepus; species Choloepus didactylus. The sequence continues at coordinate 84,244,629 of NC_051319.1, forward strand.
GGGTCTTGAATAATAGTAATAATGGCAGTGAATGCTTACTGAGTACTTGACAGTATGCCATGCACTAAACTAAGCATTGTACAGGCATGAGCTTTAATTTTCCTAGAAACCTTTTGGGGTACAGATTACTAACATTACCCCTCCTAATTTACAGAAGAGGAAACTGAGGCTAAGAGAGGTTGTCACCTGGTCAGTGAGTTGATGAGCCTATATTAATTCCAGTTTGATATCTCTAAAAATCCCTGTTCTGAAATCTTAATTGTGGTGCCGCCTATTAAATTGGGACCGGGTGTCCTTGGGAATTGTGATCTGGATTGAGGCCATCCCCGTACACACAGTGGCAGGTGGGAGGGTTCCTTCCCTACTTCTCTCTGAACGTTCCATCACCAGAGTCTGAGGACAACCTCTGCCTTCCACACACCCACCCACCACTTCCTGCTGTACCTCAGGTTCCTGGAAAGAGATGCTTGGAACCACTGGGGCCCAGATTTGGTACAGAGAAGACTGGGGCAATGGGAACAGAGGTATTCTGAGAGCACAACTAGTGCCCGTGGGTCGTCTTTTTGGGTGCTGGGGGCTGGGATATAAGGTATGTTTCTCAGACAACCTTGACCTCCCTCATGTACATGAGGCTGGTCTGTGCCAGGCAACCCATGCCCCTGGGAGGATGTGTTGATGTGCCCCTGGCCCACTGCAGCCATCAGCATAGTTGGGGGTTCAGGACAAGTCTCTGTGAATATGGCCCTGAGTGGCTTCAACCTCCCCTTGGCAAAGCTATCCTCACCCAGCTTTCCACAGAGACCCCATGAGCTTTGCAACTGTCATATGGGCCTTGGTGCTTGGAGCACAGAGGATTGAACCACATGGAATTAACACTTCTCTTTGGATTAGTAGTCAGCCAAGTGCTTGCCTTCACACCCTGCAGGTGCCTAGAATTGGTTTCCCTGATTCATATGAAGAGGAGGCACTGGCTCTGCCTCCTGGTAGAGCACTGGGAGATCTGAAAAGGAGCTGTGCTATATGAGGCAGATAGGCTCCGGGCTGTGCTACTTAGAGAAGCAGACTTACTCTTGCCTGTGTGAGACTTGCAGGGTGGGGGACAGTATGTATGTTTTCCACATAGCGGCTCAGCCTTAAGAACTGCCCAAGAATAGAGAAGGCTCTAGTCTCTTAGGTCCTTGGAGGGAGGAGTGGTGATTTGGTAGCATCTCCTGCTTCTCAGATTTGCCCAGGGTCGACGACTGAGGCAGCAAGTCCCGAGGGGAGTCAGAATTTGCTTAAGGCTTTTCTAATAGGTGGGTCTAGAGATCAGGAGGGGCCAGGTCAGTCTGAGAGGAGCAAGAATGACAGAGAGCACAGGTCAGGGTAGGGTTGGGCCGAGTGGGGTGTCTTGATAATAGGGACTTGGGGAAGGCAGTCCCAGACTGAGGCCAACACCACCGGAGCTAGGAGCCCAGGGCAGTTGATGCCAGCTGCCCCCAAAGCTCTGGAGCTAGCACTTTTGTCAGAGGTTAGAAGAGGTCCAGGGTGTGCCAGAACTGGACAGGCCCTCCCTCCTCCAACAGGACCTTGACAAAGGACTGTGGAACAGCAGCTTTGAGTGTGATGTTGGAATCAGACAAGCCTGGATTTAAGAAGAATATAAAATATAAAGTAAAGACCTGTACTCCTCCCCAAACCCTGACCTTTAAGTTTCTTGTATTCTTTCAGAAACTTGTGTTTGTGTGTATGTATCCTTTTTTTAATTATACAAGTAAAATAAAAGAAGCACTGCTATATCATTTGCTTTTATCCAGTTCATTAGCAACATGGAAGAACCACCTGGTTCTTTTCTTTTTAGTTTTTTAGTTGTATAGATGTGTCTTAATTTAGCTACTTGGTCAATGACATTGACTCTGTTGCTAGTTTGGGTCTATTTTGATGAAACAGCCGTCATACTTTACATACATCTTTAAACATTGCAGCAGTTATTTCTGTGGGTTAAATTCTAGTTGTAGATTTTCTGAATCGAAGTTTTGTTTTTTTCCTTTCTCCAAATTCCCTTTCAGAGTGGTTCTACGAGTTCATACTGGTGCCTGCAGTGTATGAGAGTTATAAAATGACAGCAGTAATACAGAGCTGTTGTGAGGGTTAAATGAGATAATGTGTAAAGCTTTCAGCTGGTGCCTCCACAGCTTGCAGGGGTGGGGTCAGGGCCCAGGTGCCATTGCAAACTACATCACTTTGGACCATCCTCAAATAAGGTGTTGGTTTAGGAATGGAGAGGTGGCAGGAGACAGTGGGCTGGGAGCTGCTAAGCAGATGTTAATCTCCATTCACTCATTCAGGTAACTAAATTTAGGGAGTACCTGTGTGGGAGACACTGAAGGGGGTACCCAGCAGTGAACAAGATAGGCATGGCTCCTGCCCTCATGGAGCTAGCAGTCTAAAGACAGGAAGACTGTGAACAAGTAATGTCTCCACAGATTGTGGTAAGTGCTGCCAGGGTGCTGCTGCTCATGGCCCCTCTGACTGGGTCTCTCTCTCCCCTGCTCCCATCACCCTACCCCCACCTCCCCACCCCACCTCACCCCCCAGTGTACGTGATGGAGCGGGAAAGGAAGACGACCGACTCTGGGTGTCAGGCAGTCCTGGCCGCCTGCTGGACTGCTCTCTGCTGCTGCTGCCTCCTGGACAGCTTGGATTGAGCAGCCAAGACCCAAGTTTTCTGCGTGGCCTCCAAGTGCTCCAGACAGGCCGCTACCTCCTGTTACTGGAATAAACAACTACTGCTGTACAATTTCAATTATTTTTTTTCTTTCTTTGAAAAAAAAATCTAATCTGCAGACATCTAAGTTCTAGCACCTGTGATATGGGTGAAATGTTAACTCCTTTAAATTTGTCTTATTAGTGACCTTGAACAAAAAATACAAAATTTTTTTGTGACATGGGTTCTTTTGTGAATTGTTTACCACATGATCTTACTCATTTTTTCTATTAGTTTGTCTTTTTCTTATTGCTTTATGGGAATTCTTTACATATATTACACACTAATATTTGCCAGTTTTGTAGGCTTGCAAATATCTTCTCCCTGACTGTCACTTAACCTTTTTTTTTTTTTTTTGGTTTTTATGTTTTGAGGTTTTTGTTTGTGTTTTATTTTGTCTGTTTTTTATTAGAGAAGTTGTAGGTTTACCATAAAATCATGTATAAAATACAGAGTTCCCATATACCACCCTATGATTACCACTTTGCATTAAGTGATACAATTGTTACAATTCATGAAAACATTTTTATACCTCTGCTATTAACTATAGTCCATCATCACTGTTTGTGTAGTATAGTCCTGTTTTGTTTTTGTTTTTAAAATTTTTCTAATAACATATATATGACCTAAAGTTTCCCCTTTTTTACCACATTCAAATATATAATTCAGTGCTATTAGTTATGTTCACAATGTTGTGCTATGGCATCACCACCATCCATTACTAAAACTTCTCCATCAACCCAAATCAGAACCCAAATTTAAGCATTAACTCCCCATTCCATATCCAGACCCGGGCCCCTGGTAACCTATGTTCTGGTTTCTGACTCTTTGACTTTGCTTCTTCTAGTTATTTCATATCAGTGAGATCATACAATATTGGTCCTTTTGTGTCTGGCATATTTCATTCAACATGATGTCCTCAGGGTTCATCCGTGTCGTCACATGAATCAGAACTCCATTCCTTTTTATGGCTGAATAATATCCCATTGTATGTGTATACCACATTTTATTTATCCACTCATTGGTTGCTGGACACTTGGGTTGCTTCCATCTTTTGGCAATTGTGAACAATGCCACTATGAACATCAGTGTGCAAATATCTGTTTGAGTCCCTGCTTTCAGTTCTTTGGGTATATTTCTAGAAGTGGGATTGCTGTGTCAGATGGTAATTCTATACTTAGCTTTCTGAGGAACCGCAAAACTGTCTTCCACAGTGGCGATACAATTTTACATTCCCACCAGCAGTGAATGAGTGTCCCTATTTCTCCACATCCTCTACAGCACTTGTAGGTTTCTGTTTTTGTTTTAATAGTAGCCATTTTAGTAGGTTTGAAATGGTATCTCATTGCGGTTTTGATTTGCATTTCCCTAACGGCTAATAACGTGGAGCATCTTTTCGTGTGCTTTTTGGCCATTTCTGTAGCTTCTTTGGAGAAATGTCTATTCAAGTCTTTTGTCCATTTTTTAATTGGGTTGTTTATCTTTTTGTTGTTGAGTTGTAGGATTTCTTTATATATGCTGAATATTAGATTCTTATCAGATATGTGATTTCTAAATATTTTTTCCCATTGGATAGGTTGTCTTTTTACTTTCATGATAAAGCCTTTTGATGCACAAGTTTTTAATTTTGATGAAGTCCCATTTATCTGTTTTTTCTTTTGCTGCTTGTGCTCTGGGTGTAAAGTCTAAGAAACCATTACCTATTGCAAGGTCCTGAAGATATTTCCCTACATTTTCTTCCAGGAGTTTTATAGTTCTGGATCTTATATTTAGGTCTATGATCCATTTTGTGTTGATTTTTATATATGGTGTGAGGTAGGCGATCTCCTTCATTCTTTTGCATATGTGTAGCCAGTTCTCACAGCACCATTTGTTCAAGAAACAATTCTTTCTATTGAGTGGACTTGGAACCCTTGTCAAAAATCAGTTGGCCATAAACAGGAGGGTTGATTTCTTACTCTCAATTCCTTTCCAATGGTCTAGAGGTATACCTTGGATATACTGCAGTTTTGGTTCCAGACCACTGCAATAAAGCGAGTCACATGAATATTTTGGTTTCCTAGTGTATGTAAGTTATGTTTATATTATACTGTAGTCTATTAAGTGTGCAATAGCATTATGTCTTTAAAAACAGTGTACATATGTTATTTTAAAATACTTCATTGCTATCATCTGAACCATCAGTGAGTTGTAATCTTTTTGCAGGTTCAGGGTCTTTCCTCTGATCAGGGTGGTAGCTACTGAAGGTTGGGGTGGCTGCCACAATTTCTTAAAATAAGACAACAATGAAGTTTGCCGCATCAGTTGACTCTTCCTTTCATGTAAGATTTCTCTGTAATGTGTGATGCTGTTTGATAGCATTTTGCCCACAGTAAAACTTCTTTCAAAATTGGAGTCAATCCTCTTAAACCCTGCCACTGCTTTATCAACCTAGTTTATCTAGTATTCTTAATCCTTTGTTGTAATTTTAACAGTGGTCACAGCATAGTCACTAGGAGTAGATTCCATCTCAAGAAACCACTTTCTTTGCTCACCCACAAGAAGCTAGTCCTAATCCGTTCAAGTTTTATCATGAGATTGCAGCAATTCAGTCACATTGTCAGGCTCCACTTCTAATTTTAGTTCTTTTGCTCTTCCCACCACATCTGCGGTTACTTCCTCCACTGAAGTTTTGACCCCTCAAAGTCATCCATGGGGGTTGGAATCCATTTCTTCCAAACTCCTGTTAATGTGGATATTTTGACCTCCTCCCATGGATCAAGAATGTTCTTAATGGCATCTGGAATGGTGAATCCTTTCCAGAAGATTTTCAATTGACTTTTCCCAGATCCATCAAAGGAATCACCACCTATGGCAGCTATAGCCTTATGAAATGTGTTTCTTAAATAATAAGACTTGAAATTTGCCGAAATTACTCCTTGATCCATGGGCTGCAGAATGAATGTTGTGTTGGCAGCCATGAAAACAACATTCATCTTGTTGTCCATCTCCATCAGAGCTCTTGGGTGACCAGGTGCATTGTCAATGAGAAATCATATTTTGAAAGGAAGTTTGGGTCCTCCAACTTCGTTTTTCTTTTTGAAAGATGGCTTTGGTTATTTGGGGCCACTTCCTACCATATAATTTCAGCAATTGGCTTTTCCATTTGTGTAAAGAAGGCTTTTGGAATTTTGATTGGGATTGTGTTGAATCTGTAAATCAATTTGGGTAGACTTGACATCATAATGATATTTAGGCTTCCAATCCATGAGCATGGAATGTTCTTCCATTTATTTAGGTCTTGTTTGATTTCTTTTAGTAATGTTTTGTAGTTTTCTGTGTATAGGTCCTTTACATTTTTGGTTAGATTTATTCCTAGATATTTGATTCTTTTGTTGCTATTGTAAATGGAAATCTTTTTTTTTAATTTCTTCCTCAGCTTGCTCATTAGTAATGAGCATATAGTATATAGTATATAGAAACAGTACTGATTTTTCCATGTTGATCTTGTAACTTGCCACATTGCTGAATTCGTTTATTAGCTCTAGTAGCTTTGTTGTTGATCTTTTGGGACTTTCTATATTTAGGATCATGTCATCTGCAAATACTGAAAAGTTCTACTTCTTCCTTTTCAACTTGGATGCCTTTTATTATTTGTTCTTGCCTAATTTCTCTGGCAAGAACTTCCAGTACAATGTTGAACAACTGTGGTGACAGTGAGCATCCTTGCCTTGTTCCAGATCTTAGAGGGAAAGCTTTCAATCTTTCATCGTGTATGATGTTAATTGTGGGATTTATGTATGCTCTTTATCATGTTGAGGAAGTTTCCTTCTTTTCCTAGTTTTCTAAGTGTTTTTATCAAAAAGCATCAAATGCCTTTTCGGTACCAGTTGTGATGATCATGTGGCTTTTCCCCTTCATTCTGTTAATGTGGTGTATTACATTAATTGATTTTCTTATGCATTCCTGGGATAAATCTCACTCAGTTATGGTAATAATTCTTTTGATGTGCTGTTGGATTCAGTTTGCTAGTAATTTGTTAAGGATTTTTGCATCTATATTTATAAGAGATATTGGTCTGTATTTTTCTTGTATCTTTACATGGCATTGGTATGAGGATGATGTCAGCCTCATAGAATGAGTTAAGGAGTGTTCCCTCCTCTTAAATATTTTGGAAGAGTTTGAGCAGGATAGGTGTTAATTCTTCTTGGAATGTTTTGTAAAATTCATCATCGTAGGCATTTTTTTCAATTTCTACTAGTCATTGATTTGTTGACCTTCTGTTTCTTCTTGAGTCAGTGTAGGTAATTTGTATGTTTCTAGGAATTGTAATTTTCTGAATATAGGTCCTTTATATCCTTGATTAAGTTACTTCCTAGACATTTGGTTCTTTTAGTTGCTGTTGTAAGTGGATTTTTTTTTTAAAATTTTCTCCTTGGATGACTCATTACTAGTGTATAGAAACACTGCTGATTTTTTAAAATTCAATTTTATTGAGATATATTCACATACCATACAATCATCCAAAGTGTACAATCAGTTGTTCACAGTACCATCTTATAGCTGTGTATTCAGTGCTGATTTTTGCATGTTGATCTTGTATCCTGCCATTTTGCTAAACTCATTTATTAGGTCTAGCAGCTTTGTTGTAGAGTTTTCAGGACTTTCTAATTATAGGATCATATCATCTGCAAATAGTGGAAGTTTTACTTCTTTTTCATTTTATTCTTTTTCTAGATTCTCCAGTTTTGAGGACAGGATTCTGATTTGATATCTTTTTTTTCTTTTTTAATGTAAGCATTTTGAGCTATAAATTTCCCTCTCATCACTGTCTTTGCTGCATCTCATAAGTTTTGGTATGTTGTATTTTTGTTTCCATTCACCTCAAGATATTTCCTGATTTCCCTTGTGATTTCTTCTTTGAACCATTGGTTATTTAAGAGTACGCTGTTTAATTTCCACATACTTGTGAATTTTCCATTTCTCCCTCTGTTGTTGATTCCTGACTTCATTCCACTGTGGCCAGAGAAGATACATTGTATGATTTCAATATTTTCAAATTTCTTGAGGCTTGTTTTGTGACCTAACATATGGTCTGTCCTGGAGGAATGATCTATGTGCACTAGAGAAGAATGTGTATTCTCCTGTTGTTAAGTGAAATGTTCTATATATGTATTGTTCAAGTCTTCTATTTCCTTATTGATCTATCTAGATGTTCTATCCATATTGAAAGTGGCGTATTGAAATCTCTTAATATTAATTTAGTACCATCGATTTCTCCCCTCATCTGTGTATCTGCCTGATAAATTTTAAGGCTCTGCTGTTAGTTGTTTATATATTTATAGTTATGTCTTCTTGTTGAATTGACTCCTTTATCAGTTTTATAATGACCATCTTTGTCTCTTGTTAAAGTCTGTTTTATCTGGTATTGGTATAGCTACTCCAACTATCTTTTGATTAATACTTGCATGGTGTATTTTTTTCCATCCTTTCATTTTCAACCTACTTAATTTAAAGGTGAGTCTCTTGTAAACAGCATATAGATGGGTCATGCTTTTTTATCCATTCTCCCAAGCTCTGCCTTTTGACTGGAGAGTTTATTTATATTTAAAGTAACTGCTAATAATGGCAGTACTTTCTTTTACAATTTTGCTATTTTGTTGTTACAAATCTTATACCTTTTTTGACCTTCAATTTTTCCATTAATGCCTATATCCATATCAATTTCTCCTTTTGTATTGTACCATTTTGAGTCCCTTCTCATTTCTTTCTAAATATATTTTCCATATATTTTCTTTGTGGTTACTGTGGAGTTAAAATTTAACATCCTAGACTTCCAGGGAAGATGGCGGAGTAGGCAACACCAGGACTCAGTCCTTCTACCCAAACAGCTACTAAATAGGCAGGAACTGTCTGAAACAACTGTTCTGGGGCTCTGGAGGCCAGAACACTGTACGGCATCCAGGGAAGAGTGGGAGGAAGAGGCTGATAAAGAACAGTGAGTTGGTCTCTCCACATGGTGACTTCTGGTGCCCATTTCCCAATATAGGAGCAGCCACTTTGGGGTCCAGTCCCTGGCTAGCTTGCTGATGACAGAAAGGGACCCTCTTCCCTAAGAACAGGGGTGGGCACTGCTGATCACTAATCATTGTTTTGATTAGTGAATTCAGATCACTGAGTCACAGCTCTAGAGTTACTGTTTCAGCCCTCCCTGGACAAAGGCAATGGGAACCATTGTTTCAACACCACCCCAGCAAGGGCAAAGGCTTCCTCAGGGCTGTAGGGAACAGTTAGGAAAGCACAGCCTTGAGGAGCCATCAAAGAGGTTTTTGGCATCTTTCCTGATCCTCTCCCCAGGGCACCTTGGAGCCAGTCTGCGCCCCCTTTGTGGGTCCCTGACCCTGTTTTGGCTGGTAAATACTGATTTGGCAAAGGCCTCTCTGGGGTCACCCTCCCAGAATTTGCCTTCCAGGCAAAAGCAGCTAGAGACAATGATGGAGAATAAAAAACTATAGAGGCAAAACAAAAACAAACATTAACAGAACAGATTCCCAGAGAAGGAATTGAGGAAAGGAAGCTTTCTCTTGGAGGTGAAACAACTGCACAAAAAGTGCAATATTAAAAACTGTACCACATATACAGGGCAAGAATCAGATGACAAATAGCTGAAAAACTCTGCTCATTTATATAAAGGCCATTCTGAAAGTCTAGAATAAGTTGAACCAAGCATCAAGGAAGAGCCTTAACACAAAGCCAATCAATAATAAAACGCTGACCATCAGAGTAAACCCATCAAGATAATCAGATGCCTAGACATCAGGAAAAAATTACAAACCATACCAAGAAACAGGAAAATATGGCTTAGTCGAAGGAACAAATTAAAACTTCAGAGGAGACACAGAATTTGGAAAAACTAATCAAAAATGTTCAAACAAATATAACTCAGTTCAGGGAGATGAAGGAAAATATGGCTAAAGAGATTACTGAACAGGCATAAGAAGGAATCAGCGAACTAGAAGACAGGGCAATCAAAATCATACAGTCAGAGGAACAGATAAAGAAAGGAAAAAGTTGAGCAGTGTCTCAGGGATTTAAATGACAGCACGAAACACACAACCATATGTATCATAGGTGTCCCAGGAGAAAAGAAAGGAGAAGGGGCAGAAAGAATATCTGAGGAAATAAAGGCCCAAAACTTCCCAACTCTAATGAAAGACCTAAACATGCATGTCAAAGAACCACAATATACTTCAAACAGAATAAATCCTAATAGACCTACTCCAAGACACATACTAATCAGACTGTCAAATGCCACAGAGAGAATACTGAAAGCACTAAGAGAAAAGCAATTTGTTACGTAAAAGGGATCCTCGATAAGACTAAGTGCCAGTTCCTCATCAGAAATCATGGAGGCGAAAAGGCAATGGAATGATATATTTAAGATACTGAAAGAAAAACTTCCAGCCCGAAATTCTTTATCTGGAAAAACTATCCTTCAAAACTGAGTGAGAGTTTAAAGTATTCACGGATAAACAGAAACAGAGAAAGAAAGTCAACAAGAGACCTGCCCGACAAGAAATACTAAAGGGAGTTCTGCAGGCTGAAAGGGAAAAATGAGAGCGTGGCTTGGAGTAGTGTGAAGAAATAAAGATTATCAGTAAGGATAACTAAAAGGGTAAAAAGAGATACATTCAAAAAAAAGATATGACATATAAAAAACCAAAGGATAAAATGGCTGAAGTAACACTGCCTGTACAGTAATAACATTGTATGTTAATGGATTAAACTCCCAATCAAAAGACACAGACTGGCAGAATGGATATAAAAGCATGATTCAACTATATGCTGCTTACAAGAGACTCACCTTAGAGCCCAAAGACACAAATAGGTTGAAAGTGAAGGGTTGGAAAAATATATTCCATGCAAATAGTAACCAAAAAAGAGCTGAGGAATCTATGCTAGTTCAGACAAAATAGACTTTAAATGCAAAACTCATATAAGAGACAAAGACAGACACTGTATTAATAAAAGGGGCAATTCTCCAAGAAGAAATAACAGTCGTAAATATTTATACACCCAACCAGGGTGCTTCAAAATTCATGAGGCAAACATTGGCAAAACTGAAGGGAGAAATAGACATCTCTACAAAAATAACTGGAGACTTCAATACACTGTTATCAATAGTTAGAACATCTGAACAGAGGATCAATAAGGAAACAGAGAACTTGAATAATATGATAAACGAACTAGACCTAACAGACATATATAGAACATTGCATCCCAGAACAGCAGGATATACATTTTTCTCAAGTACACATGGATCATTCTCCAGGAGAGACGCCAGGTTGGGTCATAAAACAAGTCTCAATACATTAAAAAAGACTGAAATTATACAAAGCACTTTCTCTGACCATAATGGAAATGAAGCTGGAAATCAATAACAGGCAGAGAACTGGAAAATTAAAAAACATATGAAAGTGTTCCAGTTTGTTAGAGCTGCCATTATGCAAAATACCAGAAATGGATTGTTTTTTGTTTTGTTTTTTGTTTTTTTTGGATTGTCTTTTATAAGGGGATTTATTTGGTTACAAATTTAAAGTTCTAAGGCCATGAAAGTGTCCAAACTAAGGCATCAACAAGAGGATGCCTTCAGTGAGGAAAGGCCAAGGGCATCTAGAATACCTCTGTTAGCTTGGAAGGCACATGGCTGGTGTCTGCTGGTCCTTGGTTCCCGGGTTTTCGTTTCAAAATGGCTTTCTCCAAAATGTCTCTGGGCTTCCATCTCTTCACTTCTCTTTCTCAGCCCCTGGGCACCTTTGCTTGTTCTCCAAGGGTGTTTCTCTCTTATGTGTCTAGGGGTCCTCTCTTAGCTTCTCCGGGGCAAACTGGGCTTCATCTCTTAGCTTAGCATCTCCAAACGTCTTTCTGTCTGCATCTCCAAGTGTTTCCAAGTGTCGGCATCTGTGTCAGCTCTCAGCTTCTCTGAGCTCCTTCTCTCCGTGAGCTCTTAAAGGACTCCAGTGATCTAACTAAGACCCATTGGAATGGGTGGGGTCACACCTCCATGGAAATGATCTAATCAAAAGGTCTGACCTACAGTTGGGTGGGTCACATCTCCATAGAAATAACCTAATCAAACATCGCACCCTAAACAAAAGACTAATAAGTCTGCCCCCCACAAGACTGCATTAAAAAACATGGCTTTTATGGGGGTATAATAGATTCAAACCAGCACAGGAAGTTAAACAACACACTCTTAAACAATCAGTGGGTCAAGGAAGACATTGCAAAGAAAATCAGTAAATATCTTGAGATGAACAAAAATGAGAACACAACATATCAAAATGTATGGGATGCAGCAGAGGCAGTGTTGAGAGGGAAATTTATAGCCCTAAACACTTACATTTAAAAAGAAGAAAGAGCTAAAATCAAAGACCTAACTGCACACCTGGAGGAACTAGAAAAAGAAGAGGAAACTAATACCAAAGCAAGCAGAAGGAAAGAAATAACAAAGACTGCAGCAGAAATAAATGAAATCAAGAATTAAAAAAACACAAAACAAAAGAGAGACCTAAAACCAAAAGCTGGTTCTTTGAGATCAATAAAATTGACAAACTGTTAGCTAGAATGACAAAGAAAAAAAGATGTGAATAAATAAAATCAGAAATGAGAGGGCAGATATTATTACTGACCCCACAGAAATAAAAAGGATCATAAGAGGATACTATGAACAACTAAGTGCCAACAAATTAGACAACTTAGATGAAATGGACAAATTCCTAGAAACATGAAAATTTAACATCCTTAATCTATAGGATGTTATCAATCACAGGTTAGCCCAACACAAAATTGCGTTGGGGCATTTCAAACTGCGGGGGAGCCATTCTCGGGGGGCACCAGTGTTCTCTAGGGATAATCATTCATTCAGCAAATAAATAATCCCACAGGTAGATAGTAATTGATATTATACTTTTTATGATGAGAAGATATATAATGTTATAAAAATACATAAAATGGGAACAGATCTGGCAGAGCCTAAGAGGTCTTTCCCAAGGAGGCAAAGTGCAAGCTAATACTGGAATAATAGGTGTTAACAGGCAAAAGCCTTGTTGGAAGAGTAGGTGTGAAGGCTCAGTTGCAGTAGAGAAAATTTATTTGAAAAACTAGCCTTGTAGCCCAATTTAGGGATTTTGGTCTTTGTCCTGTAAGCTATTGAAGGATTTTAAAGGGATGACATGATCAAATTTCCATTTTTAAGAGGTTTCTTTGGCTTCTGCATGGAGAATGGTTTGGAGGGGGGACACAAGTTCATATGGTGATGGAGAGAAATGAATGCATTTGAGATATTTGTAAGTAAAAAATTGGCAGGACATGGTAATGGATTAGATATGGGGATTAAAGAAGAAAGAGTCAGTGGTGACTCCTGGGCTTCTGACTGGAACTGACATGCATGTGGTAGTGCTTACTTAGGTTGGGAACAAGGGACACATTTCGGTGGGAGGAAGAAAACTGTGTGGGGTTCTGACCATGCTGAGTTAATCTGAGGGGTTCTGGTGTCTTTGAGACATTCAAGTGGAGATGTCTGGGTTGGCAGTTGTCGATATGTATGAGTGTTGGAGAGGTTGGGCTGGGGATATAAATATGGAAAGCATTAGCATGTTGGTGGTTATTGAGACTGTGGGGGTGAATGAGATCAAGTTGGGTGGAAACATGGAGGTAGACATGAAGGAGACAGTGTAGGGCTGACCTTTTAAGGAATTCTGGCATGGGTCTGTAGATGAGGAACCTACAAAAGAGTGAAGAGATGGAAAACTAGGCAAAGAGGATATCCTGAAAATGGAGAGAAGACATATTAAGAAGAGGAGAGTAGCCAATAGCATCACATGCTGCTGAGATGTCAGGTAAAGTTAGAACTCAAAAGTGTCCATTGGAGTTAGCACTGGAGTTAGCCATACATTTTCTCCATTTTCTGTTCTGTGAAGGACATCAATAGAGGGAAAAACAAGACTGCTAGGACCAGAAGACAGGGCTTCTCAGGCCTGGAGGAAGGCAGACATTTGTGCAGACTTGGAAAAGTCAGGCTCAGAGACGCAAAGAACCAGCTGGAGCTGGTTAGAGAGAAAGCATGCAACCAAACTTTGAGTTCCAGAAAGGCCAGACACCAGATAAGGGAGGCTGGCAAATGTCACTCATTTGTGCATCTTTTCTTGCAGTCCGTGGCTTGTCTTTTCATCCTCTTAACTGTGTTTCACAAAGCAAAAGTTTTTAATTTTGATAAAGTCCAATTTGACAAATTTTTTTTTTGTTATGCATCATGCTTTTGGTGTCAGATCTAAGAACTCTTTGCCTAACCCCAAGTCATGAAGATTTTTTTTTTATTTTTCTTAAAACTTTATAGTTTTACATTTTACATTTAGAGCTCTGGGTTAATTTTTGTATAAATATGAGGGTTAGGGTGAGGTAAGGTTTTGTTTTGTGGGGTGCAATTTGGGCATACCAGTTTTTCCAACACTTTACTTTGAAAAGACTATCCTTTCTCCAGTGAATTACTTTTGCATATTTGTCAAACATCAATTGGTCATATTTGTGTGAGTCTATTACTGTCTTTTCTCGTTTTCCTTTGACCTATGTGTCCATCTGTCGATACCATACTGTTGATTACTGTAGCTTTATATTCTTGAAATAGGGTAGCGTGATTCCTCCAACTTTATTCTTCTTTTTCAAAATTGTTTTAGCTCTTCAGTTTAGCTATAAATGCAGAATATCCTGCTGGGATTTTAATTGGAAAAATAGATCAATTCTGTACCTGATGAGCATGTAAATGAGATTACCCTTATATACTATAACTTTTAGTGACACAAAGTAGCCTGCTTGTTCATTTGCTGTGC